>NC_086452.1:53744628-54344628 GCF_028390025.1 Pseudophryne corroboree | reverse complement strand
CGACGACGGAAAAAAGGTTTGCGGTTGACATTGGTACGCTGATTATCATTCCAACGGTAGACATTGTTGTTGTCATAGTCCAAGTCTACCTTAGCTTTCTTTTCGGCTTTAAATTTAATCAGATCTCTCTTATAGACCTGTAACTGGTTGTTTAATTTTTCGTACCAATTATTAGCAGTGTCTGTTTCCAAAGCTACCTTATGAATGGCCTCAAAAGCTGTGATTTTCTCTTTGATAAGATTCATCTCTTTAGTACTCTGTTCTATGATCAGAAGCATTAGATCCATGGAGCATCTATTCATGATTCCGACCCATTTTCTACAAAAGATTGGGTCAAGCCTCCCTATGGTGGGAGAATTGGTCATCCTCAGGCCCCGTGGAATCTTTTTGGATCTATAATACTCACTTAGCGACAGGCAATGATAGAGATAATCCGTCTCTTTCCGTTTGTATTTGAGTAGATTCCGGTACACACTCTCCATTGAGCATGCCTCCGCTTGATCTTCTAGTACTGCTTTGTACAGAATTTCCTCAGCCTCTGATTCAGAATACATATGCAGAACCCCCAATGGGCTCACTCGAGGCATAAAGCCACTGGTAGTCTCCTCGGTGATGTTAGCGGCTGTCATTTTAATAAGTGGCTGTTACTTAGTAGATCCAATTTGCATATGGTTGTTGCTTGGCAATGTAAATTCAAAAGTGCAAGTGCAAACATAAAATCACCTTCAGCTGTAAATCACGGCTTTTGGCTCCAAAAAGACACCTGGATGCGGTATCCACTAGATAATGAATGCCTGGAAAATTACTATAACAAAAGAGCTGGGGAGCCTTGTAAATTAGTCCCACCGAGCTGCCACTGGTGAGACTGAGAGATAAAAACAGAAAGTACCGGCTCTCCCATCAGCTGTACACCCGCGCCGGGTGCCCGCAAGATAAAGTTCAATAGATACAAATGGATGTGCGGCACTCCAGACGACTTGAAATAACGAGACTCAGGCAGTAAATGAAAGCAACGTTTCAATGTTTAACACATCGTCTTCAGGCTTAACAAACACACATAAAAAGACACTCACCTAAATAGTGATCTCACCCCTGTGACTGGCGCCATTGATCCGAGGGCGGGATTGCAGCCCGCTCAGGTGCGCGAACGCAAGCGTCACTGACATCATCATAGTGCTCCCATCACCAAGGCAACATGACAACAAGCATAAGCTACATAGAAAAACATGTATCATAACATAAGCCTACTTACAATTAGCAATTACACAGGTACAGGCCTATCATAACTAGTCATCGTACTGATGGCCCAAGTTTTAAATTCATGTGTTAAAACCTATCTAGGTGCATATAATACATATCTATAACTACATTATGCATAGTGTTAAATGGCAGACTCGTAACTAGATACCCCAGGGTCCTAAACCAAACAGCTCAAACCCAGATGTTCATTTAGTCCACGAGGTGCCATGGTATCTAGCCGCTGGATCCATTGGACCTCTAGTTGCAATAATTTTAACCCTCTATTCCCCCCTCGAAGAGAGGGCTGAACCTGATCGATCATCCTGTACTTCAAGGAGGTCAATGTATGTCGGGCTTTGGCAAAATGCCGAGCCACAGGCTGATCGCTTTTACCAGAAGTTATGGCAGCTTTAATGGCTGACCTGTGGGCTGTCATACGCTCCTTAACTGCCCTCTCCGTTTTGCCTATGTATGACAGGCCACAGGGGCACAAAAGTTGATAAACGACAAACCTGGAACTACATGTCAAACGGTGTCTGATCTGGTACGTCCTACCAGTATGCGGATGCTGGAAGGTACTACCAGAAATCAGATACTGGCAAGTGGTACAGGTACACTTGTAACACCCTTTTCTACCCGCAAATGCCATGGTTTGTTGTGCTGGATCATAAATATCCGATTTCACTAATATATCCCGTAGGTTTCTGGGTCGTTGGTAACATGGCATTAGTTTAGTATGTGTAAGCGGCAAATCTGGATCCGATTGGATCAAGTGCCACAGAAGTGACACAGAAAAACAAGTTCTGAACAAAGGCTTGTCCTTTGCCCCTGTGTCTAAACCACAACCATTACAGTGGAAGGTTGAAAAATACAGGCTGAATAGAACTTTGAAGTTGAAAGAGTTTTTTGCTAAGCAATCCGCTGTACCTGCACCTGTTACACAAGAGCCGGCAGCATGGATACCAAATAAATTGAAAAAACTGTTACCGAAATCTACATTTGACCCACAATCAACAAATGCCTCTATCCGTACGTACATGCGGTTGGTGGAGCAGGAATGTGATCCATTGGTTAACAAGCCACCCCCTATTCGGGACAATCTTACTAGAGGCCAGAGAGAGGCATTGGCAAAGTTGGCAGCAAATAAAGATCTTGTATTTAGACCTGCGGACAAGGGGGGTGCCTTAGTTATCCAAAATCTTAAGGATTACAAAGAAGAGATTTCAGCTCAGCTTAGTGACAGTGAGACCTATTGTAGCCTAATAGGTGACCCTACGGGACAATTCACAAAGGATCTTACTGAATGTCTTAATTCTGCTGTTACAGCTGGTCAGATTTCCTCTGATGTAAAAGATGCCCTCATTCCTCAGCACCCTGTGGTGCCATTATTGTATACCACGCCCAAAATACACAAACGGTTGGATAAACCCCCTGGTCGACCAATAATATCGGCTAGGGGGTCGTTATTTCAACCGGTGTCTATTTTTTTAGATGAAATCTTCCAGCCATATATTCAAAAGATGCCCAGATATTTATTGGACACGAGTACGCTATTGAGACGTCTTGAGGCTCTACCATTGTTACCTATGGATACAGTGCTCTGCACTATTGACGTGCAGAGCCTGTATACAGTCATCCCTCATGAAGGGGGCTTAGCAGCAGTTGATGCATTTTTGCATTCCCTATCAGATTACGAGGGGCCAGACATCTCCCTGTGCCTTAGACTATTGGAGATGACCTTATTGAAAAATAACTTTTTGTATGACGGTAAATATTACCTGCAGCGTCGTGGGTGTGCGATGGGGTCCAGCGTGGCCCCGTCGTACTCCAATATCTATATGTTTGGGATAGAGGATGAAATATTTTTTATTAATGCAGAAATATCCAATAAGATCCTATTTTTTTGCAGGTATATAGATGACCTGTTGGTCATCTGGCAGGGTTCTAAAGAATCTTTGATTGCCATTATAGATGACCAAAATTCCAAAGAGCATCCTATTAAATTTACATATTCTATTGATTCTAATACCATTCAATTTTTGGATGTTCAACTGACTATAGATAAAGGTAAAATCACTACATCATTGTACTCTAAGCCCACTGACCGCAACAATTACCTTCACTTTTAAAGTAGTCATCCATTGCCTCTGAAACGGGGGCTACCTTATTCCCAATTCTTGCGGGCTAAACGGATCACTTCTGATCCAGAATTAGCTATACATCATATTGACAATATGTCCCAAAAATTTCTGGAGCGAGGGTATGACCCCCTGTTATTAAATCAGGCTAAAACTAAAGTTATGGCATTAGACCGCCAACAGCTATTAAATCATCATAAAGATAAGGATAATGACAGCATTCTACCCTGGGTTAATGGTTTTCATTCAGCCAGCAATTCCATTAAGAGGTCAGCTAAAAAACATTGGCACTTGATCCAATCGGATCCAGATTTGCCGCTTACACATACTAAACTAATGCCATGTTACCAACGACCCAGAAACCTACGGGATATATTAGTGAAATCGGATATTTATGATCCAGCACAACAAACCATGGCATTTGCGGGTAGAAAAGGGTGTTACAAGTGTACCTGTACCACTTGCCAGTATCTGATTTCTGGTAGTACCTTCCAGCATCCGCATACTGGTAGGACGTACCAGATCAGACACCGTTTGACATGTAGTTCCAGGTTTGTCGTTTATCAACTTTTGTGCCCCTGTGGCCTGTCATAAATAGGCAAAACGGAGAGGGCATTTAAGGAGCGTATGACAGCCCACAGGTCAGCCATTAAAGCTGCCATAACTTCTGGTAAAAGCGATCAGCCTGTGGCTCGGCATTTTGCCAAAGCCCGACATACATTGACCTCCTTGAAGTACAGGATGATCGATCAGGTTCAGCCCTCTCTTCGAGGGGGGAATAGAGGGTTAAAATTATTGCAACTAGAGGTCCAATGGATCCAGCGGCTAGATACCATGGCACCTCGTGGACTAAATGAACATCTGGGTTTGAGCTGTTTGGTTTAGGACCCTGGGGTATCTAGTACGAGTCTGCCATTTAATACTATGCATTATGTAGTTATAGATATGTATTATATGCACCTAGATAGGTTTTAACACATGAATTCAAAACTTGGGCCATCAGTACGATGACTAGTTATGATAGGCCTGTACCTGTGTAATTGCTAATTGTAAGTAGGCTTATGTTATGATACATGTTTTTCTATGTAGCTTATGCTTGTTGTCATGTTGCCTTGGTGATGGGAGCACTATGATGATGTCAGTGACGCTTGCGTTCGCGCACCTGAGCGGGCTGCAATCCCGCCCTCGGATCAATGGCGCCAGTCACAGGGGTGAGATCACTATTTAGGTGAGTGTCTTTTTATGTGTGTTTGTTAAGCCTGAAGACGATGTGTTAAACATTGAAACGTTGCTTTCATTTACTGCCTGAGTCTCGTTATTTCAAGTCGTCTGGAGTGCCGCACATCCATTTGTATCTATTGAACTTTATCTTGCGGGCACCCGGCGCGGGTGTACAGCTGATGGGAGAGCCGGTACTTTCTGTTTTTATATATATATATATATATATATAGTATATACACTAACATATTTATATATATATATATATATATATATACACACACATACACACACACACACACACACACACATATACACACACTGGATATTAATTTTATTTTATTTTTAACATGCCTACCTAGTACACTGTACAACCTGTCCACTCCACACAGCTCTGCCAGTGACAGAAACAGAAGATTCAAGTTCTAGGTGACAAACCACTGAACTACAGTATGTATAGAGTACCGTCCTCACAGTCTCTAGAGTCATTCCCATGCCAACATAACAGACAGTGGGCAAGAGAGTAACATACAGACTACAGTAAAAAAATAAATCTATCTTGCTCTAGTTCCAATGAACCGTTATACTGCCTTTAAAGATACAGGATGGAACAGATCGTGGGTACCGGTATGGCGTGCACTTTGTTCTGGTGAACCAGACACATATAAAAGTATACACATATATATAATAAGAACAAACAGAAGAAATTTGATAATACTGTTGCAACAAATAATAAAAGTTCACAGCACTACTAGCACAGCTAACTTATCAAATAAAGTGGCTTGGCTCCTGTGTTAGGACTGTTTGCAATTAAAATTGGATCCAACTGCTGGGAGCAATAGTTCACCTTTTACGTGATTACTGACTTGGTGGCTAGTAGTAGGGACCCTTCCAATTTAAAGCTCTGGTCCTCCTCCGCACTTTCGGATCTTTCACCGTGGTGAGTTGCTCCTCTGGGCCACAATAGGTGTAAAGTCCAATGTCCAGAGTCACAGTTTTAAATGCCGAGCTCCTCCCCCAACATGTATTGCTGCATGTGTGCAGCTTTATCAAGGGATAAAGCTGCACACATGCAGCGCCGCAGCGGAACATGTTGGTGGAGGAGCTTGGCAACAAATTTCTTCATACAAAAATGCCCTGCAGTCTATGGTGGTCATTCCGAGTTGTTCGCTCATTGCCGTTTTTCGCAACGGAGCGATTAGGTGGAAAATGCGCATGCGCATGGTACGCAGCGCGCATGCATTAAGTAATTTAACACAAAACTTTGTAGATTTACACAAACTCTAGCAACGTTTTTTCATCGCTCGAGTGATCGTAGTGTGATTGACAGGAAGTGGGTGTTTCTGGGCGTTTTCAGGGAGTGTGCTAAAAAAACGCAGGCGTGCCAGGTAAAAACGCAGGAGTGGTTGGAGAAACGGGGGAGTGGCTGGCCAAACGCAGGGCGTGTTTGTGACGTCAAACCAGGAACTAAACGGACAGAGGTGATCGCAATCTAGGAGTAGGTCTGGAGCTACTCAGAAACTGCAAGGAATTATTTAGTAGCAGTTCTGCTAATCTTTCGTTCGCACTTCTGCTAAGCAAAGATATACTCCCAGAGGGCGGCGGCCTAGCGTGTGCAATGCTGCTAAAAGCACCTAGTGAGCGAACAACTCGGAATGAGGGCCTATGCAAGAAAATAAAAGGGAAGATCACACAATCAAAGGGTATACATGAAAAGGACATAGCAGAATTGTCAAACAGTGCGAACACAGAAAAGCATATAAGACTTAATGGAACAGGAGGGGACACTTGCAATTCAGTGAGGTCTTTAAGGGCAATACAGTCCAACCAAACAAGATAAGTTCCCTATGTGCAACGACTAATATAACTGCAACGTAGGCATAACACAGACCTCCGGACTTAGGGGGTCATTCCGAGTTGATCGCTCGCTAGCAACTTTTTGCAGCGCTGCGATCAGGTTAAAACTCGGAAAAACTGCGTATGCACCGCAATGCGCAGGTGCGTCGTACGGGTACAAAGAGGATCGGTGCAGGGCGATGGATTTAATGAAGGATCCATTTGCACAGCCGATCGCAAGATGACTGACAGAAAGAGGGCGTTTGTGGGTGTCAACTGACCGTTTTCTGGGAGTGTTTGGAAAAACGCAGGCGCGTCCAAGCGTTTGCAGGGCGGGTGTCTGACGTCAATTCCGGTCCTGGACAGGCTGAAGTGATCGCAGCGGCTGAGTAAGTCCAGCGCTACTCAGAGACTGCAACAAACTTTTTGGTGCCGACGGCTGCAAAAGCGTTTGCACACTTGCAAAGCGAAAAAACACTCCTCCATAGGCGGAGACTATCTGATCGCAGTGCTGCAAAACGTTGCTAGCGAGCGATCAACTCGGAATGACCCCCTTAGACTTTAATTAGCATGAGTGGAACTGGTGGAACACTGCATCCCAGCACAAACATTATATTCTCTTTTGTTAATGTGCTTGCAGTACAGAGTGTCCCACTTTATGTAAATCTAGGACTAGAGTTGGGACTATGTACCAGCTAGGCATCGTCCCATTTGCCAGAGGGCATAATACTTTACTGGGGTGTAGTATGGTATGCCGGCGGTCGGGCTCCCGGCGACCAGCATACCGGCGCCGGGAGCCCGACCGCCGGCATAACGACAGTGTGGCGAGCGCAAATGAGCCCCTTGCGGGCTCGCTGCGCTCGTCACACTGCGGGCACGGTGGTGCGCTACGCTCGCCACACTATTTTATTCTCCCTCCAGGGGGGTCGTGGACCCCCACAAGGGAGAATAAGTGTCGGTATGCCGGCTGTCGGGATCCCGGCGCCAGTATACTCTGCGCCGGGATCCCGACAGCCGGCATACTGAAGACCACCCACTTTACTGTGTTCCAAAGGGATGCGGTCACCATCCCGGCGGTTGAGATGCTGGTGGTCATGTGACCGTTACCAGAATCCCACCACCACTTGGAATCCCGGCGCCGGAACACAGACCTCCAACATCCCGAAGTTAAGTATCGGAGTGACGTTTAGGGTTAGGGCCTGGGAGGTTAGGCACTCGAGGAAGGAGGGGGGGGGGGCTTAGCCCTAACCGCCACTCCTACTGTCTTAGCCCTAGCTGCCATCTCCCAAATCTTTGCCCTAGCAGCCACCCCAGGTGGATTAGGGTTAGGGAAGGGGTAAAATAATTGCCCCCTCCGTTGTCCACATCTAATTGTCGAATTGCCGGTATAATGTATCACACCCGTTCCCAGGTACTGCTCGTACATCCGGCTGTGTCATAAATCCAGTATGCTATTACAGCAAATAAATAACGCCCATTTCCAGCAGCTGACAAGTGATAATTCGGAGCCCAATACCCCATTCTTGGGTCACATTTCTAACTGATTTACACGGCTCTGCCAGGCAGTAAATTAACTTTCTGCATCACAATGTAAATACATTTATTACCAACCTAATAATGACACAAAACCCATGCAGAAGCCGTTTCATTGAATCATGTATTAATGGCTTTGAAATAAAGAACGGTAGATTCTAAAGCTCAGATTCCGTTGTTTCGCACTGACAAGAGACTGTGGAAAGCGCAGGTTTCTGCGCAGCATGCACGATTGTCCCCATTCTCTCCCAACACTGCAATTATTTGTTCCTAGAATTCAGAATTCTCAGGCATATTAACGATCAGAGTAAAATGGCAAATAATCGTCATTTGTCCATTGTGTCAAAATATTCCTGTACAGAGGACATAATTCAGGCACATTGGTCGCTGTGCCAGCAGAGCTCACAATCTAATTTCATCAAACCCTGCCGCTACAAGGCAGAAATACTAATCCCTGTGCCATGTACCTATTTTATTGCACGTACAGTATCACTCTATGTTAGGATATTAGGACAGGGGAGCTTGCTGAACCATCTACAAGGCACATAAGTGTGTAGGACCCCCGTGTTGTTTCTGAGAGCTATGACGGGATCGAGTTCCACCAATGGGATGTAGTCAGGTGACCGGCGGTCAGCATACCGACACCGGCAGGTGACCCAGGGTTGTTCCCACTCCTGGGTGTCCACGACACCCACAGAGTGGGAATAGAACCTGTAGCTAGCGCAGCGTGCTACCGATCCCGCAAAGGGCTTCGTTGCACTCACCTCCCCAGCCAGCATCCTGGTGTCCAGGATCCTAGCGTCGGTATGCTGACCACTGGGATGCCGACCCCATCCCTCACCAACGACACAGTGGCGACTTCTTATCGACGCTGTTTGTATTAAACAAAAAGAGACTTGTTAAGACAGGAAGGTAACGGACAATATTGCCCCGAAGCATTAAAACTGGGCACACACTATACTATGCAAGTGTGATATGGGGTACTTTGGCCGCTGTATAGTGTATATGCCCAATGAGTCGTTCACAGCTGTTATTCATTGAATCATCCAATTGGATTTGTTACACGTCTAATGAGGTGTTTCCACTGCCAACACAGCGTTGTTACATGTGGCATGTAACGATACATCACACCGCCGCACAATGGCCCTCATTCCGAGTTGTTCGCTCGCTAGCTGCTTTTAGCAGCATTGCACACGCTAAGCTGCCGCCCTCTGGGAGTGAATCTTAGCATAGCAGAATTGCGAACGAAAGATTCGCAAAATTGCGAATAGAAATTTCTTAGCAGTTTCTGAGTAGCTCGACACTTACTCTGCCACTGCGATCAGTTCAGTCAGTTTCGTTCCTGGTTTGACGTCACAAACACACCCAGCGTTCGCCCAGACACTCCCCCGTTTCTCCAGCCACTCCCGCGTTTTTCCCAGAAACGGCAGCGTTTTTTCACACACACCCATAAAACGCCCAGTTTCCGCCCAGAAACACCCACTTCCTGTCAATCACAATACGATCACCAGAACGAAGAAAAATCCTCATTATGCCGTGAGTAAAATACCTAACTTTTGAGTAAAATAACTAAGCACATGCGCTCTGCGAACATTGCGCATGCGCAGTAAGCGACTAATCGCAATATAGAGAAAATCGTCAACGAGCGAACAACTCGGAATGAGGGCCAATGTGTTGTGTAGTGTGTACACTGTCATTCAGGTGTGTACCCAGCTTAAGAGCTAACTTCAACGGTCAGCACCACCTGTCAAACAATAAATGTTGTACATACAGATGGAGCCCTCCTCATCTATCTCTTTAATAAGATTAACTGAGCCAGGGCAGTCGGACATAGGGGGTCATCCCGAGTTGATTGTAGCTGTGCTAAAATTAGCATAGCTACGATCATGGTCCTAGACATGCGGGGGGACGCACAGCATGTCTGTACGCCCCTTCCCCCCCCCCCCCCCACGCACAAGTACCAAAGCATTGCACAGCGGTGATGCTTTTGTACTTGTTGAGCAACTCCCGGCCAGCATAGCTCCTGCGGCTGACCAGGAGTTGCTCGTCGCAGCAGCTGCATGTGACGTTACGCTGCGCCCCCCCCCCCCCCCCCCGCACAATCCGGCCACACCTGCGTTGGCCGTACCGCGACCCCAAAACGGCGGCCAAACGCAGCCGTGCCGCCCTCTCCAGCCCAGCGACCGCCTCTGCCTGTCAACCGCTGGCGCATGCGCAGTTCCGACTCAATCGCTGCGCTGCGAACAACTGCAGCGAGCGATCGGGTCGGAATGACCCCCTTAATCCCCTGCTGTAACGACTTAATCCCCTGCTGTATTGTTCTCTCTGTATTGTATTGCAGCTAAGAACAATAGATGAAAGGCTTATGCTAATAAACCTTGGTGCACCTAGGTGCAGCAGAGAAGCCAAGATAAGCGAGGCTCCATCTGTAGTTTTAAAAAAAATTCTGAAGAGATTTATAAAAAAAAAAAAAAAAAAAAAGCTTTTAAACACTTCAAAAAGAACTTTTCCAGTGATTATTTTCTGTCGGGGCCATTCTCAGATACGGCGTACTGTAACTACATTTTTTTTTAATGCCAAGTGAAATTAATCCTCTTAATATATTTAAGGGGTACTTCTATCCAAAGAGGAGCGTAGCATCTTAGCGGTAATTCCACATAATGGTAAATTAGCTTATGATGTTCAAAACTCCACACACAATCGTAATACAATAATAAAAGAAGCATAATCTTTACATGGATTATGCGTCGAATAAGAAATACACAACAACGCAGCAATTATAAAACAATCATTTTTACGGCAGTAATTTACAGGTTTGGGTTCACCGCCTCATTATATGGGTTCATGCTGCGCTTTACTAATTGTGCAATAGGCCCGAAAACAAAATAATAGACATTATTTCTGCATAATATAGAATGAGCAAGTGTGCAACGTGCGACAGTCCTTTATCGCCACAAGATGGTGGCTTTAGCGTTCATCTAGCTCCTAATTCATGACTGGTAATTCAGCAGTCATCTTACATAAAGTAAGCATGGTGCCGCCTGCTAGAGACAGGGGTGGTCATTCCGAGTTGATCGCTAGCTGCATTCGTACGCTGTGCCGCGATGAGTCAAAAAAAGGCACTTCCGCGCATGCAGCGCAATGTGCACGCGCGTCGCTCTATTACAAAGAACGATGTAGTTTCACACAAGGTCTAGCGAAGCTTTTCAGTCGCACTGCTGGCTGCAGAGTGATTGACAGGAAGAGGGCGTTTCTGGGTATCAACTGACCGTTTTCAGGGAGTGTTCAGAAAAACGCAGGCGTGCCAGAAAAAACGCAGGCGTGGCTGGGCGAAAGCATGGCGTGTTCGTGACGTCAAAACAGGAACTGAACAGTCTAAAGTGATCGCAAGCGCTAAGTAGGTCTGGAGCTACTCAGAAACGGCACAAAAAAAACTTTGCCGCCGCTCTGTGATCCCTTCGTTCGCACTTCTGCTAAGCTAATATACACTCCCAGTGGGCGGCGGCATAGCGTCTGCGCGGCTGCTAAAAACTGCTAGCGAGCGATCAACTCGGAATGACCACCAGGGTCCACTGCTTTGCGGATGCTGCTGGTGGCCCAGACAAGCTGTGGGATTCTACAGTCATGATGGGCAAACTGATACACTTAGATTAAGCTTCGTCATTAAATAAAAAAAAAAAAAAAGAATTTCCTCTGCAATGCTACATCAAAATGCCACGAAATGTCCCACATTCCACCCAGATGCCGACAGTTCCTTCACTTGCCGCAAAATAGCACTCAGACGTCTCAATTTCCAAATACCTTCAGACCCATGTGTTGTGTAAAGGGGTCACGCAATGCGCTGCACCACCTCCAGCCTAAGAGCTACCTCCTGTCCTCTGCTCTTTGGGGGGAATTCAATTGTTTTTTTTGTGTGCCTGATCTCGTCTAAAGTGACTTGGGGATATTCAATAGTTTGTGCCAAGGTGTGCCCGTCATATCTGCTCGCACCTGGCTACGTGACCATTCCTTGTTTCTTATGTCACACCCAAACACAGCTAAACCCATACAAACTGATGCACTGTGTCAACTTTTTGCTGATTTCTGCTTGCTGCCTAATGTAGGTGCGAACCAATATGATGGACACCCGTCTGCAAAAAAAACTGAAGTGCTCGAGTCACTGCAGACGGGAGCTGCGGTAGCGCAAAACAATTGAATTCCCCCCTTCTATAGCAATGCACCCCAGAGTTGCCCTGGTCTAAATAAGGGGGGGGGGGCGTATTTTTAACCATGGCATCTGCACTCTGTGGGGAAAAAAAGCTTGCAGAGTTATTAAAAAGGCAGATCACAACGAACAGAACAAGTATGCTAAACTATATACTAGCTGCAAAGGTCAATGGGGGTAATTCCAAGTTGATCGCAGCAGGACATTTTTTAGCAGTTGGGCAAAACCATGTGCACTGCAGGGGGGGCAGATATAACATGTGCAGAGAGAGTTAGATTTGGGTGTGGTGAGTTCAATCTGCAATCTAAAATGCAGTGTAAATATAAAGCAGCCAGTATTTACCCTGCACAGAAACAAAATAACCCACCCAAATCTAATTCTCTCTGCACATGTTATATCTGCTCCCCCTGCAGTGCGCATGGTTTTGCCCAACTGCTAAAAAATTTCCTGCTGCGATCAACTTGGAATTACCCCCAATGACCAATATAGATGCAATGCAGTCGTTTCCAATATGTGCAGAGACGGCGCCATAGAACCCCAGTAAGTGTTTGTTCCAGTTGACAAAAAAAAAACCCAGACATAAACCATTTAATTTACTGTGATTAGCTTTGTACCAGATAACGAGTTACAATATAGCCGGAGCACAATTCCGTCACTGTTGTGGCGCCGACGTGTCTGCAGTATGCCAGTTCTGGGTTTACCGAATAACATGGAGATGAGAGGACAGTTTATATGAAATGACAATGCAGGAACACCCGCTATTTTGGAGGGATTCTGTGTCAATAAATGTGGTGTTTACAAGTCCTGCTGATCCCTCTCATCAGAAGACAAACGCTAATTATCCTCCAGCAGATCAATTGTGTAAATAATGGCAGCTGTATGAACCTTCTGTGTGCCCATATTCCGTACGGTAGCCATGTTTGTTCTGATGAGCACGGAGAGCGCTACTCAGCAAATGCAATAACATCACTGGCATGAGAAACAAATAAGAGCTTTAAAGAGTGAACAAAAACAAAATTACATTCTATGATATTACCGTCACCCTTTTATCATTTTTCTACAATGTCCTCCTATACCTTGGCCTCAGCCAAATCCTTCTATGGTAGAGCTGGGAGACATATTTTACACCTCTCAACACTTTGTAGGCTGAAAGAGGTACTTCTGCAGGCGCCAAAGGGCACTGCTGTCCAAAAAGGGGTGTGGTCTTGGCAAAAGGGGGTGTGGCTTCACAGGAATGCAGCAACCACGAGCCACGTCTCCCGCTTTCAGTCACTGTGGGGGCAAGCTCAGCACTCCAGGAGCTGCTGGCCTATCTCCTGTTCCTCCTTCCGGAGACTAGATGCGCAAAGGGGACTACCAACCCCCCAACACCACCACCGTGGGACACTGCAGCCTACGGGGTGGGACCGCACCTGAAAAACGGGACTGTCCTCTGAAAACAGCTTTGCAGACTTGCTTGTGCAGACATGTAGTGCGAGAAAGGATCTATTCATGTAAAGGGGCAGAACACAGTAGAAATGAACGACTGCAATACAAGCTTTTTGTGCCGTATGAGAGCCCCCCAGGAAACTGTCCTACACAGGTGTGAGGATCTTTCGCTGTCTCTATTGAGGGGAGGGTGCGGGGAGTTAACACTTCATAACAGAGCAGCACGGAATTGTCTGGTTAACACTGAACAATGTCATTTACCTTCGTGGTTCATATCTAAAAATTTCCATTTCTCATTTTCTTTAAAAGTAACTCGGGATACAATTTATACGCATTATCAGAAATTCCAGCTGTGCAAAATAATGGTGATATCACACAGCAATTTCTTAAATCCATTTTTTGAAACTCTGTAACATCAGGCAAATACTTTGCTGGGAAGGGATATAGGAATGGAAGAACTAGTGTTTTATCAGTCACTGAGCAGAGACCCCACCTCCATTATGGCAGCGAAGGCGGTCATACAGACAGGAAAGACAATCCATCGAATAATATCCAATATTCTAGACTAAACACTCTGTGGGGGGGGTATCAACTGATGTCGGATCCTTTCCGACGGAAAGGATCTGAAATTTCAGTATTCAACTAGCCGGATTTTTTTAAAGTCAAAAGTCTGATTTTTTTAAAAGTCAGATTGACATTGTCGGAAATGGGGCTAAAACCTGTCGGATTTGGCTAATCCGCCGATCCACGTGTTTTCCGACAAGTTGGAATTGCCAACCTGTCGGAAAAACGGCAGCCCAATTGAATAGGTCGGAAAACACTATCCGACCTAAAAAGGTCGGAAACTGCTGTCTTTCCGACAAGACGGCAGTTCCGACTTGAATTGAATACCCCCCTATGTGGGGAATTCAATTTACCGTGGCTAATTAATCCCAGGGGGGCAATTAAATTATTTCCGGAGTAAAGAGAAACCAAATCCTTTTTTTTGCGGCCACGATCACGGAAACACAGGGATATGGGCCAAGTTCTGTATCACTGTGCTTTCGCATTATATCGGGTAAATGTTCCTGCAAAAAAAAATGTGCTTTAATTGAATTGCTCGAAAAAAAAGATTGCGAACAAGCCCACTTTTTGGGAAGTAAAAAATTTACTGCCATCAACTGAATTCCCCCTATGGACGATATGCATCAAACCTTGGAGAAAGATAAAGTAGAGAGACTTAAATTGGAGAGAGATAAAGAATCAGCTCCTAGCTGCCATGTTACAGGCTGTGTTTGAAAAATGTCAGGAGCTGGTTGGTTGGGGCTTTATCACTCTCCACTTTATCTCTCTTCAAGGTTTGATGCATCTTCCCCTGAAGAGGTTATGGAAATGCTGGTTTGCTATATTTACGACACTCAGTGCAAGATGTACAAACAAAGAAGACAGGGTGACAGGAAATCAATGAGAGGTGACAGGTCCTCGTGGACATTGTACCTTGGGGTGAGATCAAAGACGGAGTCACCGGGAGACGATATGAAGGCCTAAATGTGGGGATTACGATTCCACGTCTGATACACCGGCCAGTCCTGTAATCTGGATTAGATCAGCAAAACACCGCTCTGAATCTGTAGGGGGAAGATCATTTCATAATATTGGTTGTGAAGCCATTTAGTCCATTATTTTAATTTGCAAACAGTTTCAGAACAAGGGTATGAATAAAACATGTCTACCGTTTGATCTTTGCAAGAAAAATGTTTTCAGACATAACCTTAATTATACCCCTCACAACAAGAAATGTTTTTGTAGATAAACAGACGGTTCAATCAGTTCAATCCTCATGAAAAGTAATTAGAGTCCATTGATAAGTAGGCTCAATTACTCCACCATGCAAAGTGCATTCACTTCTACTAATTCACTGTGCACCAGTCAGTCTGGGATTTGATTTACAGCCAGATGCGCCAGTATGGAGAATGGTGCAGCAGGACGGCATACGCAATGCAGCCTGTACATGTTTCATATCCTCTCTGATACAGCACTGACAGCCAGGGTTGGACTGGCCCACAGGGGTACCAGGGAAACCACCGGTAGGCCCCACTGCCTGAGTGCCCACTCCTTCCCCTAGGGATCAGGTTCCAGACTGTGCACTTGTATTATACATAGCAGATATGTTGCATTATGCTGCACAAGTCTATTGTGTATTTCAAGCCTCTGTGGAGGCTAGCCAAACCCCCTCTGTAGGCTGGCCACACCCCCAAGTATGGGCCCCTATAACAGCATTCCCCCGGTGGGCCCTTCATGGCCCAGTCCGACACTGCTGACAGCCATATATGGGACTGGAATTGATACATAGATTTTACGAAAATTCACAGGGTGTAGCCAAGTCGCAAAGTCCATGTTACCAAACAAGGCTATATGGCACAATTTGAGATTAAGGGGGGAATTAAATTGCCCACAGTAATGTACCGCTGCCTACACTGATCCACCAGGGCTATCCAATTAACCCCCGAAGGCAGCCTGAAAGCCGGAACTTATCATGATTTTTTTCTGGGACCTGCTGAAGTCCCAAAAATAAAATTTCCGATAAGTACCGTATTTTTGCGTTCGTAGCAGCAAAAACACTCAGGTCGTGAACTCATCACGGATCCTACGTGTTTTCGTCCAACGGGAAGGGGAAGGGGAGGGAGGGAGGGGAGTTACCCAAGTGCAGTGTTATGTGCAAAAATGTAAAGAAAAAGTTGAGTGCTGTAGGAAAATGATTCAAAGATAAAAGTGTATTCATCTACAGCTATTGCCTGTGGGAAGACTGCCAACTTCCAAAATGCTGATTAGATACAGAAACTGGTTAAATAAAATTAATTTAATAAACATTATCGTGAACAGAACGGATAAATAAAAATGTCAATTACTGAGTACAGTCAATAATAATAATTAGCGTCTAGCCATATATATGTATAGCGCCATCAATGTTATAAATAACATAATATTGAAGGGAGGTTCAATGTCGGATCAATAAATGGCAGAGTGAGATACCCTATATCCCGTGGAGGAAATAGTAATTAATATTTCTGTATAACAGCATCAGCCTCAGGCAAATCACAGATGTGGCCCGATGGTAGTAACAGCCTTGCACCGACAGAAACAGACTATAATCCGCCGTATGGGATCATCAGAACAGGGAGCACACAACCGGTAGCTGTAGCGCGAGCCGGCAGTGATCACAGGAGAGCCGGGCTGTGAAGTCGGCAGAATGAGTACGTTACGGTACCTGCTTTAGTATATCACTCTTATACAGAGGAACTGAGTAACCTCTGTCAGCAGAATGTGTAGTACTGGGGTCCAGTAAGCACACCAAAGAAGCATCGGAACAGGTCATTCCTCTTGGTAGATGCTAGAATCAAGTGGGCTAAGGGACCTTTTCCGTAAAGGGGAGGAGTTACCACGCAAGGTGGAGGAGCTAGGCCAGTGGGATAGTTCCTCTACTATCCACATCACCAACTATTACCTTTAGTAATTAGGTGGTGAGCGAAGCGGAGCGGAGCGAGCCACCGCGCCCGAAGCGTGGCGAGCGAAGCGAGCCCGCGAGGGTACTTTTCGGGTACCCTGTTCGCCCGTAGCTCCTCCCCCTGGTGACGTAGCTCCTCCCCTCAATACGTCACAAGGTCCCTTCAGCCCCTCCGATATAGAACCAACCCATTCCTCTTGGTCCCAAATATCAGTGCTGGTGAGGTGGTGGTAATGGTTTGCGTAGTGGATATCATTACTGCCTCACATCACAGAGGTCTCGGGTTCAATTGCCACCAAGGGGGATATTCAATTAGTGCCATTTTTTCGACCAATCAAAAAAATTGCACTTATCGTCCGTTTTTAGGTAGAATTTACATTCGACCTATTCAATGCCCGTGCCGTTTTTTCGACTGGTAAAAAAATCTGCATGTGTGAAAACCATGTGGATCGGCGAATTCGCCGTCGCTCCACGTGTTTTGATGAATTTGTGGATGATTGACAGTTTTGGGGTATGTTTCCGCCCATGCCGATTCGACAAAAAAAACCTGAAAAGGCATAGGCGAAAATGGATTCAAAATGGCTGTAAAAACCCGCTACTGAATACACTGTCGGAAAATTCGTCACTAATTGAATATCCCCCCTCCCCCCGCCACCTCAAGACTCCATCTGTACAGAGCTTGTATGTTATCCCCATGTTTGCATGAGTTTCCTCCTGGTACTCCGGTTTTCTATCACAAGCCAAAAACATACTGGTAGGTGAATTGGCATCTAAAATAAATATATCCTAGTATATAAACATATGCATCCATGTGTTTGTGTTGTGACAGAGAATATAGATTGTAAGCTCCACTGGGGCAGAGACTGATGTGAATGATCCACTATTCTCTGCAGTGTGCGGTGAAACATGCGCACGCTATATAAATAACTAGTAATAATCATAAAAGGTGCATGAACGAAGTCCGGTGATGCACGGATGGATGGTGCAGCCCGGAAATATAGACGATGCAGAGGCAAACGATTTCCTTGTATAACTTGATGCGTTTCTGTGTGTAACAGATTCCTCAAAAAGGAAGGAAGAAATTGTACAGTATGTTACACAGTGAAACGCGTAAAATTTTACAAGGAAAATCCTGACTGCAGTAAATTGTCTCTGCATCTTTATTTTATTTTTCTATTCACTGCATGTTTATTACATGAATATTCTGTAACCAGTTTCTGCATTGAATCCACGCTTCACCAATCATTGTTGCGAGTTTATGTGTCGTTTGTAAACCGTCAACCGTGAGCTTTACTAAAAGCAGAACTGCATATCAATCCCCATGTCTAAGCGGTTCTGGTATTCAAGGCTGACACCCATTAGGTCGACACTAGAAATAGGTCAACAAGGCCATTAGGTCGACATCAACAAGGTTGACATGAAAAAAGGTCGTCATTAGTTTTTTATATTTTTTTCTGTCTCGTTTTCTCCGTCAAGTGACCGGGAACTCCAATTAGTGCACCGCGTCCCCTTGCATGGCTCGCTTCGCTCGCCATGCTGCGGGCAAGGTGCCCTGAGCCGCTGTCGCTTCACTCGGCACAGGTTACCGTTCCCAATCGTAGTCCACGTGGATCGTAAAGCATGAAAAAGTCCCCAAAAAAATTAAATGTGAAAAACTCATGTCGACCTTATTGATGTCGACCTATTTATAGTGTCGCCCTATCCACTGTCGACCAATGGGTGTCAACCTAATGGGTGTCGACCTGTCGAAGTCGAAAATATTATAGGCACATGCATCACGTACAAACACCACACAGATGGCCTCCGTGCGGGTGCTTGTTCTGCCGTGCGTGCGCATACTCGCACGTTACGTATATTGGCTCACGAGGTCCTGCGTATTGCCGCGTGGTGTAAACAAATACAGTAGCATATGCATTCGCATGGAAAAGCCACAAAGACATATCTCATATTTAATCCACATAGCACATAATTTACACATAGTCTACATGCACTACACCAGCGAGTTACATTTGCTTCAAAGGTATAACAAAAGAGGGATTCGACTTTACAGGATATGAGGGGACAAAATTAGGTTAGGAGGTGGTGTTTAGTATCCAGCTGTACAGTATTTCAAGGGCAATATTCCGGTAGCAGTTTGCAGAAGATAGCACGCTCCTGCACATATCCATGCGCAGGAGCAGAATATTAATATTACACTGTATTTACGGTACTCTTGATATTCAGCGGGAACCCAGTGGAGAACATCTGCAAGTGCACCTGGACCAGGCATCGCCCACCTATTCAAACCAACCTATGACCCCTCCTGTACTGTAAATGACCAGCCCCTTGACCTATAGGTGAAGGGATTACAGTTTCTATTGTTTCATGATTTGGACTAATGTATAAAAGCAAAGCCTCCTGGCCGGTCAGACATTCTCTGAAGGTCATCTATCCAGACTGACTGAGGACCGGGACCGGGTGGCGCTGGCGAACAAACGTATGTATCCATTGATTGTAGCCTTTTCTCTTATGTGATTGTATTATTGTTGTAACCCCCTTTTGAGTAAATAGTTGTTGCTGGGTTGGACCTGCAACATTGCATATACAATTGGTGTCGCATTCCTTTCCTGTTAGGGGTTTTAAAGTGTATTCCGCCGCACGTGTAGCTACTTTGTGCTTACAGTGTGCCGGCGTGCTTACACAACGTGTACGTATTTGATAGGGGTTTTACACACACACGCTTAGCAGTCGCAGCGGCCTGAACAGTTGAACATTTAAAATGTTGCTTTTCTTCCTGAAAGTTAATCAGACTTAACAATTGGGAGCTCATCCGGTTCATCACACACTCGCAGACTTGCAGGCCATAAACAGACTTTGATCTACAACAAAGGGTGGAGACGCATGTTAAGTAATCTTGCATTGTGTTTGAAACCAGGTGGTGTTGTTAGATCACAGTCTGTTCTGTCTAGTCTTAGAGGTGCTGCTGTAACCCAGGGACAAACAGAAAAAAAGCTGTTTAAAATCTGTGTGTAAATTTTTTGGAGTGAAAAGCGTACACAAAGCGTACCGATACTTTGCATGCTTTTTCAACATATTGTTGCCATAGGTTAACAGTCATTATAGATCTGTGTGAAATCGGATACATTTGTTTGCTATATATATATATATATATATATATATATATATTTGAAATAGTGTGTTAAGGGAGTAATTGTAAAACACAATTGTGTGTTGTATTTGTGAGCGATAGTAGTTTTATTGCTCACATTTATCGAGATAGTGTGGTTTATTTAATTGGGAACGCACGTTTGTACACGTGGTACAGAACATGAAGACAGCGAATAGAAGCGTGCCCGTGGCATAGAGACATGCACGGTCGCCTGTTTACGCAAGGTTGCGTAGAGTTGGGGGCACAAAGTATAATCACACGATAGCTGTTCAATTTAAGGTGGGATAGTATACATTAACACTGTAGCACATAACTATCCGATTTCAAAAGCAGATTAATATAATATTTTGTTTAAACTGTACTACCCCTGGGGTAAAGCAATCAATCAAAGGGAGTGATATTTTTCTGTACAGAAAAACACTGTGTATTTGAGTGAGTGACAGTAGTAGTGGATGTATTGAACCCTGAGGAAAAATCGGGTTTCCGTGGAAACACTGAGTTAGTAGAGGCTCGGTGGCGTAAGGTTCGCTACCTTATGTGAATACATATAGAGAAATATGCAAGTCGTTAGGAGACTTGCACAGGAGCATGATAGGGAATTGTGAATATAGAATTGTGAATTGAAGTTACAGTTTTGTGTCACGCTCCGGCTGAGGAGCGAAGCTGTGAATCCGACTCCCGCAATCGTAGGGCATATAGATAACAAGTATCTATAGGCCGTGCGATTGAACCACACGTCCGTGTGTTCTACACAGCACAACGTGATACTAGGTGTGTCATATGCGCTGTGGAAAGCATACGCAGACGTGATTGTGTAAACAAGGGGTTTTTCGCTGATTGCGTCAGGAAATCTCCCTGGTGGAAGTCCATTGGAAAGGGTGAGCAATAGTTATTGAAGTTTTCTGTTTTTCACCCTACACAAATTCCAGTGGAAAGATACCGAAAATAAATTTTTCCCTGCCTCTCTCAGGAAAATATTCCAACAGAACCTCCACCGAAAGAAATTACGGTGCTGTAAGGTCTGATAGGAGCCCGAAGTTGGGTACATCGCGATCCACTATTAACCGTGTATCGTTGTACTGGCCAGCGAGAGCGGGTGAAGGCGCTCTGAGAACTTTCATCATCTGCTTGCATTGTGTATTTGGTGTTTGGGGTGAGAGGCTCGCAATGGGAGCCAGGTGCTCAAGTGAAAGACGTTCGGCAGCCAGGGTTCAGGCAGAAGAGCTATGGCCCAAGGGGTCAGCTCGGTTTATAATGTGTGGGTAATATGGTCCACACGCGGAGGCTTATTGCGATGAATGGGTACGTATGACTGCTGAAGATAGGGCATCATTCCCTAGGGTGGGTAGCTTTGAATCAGAGGTACTGCAGAATGTAGGTATTAGAATATGTCTGATCAAATCTAGAAAACAGAGGATCAGACATAACGACTGTTTAAATATATGGCAACAAGAGGGGGAGGTGCAAAGGAAACTGGCTCGCACAGCCAGTTCCAAACCTGACCGGAATGAGAGTACGAGCACACCATTACCGACACATGTAGATGGGGAGAAATTGGCTGCAATCAATGGTACATCGGAAAATGATAGGAACATTCATGTAAAATGTATTAACCCTAACCCATGTATATTGTACCCTGTCCTAAGTTCTCTCCAAGGTCATAGGTCGCAGGAAAATGATGCATCCATCCTACTCTCAGCCCTCATCCAGGCAGTCACCTTGCAGGAAACTCAGGTGGGCGCAGCCCAACCAACAAGAGCAGTAACAGTATCCCCCCCCCACTGAAAGGACTGGTGAGATCACAGCCACCGGTAAGTGTGAGACTGTTCATTGCACTGAGACAATAACACCTCACAGTGAGCAAATTAGGAATGGAATGGTTGGGCTACATCCTGTCTTGGAAATAGCAACTTCCAATGGGAGAACCGATAGTCAGGGAGTAACCCTCACCAGGAATAATGCAATGTATTGCCCGTGGACCAGATCAGAACTGCGGTCAATCATTTCAGAATGCCACGATCCCCGGAGACATTTAGCCAGATGTCAGAAGTATATCATGGATCTGGGTAATGTCCATGAACCTGCAAACAAAGATTGGCGGACACTTTTGAAAGTGTGCCTACCCCCTAATATTGACACCCAAAAATGTATCACGGATTGTAAAATAGAGTCAGACGGTCCTCTGACTGACGAACACAATCAGGAGAACATGGAACGAATTAACACACAACTAGGATTGTATTTCCCCACTGCTGTTAAGTGGAGCTAAATTTTCTCCATAAAACAGAGAAAATGAAATGACATCTGAATATTTCCATAGGGCCTTACAAATAATGGCTAGATACACTGGGGTATCGGATATAGGGAACGATGCGAATTACAGTGAGGTGGCTGTCTCTGTGCTAATGGACGGGCTCAATAAGGCATTGAGGGTCAGGGTGCAGACTTCTTTGCCTAATTGGAGAGGGGTCACAGTAGATAACCTCAGAGAGTGCGCTATTGAACATCACAAGAATATCTCCAGACACAAGGAACTACAGGAGGAGAGGTCGAGGACTGTAAGTATACAGGCACATACAGGGAAGTCCCATCAGCCTAAACCACAGACCCCTGATGGTAAGAAACGGTCAACAAAATGTTTCCTTTGCAAGAAAGAAGAGCATTTTGCCAGGGATTGTAGGAGTAATGGGAGACATTATAGACCCCATAGACCAGAACACGAGCCATATTATTAAACACAGACGGGACCAAGGGACATATAGTAAGGATTCAAAAGCCATATAGAAAACACAAATTCGGCTAATGGGAAGAACAAAATAAATGCAACATTAACCTTTTACAAAACTTGCTGAGGATAAGATGGGGCCTCTATAATGCTAATCCTTTACTTCTTTTCCTAGCAGCAATGGCCCCTGACTAACTTAGCAGAAACTTTGTTAAATATGATATACATATAGTGTGCTCCCGCTCAGGAAGTACAAAGAATGTTAGACACCCACGAAGACTAAAGTTGCATTTCACTGTTCTAGATTCATGTCCATCACAGGTAGAGGAAATTATCTCACAGATACCGGGTTCCCTATGAAGTTAGGATGGACAGGACACTGGATTAATGGCTGGGATAGTCCCAGTAGTGATACAACAAACACAGATTTTTAAGGGGAGTATACCAAGTAGAGAGTCATTCTCCGTAGTGCCCAATCCAGTTGTCATTTTTATAAAATCCTCTTTACCTCTGAAAACTTATCTATTACCAACCTATATGTGGTTTTTCTCCAAAGTCTCTTTTTCATCTCTTACGTTCACCTGCAGGAGGGTACAATACATGGACCCGTTTACAGTTCAGACCCCACATGCCTTATCGGAGATTCAGAGTGCTGCCCGAATCCAGTATATCTCACCAGCACAATGGCACCAGTATTACTGCAGTGTGCCTTGTCATGCACAAAGGGTGGAGAATGGGAATACTGGTAAAGGGAGATTGTGTACGGACACTGATATGCATGATGGTGTGACAGACTGTTGGTGAACGCAAACCTGACATTCTTCTCTTTTTTTTAGTCTCTCTTCTAGAGATGGTTTTACTCCACACGACAAATACACAACAGTTAACTGAAATGCAAAATTTGTGTTCCCTACAGGAGAGGGCAGTCTGGAAGGCGAAGGGATATGGTCAGGAGTCCTCAGGACTTTGGATAGATGGACACGGTAAGCCAGTGGACAACAGGGCATATCTCCCAAACCTAGCTGAGGCGGCACACGGTCTGACTCATCTGGGCAAGGAAGGTATGTGCAAATTGGTAAGAGCCTACTGGAGTGCACCAGGGTTCTCTTCTCATGCAGGTAAGACAGCAATGACATGTCTTACTTGCTTGAGGAAGAATATTGGTAAGACAATACCAACGGAGCAATCCCATATCACTCCTACAGACGGACCTTTCCAGGTAATACAAATCGACTTCATACATTTACCACCCTGTAGGAATTTAAAATATGCATTAGTATGTACCGATGTCTTTTCAAACTGGGTAGAAGCATTCCCCGCTGCCACAAATACTGCCGTGTTCACTGCAAAGAAAATCGTGCAGGAATTTGTGTGCAGATATGGTATCCCTAGAATGATTGAAAGTGATAGGGGTACCCATTTTACAGGTGAAGTCTTTCAGATCATGTGCAAACTGATGGGTATTAACAGTAAGCTGCATACTCCATACCGGCCACAGGCAAGTGCGAAGGTGGAGAGAATGAACAGCACTATTAAGAACAAGCTAAGCAAAGGGATGGCTGAAACTGAAATGTTGTGGCCAGAGGCTTTGCCACTAGTGTTGTACAGCATCAGAACCACTCTCGGTCACCGCTTAACTTATCACCCTTCGAAGTTCTTTTTGGGCGACAACCCCAGGTAATGATATACCCCCAGGATGATTTGTAGTGCAATAACGAAATAACTGTGCAATATTTGGTTAGGATGAGCCAGCAACTGAGAAACCAGCAAAGGAATCTAAAGCTGGCAATTCCTGACCTGCCGAACAGTAATTGTCATGACATTGAACCCCACTGCACTGTGTTTTGGCTTTTTCTTGTGACTCTGTTTTTGATCAGGACAATCTGTTTTTGTGAGGGCCCCCGAGACGTTGAGCAAGGATCTGGAATGGGTTCTGATGGAGAGTACGGATTCGTAGGACCACAGGAGCGGCATATCACTCTAGTAAAGGCTGGTATCAGTAGGAGATCTGGTAGTCACGGAGCTCGGAGGCAATGTCAAGGGTTATTGTCTGATGAATATTGTATATGTAGAAATTGCGAAAACATAGTCGAAGATGGTTGCATCCAGAGATGTCAGTCAAACAGTAATATTGACATTGGCCGACATCCTTTGAGTGATTACCACTCATTAGTGGGTACGGTCTTAAACCAAACGGAATGCTGGGTGTGCTCACAAGTACCTCAAGGACAGAGTAAGTCGGGATTAGTGCCATATCCTTTAACGATAGATGAGGTACTCGAATTATGGGGTGGGAGACCAGTGGACAAGAAGCTCCACCAGTACCACGTAGATAGCTCACTGTTATGCTTTAATGTGTCCAATTTCCAGAAAATTGGGAAGTGACATGGAATAACCAGACAATGACATTTTCACATAGAGCTGATAAAGTACCTATCGACTCCGAACTTGTACGTAAGATAGCCACAAGTGGGAAGTATTTTTGGTATAGGTATACACGTGGGGTCAAAACCATGTGGGCTGGAAAAGTATCGCAGGGGTATTGTGCCCACATCATCCAGCCCGATACTTGTACTGAGCAAATGAGAGAACTGGGGATCAGTTTCTTTATAAGGAAGATATGTGATATGGTGTTGTTGCATTTTGTCCCTTATGTTCTCCCAGACAATGCCTACTTCATATGTGGAAGGAAAGCGTACAAGTGGCTTACACCGAGCTCTGAAGGGTTGTGTTATATTGGCAGAGTACTACCAGAGGTTATGACCATAGCACACGATAAAATGAAAGACATTCACCACAACGCTCAGACTCCTTATACTTATACCCATTATGAACACATCAAGAGACACCTCATAGTTAGGGCAGAGCCCGCAGCCTCTGATTTGATCCATGAATCCACCGGGATTCAGTTCCTTCTCGCATTAGATATCACCCGTACTGCCAGAGGAACTATAAATTATAAGTACATCCATGCGCTGGCAAACTTGATAGATAATATCACTGAGATGTATGATGACACCCTCAGGTATACAGGCAGGGAGTTACAAGCCTACAAGAAGGAACTGGTCCAGCACAGGATGATCCTGAATTATGTCACGGCTGTGACAGGTGGGTACTGTGTTACTCTGGCAACTCAATATGGTGTGAAATGCTGTACATATATTACGAATAGCACTGACGACCCCACGGAGATCATCGATCAAAAGATGGACGAGATCTTACAGTTGAAGTGGGAGTTCAGGAGGAAACACAACTTTACCTTGACGGTTGTGGATAATGAATTGACTGGCTGGGCCTCATGGTTGAACCCACTCAAATGGTTTTCTGGATTAGGAGAGTGCACGCAAAATGTAATTGCGAGTGTGGGAAAGTTTCTCCTTTGTATCCTGGGTGTCGTCATAATTATTGGTCTGATATTCAGATGTGTTCGAATTTTGACGAGGCACAAACACAGCACAAATTTGATGAGTCTAAGGAGCGAGGGCGTTGTTACAGCGGCAGATTTGATTTATGACCCATCTGTAGAAACAGTGTTATGATAAGGATTGCAAATGAATTTCATGGCCTGTTTCTTTCACCATTTCTTTCTGTTTCCCTCTCTACCCAGAAACATCCAACCGGAAAAGACGTCAACCATACCCAAATTTATGTGAATGTATTTTGTGTCTTACTTTCATCTCTGCAATCTTCAGTTAATGGCACTCATAGTCGATAAATGATATCTACATATAGTAGCACACACATTACGATTCCCCCCCATGTAGCATCAGATAAATGTGCTCCCCATTTGTTGGCATAAGTAGCCGGAAAGGTGAGTGCTAATGGCCTTTGCCTAGAAAGAGCTCGGTAGTGTTTGTTTGCTCATTTACAGACCCTTAATACGGGATGAGAAGGAGTTAATGTATACTTCGCAATACCTCGAAGCTTACGTAGAACATATACGGCACGATGATACTTGCCCCTCAGACATTAATTCATACATACATGCTTTTACCTATCCCACTAGGCTATATATTTCCCACCTACAGATCTTCCCCCGGATATTTGAACTTTTGTATATAATGAACATGTAATATTTTCAGTTTTAATTAGTTATATGTGGCAGTTATTGTTGACTGCCAAAGGGTGGACTGTCGAAGTTGAAAATATTATAGGCACATGCATCACGTGCAAACACCACACAGATGGCCTCCGTGCTTGTTCTGTCGTGTGTGAGCATACTCGCATATTGCATATATTGGCTCACGAGGTCCTGCGTATTGCCGAGTGGTGTAAGCAAATACGGTAGCATATGCATTTGCATGGAAAAGCCACAAAGACATATCTCATATTTAATCCACATAGCAGATAATTTACACATAGTCTACATACACCACACCAGCAAGTTACATTTGCTTCAAAGGTACAACAACAGAGGGATTCCACTTTACAGGATATGAGGGGACAGAATTAGGTTAGGAGGTGGTGTTTGGTATCCAGCTGTACAGTATTTCAAGGGCAATATTCCGGTAGCAGCTTGCAGAAGATAGCACGCTCCCGCGCATATCCATGCGCAGGAACATAATATTAATATTACACTGTATTTACGGTACTCTTGATATTCGGCAGGAACCCAGTGGAGAACATCTGCAAGTACATCTGTACCAGGCATCGCCCACCTATTCAAACCAACCTATGATCCCTCCTGTACTGTAAATGACCAGCCCTTTGACCTATAGGTGAAGGGATTACAGTTTCTATTGTCTCATGATTTGGACTAATGTATAAAAAGCCAAGCTTCCTGGCCGATCAGACACATTCTCTGAAGGTCATCTATCCAGATTGACTGAGGACCAGGACCGGGTGGCGCTGGCGAACAAACGTATGTATCCATTGATTGTAGCCTTTTCTCTTATGTGATTGTATTATTGTTGTAACCCCCTTTTGAGTAAATAGTTGTTGCTGGGTTGGACCTGCAACATTGCATATACAATTGGTGTCACATTCCTTTCCTGTTAGGGGTTTTAAAGTGTATTCCGCCGCACATGTAGCTACTTTGTGCTTACAGCGTGTCGGAGTGCTTACGCAACGTGTACGTATTTGATAGGGTTTTACACACACACGCGCTTAGCGGTCGCAGCGGCCTGAACAGTTGTATATTTAAAATATTGATTTTCTTCCTGAAAGTTAATCAGACTTAACAGACCTAATTGGTGTCGACCTATAGTCCGGATAACGTCTAAGCACCAGTTCTGAAACTGCCATCCCATAGTTTAACCATGTAAATACGAGTACAAGCTGCGCAATGTATCAAGCTGTGGCCTGAATTGCACATCATACCGCCATCATAAAATTAGCAGTTATTATATATATAGTTCCGATGGGCGAGGCGGCGCTATCTAGCCTGCCAGAACAAAGAGAAGAATATTTAAGAATATTTTATAATTAAGTAGCTAATATTAGTTGTTATTATTAAGTTAATAAGAAGCCAATATAAGTGTATTATTTTATTACTATACAACAGGGGCAATAATAAGATTTTAAACCTACCGGAAAATCTTTTTCTCCTAGTCCGTAGAGGATGATGGGGACTCCGTAAGGACCATGGGGATAGACAGGCTCCGCAGGAGACATGGGCACCAAGAAAGAACTTTAGGTATGGGTGTGCACTGGCTCCTCCCTCTATGCCCCTCCTCCAGACCTCAGTTAGAGAAACTGTGCCCAGAGGAGACGGACAGTACGAGGAAAGGATTTTAGTTAATCTAAGGGCAAGATTCATACCAGCCCACACCATCCACACCGTATAACTTGGGATATACGAACGAGTTAACAGTATGAAACAACACAGCATCAGTCCGAGACTGAGGAAAACTGCAACATAACCCTTATGTAAGCAAAAACTATATACAAGTCTTGCAGAAGTAGTCCGCACTTGGGACGGGCGCCCAGCATCCTCTACGGACTAGGAGAAAAAGATTTACCGGTAGGTTTAAAATCTTATTTTCTCTTACATCCTAGAGGATGCTGGGGACTCCGTAAGGACCATGGGGATTATACCAAAGCTCCCAAACGGGCGGGAGAGTGCGGATGACTCTGCAGCACCGATTGAGCAAACATGAGGTCCTCCTCAGCCAGGGTATCAAACTTGTAGAACTTTGCAAAAGTGTTTGAACCAGACCAAGTAGCAGCTCTGCACAGCTGTAATGCCGAGACCCCTCAGGGAGCCGCCCAAGAAGAGCCCACCTTCCTGGTGGAATGGGCCTTTATTGAAATTGGTCACGGCAATCCAGCCGTAGAATGAGCCTGCTGAATCGTATTACAGATCCAGCGAGCAATAGTCTGCTTGGAAGCAGGAGCGCCAACCTTGTTGGCTGCATACAGGATAAACAGTGCTTCTGTTTTCCTGACCCTAGCCGTTCTGGCCACGTAAATTTTCAAAGCCCTGACCACATCAAGGGACTCGGAATCCTCCAAGTCTTGCGTAGCCACAGGCACCACAATAGGTTGGTTCATATGAAAAGACGAAACCACCTTAGGCAAGAATTGAGGACGGCTCCGCAATTCCGCTCTATCCATATGGAAAACTAAATAGGGGCTTTAATGAGACAAAGCCGCCGACTCCGACACTCGCCTAGCCGAAGCCAAGGCGAACAACATGTCCACTTTCCAAGTGAGATATTTTAACTCCACCGTTTTAAGTGGTTCAAACCAGTGTGACTTAAGGAAACTCAACACCACGTTCAGGTCCCAAGGTGCCACCGGAGGTACAAAAGGAGGCTGAATATGCAGCACTCCCTTCACAAAAGACTGTACTTCTGGGAGAGAAGCCAATTCCTTCTGAAAGAAAATGGATAGGGCCGAAATCTGAACCTTAATGGAGCCTAATTTTAGGCCCAAATTCACTCCAGTCTGTAGGAAGTGAAGGAAACGGCCCAGATAGAATTCTTCCGTAGAAGCATTCCTGGCCTCACACCAAGAAACATACTTCCGCCATATACGGTGATAATGTTTAGCTGTCACGTCCTTCCTAGCCTTTATCAGAGTAGAAATGACCTCATCCGGAATTCCCTTTTCCGCTAGGATCCCGCGTTCAACCGCCATGCCGCCAAACGCAGCCGCGGTAAGTCTTGGAACAGACAGGGCCCCTGTTGTAACAGGTCCTGTCTTAGAGGAAGAGGCCACGGATCTGCTGTGAGCATTTCCAGCAGATCCGGATACCAGGCCCTTCATGGCCAATCTGGAAACAATGAGAATTGTCTGTACTCCTCTTTTTCTTATTATTCTCAACACCTTGGGGATGAGAGGTAGAGGAGGAAACACATAGACCGACTGGAACACCCACGGTGTCACCAGGGCGTCCACTGCCACTGCCTGAAGGTCTCTTGACCTGGCGCAATACCTCTGTAGTTTTTTGTTGAGGCGGGACGCCATCATGCCTATCTGGGGCAGTCCCCACTGACTTGCAATCTGTGCAAAGACTTCCTGATGAAGTCCCCACTCTCCTGGATGTAGATCGTGTCTGCTGAGGAAGTCTGCTTCCCAGTTGTCCACTCCCGGAATGAACACTGCTGACAGTGCGCCTACATGATTTTCCGCCCAGCGAAGAATTCTGGTGGCTTCCGCCATTGCCACTCTGCTCCTTGTGCCGCCTTGGCGGTTTACATGAGCCACTACGGTGATGTTGTCTGACTGGATCAGAACCGGTAGGTCGCGAAGCAAAGTTTCCGCTTGACGAAGGGCGTTGTATATGGCCCTCAGCTCCTGGATGTTGATGTGAAGACAAGTCTCTTGACTTGACCAAAGACCTTGGAAGTTTCTTCCCAGTGTGATTGCTCCCCAACCTCGGAGGCTCGCGTCCGTGGTTACCAGAATCCAGTCCTGAATGGCGAACCTGCGACCCTCTAGAAGGTGAGCACTCTGTAGCCACCACAGGAGAGACACCCTGGCCCTGGGAGACAGGGTGATCAACTGATGAATCTGTAGATGTGACCCGGACCACTTGTCCAGTAGGTCCCATTGGAAGGTCCTCGCATGGAACCTGCCGAAGGGAATGGCCTCGTAAGATGCCACCATCTTTCCCAGGACTCGAGTGCAGTGATGCACTGACACCTGTTTTGGCTTCAATAGGTCCCTGACCAGAGTCATGAGTTCCTGGGCCCTTTCTATCGGAAGATAAACCCTTTTCTGGTCCGTATCCAGTATCATGCCTAAGGTCAAACGAGTCGTAGGAACTAACTGTGACTTCGGGATATTGAGAATCCAGCCGTGTTGCTGTAACACCTTCAGTGAAAGTGACACGCTGTTCAACAACTGCTCTCGTGATCTCGCTTTTATGAGGAGATCGTCCAAGTACGGGATAATTGTGACACCCTGCTTGCGCAGGAGCACAATCATTTCCGCCATTACCTTGGTGAAAATCCTCGGGGCCATGGAAAGCCCAAACGGCAACGTCTGAAATTGGTAATGACAATCCTGTACCGCAAATCTCAGGTACGCCTGATAAGGTGGATATATGGGAACATGAAGGTATGCATACTTTATGTCCAGTGATACCATAAAATCCCCCCCTTCTAGGCTGGCGATGACCGCTCTGAGCGATTCCATCTTGAACTTGAACCTTTTCAAGTATAGGTTCAAGGATTTTAAATTTAAAATGGGTCTGACCGAACCGTCCGGTTTCGGGACTACAAATAGGGTTGAGTAATACTCCCCTCCCTTGTTGAAGCAGAGGAACCACTTTGTGAATTGCATTTAAAACTATCTCTCTTTCTGGGGGAGAAGCTGGTAGGGCCGATTTGAAAAACCGGCGAGGAGGCACCTCTTCGAATTCCAGCTTGTGACCCTGGGAAACAATTTCTATTGCCCAGGGATCCACCTGTGAGTGAACCCAGATGTGGCTGAAAAGTCGAAGACGTGCCCCCACTGGGGCGGACTCCCTCAGCGGAGCCCCAGCGTCATGCGGTGGATTTTGTAGAGGCCGGGGAGGACTTCTGCTCCTGGGAACTAGCTGTGGTTGGCAGCTTTTTTCCTCTGCCCTTACCTCTGGCAAGAAAGGACGATCCACGTACTCTCTTGTTTTTATTTGACCGAAAGGACTGCATTTGATAATGTGGCGCTTTCTTAGGCTGTGAGGGAATATAAGGCAAAAAATTTGATTTACCTGCCGTAGCTGTGGAGATCAGGTCCGAGAGACCTTCCCCAAACAATTCCTCACCCCTGTAAGGTAAAACCTACATATGCCTCTTTGAGTCGGCATCACCTGTCCATTGCCGGGTCCATAGGACTCGTCTAGCAGAAATCGACATAGCGTTAACTCTAGAACCCAGTAGGCCAATGTCTCTTTGAGCATCCCTCATATATAAGACAGCATCTTTAATATGACCCAGGGTCAATAAAATGGTATCCTTATCCAGGGTATCCAATTCCGCCGATAAGGTATCTGTCCACGCTGCTACAGCGCTACAAACCCAAGCCGTCGCTATCGCCGGTCTGAGTAAGGTACCAGAGTGTGTGTAAATGGACTTTAAGGTAGCCTCCTGCTTGCGATCAGCAGGATCCCTGAGGGTAGCTGTATCTTGGGATGGCAGTGCTACCTTTTTGGATAAGCGTGTCAACGCTTTGTCTACCCTTGGGGAGGATTCTCACCGTATCCTGCTCTTAGACGGGAAAGGATACGCCATAAGAATCCTTTTGGGAATCTGCAGTTTCTTGTCTGGAGATTCCTAAGCCTTTTCAAATAACTCGTTCAGCTCATGAGAAGGGGTAAAGGTTACCTCAGGTTTCTTTTCCTTATACATGTGTACCCTCGTGTCAGGGACAGGGGGTTTCTCTGTGATATGCAAAACATCCTTTATTGCAATAATCATATATTGAATACTTTTAGCCAATTTTGGCTGTAACTTTGCATCATCGTAGTCGACACTGGAGTCAGAATCCGTGTCGGTATTAGTGTCTACTATTTGGGATAGTGGTCGCTTTTGAGACCCCGAGGGTCCCTGCGACATAGGGGCAGGCAGGGCCTGACTCTCTGCATAATCCCTGGACTCAGCTTTGTCCAACCTTTTGTGCAATAAATTCACATTAGCACTTAAAACATTCCACATATCCACCCAGTCAGGTGTCGGTGTTGCCGACGGAGACGCCACATTCATTTGCTCCACCTCCTCGCTAGGAAAGCCTTCTACCTCAGACATGCCGACACACCACACACTCAGGGAAACCTCTTATCTGAAGACAGTTCCCCCACAAGGCCCTTTGGAGAGACAGAGAGAGAGTATGCCAGCACACACCCAGTGCCAATGACCCAGGAAAAAACACAATATGTTTACCCAGATAGCGCTGCTTTATCTATTTTGCGCCAAATTATGTGCCCCCCCTTCTTAAAAACGCTCTTTCACCGTGGTAAGCAGGGGAGAGTCCGGGGAGCTTCCTCTCAGCGGTGTGCTGTGGAGAAAATGGCGCTGGTGAGTGCTGAGGAACAAGCTCCGCCCCCTCAGCGGCGGGCTTCGGTCCCGCTGAAAATTTTCAAAAACTGGCGGGGGATCTCTTATATACAGTGCAGAGCCTGTATAACACTATTTTAGCCAGATTTGGAGGTCCTTATTGATGCCCAGGGCCCCCCCCCCCCTGCGCCCTGCACCCTTACAGTAACTGCTGTGTGTGTGCTGTGTGGGAGCAATGGCGCGCAGCGTTACCGCTGTGCGTTACCTCTATGAAGATCTGAAGTCTTCTGCCGCCTGTGAAGTCTTCTTTCTTCACATACTCACCCGGCTTCTGTCTTCCGGCTCTGCGAGGAGGACGGCGGCGCGGCTCTGAGACAAACGGCGAGGGTGAGACCTGCGTTCCATTCCCTCTGGAGCTAATGGTGTCCAGTAGCCTAAGAAACAGAGCCTAACATTAAAGTAGGTCTGTTTCTCTCCCCTCAGTCCCTCGATGCAGGGAGTCTGTTGCCAGCAGGCTCCCTGAAAATAAAAAACCTAACAAAATACTTTCTTTTCAGGAAACTCAGGAGAGCTCCCTGTAATGCACCCAGTCTCCTCTGGGCACAGTATCAAACTGAGGTCTGGAGGAGGGGCATAGAGGGAGGAGCCAGTGCACACCCATACCTAAAGTTCTTTCTTAGTGCCCATGTCTCCTGCGGAGCCAGTCTATCCCCATGGTCCTTACGGAGTCCCCAGCATCCTCTAGGACGTAAGAGAAATATTATTTTTTAAGTAGAGAGACAATATAAATGTATTACTACATTTTTACTAAGCAATTTAAATGTATGATCTGATTATGGGGCACACATAAATGTATTATTGTATTAAAGGGGTAATACTATTTGATCTAACCTGACGGTAATAGGAATTTATTTATAAACGAAACAACATTTATTTCTTCAAAATTGTTATTGACCCCATTATAAATCAAATAGCAAATAATAATACCGTCAATTAAATAATGCATTTATATTGACCCCTTAATATAAAATAGTAAATTAATACTGGTTGCTTAATAAATACACTGTAAATCATTATTGCCCTAATATTTAATAAGTTAATGCTGGCTCTCTAATACTACCTTACCTAATTCTTTCTTTGCTGTGACAGAGCAGATCGCTCAATCCACATGATGTCTTGCCTGCCAGATTAAACCTTTTTCCTGGCAGTTTGCCCAAATCCGCCGGCGGGTTGCCCTGGACTGCATGCGTTTTGGTACTATGCAAACTGAAAAACAACACGCAAGGGGCCTAATTCAGATCTGTTCGCTCAATCGCGTTTTCTGCTGCGCAGCAATCAGGTAACTACTGCGCATGCATATCCACCGCAATGCGCAGGCGCGACGTACGTTTAGAAAGCGGATCGTTGTTGTGCACTGGTTCTAGCGAAGAAACCATTCGCTCAGCCGTTCGTAAGGAGATTGTGGGTGGCAACTGACCGTTTTCTGGGAGTGGTTGGAAAAACGGAGGCGTGTCAAAGCGTTTGCAGGGCGGATGTCTGACGTCAATTCCGGGCTCAAATAGGCTGAAGTGATCGCAGCGGCTGAGTAAGGTCAGAGCTACTCAGAAACTGCACAAACTGTTTTTGTACCGCTCAGCTGCACATGCGATCGCATACTTGCAAAGCTAAAATACACTCCCCTATAGGTGGCGTCTATCTGTTCGCAGCGCTGCAAGAAATAGCTAGCGAGCGAACAGATCTGAATTAGGCCCAAGGTTTGAAGATTCCAGTCTCTAAACCTCTGGTTTTTAGTAATCTTAAACCACCTGCTTCCACGGACAGAAATCCTGAAAACATGACCTGTTGGGAAAAATTGAGGGCCCAGGTTGAGAACCCCTGTGCTAAAGTATCAGTAAACACACCTAGCACATAATGCCTCTTTCTACTTACAGTAGACAAGTTGACTGTAAGGGTGTAGTATGGTATTCCGGCGGTCGGGCTCCCGGCGACCAGCATACCGGCGCCGGAAGCCCGACTGCCGGCATACCGACAGTGTGGCGAGCGCAAATGAGCCCCTTGCGGGCACGGTGGTGCGCTACGTGCGCCACGCTATTTTATTCTCCCTCCAGGGGGGCCGTGGACCCCCACGAGGGAGAATAACTGTCGGTATGCCGGCTGTCGGGATTCCGGCGCTGGTATACTGTGCGCCGGGATCCCGACATCCGGCATACTGAAGACCACCCGACTGTAAGTGTTCGTCTGAGATCGGCTTATCCGAGCATGCCGGCCACTTCGGTAGTGACACCATAATCATTATTGATATGAATGTTTAAAAACAGCAAATGTTCATTACGAGGTTCACAGGTCCTCATCGGAAGAAATCATTTTCTCAAGAGTCATCTGCTGGAATTAAATCACTCAATGTGGCCATTTCCACTCAACAGCAATAATTATAACTATTACAGTAATTCACTGACAACAATATGCAGAGGCAGAGGGGGAGGGGGTGCCGCCACCAGAGATGCTGATTGCAGGGTAAATCGGAGCACTGTGCAGAATTGCAATTCATCCTCCGTCACATCTGTCAATTGTTTACCACTCTCCATGTGCTTTCCTATATGCTGTATACCAAACCGGGGTAATGTGCTGCTGCCCAGCTGTGACCGCAAATATGCAGAGACGCTCGATGCCTGCATGTGTCACTGCTCGGAGTCATTCCACTTCCACAGTGGGTTCTGCCACACCAACTTCCATAGGCGTGCAATGACATCCCCTCTGTACAGGGTCGTATTAACCCATGGCCCAGCCCCTAGCTTTTCAGGTGTTTCAGGCCCTTTCCGGCACTTCAATCTTTCACCCCGCTACAGCTGAGCTTCTGCCATCATTTACAACAGACACCAGTTGAAATACAGAGCCTAATTCAGATCTGGTCGCTGGGCTGCGTTTTTTGCTGTCCTGCGATCGGATAGTCGCCGCCTACAGGGAGAGTGTATTTTCGCTGTGTAAGTGTGCGATCCTATGCGTTAGCAGAGCTGCTAAAAATCAGTTTGTGCAGTCTCTGCGCAGCCCGGGACTTACTCTTCCAGTGCGATTGAATCCTGCTGTTCGGGGCCGGAGCTGACGTCAGACACCCTCCCTCAAAACGCTTGAACCCGCCTGCGTTTTTCCGGACACTCCTGTTGCCAGCCACAAACGGCCTCTACCTGTCAATCACCTTGTGATCGCCCGTGCAAATGGATCCTTCGCACCATCCCATCGATGACCGGTGATGCCCGCTGTAGCTGTCCATCGCGCGTGAACATTGCGGCTCAGACACATGCGCAGTTAGGATCTGATCGCCCGCTGTGCGAAAACGCATAGCAGTGATCAGATCTGAATTACCCCAAAGTCTGCCGGCCTCTTTATTCACAGCGCAATCGTACTTTCTTTTCTTTTCTCTTTTGAAATAGCGCTAGTATGCCATTAGTCTGCTGTCTGCCCCCCCCCCCCATTGTTTCAAAACAAACCTACGTTGACTATTATATGTCTTGCTACGGCACAGCGAACAAAGGGGGTCATTCCGAGTTGTTCGCTCTGTAAATTTCTTCGCATCGCAGCGATTTTCCGCTTAGTGCGCATGCGCAATGTTCGCACTGCGACTGCGCCAAGTAAATTTGCTATGCATTTAGGAATTTTACTCACGGTTTTTTCTTCGTTCTGGTGATCGTAGTGTGATTGACAGGAAGTGGGTGTTTCTGGGCGGAAACTGGCCGTTTTATGGGTGTGTGTGAAAAAACGCTACCGTTTCTGGGAAAAACGCGGGAGTGGCTGGAGAAACGGGGGAGTGTCTGGGCGAACGCTGGGTGTGTTTGTGACGTCAAACCAGGAACGACAAGCACTGAACTGATCGCAGATGCCGAGTAAGTTTCGAGTTACTCAGAAACTGCACAGAGATGTCTTATCGCAACATTGCGAATCTTTCGTTCGCAATTTTGAGAAGCTAAGATTCACTCCCAGTAGGCGGCGGCTTAGCGTGTGCAAAGCTGCTAAAAGCAGCTTGCGAGCGAACAACTCGGAATGACCCCCAAAGTGCATTTAACCACTGAAGCCCTAGGGTGCAGCAAAAAAAAAAAAAAAAATGACAGGCCCCTAGTCCCTTCAGCCTTATAATATACATCCACCTCTACATATAGTTCAAACAAGACACAAGAGAATGATGCTACAACCATCATTACTCTATTGGTAAATCTTTGTTCTCAGTGCATAGTCATTTGGTATCCTGGGAGGGTCAACATAGCTCTAGAACTCGATGGCCATTGGAACTGATAAAATCGTGATTTTTTTCTTTTCTTTTACCTGTTTGTAAGTATGCACGCGACTACAACTATCTGCACTTGTTTAACCTTAATCCTCTGCGCTTAGCTTCCGCTCCATGCTCATCAGTGCCGCCACAGAGGCGGGAGTGGAAAAATAAGGACTAGAATGATGGTAACCGTATAGGTGCAGGCTTAATTATGTCAATAGTCAGAAATTCCTGTGAAATTCCTCCTGTGGATCGTTAAGCAGCGGTTGCCCTGGTATTTCTTCTATTAAAGCACCTGAACGTTTGAGACAGCTGCACTGATTCCAGAGGCCTGAACCTTTATGCCGCTAGCCTGCAACTGAAGTTAAGAAAATCAGAGACGCAGGACAGACTTGGATGCACAGCCTGTAGAAATCAGTGGACGTTCCTGGGAGGTAACAGGGGGTGGCTACACAGATTCGGGCATGTCCTGTAAGCAGCTGCATCCAAAAGTGTACAATGGCTCACACAGAAGGCCATGAAACAAAGTGCCTGAATGGGGGGGGTGTGGTGTGGTTCATCAAATCGACAGTATCTAGGTCGACAATGTTTAGGTCGACCACTATAGGTCGACAGTCACTAGGTCGACATGGATGGAAGGTCGACAGGGTTTCTAGGTCGACATGTGCTAGGTCGACAGGTCTAAAGGTCGACATGAGGTTTAATATTTTTTTTTTTCGTTTTCTTCGTAGAGTGACCAGGAACCCCAATTAGTGCACCGCGTCCCCTCGCATGGCTTGCTTCGCTCGCCATGCTTCGGGCATGGTGCCTTCGCTCCGCTCGGCACAGATTACCGTTCCGTTCCAATCGTAGTCCACGCGGATCGTTAAGTATGAAAAAATGAAAAAAAGAATTTTTTAAAAAAAACTCATGTCGACCTTTAGACCTGTCGACCTAGAAAACCTGTCGACCTTACATCCATGTCGACCTAGTGACTGTCGACCTATAGTGGTCGACCTAAACATTGTCGACCTAGACAGTGTCGACCTTCAGACCGGATCCCGAATGGGGCTGATGCAAGTTTCACTGGTAAGTCCAATGCTGCAGCAAGATGGATGCATTTATATGACCGCTAAGCAGTCGTCGTTATTGGCGCGCATGTGCACCAACACTGTCCTTGGTGCAAGAGAGCTGTGTGAAACTAGCGTATACAACTCTGCAGAGCTAGAAATTCCGCCAACGCGCTTTCAAAACGTCCTCGCTAAATACCTCCCGTTACCATTCCACTGTGCTCCTTCAACGGGATGTAATTGGCATCCTGACGTACAGAATGCCAGCGGTCGGAAGACTGGCGCCGGAATCCCACCAGCTCTCAGACTGCAGACGCTGGAATCCCGGGCATAAGTATGCCAGGGAGGGTTAGGGTTAGGGATGGAGGGGTAGAGTTAGACTGCAGGAGGGGAGGGTTAGGTTAGTTGCAGCCACCTGTCTGGATTTTGGCAGTCGGGATGCCAGTGTCTGTATTCTGACCGCCGGCATCATCACTGACGGTATCCCGTACCCAACCCTTTTCAACCGCAAGTACAATGCAACTGAGTTGCTCTAGTCTATGACGCATTTGTGTGCAAACACATTCAACGGGGTCTATTCATGAAGCAGTGAAAAGTGTGGAGAAGTGAGCCAGTGGAGAAGCTGCCCATGACAACCAATCAGCATTGAAGTAACATTTATAATTTGCATACTATACAATTGTAAGGAGCAGCTGATTGGTTGCCATGGGCTCACTTCTCCACAGGCTCACTTCTCCACTCTTTTCACTGCTTCATGAACAGACCCCTAGATCTGTCCGTTAAAGTAAAAACCTAGTCCACAGCGATTTTATTCTGACGATCCACATTTGTCAGACTCACAAGTCAGCAGTCTCTCTCAGACAGCATTAATGATTTCCCCCAGCCAGTATGAGAACTGTGGTAGGCGGTCTAACGCTCTGCAAAGGGTAACCTAGGGCACGCAGCTCCCGTCTCCTCCATTCATCCCAGGCACTCTGTAAACCAGCTTTTATTTAGGCTGAATAAAAAGGAACGACACCTTTCCACTGCCAAACTAAGATTCCCTGGCGTTTAAAATATATAGGAAAGGAACCTGGGATGACGAATAAAAAGCATTAATCTATTTCCCAGCGTTTCGCTCATGCTTCGTGTACATGAAACTATCAAAACATTTATTGAAACGACATCAGCCAATACCAATTATGCAAATACATTTCACTTCATTACAGCCGTTACTGCAGGTGTGGACAAAATAACATTTCAGTCAGTGAAATCTTGGAGCCAACGGGGTTTAGAAAGAAAGCCAGGGAATATGTATACACAGTAACACCAACCGCAATCACTCCGGGGACTGAGGCAGTGGCCGGCATGTTTTACGTACATTAGCTGCCCGGCCCCTGGGTTTTACATGTACAAAACGCTTCTTGTCCTGTTTAGGGAACACTGGCCCTCATTCTGAGTTGATCGCTCGCTAGCTATTTTTTGCAGCGCTGCGATCAGATAGTCGCCGCCTCTAGGGGAGTGTATTTTCGCTTTGCAAGTGTGGGAATGCTTGTACAGCTGAGCGGGACGAAAAAGTTTTTTGCAGTTTCTGAGTAACCCAGGACTTACTCAGCCGCTGCGATCACTTCAGCCTGTCCGGTCCCGGAAATGACGTCAGACACCCGCCCTGCAAACGCCTGCGTTTTCCCTACCACTCCTAGAAAACGGTCAGTTGACACCAATAAACGCCCTCTTCCTATCAATCTCCTTGCGATCGGTTGTGCGAATGGATTCGTCGCTAGATGCATTGCACAGCAACGATGCGGTTTGTACTTGTACGACGTGCGTGCGCATTGCGGTGCATACGGATGCGCAGTAGTAACCTGATCGCTGCGCTGCAAAAAACGGCAGCAAGCGATCAACTCGGAATGAGGGCCATAGGGGGTTATTCAGTACAGATTGCAAATTCTTCTAAAAAGCAGAATTTGCAATCCGTTCTTTCACATGCTGTGGGCCGCCCATCGCAGTGCCCATTATGCTAAATGGCGGCCACCAGCTGCGTCCGCAATTTTAGACGACCCCCTGAAGCGGCAGTTAGCTTGCATATGCAGACGGTCCGACACAATTTTTCCCGTTGGAGTGGCTGCGTGTGACGTCATGTAGCCACACCGAAAATACCACCGACACGCCCCCATTTTCCCCGAGCCACCCCCCACAATGCTCCGTTGCCGCCCCAGCCCACCCCACAAACACCTCTGCCTGTCAATCAGGCAGAGGCGTCTGCACCCGCTGCGACCCGAACGCATTCGGTGGCTGCGCATGCGCTGGGCGGTACCTGCACGTGCACAGTGTTGTTGCCGAGGACGGGGTTATTGTGGTCGCTTAGCGATGCTACCTGAATAACCCCCATAGGTGTCTATTTATTAAGCCCTGTAAGGAGATAAATTGGACGGAGATAAAGTGCCAGCCAATCAGCTCCTCAAGGTGGGTTCACACTGATAGATATCTGCCGATCAGTTGATCTGCAGATATATCTATGGACGGATCGGGCAGTGTGTTAAGCATACACACTGCCCGATCCATCGGACACTGACGTCATGAACTGGGCGGGCGTGTACACAAGCCCGCCCAGTTCAGTTGTCAATCACCGCCGGCCACCGCAGCATGTGTACGGGCGGCCAGCTGGTCTGCCGTACACACACAGCGATGCGCCAGTATATCGGTAGATATATTGGCCGTCGGCTGTGCTGCGGGGCCAATGCGATATGTCTGTAAACGACGGAGATCACAGACATATCGCCCGTACACACTGGCCGACGGACCCGCGATATATCGGCTGCTCAATAGAATGGGCGATATATCGGCCAGTGTGTACCCACCTTAACTGTCATTTTTCAAACCCAGTTTGTGACATGGCAGTTGGGAGCTGATTGGCTGCTACTTTATCTCTGTCTACTTTATCTCCATCCAAGGCTTAGTAAATAGACCCATCAGTGCCTTATTTAGAGATGTGCGCAAAGCCAATTTTTTTCGTCAGTCTGCGTATGTGGGGCGATGGTCATCGGCAACAGAGAGGTTTTATTCCCAAAGTGATTGACAGTCAGAGACTGTCTCCAGAAATTTTCTCCTGACTTATTTCAGTGTTTTACAACAGTGCTTTTCTATCAATCAGGAAGTTATTTGCATTGTTAGTGGATGTGGCTAAAATGACAGGGGAAACCTTTGTATCCAGCGCACAAGCAGCACAATGTCATGTTAGTATAGTAGCAACACTGTTACATAAATGCTGGAATGACATAAAGGGCTTGGTGAAAACCAGAGAGGAAGGTCAGAATTAATAAACCATGGGGCAGATGTATTAACCTGGAGAAGGCATAAGGAAGTGATAAACCAATGATATGTGCAAGGTGATAAAGGCACCAGCCAATCAGCTCCATTATGTAAATTAACAGTTTGGCTCTGATTGGCTGGTGCCTTTATCACCTTGCACATATCACTGGTTTATCACTTCCTTATGCCTTCTCCAGGTTCATACATCTGCCCCAATATTAGCAACGGTTGTAGAACGGACCATTAAGACGGCCATTGTCGAATGGAGTAAAATCACGTTTAAAAAAGAAAGCCAAATTCACACACAATGAAACATAGTGACCATTTCAGAAGTGAACCTTTACATGACGGGTAAATATTATCAAAGACTTTGATATGTGATAATAAAATAACTAATATGTAACCCGAGCATGCGGAAAAAAAAAAGTTGAAAAATAAAATCCTTTGATTTGAGATGTCAGCCCAAGGAAAAATACATAAATGATTAACATTAGAGTGTTTATTATAATTATATTGTGCAATTAGGATTAGCAAGAACATGCTAACCTCAGCGGAACACCTTTTGTGCAAAGTGACCACTTTCCATAAGTGTTTCTATGAAGAAATTTACATACACACGACAGAGAAATGCTAGGAACGGGATATACAATGTCTAATGCTGGGTACACACTGGCCGATATATCGTCCGTTCTATTGAACGTCCGAGATATCGCTGGCCCGTCGCCCAGTGTGTACCGATGATATGTCTGTGAACGCCGTCGTTCACAGACATATCGCGTCAGCCCTGCAGCACACACGATGACAAATACATCTACAGATATATTGGTGTATGGTTGTGTGTGTACGGGCAGTCAGCCGACCACCCGTACACATGCTGGTAGTGACAGCTGAACAGTAGGTCGACACCCCGTGTTCGACGTGGACAAAATGTCGACGTGGCAATTGTCGACACACATATGGTTGACACTTTTTTTGTGTGTTTTTTCATGTTTTTGGACTTTTCCATCCTTGAGTATCCATGTCACAAATCATAGGAGACACCATGCTCGTAGCGTGGCGAGCGAAGCGAGCCCGCCAGGGGACGCACTTCTACAAGTGGTGGTCCCAGATGAAAATACTGTCAACACTAACCCCAAAAATTAAAAAGGAACAAACAAAAGGTGTGTCGAACCATTTTTGTGTAGACCATTGCCATGGTGACCTTTTCACCCTATTGACCTTTTGTCCATGTATACCTTTCATAGGTTGACCTTTTACCCATGTCGACAATATGTGGTACCCCTGATCACTGTCAACCTAGACCAGTGGTTCCCAAATGTTTTTGAGTCACGGCTCTGTAGAGTATCAAAAAAACATTCACAGCCCCCTAGGCCAAACGTTTCTTATTGAGAAATTCAGAAAAATATATGATTAAGTAAATTGTGTTTATACGTCATCCTTAGGGTCATGTACATGGTGACGGACAAGGGGGGTCATTCCGAGTTGTTCGCTCGGTAAATTTCTTCGCATCGCAGCGATTTTCCGCTTAGTGCGCATGCGCAATGTCCGCACTGCGATTGCGCCAAGTAAATTTGCTATGCAGTTAGGAATTTTACTCACGGTTTTTCCCTCGTTCTGGCGATCGTAATGTGATTGACAGGAAGTGGGTGTTTCTGGGCGGAAACTGGCCGTTTTATGGGAGTGTGTGAAAAAACGCTACAGTTTCTGGGAAAAACGCGGGAGTGGCCGGAGAAACGGAGGAGTGTCTGGGCGAACGCTGGGTGTGTTTGTGACGTCAAACCAGGAACGACAAGCACTGAACTGATCGCAGATGCCGAGTAAGTCTCGAGTTACTCAGAAACTGCACAGAGATGTCTTATCGCAATATTGCGAATCTTTCGTTCGCAATTTTGATAAGCTAAGATTCACTCCCAGTAGGCGGCGGCTTAGCGTGTGCAAAGCTGCTAAAAGCAGCTTGCGAGCGAACAACTCGGAATGACCCCCAAGATTCACTTCTGTTTGTCCACATAGTTTATGATTGGCAGCCACCAGCACTGGTTTTGTCTATTACATGGACTGTAACTAATTTTGGACCACCAACCCAGGGCTACCCTGCAAGTACCGTGAGGCACCCCAGGACGCCATGGCACACAATTTGAGAACAACTGACCTAGACATTGTAGATCTTCTATACCACACCCATTAGTAACATGAGTATAGTTCAACACGCCCAAGAGGTCAACACAACCTTTGTAACTTTTCAGACTCTTGTACACTTCAGGGATTATTTTAATCATTTTCCTAGGACCAGCTAGTTCTATACTTTCTTATGGCTCATTTGCAGGGTTTTTTCACTTACATCTCAGCAGGAAGGAAACAATGCTTCTGCCCAGCTCATCTTGGTTTCAGTATGAAATATTGGCGGCCGAGACACCGGCAGTCAGTATACCTACAGCGGGATCCCGCCCACCAGTATGCCGGCAGGGGGGGCGAGCGCTAGAAAGCCTGTGAAGGCTTGCTGCACTCATCACAGGTTATATTCTCCCTCTATGGGTGTCGTGGACTGAGAGAGAAAAGCCTGTGTCGTCGGTGTTCCGGCATGTCACCGCTAGTTGGTATTCCTGCGTCAGCATTGTGACCTCCGGGATCCCAACTAGCGGTATTGTAACCGGTTCCCGCTCATCATCCTCTCTAAATGTACTGCATCTGTGCTTCCCTCTCCTGCAAGCACTACACTGGCTTCCCTTCCCCTTCACAACCCAATACAAACATCTCACACTCACAAAGTCCTCACCCAATCCAGTCCTATTACATCTCTGACCTCATCTCCCTTCACATTCCCTCCCACCCGCCCACTTTGTTCCACAAATGCTTGCTTCCTCTCCTCCCACCTCCAAGAATTTGCCTGTGCTGCTCCCTACCACTGGAACTCTCTCCCTCTCAGACACTCCGCAAAACTTAAAACGGGAGACGATGATGACTACTACTACTACTAAAGTTAATGCAGGTTAATGTTGAGATAACAAGAAGGTTAATTTCTGGAATTATTCTTCAAGTGACCAAATATAACAAAAGAGGAGCATAAACTACAACATCCTGGAATTTCTGGGGAAAAAAAGCAAGCAACAAAAACAAAAAACTCCCTTCGATGCGGCCCTGTAAATTATTTCGTTCAGCTGAACAACACAGGGATATTATTGCCATGCAACAAGGGACATGCAGATTTACATATATTGGAAGCACAATAATCCATTTTGCACCATCCTGCTACTATATCCTTAAGCTAAAACAAGTTTAGCTTATTCCATCGACAAGAAAACATAGAAGAAGTGAATAAAGAAAAATCGATCTAGCCTAAAAGAAGTACACATAAATATCTCTAGTGACTGGCCTCTATTCTTTCCACGCTACAACGCCATAATTGCAAATAACGCAGGTACAAGAGGGTTTCAGACGTAGCCACAGACAAAAAAAATCATTTTTCAGTGTACGAGCTATAGAGAGCAGTCTTGCAAGACAAAAGGTTTGGACTGAATGCAATCAGAAAAAACAGCAGTTGAACAAAAGGGGGTGTCTGTTCTAGACAACTGAACTGAAATTTCAATTTCACATCTACCGAACAGGTACGTCAGGTTCTCAGCACTTCTGGCCGGGGGACGCAAGACGTTATCGGAAGTTGCTGGTCAGTGACAGGGCAGGTCGGAAGTGTAACTGGATATGTTTGTTAGCAGACGCAGCCATCTGGCTCATCCTGCGGTTACGTAATTGTGGCGGACATTAGTTCAACTGCCCAAATACAGGTAGGTGGCATGCCACACCTAACGCAATGGGGTACACCGCCTGTCTTTCTGTGCCACCACGGATGATCAGTTTCTTGTGCCATACGCATTTCGCAACGGAAGGAAGCCAGTAATCAATACAACGGGCATGCTATATTATGGAATCCCTGGTGAATGGGTAAACACACCAGTGATGTGCGGTCAGGGTAGGCAGTAGAGGCAGAGCCTCGCCTGTCATACCCCAGTGTATGGCAGAATTTAGTATTATTGTAATAATTTGTATAGCTAACACTCACTACCAAATGATATATATATATATATAGAGAGAGAGAGAGAGAGAGAGAGAGAGAGAGAGAGAGGTATTACATATATATATATATATATATATATATACACACACACACTGCTCAAAAAAATAAAGGGAGCACTAAAATAACACATCCTAGATCTGAATGAATGGAATATTCTTATTAAATACTTTGTTCTTTACATAGTTGAATGTGCGGACAACATAATCACACAAAAATTATCAATGGAAATCAAATTTATTAACCCATGGAGGTCTGGATTTGGAGTCACCCTCAAAATTAAAGTGGTAAAACACACTACAGGCTGATCCAACTTTGATGTAATGTCCTTAAAACAAGTCAAAATGAGACTCCGTAGTGTCTGTGGCCTCCTCGTGCCTGTATGACCTCCCTACAACGCCTGGGCATGCTCCTGATGAGGTGGTGGATGGTCTCCTGAGGGATCTCCTCCCAGACCTGGACTAAAGCATTCGCCAACTCCTGGACAGTCTGTGGTGCAACGTGGCGTAGGTGGATGGAGCGAGACAGGATGTCCCAGATGCCTTCGTCTTGCAGGAACTGCTGACACACTCCAGCCACATGAGGTCTAGCACTGTCTTGCATTAGGAGGAACCCAGGGCCAACCGCACCAGCATATGGTCTCACAAGGGGTCTGAGGATCTCATCTCGGTACCTAATGGCAGTCAGGCTACCTCTGGCCAGCACATGGAGGTCTGTGCGGCCCCCCAAAGAAATGCCACCCCACACCAATACTGACCCACTGCCAAACCGGTCATGCTGGAGGATGTTGCAGGCAGCAGAACGTTCTCCTTGGCGTCTCCAGACTCTGTCACGTCTGTCACATGTGCTCAGTGAGAACCTGCTTTCATCTGTGTAGAGCACAGGGCGCCAGTGGCAAATTTGCCAATCTTGGTGTTCTCTGGCAAATGCCAAACGTCCTGGACTGTGTTGGGCTGTAAGCACAACCCCCACCTGTGGGCATCGGGCCCTCATACCACCCTCATGGAGTCTGTTTCTGATCGTTTGAGTAGACACATGCACATTTGTGGCTTGCTGGAGGTCATTTTGCAGGGCTCTGGCAGTGCTCCTCCTGTTCCTCCTTGCACAAAGGCGGAGGTAGCGGTCCTGCTGCTGGGTTGTTGCCCTCCTATGGCCTCCTCCACGTCTCATGATGTACTGGCCTGTCTCCTGGTAGCGCCTCCATGCTCTGGACACTACGCTGACAGACACAGCAAACCTTCTTGCCACAGCTCGCATTGATGTGCCATCCTGGATGATCTGCACTACCTGAGCCACTTGTGTGGGTTGTAGGGAGGTCATACAGGCACATGGAGGCCACACACACTACTGAGCCTCATTTTGATTTCTTTTAAGGACATTACATCAAAGTTGGATCAGCATGTAGTGTGTTTTTCTACTTTGATTTTGAGGGTGACTCCAAATCCAGACCTCCATGGGTTAATAAATTTGATTTCCATTGATAATTTGTGTGTGATTTTGTTGTCAGCACATTCAACTATGTAAAGAACAAAGTATTTAATAAGAATATTTCATTCATTCAGATCTAGGATGTGTTATTTTAGTGTTCCCTTTATTTTTTTGAGCAGTGTGTGTGTGTGTGTGTGTGTGTGTGTGTGTGTGTGTGTGTGTGTGTGTATGTATGTATATATATATATATATACACACACACACATATATATGTGGAAGCCTCTGATACTAGCCAGTGCCCACTGACCTCATTGCACCTCACTGGGCTCTATTTATTAAGACGAATACAGCGGAAAGAGCTGCACATTTCCTCTGTTCCATATTTGCACTTTTTAAGCCTCTTTACAGACTCGGGGTGTAGCAAGGACATGCACAAAAAGTAATGGGATCATTTATTACCATGAAGCACATTACACCGCTCTCTCCTTACCCGTGCGCCAAAATAATTTATGCCGTTTTTGAACACAGCTGTGTTATCTATACAACAATGGAGAATGTCCTGAGAATGACGTGCGCCGTGGGAGCAACTTCCCAAATTTCCCACCAACAACTCCTGCACCGCAAGAGACAGAGTGATGGGACAAGCCTTGACAAGACCGGGGGCTGGCCCAAAAATATTGTGGTTATTGTAAGTGATCAACCAGGTTATGTGATGAAGATCCCCAATCACCAACTGTAACAGATTCCTTTCTTCGGGGGGGGGGGGGGGGGGGGGGGTATTTATCAAAGCTTGGAGAAAGAAAGTGTGTGTGTGGGGGAGGGGATAAAGTACTAACCAATCAGCTTTTAACTGTCATGTTACAGGCTGTGGGGCAGATGTACGGTATTAACCTGTAGAAGGCATAAGGAAGTGATAAACCAGTGATACGTGCAAGGTGATAAAGGCACTAGCAAATCAGTGCCAATATGTAAATTAACAGTTAGGATCTGATTGGTTGGTGCTTAATCTCTTACCTCTCTCCTAGCTTTCATAAATATCCACCATAAACTGAAAAAAAAACAAAAAAACATTTTTTAACAGCGTTATCAATGGCTGATATAAATGTATTGACGCCCATCTGCCGCTGCAAGAGGACAGAGCAGCAAGGGCACTGGTTATATATAATTACCGTCGCCGTCTGAAAATTAATATCTGTATTTCCAAACCCAGCGAGCATTTCAGCACTGAACCCTGCACCTCGTTACACGGCACTTAGAGCAGCTGCACTGTTACTCCTACATTGTGGTTTTCATGGTGTTTAATGGTCCATTCAGCAGAATGTACACATAGAAATATATACAGTATACGCTACCTGTTATTGCCTCTCTAGGAATGTCTGTGGCTTTTCTCATTAAATGAACAGTTTCCTGGTGGCTCCATTTACATTTACACAATATGCTTTGCAAGGTTCAATTTAAGATGTTTAAAAATAATAATAATTTATAGTCAGTTTGCAAATTACAGTGACCAATACACGCTGCTGACAGATATAACAAAAAGCCTTTTTTTATGACATTCATAAATATGAACAAATGTTCTCCTTCTACCAAGTTACACCACACACAATAAAATAAAAATAGATAGAACCGGCCGAATAAATTTATTATAATGTTTATAGAGTACTAGGAAATGTAGCAGTCTGCCCACTAGTGACATTAAACAAGACAATGAGGCCTGAACAAACCATGCTGCAACAACATATATTGTTATTCTTTGTGGATGCAGGGTAAATACCGGCACAATTGCTGCACAGCTGCATTTTGACTCTGCAATTCAGAGTTCAGCTAGGACACGCCCCCGCTACTCTATAAGCAGGGCTGTTTCTAGCTCCCAGTGCGAGCATTAAAAAAAATGCCTAACCCCCCCCACCCCCACTCCCCCGACTTGAAAAAAACCATCTTGGCGCACACTCCCAGTGAGGGTGCGTGGCCTAACTAAAATAGGCGTGGTCTCATAGGGAAAGATGACCTTACGCCCCAGTTTTTGCCCCTGCAACAACAGACCTTGGCCACCACAGGAAAAAAAATAAACATTTCACCATATTAAGCTCCACACAGTAATGCCCCCTGCACCATATTATGCCACATACCGCAATGCCCGTGATGCATTATGCCTTACAGTAAATCTAATTACTTAAAAAAAAAAAACCCTGCTCATTGCCAGGGGTTTCATGCAGTGGGTGTCATGCTCGTTGCCAGGGGTTTCATGCACTGGGTGTCATGCTCGTTGCCAGGGGTTTCATGCACTGGGTGTCATGCTCGTTGCCAGGGGTTTCATGCTCTGGGATCCATGCACGTTGCCATGGGTAATTCTCATTGCCAAGGGGGTGTAGCACTGATATCCTGCTCTCTCTTCCATGGTAGTCCGCTTGGTGGGGGGGGGGGCAGAGTTTCACGGAATGATGCGGTTGTGTAGTGACATTACGCAACAACCGCGTCATTCAGCAAAACTGCAGCTTTCGAGTGGAGTACTATGGACTAGGGAGGAGGGGGAGCAGAATAGGAGCCACAAAGTTCCACGGCGGGCGCCCTGTGCGATCGCACGGATCGCCCGCCGCTGGAAATGGCACTGTCTACAAGCCACGACCCCTGGGCACTGCCAGCTCTAACATTAGGCAGCTTTAGGCGGCTGCCTAGGGCGCCACTGATTTCATCTAGCAAAAAAATGAAGGATGTCTCTGTGTGTGGGTTGCTAACGAACTTACAGATGGGGGATGGAACACAATAAGGTGCATACAAATAATAAGATTTTAAACCTACCGGTAAATCTTTCTCTCCTAGTCCGTAGAGGATGCTGGTGACTCCGTAAGGACCATGGGGTATAGACGGGCTCCGCAGGAGACATGGGCACTCTAAAGACTTTAGGATAGAATGGGTGTTCACTGGCTCCTCCCTCTATGCCCCTCCTCCAGACCTCAGTTAGAGAAACTGTGCCCAGAGGAGACGGACAGTACGAGGAAAGGATTTTTGTTAATCCAAGGGCAAGATTCATACCAGCCCACACCATCCACACCGTATAACCTGGAATATACGTAACCAGTTAACAGTATGAACAAAACAGTATCAGCCAACGACTGATCTTAACTGTAACATAACGCTTATGTAAGCAACAACTATATACAAGTCTTGCAGAATTTTGTCCGCACTGGGACGGGCGGACATCCTCTTACGTCCTAGAGGATGCTGGGGACTCCTAAGGACCATGGGGATTATACCAAAGCTCCAAACTGGGCAGGACAGTGCGGATGACTCTGCAGTACCGATTGAGCAAACATGAGGTCCTCATCAGCCAGGGTATCACACTTGTAGAATTTTGCAAAAGTGTTTGAACCCGACCAAGTAGCCGCTCGGCAAAGCTGTAAAGCCGAGACGCCTCGGGCAGCCGCCCAAGAAGAGCCCACCTTCCTAGTGGAATGGGCCTTTACTGAACTTGGTAACGGCAATCCAGCCGTAGAATGAGCCTGCTGAATCGTGTTACAGATCCAGCGAGCAATAGTCTGCCTAGAAGCAGGAGCGCCAACCTTGTTGGCCGCATACAGGACAAACAGAGCTTCTGTTTTCCTAATCCGAGCAGTCCTGGCTACGTAAATTTTTAAGGCCCTGACTACCTCAAGGGATTTGGAATCCTCCAAGTCTCCCGTAGCCACAGGCACCACAATAGGTTGGTTCATATGAAACGATGACACCACCTTAGGTAAAAATTGAGGACGAGTCCTCAACTCTGCTCTATCCACATGGAAAATCAGATAGGCGCTCTTATGAGACAAGGCCGCCAATTCGGACACCCGCCTCGCAGATGCCAAGGCCAATAACATGACCACCCTCCAAGTGAGAAACTTTAACTTAACCGTTTGAAGAGGCTCAAACCAGTGAGATTTTAAGAACTGTAACACCCCGTTAAGGTCCCATGGTGCCACTGGGGGCACAAAATGAGGCTGGATGTGTAGCACTCCCTTTACAAAAGTCTGGACTTCTGGGAGAGAAGCCAATTCCTTCTGAAAGAAAATTGATAGGGCCGAAATCTGTACCTTAATGGAGCCTAACTTTAGGCCCATATCCACTCCTGTCTGTAGAAAGTGGAGAAACCGGCCCAAATGGAAATCTTCTGTAGGAGCATTCTTGGCTTCACACCAAGATACATACTTCCTCCAGATACGGTGATAATGTTTCGCCGTCACCTCCTTCCTAGCCTTTATCAGAGTAGGGATGACTTCTTCCGGAAAATACCCTTCCCAGCTAGGATTCGGTGTTCAACCGCCATGCCGTCAAACGTAACCGCGGGAAGTCTTGGAACACACAGGGCCTCTGCTGCAACAGGTCCTCCCTGAGAGGAAGAGGCCAAGGATCTTCTGTGAGCAGTTCCTGAAGATCTGAATACCAGGCCCTTTGAGGCCAATCTGGAACAATGAGTATTGTCTGCACTCTTTTTCGTCTTATGATTCTCAATATTTTTGAGATGAGAGGAAGAGGAGGAAACACATAGACCGACTGAAGCACCCATGGTGTCACCAGGGCGTCCACCGCTACTGCCTGAGGGTCCCTTGACCTGGCACAATACCTCCGAAGCTTCTTGTTGAGACGCCATCATGTCTATTTGAGGAAGTCCCCAAAGACTTGTTATTTCTGCAAAAACTTCTTGATGAAGTCCCCACCTCCTGGATGGAGATCGTGTCTGCAGAGGAAGTCTGCTTCCCAGTTGTCCACTCCCGGAATGAATACTGCTGACAGAGTGCTTACGTGATTTTCTGCCCAGCGCAAAATCTTGGTGGCTTCCGCCATTGCCACTCTGCTCCTTGTCCCGCCCTAGCGGTTTACATGAGCCACGGCTGTGACGTTGTCTGATTGAATCAGAACCGGTAGGTCGCAAAGAATATTCTCCGCTTGTCGTAGGCCATTGTATATGGCCCTCAATTCCAGTATGTTGATGTGTAGACAAGCCTCCTGGCTTGACCATAGTCCCTGAAAATTCCTTCCTTGTGTGACTGCTCCCCATCCTCGGAGGCTCGAGTCCGTGGTCACCAGAATCCAGTCCTGAATGCCGAACCTGCGACCCTCTAGAAGGTGAGCACTCTGCAGCCACCACAGGAGAGACACCCTGGCCCTGGGGGACAGGGTTAGTTTCTGATGAATTTGAAGATGGGACCCGGACCACTTGTCCAGAAGGTTCCACTGAAAAGTCCTCGCATGAAACCTGCCGAAGGGGATGGCCTTGTAGGTCGCCACCATTTTCCCCAGTACTCGAGAGCATTGATGGACAGACACTCTTTTCGGTTTTAACAGGTCTCTGACCATGTTCTGGAGTTCCTGGGCTTTTTCCATCGGGAGAAAAACCCTCTTTTGTTCTGTGTCCAGAATTATGCCTTAGAAAGACAGCCGAGTCATTGGAACCAACTGTGACTTTGGTAGATTTAGAATCCAGCCATGTTGCTGTAGTACTCTCAGGGAGAGCGACACGCTTTTCTGCAACTGTTCCTTTGATCTCGCTTTTATCAGGAGATCGTCCTAGTACGGGATAATTGTGACTCCTTGCCTGCGCAGGAGCACCATCATTTCCGCCATTACCTTGGTGAACACCCTCGGGGCCGTGGAAAGCCCAAACGGCAACGTCTGAAACTGGTAATGACAGTCCTGTACAGCGAATCTCAGGTATGCCTGATGAGGAGGATATATGGGTACGTGAAGGTATGCATCCTTTATGTCTAGTGACACCATAAAATTCCCCCCTTCCAGTCTGGAGAAAACTGCCCTGAGCAATTCCATCTTGAACTTGAACCTTTTTAAGTACAGGTTCAGGGATTTTAAATTTAGAAAGGGTCTGACCGAGCCATCCGGTTTCGGGACCACAAATAGGGTTGAATAGTACCCTTTTCCCTGATGTATTAGGGGAACCTTGATAATCACTTGCTGTTGACACAGCTTTTGAATTGCAGCTAAAACAATCTCCCTCTCTGGGGGAGAAGCTGGTAAAGCCGATTTGAAGAATCGGCGAGGAGGCACGTCTACCAATTCCAGCTTGTAGCCTTGGGATACAATTACCATCGCCCAAGGATCCGCGTCCGACTGACCTCAGACGTGGCTGAAGAGTTGAAGACGTGCCCCCACTGAGGCGGACTCCTTCAGTGGAGCCCTAGCGTCATGCGGTGGATTTAGTAGAAGCCGGGAAGGACTTCTGTTCCTGGGAACTGGCCATAGCAGGCATTCTTTTCCCTCTACCCTTACCTCTGGCGAGGAAGGAAGAGCCCGACCTCTTCTGGGAATTATGCTACCGAAAGGACTGCATCTAATACTGTGGTGTTTTCATTTGCTGTGGGGGAACATAAGGCAAAAAAGTAAATTTACCAGCGGTAGCTGTGGAAACCAGGTCCGCGAGACCTTCCCCAAATACAACCTCACCTTTGTAAGGTAAAACTTCCATATGCCTCTTTGAGTCGGCATCACCCATCCATTGGCGGGTCCACAGTGCTCGCCTAGCCGAGATCGCCATGGCGTTGGCCCTTGAACCTAGTAGCCCGACGTCTCTCTGAGCGTCTCTCATATATAAGACTGCGTCTTTGATGTGACCTAAGGTCAACAAATTGGTATCCCTCTCTAGGGTATCAATATCAGCTGACAAGGTATCTGTCCAAGCTGCTACCGCGCTACAAACCCAAGCTGATGCTATTGCCGGTCTGAGCAAAGCACCCGTATGTGTATTGGAGACGGTAGCGCCACCCCCTGGGCGAGGATTCCCACCGTACCCTGTCTTGTGCAGGGAAAGGATACGCCATAAGAATTCTTTTGGGAATCTGCAGTCTTGTCTGGAGTTTCCCAAGCTTTTCAAATAATGCGTTCAGCTCATGAGATGGGGGAAATGTTACCTCAGGTTTCTTTTCCTTCAACATGTGTACCCTCGTGTCAGGGACAGAGGGGTCATCTGTGATATGCAAAACATCTTTTATTGCAATAATCATATAATGAATACTTTTGGCCACCCTGGGTGTAACCTTGCATCATCTTAGTCGACACTGGAGTCAGAATCCGTGTCGGTATCAGTGTCTGCTATTTGGGATAGGGGACGTTTTTGAGACCCTGAAGGACCCTGTGACACAGTTAAAGCCATGGATTGACTCCCTGCTTTTTCCCTGGACTCTGCTTTGTCCAATCTTTTATGTAATAAAGTCACATTTGCATTTAAAACATTCCACATGTCCAACCAATCAGGTGTCGGCGTTGCCGACGGAGACACCACAATCATCTGCTCCACCTCCTCCTTAGGTGAGCCTTCCGCTTCAGACATGCCGACACACACGTACCGACACCCCCACACACTCAGGGATATATCTATATTGAGACAGTTCCCCCAATAAGGCCCTATGGAGAGACAGAGAGAGAGTATGCCAGCACACACCCAGCGCCACCGGACTGGAATAAAATCCCAGTAGTACAGCGCTTTTATAGTAATATATATATATATATATATATATACACACTTCACTGCGCCAATTACATGTGCCCCCCCGCCCTCTTTTATGCCCTCTGTAACCGTGTTCAGCACGGGAGAGTCCGGGGAGCCAGCTTCTGCAGTGTGCTGTGGAGAAAATGGCGCTGGTTAGTGCTGGAAGGATCAAGCCCCGCCCCCTCACCGGCGGGCTTCGGTCCCGCTCAAATTATTTATACTGGCGGGGGTTTATTAATAGACTGCCCCTGCAGTATCTATTTTATTTGCCAGTGTCCCTTGAGGTTAATAATGCTGCCCAGGGCACCCCCCCTGCGCCCTGCACCCGTACAGTGCCTGTTGTGTGTGATCTGTGTGGGAGCAATGGCGCGCAGCGGTAACGCTGCGCGTTACCTCAGTGAAGATCATGAAGTCTTCTGCAGCCTTTGAAGTCTTCTTTCTTCTCATACTTACCCGGCTTCTATCTTCCGGCTCTGTGAAAAGGACGGCGGCGCGGCTCCGGGACGAACGGTGAGGGCGAGACCTGCGTTCCGACTCCCTCTGGAGCTAATGGTGTCCAGTAGCATAAGAAGCAGAGCCTATCATTTAAGTAGGTCTGCTTCTCTCCCCCCCTCAGTCCCACGAAGCAGGGAGCCTGTTGCCAGCAGTGCTCCCTGAAAATAATAAACCTAACAAAAGCTTTTTCAGAGAAACTCAGGAGAGCTCCCCTGCAGTGCATCCAGTCTCCACTGGGCACAGGAACTAACTGAGGTCTGGAGGGGGAGCACAGAGGGAGGAGCCAGTGCACACCCATTCTATCCTAAAGTCTTTAGAGTGCCCATGTCTCCTGCGGAGCCCGTCTATACCCCATGGTCCTTACGGAGTCCCCAGCATCCTCTAGGACGTAAGAGAAATATGTATGCCTGTGCGCATATATGTATGTATACACATATAATTACAGGGATGTTGTTAGACGGGATATTGAAGTTCAGAATACTGGCACCGGAATTTCGACAGCTGGCATCCTGAATGTTAGTATGTTGGGGAGGGTTAGGCTGCAGGGAGGGAGGGTTAGGGTAAGGTTAATTAATTTCATTCAAAATGTAGGTGTTATGGTGGTCGGGATGACGCTGTCGGTATTCTAACCGGCGGCATCCCGTACTCAACCCCAATTAAATATCCCCACCAGACCCCATATACAGTATTATACAGTATATAAAGAATAGGTGGCACTCAAGGACTTTTAAAAAGAAAGTATATTGTGAACAATGTCCCATAATTTTTGTTTCCAATATACTCTATCCTTGAGTGTTGTTCCTTTTCTCTGTATATGTATAATAATGCAATTCACCCCAGCCCCCCTAATGGCCACCTGCATCTCCCCTCTGAGACATGGTTCTGGTAGGGTTTGCACCTGAACCTTTGCCTAGGGTGCTGAGAGACCTTGCACTGGCCCTGCCCCTGTATACAAAGCCACACACCCCTTTAGCAGCGCAACATTTACAGAGGGGATCCCGTAATTTTCTCCATGGTTACATCCCCATACAAATGTCCTAGCTTCCCTTGTAATTGCTCACAGTGGCCGTGACTACAGGTGAATGTCAGGTTTACACTGAACAATGTATTTCAGCTTCATGCTTCAAATCTGGACATTTAAATGGTGGGATCCATTGGTGTCTAAGTAAATGTATCACTAAAACAATGGTGCTGTCAAGTCTACAAAAAAGCCAGTAAATAAATGTGTCACTCTTGGCCACATATTACGCTAAAATCTGGAAATGCATTTTAAAAATAGATTGTAAGCCATTGTGAGCAGATAGAGAACAACATATGGAAACGCCGATATAAACTGGCAGAGCAGACTGTTTTCATTTACCATGTGCATCCAGTATGGTCAGTAGGCACTTTGACATTAAGGGGGTGAGTCAATTGTTTTAGCAGCCATGATGATTAATAGGCACCTGATGGAGCAATTCAATTGTTTTGGGTGCCCATTAATTATCGAGCCTGTCGCGCCCAAATAAACCGGGTTTCACCATGTATAATGGCTATACCCGACTAAAGTACTGTCCGTGCCTGTAAAGTGCTGTTTGTGCGTCCAAAGAGGACATGTTTCACACTATTTTGCTTGCCACCTCAGTAGGTGGTGAGAAGAAATGTGTCCCGCCCCCCCGTGGCACTTGCGCCCAAACAGAGCAACAATTGAATCGCACCTTAAGTCTACCAATATTCAGTGTGATATTAAAAGGCATGTTCAATTGATTGCAAGAATAGCAAAAAATCTCACACCTCCAAGGTTTACCCGCAGGTGTGAGATTTTTTTGCTGTTCAATTGGGTGTGGTTTTTTTTTACTGTTTGAGCGGCAGGGGATTTTTTTTTTTTTTTTGCCAACCCAGTGCACAAACAATTTTTACTAAAATCCATATTTTATCTACACCCTGCACTCCCCTCCCCGCACACACTACCTCTCTCACCCTGCACACACTACACTACCACCGCTACCCTGCACGCACTACAGTACCTTTCACCCAGCACCTCCCACCCCGCACACACTACCACCGCTACCCAGTACCTGCCCCCTCCCCAAACAAACTACCTTTCACCCTGCACACACTACACTACCATCGCTACCCTGCACCCCCCTCTTCACACACACTACAATTACCTTCTCTGGCCGACTTCCTTCTTCATGCAGGGGAGTGCAGCAGTTGGAGAATGCAGCAGTCGGGCACAAATGACAGCGCAGCAAGTGAGTGTTTTTATTTATTTTTTCTCTCGTGCTGCACGGTTTTCTGCTTTCTAATTGGATACCACGGGTATCGGGAGAGGTCATACTCACAATAATCCAAAATTAAGTGCAAGGCCCACAAGTTTTTTTTTGCGGGCAAACCTCGAACCCCATTGAATATGCCACTAAATCTTCCAATATATGTACCTTATGATAATGTCGATATTATCTTAGACCGTAAAGCTATACCTCTAGATACACTTTTACAGTGGAGCCGCTATAGCCGCTAGACTGAATACACGCGCTACGCACTTTGTACGCTATTTGCGTACAGAGTCCTGTACGTGGTACGTACTTGGCGTATACACGCCGCGCTGAGTGTACAGAGTGCGCTGAGTGTACAGAGTACGCACAGCGTGCGCACACACAATTGATAACCTTTAAACCTTGCTAGTGATACAATGCAATGATATGATTACACTTTAAACCCTTAGCAGCAATGTACTGCAACGATGTTGTACCTTAAACCTTAAGTAGCGCTGACGGTATAAAGTACCCGCAGTGCATACACCTTATCAATGTTTATAAACCTTATACAGTTAAAATACACTTAAAACCCTTGCAGGAAAATGAGGACACAACATCGATTTGTAGTTGAAACCACAGGGTTCTAAGGCCACCGTGGATTATTTCAAAAGGTAAAACAGTACAAATCATACACTACAGGCTAATAAAATAAATCTAAACAGAATAATGGCTACAGAGAATGTACATACGTGAGAATGTTCGCAGGGCAACCCGGCCGGTCCTCCGCTCGTCACATAGATAGCGTTCAGAGTCTTCTGACCGGCCAGGCAACAATGAGCTTTTTATACACAACTTACATACACAATACAATGGTCACTGTAATCTCATTGTCCATTGGACACTGAGATGTGTCTTTTCATTACAGGTGAGGTCATAGGTTGATTTGAAAAGATGGGTGATGTCTTTCCCCAACTGCTCTGGTGGGTGGTATCCACTGGATTCCCGCCGCATACATAATATACAGTAAATACAGTTAATATCTATATTCTACTTTTGCACATAACTATACGCTGGAACATGCGATCTTTCTCTAACCAACACCGGAATGTTACCCTTAAAATACCCTACAGCTGGATACTAGACATCACCTTCTAACCTTTGTCTGACCCTTCCTATCATGCAAAGGCGAATCCCTTAGTCCTGGAACTGTTTAAACTGTTGATACTCGCTGATGTGGTGTAGGGGAACTATGTGTACAAAATGCACTATTTGGGTTAAATATGTAATGTTCTAATAACCCTCTATGCGCTCACAAACTTCGCCGTAAATACCCATACCACGCGCATGATCGCAGGAGCGATCCTACGCAAATTGCGGATATGTGCACGCACGGCGGACTGAGTGCACGCGTAGCAGGCATGTGCATGGGGTTAGTACAGGGTATATGCATTACAATATTTTTCGACTTTGACACTTAACATTAAGTCTATTACTGTCTGGAACTGTGTCTGGTGCTGCGCACCCCGCATCCTGCATAGATTCCTGTACCGAGGAGCAGAACCCTATACTTTATGCTGGGCGATAAAGTTTGGGGTGATATCTATTTACCAGAGTTGAATTACCGAATCAGGCGACCCGGGAATTATCACGGGGCACTTTCAGATCGGACACTGACCCGTCGATATGCTGTGTCAATACCGGGTTATTTTTGCGATTCAGGTGTTTCCATTATTTTCCCTCTGCCTGTATGTCATGTAAGTACAAGTTATAGGCAATTGTAGTCACTCTGTCATTTTGGAGTATGCTAGACACAAAGTACTGTAGTGCCCAATCCAGCCACCAAAGCCAGAGCCCTCAGTCTGCAAATGTACATAAAGCACAATAGTCTTAAACTAAGTTTCCCTAAATAAATACAGTTTAGAGAGAAGTTGCAGTAAGGTCTCCGGCAGTTCCGATGTCTCTCGGAAGCCTACTAGAAAAGAACCCTCAACAGGAGGCGGTACTGTGCTTTTCTATCAGTTAACATCATTACCTCTATCTGGCAACCTTAGCAGCTGCTTAAGAAAACAATTTGCATAATGCGGCTAAGCAGACAAACAACACTTCACCCTAAATTCTATCAGGCCTTTGAAAGAAGGCAATAACAGCTAAAGCATGGTTAAGCCAGCCCGTTCTAAAATCGCTAACCGGAGGATGTACGGCTTCCTTCAGCTGAGCCAACACATACAGTACTTGATGGATTTGTACATTTTAAAATCTTATTTTTTTCCTCACAAATCACATTAACAAAGTAACCACGCTTGCACATTTTGCTGCCTTGTAGATGAATTAGGTCCATTGTTGTTTAGACGTGTCACTTCCTCTCCAACCTTATCTCTTTGCCACTGGACTGTTAAGTGTCGCATACAATTTAAAAAAAGTAAAATTCCCAAATGTTGCTTTCTTCCACACTCATTAAGTTCGGAAATCGCTCTTCCGATTTAATGAAAACTACAGGCTCACAGCTAAATATTAGTAGTCAGAAATATGTAAATCAGCGCAGGCTTAAATGAATGGTAACAAATAACAGCAAAAGCGCTTTGAGGTAAAGAGAGTTGTCAAAGAAACGCCATTTACTCCATGGCAAATAAATAACAAAATTTAAATGCATAAAAGCCATTGTGCCAACCTCCCAATCTGCTACTGATCATCTCCTTTATGACCTAAAAGCATAATTAACACGTGCAGGTTGCGGCATCACTATGATACGCCCTTTAAAAGGAAATCTTCACAAAAAACAAAGTCTATACACATAATAACTGTACCCCAAAGTTCTATATAGTCAGACTTTGGAGGGGGGGTATTACATTTTTTGCGCGGCAGTCGAACGAAAATTGCAGCAAAAACAGCTTTTTGCGGGTATACATGTTCCCGTTTTAAAACCTATTTAATTCCAAACGGGTTTCACGTGAAAATTCTTGCAGTGAAATGTGTAGGTGAAAAATAAGAATTTACTTACCGATAATTCTATTTCTCGGAGTCCGTAGTGGATGCTGGGGTTCCTGAAAGGACCATGGGGAATAGCGGCTCCGCAGGAGACAGGGCACAAAAAGTAAAGCTTTAGGATCAGGTGGTGTGCACTGGCTCCTCCCCCTATGACCCTCCTCCAAGCCTCAGTTAGGATACTGTGCCCGGACGAGCGTACACAATAAGGAAGGATTTTGAATCCCGGGTAAGACTCATACCAGCCACACCAATCACACTGTACAACCTGTGATCTGAACCCAGTTAACAGTATGATAACAGCGGAGCCTCTGAAAGATGGCTCACAACAATAATAACCCGATTTTTGTAACTATGTACAAGTATTGCAGATAATCCGCACTTGGGATGGGCGCCCAGCATCCACTACGGACTCCGAGAAATAGAATTATCGGTAAGTAAATTCTTATTTTCTCTATCGTCCTAGTGGATGCTGGGGTTCCTGAAAGGACCATGGGGATTATACCAAAGCTCCCAAACGGGCGGGAGAGTGCGGATGACTCTGCAGCACCGAATGAGAGAACTCCAGGTCCTCCTTAGCCAGGTTATCAAATTTGTAGGATTTTACAAACGTGTTTGCCCCTGACTAAATAGCCGCTCGGCAAAGTTGTAAAGCCGAGACCCCTCGGGCAGCCGCCCAAGATGAGCCCACCTTCCTTGTGGAATGGGCATTTACATATTTTGGCTGTGGCAGGCCTGCCACAGAATGTGCAAGCTGAATTGTATTACACATCCAACTAGCAAAAGTCTGCTTAGAAGCAAGAGCACCCAGTTTGTTGGGTGCATACAGGATAACAGCAAGTCAGTTTTCCTGACTCCAGCCGTCCTGGAACCTATATTTTCAGGGCCCTGACCACATCTAGCAACTTGGAGTCCTCCAAGTCCCTAGTAGGCGCAAGACACCACAATAAGCTGGTTCAGGTGAAACACTGACACCACCTTAGGGAGAGAACTGGGGACGAGTCCGCAGCTCTGCCCTGTCCGAATGGACAAACAGATATGGGCTTTTTTGAGAAAAAAACCACCAATTTGACACTCGCCTGGTCCAGGCCAGGTCCAAGAGCATGTTCACTTTTCATGTGAGATGCTTCAAATCCACAGATTTGACTGGTTTTAAACCAATGTGTTTTGAGGAATCCTAGAACTACGTTGAGATCCCACAGTGCCACTGGAGGCACAAAAGGGGGTTGTATATGCAATACTCCCTTGACAAACTTCTGGACTACAGGAACTGAAGCCAATTCTTTCTGGAAGAAAAATCGACAGGGCCGAAATTTGAACCTTAATGGACCCCAATTTGAGGCCCATAGACACTCCTGTTTGCAGGAAATGCAGGAATCGACCGAGTTGAAATTTCTTCGTGGGGCCTTCCTGGCCTCACACCACGCAACATATTTTCGCCACATGTGGTGATAATGTTGTGCGGTCACCTCCTTTCTGGCTTTGACCAGGGTAGGAATGACCTCTTCCTGAATGCCTTTTCCCTTAGGATCCGGCGTTCCACCGCCATGCCGTCAAACGCAGCTGCGGTAAGTCTTGGAACAGACATGGTACTTGCTGAAACAAGTCCCTTCTTAGCGGCAGAGGCCATAAGTCCTCTGTGAGCATCTCTTGAAGTTCCGGGTACCAAGTCCTTCTTGGCCAATCCGGAGCCATGAGTATAGTTCTTACTCCTCTACGTCTTATAATTCTCAGTACCTTAGGTATGAAAAGCAGAGGATGGAACACATACACCGACTGGTACACCCACGGTGTTACCAGAACGTCCACAGCTATTGCCTGAGGGTCTCTTAACCTGGCGCAATACCTGTCCCGTTTTTTGTTCAGACGGGACGCCATCATGTCCACCTTTGGTAATTCCCAACGGTTTACAATCATGTGGAAAACTTCCCCATGAAGTTCCCACTCTGCCGGGTGTAGGTCGTGCCTACTGAGGAAGTCTGCTTCCCAGTTTCCATTCCCGGAATGAAACACTGCTGACAGTGCTATCACATGATTTTCCGCCCAGCGAAAAGTCCTTGCAGTTTTTGCCACTGCCCTCCTGCTTCTTGTGCCGCCCTGTCTATTTACGTGGGCGACTGCCGTGATGTTTTATCCCACTGGATCAATACCGGCTGACCTTGAAGCAGAGGTCTTGCTAAGCTTAGAGCATTATAAATTTACCCTTAGCTATATTTATGTGGAGAAAAGTCTCCAGACTTGATCACACTCCCTGGAAATTTTTTCCTTGTGTGACTGCTCCCCAGCCTCTCGGGCTGGCCTCCGTGGTCACCAACATCCAAAACTGAATGCCGAATCTGCGGCCCTCTAGAAGATGAGCACTCTGTAACCACCACAGGAGAGACACCCTTGTCCTTGGATATAGGGTTATCCGCTGATGCATCTGAAGATGCGATCCGGACCATTTGTCCAGCAGATCCCACTGAAAAGTTCTTGCATGAAATCTGCCGACTGGAATTGCTTCGAAGGAAGTCACCATTTTTTTTACCATGGCCCTTGTGCAATGATGCACTGATTTTAGGAGGTTCCTGACTAGCTCGGATAACTCCCTGGCTTTCTCTTCCGGGAGAAAACCTTTTTCTGGACTGTGTCCAGAATCATCCTTAAGCACAGGAGACTTGTTGTCGGGATCAGCTGCGATTTTGGAATATTTAGAATCCACCCCTGCTGTTGTAACAGTATCCGAGATAGTGCTACTCCGACCTCCAACTGTTCCCTGGACTTTGCCCTTATCAGGAGATCGTCCAAGTAAGGGATAATTAAGACGCCTTTTCTTCGAAGAAGAACCATCATTTCGGCCATTACCTTGGTAAAGACCCGGGGTGCCGTGGACAATCCAAACGGCAGCGTCTGAAACTGATAGTGACAGTTCTGTACCACGAACCTGAGGTACCCTTAGTGATAAGGGCAAATTTGGGACATGGAGGTAAGCATCCCTGATGTCTCGGGACACCATATAGTCCCCTTCTTCCCGGTTCGTTATCACTGCTCTGAGTGACTCCATCTTGATTTGAACCTTTGTAAGTGTTCAAATTTTTTTAGATTTAGAATAGGTCTCACCTAGCCTTCTGGCTTCAGTACCACAATATAGTGTGGAATAATACCCCTTTTCTTGTTGTAGGAGGGGTAATTTAATTATCACCTGCTGGGAATACAGCTCGTGAATTGTTTCCCATACTTCCTCCTTGTCGGAGGGAGACCTTGGTAAAGCAGACTTCAGGAGCCTGCGCAGGGGAAACGTCTCGACATTCCAATCTGTACCCCTGGGATACTACTTGTAGGATCCAGGGGTCCTGTACGGTCTCAGCGTCATGCTGAGAGCTTGTCAGAAGCGGTGGAACGCTTCTGTTCCTGGGAATGGGCTGCCTGCTGCAGTCTTCTTCCCTTTCCTCTATCCCTGGGCAGATATGACTCTTATAGGGACGAAAGGACTGAAGCTGAAAAGACGGTGTCTTTTTCTGCAGAGATGTGACTTAGGGTAAAAACGGTGGATTTTCCAGCAGTTGCCGTGGCCACCAGGTCCGATGGACCGACCCCAAATAACTCCTCTTCCTTTATACGGCAATACACCTTTGTGCCGTTTGGAATCTGCATCACCTGACCACTGTCGTGTCCATAAACATCTTCTGGCAGATATGGACATCGCACTTACTCTTGATGCCAGAGTGCAAATATCCCTCTGTGCATCTCGCATATATAGAAATGCATCCTTTAAATGCTCTATAGTCAATAAAATACTGTCCCTGTCAAGGGTATCAATATTTTTAGTCAGGGAATCCGACCAAGCCACCCCAGCTCTGCACATCCAGGCTGAGGCGATCGCTGGTCGCAGTATAACACCAGTATGTGTGTATATACTTTTTATGATATTTTCCAGCCTCCTGTCAGCTGTCTCCTTGAGGACGGCCCTATCTATAGACGGTACCGCCACTTGTTCTGATAAGCGTGTGAGCGCCTTATCCACCCTAAGGGGTGTTTCCCAACGCGCCCTAACTTCTGGCGGGAAAGGGTATACCGCCCATATTTTCTATCGGGGGGAACCCACGCATCATCACACACTTCATTTAATTTATCTGATTCAGGAAAAACTACGGTAGTTTTTTCACATCCCACATAATACCCTCTTTTGTGGTACTTGTAGTATCAGAAATATGTAACACCTCCTTCATTGCCCTTAACGTGTGGCCCTAATAAGGAATACGTTTGTTTATTCACCGTCGACACTGGATTCAGTGTCCCTGTCTGTGTCTGTGTCGACCGACTAAAGTAAACGGGCGTTTTAAAACCCCTGACGGTGTTTTTGAGACGTCTGGACCGGTACTAATTGTTTGTCGGCCGTCTCATGTCGTCAACCGACCTTGCCGCGTGTTGACATTATCACGTAATTCCCTAAATAAGCCATCCATTCCGGTGTCGACTCCCTAGAGAGTGACATCACCATTACAGGCAATTGCTCCGCCTCCTCACCAACATCGTCCTCATACATGTCGACACACACGTACCGACACACAGCACACACACAGGGAATGCTCTGATAGAGGACAGGACCTACTAGCCCTTTGGAGAGACAGAGGGAGAGTTTGCCAGCACACACCAAAAACGCTATAATTATATAGGGACAACCTTATATAAGTGTTTTCCCTTATAGCATCTTTTTTATATATTTTTAACGCCAAATTAGTGCCCCCCCTCTCTGTTTTAACCCTGTTTCTGTAGTGCAGTGCAGGGGAGAGCCTGGGAGCCTTCCCTCCAGCCTTTCTGTGAGGGAAAATGGCGCTGTGTGCTGAGGAGATAGGCCCCGCCTCTTTTTCGGCGGCCTCGTCTCCCGCTCTTAACGGATTCTGGCAGGGGTTAAATATCTCCATATAGCCCCCGGAGGCTATATGTGAGGTATTTTTAGCCAAAAATAGGTTTTCATTGCCTCCCAGGGCGCCCCCCTCCCAGCGCCCTGCACCCTCAGTGACTGCCGTGTGAAGTGTGCTGAGAGGAAATGGCGCACAGCTGCAGTGCTGTGCGCTACCTTAAGAAGACTGAGGAGTCTTCATGCCGCCGATTCTGGACCTTCTTCTTGTTTCAGCATCTGCAAGGGGGCCGGCGGCGAGGCTCCGGTGACCATCCAGGCTGTACCTGTGATCGTCCCTCTGGAGCTAATGTCCAGTAGCCAAAGAAGCCAATCCATCCTGCACGCAGGTGAGTTCACTTCTTCTCCCCTAAGTCCCTTGTTGCAGTGATCCTGTTGCCAGCAGGACTCACTGTAAAATAAAAAACCTAAGCTAAACTTTTCTAAGCAGCTCTTTAGGAGAGCCACCTAGATTGCACCCTTCTCGGCCGGGCACAAAAATCTAACTGAGGCTTGGAGGAGGGTCATAGGGGGAGGAGCCAGTGCACACCACCTGATCCTAAAGCTTTACTTTTTGTGCCCTGTCTCCTGCGGAGCCGCTATTCCCCATGGTCCTTTCAGGAACCCCAGCATCCACTAGGACGATAGAGAAATGGGGAAATCAGTCTGTACCCCAAAAAATGGTAAACTAACATAGGATAACAGAAGAGAAGTGTATTAGAGATCACATTAGAGAGTTTTTGGGGTCTTAAAATGTGTGAAATGGCTATTATATGCACTTTTTTTTTTGAAATGCAAAAAATTTTTAGAAAAGTTTTTTTGTGCAAAATAAATGCTCTCAAATTTGGGGTACATGAAAATGGTCGTAAGTATATAATTGGGTTATATAAGGGTACTTTTAAAAAAAGGTGGAAACAAACCAATTATTCCCACCTGCAAGCCTAAAAACAGCCGTCCCACTCATAAAGAACCCCAAAATACCTGTCCCATACCTTGAACCCCAACTTCCATCACTTTGTAATTTTTTCCCCTCAAAAATGACATGTCATTATTGGCCAATTAAAAATAATTAAAAACTTCAATGTGCTCAATTAGTAATTAAGGGGAGTTTCCCAGAGGTTCTGTACCATATCCCAAAAAATGTACCTTAAAATAAGGATTTTCCCAACTTTTCACCTGCTCAGAGTAGGTGAATTGACGTTTGCAAAAAAATGATCACTGATAAATTTTCCTGGATAATTGAATAGGCTGTAATTGCGATTCGCGGGAAAAGTCTTTTTTTTTCACGTGAAAAGTCCGTTATCACAGTTAATTGAATACCCCCCATAGGCAGGGGCGTCACTAACCTTGGCGACACCCGGTGCCGGTGAAAGACTCCATGCATGCGCCTCTAAAAGGGGGCGTGGTTTCATGGGAATGGAGTGTAGCCTCGCTGCTCGACCGCCTTTTTCGGCCCTCTGGGGATCCCCCGGAACCTGTCTGTCTGCAGTTCCAGCTCCTACACTGTGACAGAAACAGAGTGCTGCATGTAATGTCACGGTGCTGCACCCAGCTCCCGTCACTGAGGACAGATGCAGGTGGCTGTAACATTTGCATAAATTTGCAGCTGCGATAGCATTTGCCTACGTCTCTGAGTCAGGCTCTTAGTGATCAGGCAGGAGAGGCAGCTTCTTGTGGTGCATGATAACTGGGGTGCAGAAAAGAAGAATAACAGCTGACGAGGAAAATGTCTCCGCTTCCCTCGTCTATCATCAGATGAGTTTGTTGCAATCACAAAACACAGACTAGTTAAGCACAAAATAAGTCAAAATATCAGTTTGGTCTACTTAACTATTTATCCAATAGCGTATGCAGGAAAGAGAGGATCGCACCTATGATTTAAGTCTGGTCACTCGTTATGCAACCCAAGATATCACCACTGTATACGATAAAATGTTATAATATTGGCGCCATTGGGGATGGAATGTGTTTGCATGGTTTGTTCCCGCACAGAAATCCAGCATTTCATTTTGTTTTTCAGATGTTTCACTCCGCTTAAATATATATTTTTTGTAAATACCTTTAAAGTAATTGTGAATAAATTACAATTTGATCAATTCAACCATGCACACCGCACGTTCTACAACCATTTCATACTGTCCTATTGTGTCCTCATATGTTCTGCTTATAGAGAGGTCCATATACAAAGGTAACCTGCGGGGGGGGGGGGGGGTCTTAGGTTTAGGCTGCGGGAAAGAGGGAGTTATGTTTAGGCTGTGTGTAGGGAGGGTTGGGGTTGGGCTGCAGGGACGGGGAGGTTAGGTTTAGGCACCACCTGGGGGAATTCGGTTTAGGCGGCAGGAAGGGAGGGTTGGGGGCCATTGGGGGGAAGGTAAGTATACTTACCTTACCCCTGTCGGATTTCTCAACATCAGAATGCTGCTGAAACAGATAGCTGGAAAGACAGACAGACAGATAGTCTAACAGATTTCTGTTTTCTCACAGTAGTATTGCATTCTGTTATAATAAAACAAGCAGAAGCATACAGCTATTACCATATATCCCACAATCAATACACAGAACAAGGACACACATCCCTGCAATTTGATGATCAATAAGTCAATGTTGCACCATCCAAATCAAGTCCAATTTTCTCCTCTGTAACTGGTCAATAAGCCTACAGGAGCACAGCTTCTGCCCGTACACAAGTGTTTCTTTATGCTGGCAGTAAATCTATCCACTTGTTCACAATCCTGAACTGCAAACGTTTCCATACATCTAAACGCATCATATCTGAAAATGGCTGTAAGTAAAGTCATTAAAGACACCGTGAGTGATTCAGAGGGTGGACGCAGTGCAGTAGTGTCTGCGTCTTTAGCCGTAGCTGCTACTACGTCTGTATGCTACTGCAGTGGCCAACGGGTGTCCTATTGAGATGCCCACAAGTGTATAAAGTCGTATTATCAGCGCACGATCGGACATTGCTCATACCTATGGCATTAGCCACAGAAATGTCAAAGGAATCCAACCTTATGGGATAACCGGTTCCTCCATGATATGGTTGTCCCTCCAATGCCTCAGTAACCACTAACTGAGTGATATACAGTAAGTGAATGCAACCTCCCTTGGGATGTGGTAATTTGGCAATGAATATATTTTAATGTACCAAGTGAATTTTTTAAATTTTATCTTTACATATAACAGGTAAAGAGAAAAACTATAAACAGCAACTAAAGTCTGGCGTTTTACATGACAAACATTTTATATATATATATATAGATAGATAGATAGATAGATAGATAGATAGATAGATAGATAGAGAGAGAAATTATTAAGAAAGAAGGTGCTCTTTATTGAAACCTCTCCCAGCAGATACCTAGTACCCACCTGGGCAAAGTCTTCTTGACGTCTGCAACTTCCCATTATCGTTTACGGGGATTAGCGGTCGTCATCTTTGCTCATTCAGACTCTCGCTGAGAAGTTGCCCGTCACCTGCAGCCATATTTCTGTGAATGTTTCTCACACAACCCACATTGCTCATTCTGATGAATAAATAATCTGTCCTGTTTGCAGCAAAGTATGAAGCAGCAGATTGTTTTAACTGGAAGCTTGCATATCTAAATAATACAAGAGTAAAACATTTCTGTCGCTGTAATATTTTCCTTACTCTCAATAAATATAGCACAGAACACCCACGTTTTGAAAGCTCATCGTGGCAGGTCCCCGTCAGCAAATAAGAGAATGACAAACTAATTAAAGACTGTATAGAATACCCAATTATAACATTCGCATGTATGAATGCGTGAACTGCCTCTTGCATGCAAATTTAAAATCAGCATCTTTATTTTAGGGATTTAGTTCCAATTAAAGCTACTAAAATATTGCCTTCTTACAGTTAAAGGTTCAGTAATTCCATAAATCCAAAGTTCTTTTGCTGCTCCTGTGTATTTATGCAGTATTTTTTTTTTTTTTTTTTTTTACAATGGTGGTAATTCTGAGTTGATCGGAGCAGGAACTTTGTTAGCAGTTGGGCAAAATCATGTGCACTGCAGGGGAGGCAGATATAACATGTGCAGAGAGAGATAGATTTGGGTGTGGTGAGTTAAATCTGCAATCTAAATTGCAGTGTAAAAATAAAGCAGCCAGTATTTACCCTGCACAGAAACAAAATAACCCACCCAAATCTAACTCTCTCTGCACATGTTATATCTGCCCCCCCTGCAGTGCACATGGTTTTGCCCAACTGCTAAAAAAAATTCCTGCTGCGATCAACTTGGAATTACCCCCAATGTTTAAACACAGACATAGAAATAAGCTACAAACTTGGGAGGGGGCACTACCTGTATTGTGTGGTGTGACTAGGATCACAAACACCGGCTAAAAGTTTCACAGCTTTCCATAGACAGACAGTTCTTAGCAGAATGTCAGCAGTTACAAGCAAGTCACATAACAGATCACAGCAAGTGTTTTGCAAACAGGGTGTAACCTCTCCAGAGACCACTAAGTTCCAGGACCCATAATAGTAACTACCCCCTGGCTTATCACCTGGGCGACTAGTTCACCGTCAGGAGCCCGGTTCCTTCTGTCGGACACCTTTTTAAAACAAGCTGACAGGTGTCTGCAATCAGGCTTGCTGTTTCTTAGACTTCGCAACACAGTATACCTGGCCTGGATTCTTTCCAACTACACCCTGTAGTTCTATATTGATGCCAGGTATGTTCAGGATGATCCTGTTACACTGGTGACAACCTATCTGGCTCACCTGCAGGCACCAAAATCACTTTGTCATGACTGATGTTACAAGAATGTAATAAATAAAACCAACTAGCTGGATTACCCGGCGTTGCCCGGGATTTTAGGAATGTCTGTTTACAAAAATAAATGTAAATATTAAACACACAGTATAAATAACATTGTAGATAGCTGAATACCCGTGTTTCGCTACGGGATGAGGATGGTAAATTAGAATGATAGTTGTTAGTTAATTTACGTTGGTTGGAGATCTAGTATATAGGCATATCTTGCTTCCCTGACACACTTTGTGTAGTGGCCGGACCCCTTTTTGGTCTTTCAAGGGACCCTGCTCTTCCCACTATACAACTCCCAGTCTGTGGCTTCCTGCTGCCTCCATTGCCCCCCTCACATCATGTCAGTGCCCCATGTGAAATGATCGATTTATTTACAGTTTCGTATATAGCGCCGCACATTATGTATCTCCTGATATACTGTGCTGCTGGGGGATCCCGCTACTTCCACTATATAACTCTCAGTGTGTGGGTTCGTGCTGCCTCCATTCCCCTCCTCACATCATGTCACTGCCCCTTTGAAATTATTGATTTTTTTACAGTTTATTATATAGCGCAGCACATTATGTATCTCCTGATATCCTCTGTGCTGCTGGGGGACCGTGCTACTTCCACTATATAACTCTCAGTGTGTGGGTTCGTGCTGCCCCCATTCCCTTCCTCACATCATGTCAGTGCCCCTTTGAAATTATTGATTTTTTTACAGTTTATTATATAGCGCAGCACATTATGTATCTCCTGATATCCTCTGTGCTGCTGGGGGACCGTGCTACTTCCACTATATACAGATGGGTTCATGTTTACCTTGACCTTTAATAGGATTAACTGAGACTGGGCAGTCAGACTTAGGGGTATATTCAATTAGCGTCGGATCCATTCCGACATGCATTTGTCGGAATGGATCAGACAACCCCTATTCTATCCCATCTCAATTCGACTTTTTCAAGTCGAATTGAGAGGAGGGACCCAGAGGAGGAGGGGGGGGGGGGGGAGCTGCGGGGAGACCAGCGGGGGACGGCAGACGGAGGAGATCAGAAGGATGTCACACAGCCGCCCGACCTCACGGCAGTGTCCACCTGGCTCCACCAAGCTTACTGGAGCCGGGTGGAAGCTGCCATGAGCGGCGCGGCTGTGTGACCTCCTGCTGCAGTGCTGTGCTGTAGCGCTGATCTCCTCCATCTGCCGGCGGCTGTCCCCCATCTCTCTGCGGCTCTCCCTCCTCTCCTCCTCTGGGTCCACATCTCAGTCCGACACTTTTTTATGTCGGATTGAGATGGTCGAAAAGGGGGCCAAAACCGCCTGGATCGGCAGCTATACCGCCGATCCACGTGCTTTTTGACAAGTCGAATTTCTCAACTTGTCGAAAATATTGAATAGGTCGGAACCCCTTCCGACCTAAAAAAGGCCGAAAACTGCAGTCTTTTCGACAGACGGCAGCTTTCGACGTCAATTGAATATACCCCTTAATCCCCTGCTGTAATGGCTTAATCCCCTGCTGTATTGTTCTCTGTATTGTATTGCAGCTGAGAACAATAGATGAAGGGTTTGTGTAGATAAACCATGGTGTGCCTAGGCGCAGCAAACTAGCCAAGATAACCGTGGACCCATCTGTAACTCTCAGTGTGTGGGTTTGTGCAACCTCCATTCCCCTCCTCACATCATGTGACTGGCCCTGTCACATGCAGCCCTGTCATCACTGACATATAATGCATGTCCTGATAAAGTCTGTGCTGTTGGCATAGGGGCACTAGTGGTGTGTTACCCCCACAGTGTTTGTTCCCAGAGTGTAAGTTATATGTGTAGCAAGTTTGTTGTAAATTGGTCCAGGCATTCCAGAGTTATACTGTCTCCTGAAATACTCTGTGCTGCTGCCTCACCCCTAGGGGTGCTAGGGGTGTCTTCCCCCACAGTGTTTGTTGCCAGATTGTAAGGCATATGTGTACCAATTTTCGAGTACATTGCTCCAGCAATTCCGGAGTTATGCTGTCTCCTGATATACTCTGTGCTGCTGTGCAATGGATGACGGGCCTGATTCAGATGTGGATGGAGTTGCTGCTTACATGGAAACAGCAGCAATAGTATTAATATGGTAGTGCAGCATGGGCATAATGCGTCCTGCTTGCATTAGTGATCCGAGCTCCGTCCTAGGTTGCAGCATCGCATTATCTGCACTATCGGGCCATGGGGTCGTGCGAGCCAGATGCAATAGAGGCCGGGAAGTCTCCATCTCTTGACAAAGATCCTGACCTCAGCCCTCCCCCAACACCAGTAGCAACACTGAGCCCATCAGTACCCCCTTCCCAGCCCCAAACGGCATCAGACTGTCAATGTGCAGTACGGGTCTGGAACGGCGGAGTTCAAAGACATATCGCTTGTACACAATGGCCGACGGATCCGCAATATATCAGCTGTTCAAGAGAACGGCCGATATCCAGTGTGCACGCACCTTAATACTTTCGGCTCAATACAATGTCATGCCCTTAATTAAATTTACCTTTCTTTTTTATTTTAACTGTTTGCGCAACCCACCTACCGCCTCTGCAGTGCACACCACAGAACACTGGGTGTCATTCCGAGTTGTTTGCTCGCTAGCTGTTTTTAGCAGCCGTGCAAATGCTATGCCGCCGCCCACTGGGAGTGTATCTTAGCTTAGCAGAAGTGCGAACGAAAGGATTGCAGAGCGGCTACAAAAAAATATTGTGCAGTTTCCGAGCAGCTTCAGACCTACTCAGCGCTTGCGATCACTTCAGACTGTTCAGTTCCGGATTTGAAGTCACAAACACACCCTGCGTTCGCCCAGCCACGCCTGCGTTTTTCCTGGCACGCCTGCGTTTTTTCGAACACTCCCTGAAAACGGTCAGTTGACACCCAGAAACGCCCTCTTCCTGTCAATCACTCTGCGGCCAGCAGTGCGACTGAAAAGCTTCGCTAGACCTTGTGTGAAACTACTTCAGCCGTTGTTAAAGTACGTTGAGCGTGCGCATGGCGCCGCATGCATAGAAGTGCCTTTTTTTGCATCATTGCTGCGCAGCGAACATTTTCGGCTAGCGATCAACTCGGAATGACCCCCACAATTCAGATTTGTAGTAAGATTTCAACACACTTTCCAGCACAAAGACGTTATAGAGCTATTCAGCAGAAAAAATGCTACCACATAAATAATTTATCATAGATCACTGATACGTTCCCTGTAGGAGTCACGAGGTTCCTGCAATAACACAGCTGTCTTGCCAATCTTGCATAACAGAAAAAAACACAGCAATTAGTTAAAGTTTCACCATGGGATTGTGTTCAACGTCCACAGTACACGGGCAGTCCACAACCGATCAGACATTTGCATCCACACACTGCCGAACACACGCAACATGGCTGTAGTTCCCAGCAATGCAGCAGGAGTAATGCATTTCAGATTACAGAATAATCGCAGGCAGTATAAGGCAACGCTAAGAGCTCATATCGGAAACCCAGTACATGTCGTGTAAGTTATTAAATAAAGAGACCACTCCACCACCGTCCCAGCAATGAGCCCCCACCGGAATATAATGGAAGAAAGTCAGCTTCTTTGAGAGTGTTGAGTTTTATTTCATTAGAATGCTGGATTCTACAGGGCAAGGTTTTCATTTGTATATATATCTAGCACATATCTTTTGTTGTGTTACTGAGCTCCACAGGGGTGCAATGAGATTACCAGCGTTCTGGTATGAATGACACTCCATCCCTGCCGACGCCAGGAATCCTGCTTTCACTAACACTTTGCTAAAATTATATAAGGGGAGATGGAGTATGGCAGGGTCGGACTGGCCCACAGGGGTACCAGGGACCACCGGTAGGCCCCCCTGCCTGAGGGCCCACTCCTTCCTCTAGGGATCAGGTTCCAGACTGTGCACTTGTATTATACATGGTAGATATGTTGCATTACACTGCACTAAACTATTGTGTATTTCAGGCCTCTGTGGAGGCTGCCCACACCCCCTTTGTAGGCTGGCCACACCCCTAAGTATGGGCCCCTATAACTGCATTCCCCGGTGGGCCCTCCATGTCCCAGTCCGACACTGGAGTATGTTAGCTCCAATGACACCATACATGAGACGGGTGTCTCGTGTGTGGTGTCAGAGTCCACAGAAACTAGGTCGACAGTCATAAGGTCGACCACTATTGGTCGACAGTGACTAGGTCGACACCTGAGATCGGTTGACACGGTCATTAGGTCAACAAGGAATAAGTTGACGTGGAAAAACTTAGACATGAGTTTTTTATTATTTTTTTGAGTCGTTTTCTTTGTAAAGTGACCGGGAACACCAATTAGTGCACCGTATCTCCTCGCATGGCTCGCTTTGGGCAAGGTGCCTCACTTCGCTCCCCATGCTTCGGGCAAGGTGCTCTGCTGCAGCTGCACTCGGCACAAGTTACTATTCTCAAATCATAGTCCACGTGGATAGTTAACTATGAAAAAGTTAAAAAAAAAAACAGAAAAAAACAACAAATGTGTGAAAAACTCATGTCGACCTTTGCCGTGTCAACCTAATGCATGTCGACCTAACTCAGGTGGGAGTTTTTTTTAGAACAGGTGATGTTGCTCACAGCAACCAATCAATTTCTATCTATTAGCATCTAGAAGCAGCTAGATAAATGTTAAGTAGAATCTGATTGGTTGCTATGCGCAACATCACCAGTTCTTAAAAAAAAAAAAAAAATCCCACCTTTGTAAATTTACCCCTATGTATTTTTAATCAATATACGTTATACGGTTAGTGCATTGGGGTCATTAGTGTTTCCTCTACTGACACCCCCATCCGCCGCCCCATTAGGGGCTTGCAGACTGTACTTGTCGACTTTTTGAACCTACTTCCAAGAGAACTCAGAGAGGAGATGAAGCTGGCCACTAAGGGGCCAAGGCTGGGCACTTTGTGTTATTAGGCCCCACACCCCATTGCGTCATAATCCCACAAATCAAAGAAGAGAGGGTGGGGCCGCACAGATTCTATTCTCAGTGAATTGTTATATTGGCCCCGCCCCCTCCCCATGGAGTCACAACTCCCCATCCAGGCAGCTTCAATAGGAAGTAGGCAGGATGAAGGGAATCTAATTACTCTTCCGTGGATCTGACTGTGGGTTATTTTTCTGTTGTTGGCACTCTCTGGACAAATAGGGGTCAGTTCAGTTAGAGTTCAGAATACATCGCAGCAATCACACGCCCACTAAATTAGAGATTCATTCTAAATGGCTATTCGAGGAGCTTAAGGCGAACTTGTGGCACTCTTCTACAAAAAGCGACCTAGCAGAAGTGTATGGAAAAGTGGGGAAACCATCCTGGACTCCCAAAAAAGTGGCAACTAATATAGCGGGACCATATGGAAGGCTCTTGGTATTAGTGACCGTAAGAAACAAACTGGAAGTTTTTAAAACTTTTAAAATGAGTAATTTGTATTTTTTTTAATTAATGATGACAAAATGATAGGCAGCAAGTGTCTCTCAGCAAATGTAAGTCTTTACAATATTTTGGTGTTCAGAAAAATGCATTTAGTGTGATTTTTTCAGGGGTTTTGAGCAAGTTGTAAAAAGTTTGATAAAAAACACTTCTAGCTCCCATCTGCAAATTCTAAAGCCTCTCCCTCATCAATCCAACCTACGTCCCACATCATTTAACCCAGGGGTGGGGAACCTTTTTTCTACCAAGGGCCGTTTGGATATTTATAAAATGGGACGTGATACACATATGTCCCCAATAGTGCAGTGCCATATACACATATGCCCCCACAGTGCCAGATACACAAATCTCCCTATAGTGCCAAATACACACATGCCCCCAGCAGTGCCATATATGCCCCCCAGCAGTACCAGATACACAAATGCCACACCCCACCCCACAGTGTTGCTCACCGCTGTCAAGGACCTGGCAGGGAGGAGAGCACGACTATGTCGCGCGACGGTGGCGGCGTGTAGGACCTCAAAACAGCCGCCAGTTTGTGAGCCAATCAAAGCTCGCGGACCGGCAGCGGCGGCTCATGATTGGCTGCTGGTCCGCGAGCTCTGATTGGCTCACAAATCGGCGGCTGGTTTGAGATCCTACCCACCGCTGGACATAGCTGCGCTCTACTCCCTGCCCTGACAGCTGAGACACACCACCTCCGGACTGAGGGGCGGCGTCTCTCGCTGACACACAGACAGCAGCGGGCCGGAACAGACGGATTTGAGGGCCTTATACGGCCCGCGGGCCGGAGGTTTCCCACCCCTGATTTAACCCATTATTGACCTTTTTAGAGACATTCACCTAAAAAGAAACATGTCTTTATTGGCCAAATTAGGCTATTTAAACCCCTCCACGTGGGGAGGGTGCACCAGAGGTTCTGCACTATGGACCTAATTCTTGTTTGTACGCAAATGCAATTGCGATTTTCTAGGCCAGTGGTTCTCAAACTCGGTCCTCAGGACCCCACACGGTTCACGTTTTCCATGTCACTCAACACCTGTACTGTGTATCACCAACTGTCACATTTTAAAAATCTACAGGTGACCTGCAAAACATGAACCGTGTGGGGTCCTAAGGACTGAGTTTGAGAACCTGTGTTCTAGGCTATGGAACTGGTAATGTTAGCAAGTGAAGCTGCCGCCCAGAAATTAATAGACGCCCACCAGCGCCCATCGCAAACTCTTTTGCAACCGAGTACACATTCGTAGCCTACACACAAAAACGAGTAACATCGGAGCTAAGGGTAGGTCTATTGCTATGCAGACTGGACACAGCAGTAGCGACGCAAGCGCCATGTTTTTGCACATACGAGCTCGCGCCTGTCAGCAGTTACATGCCACAAAACACGCATGCGTTTTTACCATCCACTCTCTATAAACACTTCCAAATGGTCACTTCCTGTCAATCACTTTTCCATTAAATCCCCGTTGCAAGCGAGATTGCAACGGCATAGCGATTGCGGCACATGCGCAGTCTGCCAGTAATCGCCCGATGCGTGATAATTGCCCATTGCTTCAGCCCAATGGGCCTAATTCAGACTGATCACAGCAGGAAATTAGTTAGCTAATGGGCAAAACAATGTGCACTGCAGGGGTGGAAGATATAACATGTGCAGGAAGAGTTAGATTTGGGTGGGGTGTGTTCAAACTGAAATCTAAATTGCAGTGTAAAAATAAAGCAGCCAGTATTTACCCTGCACAGAAACAAAATAACCCACCAAATCTAACTCTCTTTGCACACGTTACATCTGCCCCCCCTGCAGTGCACATGGTTTTGCCCATTAGCTAACAAATTTGCTGCTGTGATCAGTCTGAATTAGGCCCTATGGGGGGTCATTCCGACCCGTTCGCACGCAAAGGTTCATCACAGCGGTGCGAATGGGTCGGAAATGCGCATGCGCTGCGCCCACAATGCGCATGCGCGTCGTTGCCCAGCGACACCCGTCTCTGGGCAACGACAAGAAGAAAGTGATTGCTAGGATGATCGCAAGAAGATTGACAGCAGGGAGGCGTTCTGGGGCAGATACACACCGTTTTCCAGGCGTGGAGATCCGAAAGCAGGCGTGTCCAGGTGTTTGGAGGGCGGTTGTCTGACGTCAATTCCGGGACCTTCATTGCTGGATCAATCGCACAGGGTAAGTAACTGCAGGGCTGGTTTTGTTCTGCACAAAACTTTTTTAGCATAGCAGGGCTGCACAAGCGATCGCAGCCCTGCTAAAATACACTCCCCCATAGACGGCGTCTAGTTGATCGCACGAGCAGCAAAAAGTCGCTACGTGCGATCAACTCGGAATGACCCCCCATGTCCCTTCATTTTTACCTTAAAATAGACATTTTCCCTACTTTTTCATCTGCTCAGGAGGGTGAGCAAAAAAAAAATAAGAATTTACTCACCGGTAATTCTATTTCTCGTAGTCCGTAGTGGATGCTGGGGACTCCGTAAGGACCATGGGGAATAGACGGGCTCCGCAGGAGACTGGGCACACTATAAGAAAGATTTGGTACTACCTGGTGTGCACTGGCTCCTCTCTCTATGCCCCTCCTCCAGACCTCAGTTAGGATACTGTGCCCGGAAGAGCTGACACAATAAGGAAGGATTTTGAATCCCGGGTAAGACTCATACCAGCCACACCAATCACACCGTATAACTCGTGATATTAAACCCAGTTAACAGTATGAAATATAACTGAGCCTCTCAACAGATGGCTCAACAATAACCCTTTAGTTAGGCAATAACTATATACAAGTATTGCAGACAATCCGCACTTGGGATGGGCGCCCAGCATCCACTACGGTCTACGAGAAATAGAATTACCGGTGAGTAAATTCTTATTTTCTCTGACGTCCTAGTGGATGCTGGGGACTCCGTAAGGACCATGGGGATTATACCAAAGCTCCCAAACGGGCGGGAGAGTGCGGATGACTCTGCAGCACCGAATGAGAGAACTCCAGGTCCTCCTCAGCCAGGGTATCAAATTTGTAGAATTTAGCAAACGTGTTTGCCCCTGACCAAGTTGCAGCTCGGCAAAGTTGTAAAGCCGAGACCCCTCGGGCAGCCGCCCAAGATGAGCCCACCTTCCTCGTGGAATGGGCTTTCACTGATTTAGGATGCGGCAATCCAGCCGCAGAATGCGCCAGCTGAATTGTGCTACAAATCCAGCGAGCAATAGTCTGCTTAGAAGCAGGAGCACCTATTTTGTTGGGTGCATACAGGATAAAAAGCGAGTCAGTTTTCCTGACTCCAGCCGTCCTGGAAACATAAATTTTCAAGGCCCTGACTACGTCCAGTAACTTGGAATCCTCCAAGTCCCTAGTAGCCGCAGGCACCACAATAGGTTGGTTCAAGTGAAAAGCTGATACCACCTTAGGGAGAAACTGGGGACGAGTCCTCAATTCTGCCCTATCCATATGGAAAATCAGATAAGGGCTTTTACATGACAAAGCCGCCAATTCTGACACACGCCTTGCCGAAGCCAAGGCCAATAACATGACCACTTTCCACGTGAGATATTTCAGATCCACGGTTTTAAGTGGTTCAAACCAATGTGATTTTAGGAAACTCAACACCACATTGAGATCCCAAGGTGCCACAGGAGGCACAAAAGGGGGCTGAATATGAAGCACTCCCTTTACAAAAGTCTGAACTTCAGGCAGTGAAGCCAGTTCTTTCTGGAAGAAAATCGACAGAGCCGAAATCTGGACCTTAATGGAACCCAATTTTAGGCCCATAGTCACTTCCGACTGTAGGAAGTGCAGAAAACGACCCAGCTGAAATTCCTCTGTAGGGGCCTTCCTCGCCTCACACCACGCAACATATTTTCGCCAAATGCGGTGATAATGATTTGCGGTTACTTCTTTCCTGGCTTTTATCAGCGTAGGAATGACTTCCTCTGGAATGCCCTTTTCCTTTAGGATCCGGAATTCAACCGCCATGCCGTCAAACGCAGCCGCGGTAAGTCTTGGAACAGACAGGGCCCCTGCTGTAGCAGAACCTGTCTGAGCGGCAGAGGCCATGGGTCCTCTGATAACATTTCTTGAAGGTCCGGGTACCAAGCTCTTCTTGGCCAATCCGGAACCACGAGTATCGTTCTTACTCCTCGCCTTCTTATTATTCTCAGAACCCTTGGTATGAGAGGCAGAGGAGGGAACACATAAACCGACTGGTACACCCACGGTGTCACTAGAGCGTCCACAGCTATCGCCTGAGGGTCCCTTGACCTGGCGCAATATCTCTTTAGCTGTTTGTTGAGGCGGGACGCCATCATGTTTCACCTGTGGCCTTTCCCAACGGTTTACCAACCGTAGGAAGACTTCTGGATGAAGTCCCCACTCTCCCGGGTGTAGGTCGTGTCTGCTGAGGAAGTCTGCTTCCCAGTTGTCCACTCCCGGAATGAACACTGCTGACAGTGCTAGTACGTGATTTTCCGCCCATCGGAGAATCCTTGTGGCTTCTGCCATCGCCACCCTGCTTCTTGTGCCGCCCTGTCTGTTTACATGGGCGACTGCCGTGATGTTGTCTGATTGGATCAGAACCGGTTGGTTTTGAAGCAGGGGCCTTGCCTGACTTAGGGCATTGTAAATGGCCCTCAGTTCCAGAATGTTTATGTGTAGGGACGACTCCTGACTTGACCAAAGTCCCTGGAAATTTCTTCCCTGTGTGACTGCGCCCCAGCCCCGAAGGCTGGCATCCGTGGTCACCAGGACCCAGTCCTGTATGCCGAATCTGCGGCCTTCTAGAAGATGAGCACTCTGCAGCCACCACAGTAGAGACACCCTGGTCCTTGGAGACAGGGTTATCAGTTGATGCATCTGAAGATGCGATCCCGACCACTTGTCCAAGAGGTCCCGCTGGAAGGTCCTTGCATGGAACCTGCCGAACGGAATTGCTTCGTATGAAGCCACCATTTTTCCCAGGACTCGTGTGCAGTGATGCACCGATACCCATTTTGGTTTTAGGAGGTCTCTGACTAGAGATGACCGCTCCTTGGCTTTCTCCTGCGGGAGAAACACTTTTTTCTGTTCTGTGTCCAGAATCATCCCCAGGAACAGTAAGCGTGTGGAAGGAACCTAGTTGTGACTTTGGAATGTTTAGAATCCAGCCATGCTGTTGTAGCACTTCCCGAGATAGTGCTACTCCGACCAGTAACTGCTCCCTGGACCTCGCCTTTATTAGGAGATCGTCCAAGTACGGGATAATTAAAACTCCCTTTTTTCGAAGGAGTATCATCATTTCTGCCATTACCTTGGTAAACACCCTCGGTGCCGTGGACAGTCCAAATGGTAGTGTCTGGAATTGGTAATGGCAATCCTGTACCACAAATCTGAGGTACTCCTGGTGAGGAAGGTAAATTGGGACATGCAGGTAAGCATCCTTGATGTCCAGGGATACCATGTAATCCCCCTCGTCCAGGCTTGCAATAACCGCCCTGAGCGATTCCATCTTGAACTTGAATCTTTTTATGTATGTGTTCAAGGATTTCAAATTTAAAATGGGTCTCACCGAACCGTCCGGTTTCGGTACCACAAACAGTGTGGAATAGTAACCCCGTCCTTGTTGAAGTAGGGGTACTTTGACTATCACCTGCTGGGAATACAGCTTGTGAATTGCCTCTAGTACAGCCTCCCTGCCCGAGGGAGTTGTCGGTAAGGCCGATTTGAGGAAACGGCGGGGGGGAGGCGCCTCGAATTCCAGCTTGTACCCCTGAGATACTACTTGAAGGATCCAGGGATCCACCCGTGAGCAAACCCACTGATCGCTGAAATTTTTGAGGCGGCCCCCCACCGTACCTGGCTCCGCCTGTGGAGCCCCACCGTCATGCGGCGGATTTGGAAGAAGCGGGGGAGGACTTTTGTTCCTGGGAACCTGCTGCGTGGTGCAGCTTTTTTCCCCTTCCTCTGCCTCTAGACAGAAAGGACCCGCCTTTTCCCCGCCTGTTTTTCTGGGGTCGAAAGGACTGTACCTGATAATACGGCGCTTTCTTAGGCTGTGAGGGGACATGGGGCAAAAATGCTGACTTCCCAGCTGTTGCTGTGGAAACAAGGTCTGAGAGACCATCCCCGAATAACTCCTCACCCTTATAAGGCAAAACTTCCATGTGCCTTTTAGAATCTGCATCTCCTGTCCACTGCCGAGTCCATAAGCCTCTCCTAGTAGAAATGGACAATGCGCTTATTCTAGATGCCAGCCGGCAGATCTGCCTCTGTGCATCTCTCATGTACAAGACTGAGTCTTTTATATGCTCTACGGTTAGCAATATCGTGTCCCTGTCTAGGGTGTCAATATTTTCCGACAGGGAATCTGACCAAGCAGCAGCAGCACTGCACATCCACGCTGAAGCAATAGCTGGTCTCAGTATAACACCAGTGTGTGTATATATATAGACTTTAGGATAGCCTCCTGCTTTCTATCAGCAGGTTCCTTTAGGGCGGCCGTATCCGGAGACGGTAGTGCCACCTTTTTAGACAAACGTGTGAGCGCTTTATCCACCCTAGGGGGAGTTTCCCAACGTGACCTATCCTCTGGCGAGAAAGGGAACGCCATTAGTAATTTTTTTGAAATCACCAATTTTTTATCAGGGAAAGCCCACGCTTCTTCACACACTTCATTTAATTCTTCAGATGGGGGAAAAACTATTGGTAGTTTTTTCTCCCCAAACATAATACCCTTTTTTGAGGTACCTGGGTTCATATCAGAAATGTGTAAAACCTCTTTCATTGCCTCAATCATGCAACGAATGGCCCTAGTGGACATTAAATTTGACTCATCGTCGTCGACACTGGTATCAGTATCCGTGTCGACATCTGTGTCTGCCATCTGAGGTAGTGGGCGTTTTAGAGCCCCTGATGGCCTTTGAATTGCCTGGGCAGGCACGAGCTGAGAAGCCGGCTGTCCCGCATTTGGCATGTCGTCAAATTTTTTATGTAAGGAGTCGACACTTGCACGTAATTCCTTCCATAAGTCCATCCACTCAGGTGTCTGCCCCGCAGGGCGTGACATCACATTTATAGGCATCTGCTCCGCCTCCACATAAGTCTCCTCATCAAACATGTCGACAGCCGTACCGACACACCGCACACACACACAGGGAATGCTCTTAAAGGAGACAGGACCCCACAAAAGCCCTTTGGGGAGACAGAGAGAGAGTATGCCAGCACACACCAGAGCGCTATATAATGCAGGGACTAACTGAATTATGTCCCCTATAGCTGCTATAATATTTACTGCGCCTCAATTTTGTGCCCCCCCCTCTCTTTTTTACCCTTTTCTGTAGTGTAGACTGCAGGGGAGAGTCAGGGAGCTTCCTTCCAGCGGAACTGTGAGGGAGAAATGGCGCCAGTGTGCTGAGGGAGATGGCTCCGCCCCTTTTTCGGCTGACTTTTCTCCCGCTTTTTTCTGTATTCTGGCAGGGGTAATTACCACATATATAGCCTCTGGGGCTATATATTGTGGTTATTTTGCCAGCCAAGGTGATTTTATTGCTGCTCAGGGCGCCCCCCCCCCCCCCCAGCGCCCTGCACCCTCAGTGACCGGAGTGTGAAGTGTGTATGAGGAGCAATGGCGCACAGCTGCAGTGCTGTGCGCTACCTTGGTGAAGACTGAAGTCTTCTGCCGCCGATTTTCCGGACCATCTTCTTGCTTCTGGCTCTGTAAGGGGGACGGCGGCGCGGCTCCGGGAACGAACACCAAGGACGGGTCCTGCGGTCGATCCCTCTGGAGCTAATGGTGTCCAGTAGCCTAAGAAGCCCGAGCTAGCTGCAAGCAGGTAGGTTCGCTTCTTCTCCCCTTAGTCCCTCGTTGCAGTGAGCCTGTTGCCAGCAGGTCTCACTGTAAAATAAAAAACCTAACATATACTTTCTTTCTAGAAGCTCAGGAGAGCCCCTAGTGTGCATCCAGCTCGGCCGGGCACAGAAATCTAACTGAGGTCTGGAGGAGGGGCATAGAGGGAGGAGCCAGTGCACACCAGGTAGTACCAAATCTTTCTTATAGTGTGCCCAGTCTCCTGCGGAGCCCGTCTATTCCCCATGGTCCTTACGGAGTCCCCAGCATCCACTAGGACGTCAGAGAAACATTCATTTGTTGGGAAAACGCATTGCGAGTTTGAAAATAAGATTTTACTTACCGATAAATCTATTTCTCGTAGTCCGTAGTGGATGCTGGGACTCCGTCAGGACCATGGGGATTAGCGGCTCCGCAGGAGACAGGGCACAAAAATAAAAGCTTTAGGACTAGGTGGTGTGCACTGGCTCCTCCCCCTATGACCCTCCTCCAAGCCTCAGTTAGGATACTGTGCCCGGACGAGCGTACACAATAAGGAAGGATTTTGAATCCCGGGTAAGACTCATACCAGCCACACCAATCACACCGTACAACTTGTGATCTGAACCCAGTTAACAGTATGACAAACGTAGGAGCCTCTGAACAGACGGCTCACAACAATAACAACCCAATTTTTTTTTGTAACAATAACTATGTACAAGTATTGCAGACAATCCGCACTTGGGATGGGCGCCCAGCATCCACTACGGACTACGAGAAATAGATTTATCGGTAAGTAAAATCTTATTTTCTCTGACGTCCTAGTGGATGCTGGGACTCCGTCAGGACCATGGGGATTATACCAAAGCTCCCAAACGGGCGGGAGAGTGCGGATGACTCTGCAGCACCGAATGAGAGAACTCCAGGTCCTCTTTAGCCAGGGTATCAAATTTGTAGAATTTTACAAACGTGTTCTCCCCCGACCACGTAGCTGCTCGGCAGAGTTGTAATGCCGAGACCCCTCGGGCAGCCTCCCAAGATGAGCCCACCTTCCTTGTGGAATGGGCCTTGATAGATTTAGGCTGTGGCAGGCCTGCCACAGAATGTGCAAGTTGAATTGTGCTACAAATCCAACGAGCAATCGTCTGCTTAGAAGCAGGAGCACCCAGCTTGTTGGGTGCATACAGTATAAACAGCGAGTCAGATTTTCTGACTCCAGCCGTCCTTGAAATATATATTTTCAATGCCCTGACAACGTCCAGCAACTTGGAATCCTCCAAATCGCTAGTAGCCGCAGGCACCACAATAGGCTGGTTCAGGTGAAACGCTGAAACCACCTTAGGCAGAAACTGAGGACGCGTCCGCAGTTCTGCCCTGTCCGAATGGAAAATCAGATATGGGCTTTTATACGATAAAGCCGCCAATTCTGACACTCTCCTGGCTGAAGCCAGGGCCAGTAGCATGGTTACTTTCCATGTAAGATATTTCAAATCCACCGATTTGAGAGGCTCAAACCAATGGGATTTGAGAAAATCCAAAACTACATTAAGATCCCACGGAGCCACTGGGGGCACAACCGGGGGCTGTATATGTAGTACTCCTTTTACAAAAGTCTGGACTTCAGGAACTGAAGCCAATTCTTTCTGGAAGAAAATCGACAGGGCCGAAATTTGAACCTTAATGGACCCTAATTTGAGGCCCATAGACAATCCTGTTTGCAGGAAATGTAGGAATCGACCCAGTTGAAATTCCTCCGTCGGGGCCTTCCTGGCCTCACACCACTCAACATATTTTCTCCAAATGCGGTGATAATGTTGTGCAGTCACCTCCTTCCTGGCTTTTACCAGGGTAGGGATGACCTCTTCCGGAATGCCTTTTTCCCTTAGAATTCGGCGTTCAACCGCCATGCCGTCAAACGCAGCCGCGGTAAGTCTTGGAATAGACACGGTCCCTGCTGAAGCAGGTCCCGTCTTAGAGGTAGAGGCCACGGATCTTCCGTGAGCATCTCCTGAAGTTCCGGGTACCAAGTTCTTCTTGGCCAATCCGGAGCCACGAGTATCGTTCTTACTCCCCTTTGCCGTATAATTCTCAGTACTTTTGGTATGAGAGGCAGAGGAGGAAACACATACACTGACTGGAACACCCACGGTGTTACCAGAGCGTCCACAGCTATTGCCTGAGGGTCTCTTGACCTGGCGCAATACCTGTCCAGTTTTTTGTTGAGGCGGGACGCCATCATATCCACCTTTGGTTTTTCCCAACGGTTCACAATCATGTGGAAGACTTCTGGATGAAGTCCCCACTCTCCCGGGTGTAGATCGTGTCTGCTGAGGAAGTCCGCTTCCCAGTTGTCCACTCCCGGAATGAACACTGCTGACAGTGCTATCACATGATCTTCCGCCCAGCGAAGAATCCTTGCAGCTTCTGCCATTGCCCTCCTGCTTCTTGTGCCGCCCTGTCTGTTTACGTGGGCGACTGCCGTGATGTTGTCCGACTGGATCAACACCGGCTGACCCTGAAGCAGGGGTTTTGCCAGGCTTAGAGCATTGTAAATCGCTCTTAGCTCCAGTATATTTATGTGAAGAGACATCTCCAGGCTTGACCACACTCCCTGGAAGTTTCTTCCCTGTGTGACCGCTCCCCAGCCTCTCAGACTGGCATCCGTGGTCACCAGGACCCAGTCCTGTATGCCGAATCTGCGGCCCTCTAACAGATGAGCACTCTGCAACCACCACAGAAGAGACACCCTTGTCCGTGGAGACAAAGTTATCCGCTGATGCATCTGCAGATGCGATCCGGACCATTTGTCCAGCAGATCCCACTGAAAAGTTCGTGCGTGGAATCTGCCGAATGGACTCGCTTCGTAAGAAGCCACCATTTTTCCCAGGACTCTTGTGCATTGATGCACAGATACTTTTCCTGGTTTTAGGAGGTTCCTGACAAGTTCGGATAACTACCTGGCTTTCTCCTCCGGAAGAAACACCTTTTTCTGAACCGTGTCCAGAATCATTCCCAGGAACAGCAGACGTGTCGTCGGGGTCAATTGAGATTTTGGAAAATTCAGAATCCACCCGTGCTGTTGCAGCACTACTTGGGTTAGTGCTACTACGTCCCCCAGCTGTTCTCTGGACCTTGCCCTTATCAGGAGATCGTCCAAGTAAGGGATAATTAATACGCCTTTTCTTCGCAGAAGAAACATCATTTCGGCCATTACCTTGGTAAAGACCCGAGGTGCCGTGGACAATCCAAACGGCAGCGTCTGAAACTGATAATGACAGTTTTGCACCACGAACCTGAGGTACCCTTGATGTGAAGGGCAAATTGGGACATGCAGGTAAGCATCCTTGATGTCCAGGGACACCATAAAGTCCCCTTCTTCCAGATTCGCTATCACTGCTCTGAGTGACTCCATCTTGAACTTGAATTTTTGTATGTACAGGTTCAAAGATTTCAGATTTAGAATAGGTCTTACCGAGCCGTCCGGCTTCGGTACCACAAATAGTGTGGAATAATACCCCTTTCCCTGTTGTAGGAGGGGTATCTTGACTATCACCTGCTGAGAATACAGCTTGTGAATGGCTTCCAATACCGTCGCCCTGTCTGAGGGAGACGTTGGCAGAGCAGACTTTAGGAACCGGCGAGGGGGAGACTTCTCGAATTCCAACCTGTAACCCTGAGATACTACCTGCAGGATCCAGGGGTCCACCTGTGAGTGAGCCCACTGTGCGCTGAAATTCTTGAGTCGACCGCCCCTGAGTCCGCTTGTAAAGCCCCAACGTCATGCTGAGGGCTTTGCAGAAGGCGGGGAGGGCTTCTGCTCCTGGGAGGGAGCGGCTTGGTGCACTCTCTTACCCTTTCCTTTGCCTCGGAGCAGATATGACTGTCCTTTTGCCCGCTTGTTCTTATAGGAACGAAAGGACTGCGGCTGAAAAGACGGTGTCTTTTTCTGTTGGGAGGGGACCTGAGGTAAAAAGGTGGATTTCCCGGCTGTTGCCGTGGCCACCAAATCCGATAGACCGACCCCAAATAATTCCTCCCCTTTATACGGCAATACTTCCATATGCCGTTTGGAATCCGCATCACCTGACCACTGTCGCGTCCATAAACTTCTTCTGGCAGATATGGACATCGCACTTACTCTCGATGCCAGAGTGCAAATATCCCTCTGAGCATCTCGCATATAAAGAAAAGCATCCTTTAATTGCTCTATAGTCAATAAAATACTGTCCCTATCCAGGGTATCAATATTTTCAGTCAGGGAATCCGACCAAACCACCCCAGCACTGCACATCCATGCAGAGGCGATGGCTGGTCGCAGTATAACACCAGTATGAGTGTATATACTTTTCAGGGTATTTTCCAGCCTCCTATCAGCTGGATCCTTGAGGGCGGCCGTTTCAGGAGACGGTAACGCCACTTGTTTTGATAAGCGTGTGAGTGCCTTATCCACCCTAGGGGGTGTTTCCCAGCGCGTCCTAACCTCTGGCGGGAAAGGATATAATGCCAATAACTTCTTTGAAATTAGCAGTTTTCTATCGGGGTTAACCCACGCTTCATCACACACTTCATTCAATTCCTCTGATTCAGGAAAAACTACAGGTAGTTTTTTCAGACCCCACATAATACCCCTTTTTGTGGTACTTGCAGTATCAGAGATATGCAAAGCCTCCTTCATTGCCGTGATCATATAACGTGTGGCCCTACTGGAAAATACGTTTGTTTCTTCACCGTCGACACTAGATTCGGTGTCCGTGTCTGGGTCTGTGTCGACCGACTGAGGTAAAGGGCGTTTTACAGCCCCTTACGGTGTCTGAGACGCCTGGACAGGTACTAACTGGTTTGCCGGCCGTCTCATGTCGTCAACTGATTTTTGTAACGTGCTGACATTATCACGTAATTCCATAAACAAAGCCATCCATTCCGGTGTCGACTCCCTAGGGGGTGACATCACCATTACCGGCAATCGCTCCGCCTCCACACCAACATCGTCCTCATACATGTCGACACACACGTACCGACACACAGCAGACACACAGGGAATGCTCTTATCGAAGACAGGACCCCACTAGCCCTTTGGGGAGACAGAGGGAGAGTTTGCCAGCACACACCCAAGCGCTATAAATATATAGGAACAACCCTACAGAAGTGTTGTTTCCTTTATAGCAGCTTAATATATCAATATCGCCAAAAAAGTGCCCCCCCTCTCTGTTTTTTTACCCTGTTTCTGTAGTGCAGTGCAGGGGAGAGTCCTGGGAGCCTTCCTCGCAGCGGAGCTGTGCAGGAAAATGGCGCTGTGTGCTGAGGAGATAGGCCCCGCCCCCTATTTCGGCGGGTTCTTCTCCCGGTGTTTGTGAGACCTGGCAGGGGTTAAATACATCCATATAGCCCCAGGGGCTATATGTGATGTATTTTTAGCCAGAACAAGGTATTATCATTGCTGCCCAGGGCGCCCCCCCCCCCCCAGCGCCCTGCACCCTCAGTGACCGCTGGTGTGAAGTGTGCTGACAACAATGGCGCACAGCTGCAGTGCTGTGCGCTACCTCATGAAGACTGAAAAGTCTTCTGCCGCCGGTTTCTGGACCTCTTCACTTTTCGGCATCTGCAAGGGGGTCGGCGGCGCGGCTCCGGGACCGGACTCCATGGCTGGGCCTGTGTTCGATCCCTCTGGAGCTAATGGTGTCCAGTAGCCTAAGAAGCCAATCCATCCTGCACGCAGGTGAGTTCACTTCTTCTCCCCTAAGTCCCTCGTTGCAGTGAGCCTGTTGCCAGCAGGACTCACTGAAAATAAAAAACCTAATAACTTTTTCTAAGCAGCTCTTTAGGAGAGCCACCTAGATTGCACCATGCTCGGACGGGCACAAAAACCTAACTGAGGCTTGGAGGAGGGTCATAGGGGGAGGAGCCAGTGCACACCACCTAGTCCTAAAGCTTTTATTTTTGTGCCCTGTCTCCTGCGGAGCCGCTAATCCCCATGGTCCTGACGGAGTCCCAGCATCCACTAGGACGTCAGAGAAATTGAATTGCACAGTGAAGGACCCAACTCACACCTAACTGAATTGACCCCATAAGGTGTTTTTGGACAAAGGTTACACAGAAGTGACTGAACTATTGTCCGTAATCCACGACAGGAGACGGCTTGGCTTACTTAGTATTTGTGAAGGCCTGTGACATCTGCTTACTAACATGATACGCCACAAACATTCCAGCAGACACACAGCCGCATATTACTCTCCTATTCCAGTCTCCTTGAAAATAAAACAAGTAACATTTAAAAAAAAAAAAAAAAAATCCAATAAACCGTTCGCTTCTTGAAAACATCCATCTCCAAAGTGAAATCTGTCGTTTCAATTGAGATATGAATCCGATCGCTCCGTCTTTTTATCTGAAAATAACACATCTGCCGTTTTAAGTTTGAGACGAGCTTTAGTTAAATCACCGCAATGGGCGTCAGAGGCCTCGTCTTTTTCCTTTTTTTTTTTGGTAAACGAGGTTTCCAGATCTTAGAGACGGCAGAAAAAGTTAACGTGATATTTTATCATGTTCACCTGCCCTCATCTGCATTCAGGTATTCTTATTCAGCCGCTGCATTTTCCAATCTTGTGTCAAAATTGAACTGGGGACTGAATAGAGTGAATTCGCAGGCGTTAATGCACTGCTATGTAACCCAGTATGATCACACAAAAAGCCTCTGACAAGCAGAATAGCAATTGTTCATTTAGTTCTTGCTAATCCTGGAGGAATGTCAGCTGTTTTGCATAAAATGTGCTTTTCATAACCTGCGTTACAAACTTCCACTGGCTGCGTGGGAGATGCAGATAGAGCGAACGCAGTCAAAGAGACTCCCCCACCAAACACAATGTTCTCCAAATTACCCTTATTCTTGTGCTTCAATACTGGTCCAAAGCAAAACGACTTTCATGCAATATTTTTATTGCTGCTGGAAGGAAAATGAAGGCAGTTTACTACTTATGCGGACACATGCCAAGGAGTCTCCGACGGCCCTGCGTACAAAAGGGGCGCTTGTATTTCTTTCGGCTTATCTTTCAGTGTTGATTGCAGTAATTACACAGGGGAGGTCCTAGTTAGGGATAAGTGGGACTAATCCGGGCACCTCTCTGCTCTTCGTGGGACACACTCATGTCTCAGCAAGGGGTTTAGGACTTTAGTCATTATTGTCTCGGTCAGATGTAAATACTGTACCTTAGAACGTAGTATTTTATGGCATTCACAGTATTCAATATTAAATTCGGTGTCTTTATTACATACCAGGTATCACTGCGATAATCTAAGCGGTCCATTAAACCTAGACAAAAGTTCCTGGATCAAAGAAGCTGAGTTACAATAACAGCCAACCCCCTATTCTATTAAAAGGATAATAACAGTCATTTCTTTATACCTTACCCTCTGCTCAACACCTTTCTATCACCCCACCACCACTTACCACCCTCCACTTCTGCTAAAATTAAATAACAAATCCCAGCAGACTAAAATAAGGATATTTCCAATGCATTTTAATGTACAATGGGGAGAGAGAAAGCTATTCCTGTGCAAACCAGCAATGTAGGGCCACTGTCCACTGAAGCAGCCAGTGTCGGACTAGGGCATGAAGGGCCCACCGGGCGGAATGCAGTGGTAGGGGCCCATGTTTACTGGTGTGGCCAGTCTACAGAGGGGGTGGAGTCTGCCACCTCATTGGTTTGACTAACCATTAGAGAGTGCAACGTCTGAGCCCCTTCATAAATATATACAGTAAATTCAGCTGCTGCATGCATGATAATGTGCCAGATTAATAACAGCAATGAACTGTAGAAAATACACCACAGTCCAGTATAAGGTAACATATGTATGATTCAAGTGCACAATCTGGAATCTGATCCTTAGAACAGGAGGTGGGGCTCCCAGGCAGTGAGGCCCGCCGGTGGTTTCCCCTGTGGGCCAGTCCAAGCCTGGAAGCAGCTTTGTGCCATTTCAGACTTCACAGACCTGGTGGATCAGTCAGTGGGGCATCCCAGATCAGAGTCATCTTAACTAGGGTGACCATAACAGCTCTTTAATCTGGGACACCTATGATTTACACAGGTTCTGTGGCTGGCTAAAAACTAGGTGAAATTCAGGCTAGAGTATAGCCAGCCACAGAACCGGTGTAAATCATAGGTGTACCAGATTAAAGGGATATTATGGTCACCCTATCTTAACGTATGAGCACACTGGGTCTAATGACTGTGAGGGCCTTTGAGCTGAGGCGGACTGGGCAGAGAGTCCCCTGTGCTGGTGCCTCCAGAGCTTCTTGGGAGGCAAGTAGAGAATGTGAATTGCACACCATCAGAGTAGCCAGGCAGCGCTCTCTCCCTGCCTCTCAGCCTGCAGCCAGACCGTGGATTGGTGGATGGCTGGAGCTATCCACCAGAGTGCTGACAACAATTCACTATATGGAAGCATGTGGAGAAACATTGTGGGACTGCAGGAAGGCAAGTTATTTTTATTTATTTTTATTGCTGTGAATGGGTGGGTGGGGGCCCCAATGCATTGCTTTGCCCAGGGCCTACAATACTGTGAAGACGGCCCTGTCACAGATCAGTACAACACTGGAATGGAATCTTAACCTAATGAAAATTAAGATTAAGGCATCTCTACTCTTTTATATCTAAACATGAATTGTGACCTGTAGACTTCAAAAAAAGGACCGTGACGAGATAACCTGGCAGAGAAAACAGAACAGAACTGATGTAACAATCCTGGTTACATTATCACTGCAGCCATTTCTCTTTTTGCACGGCTATGCCATGGAGATTTCTATGATTAAATCAATTTGTTAATACAAGTGGTGTTTTCCAGTTAGGGAGAAGCAACATAGGATTTCAACTGCAAGTATCCAATATGCAAATGTCAGTCTTCTAACTATATAAAGTAAGGTAACAGGATTTTAATAGTGCGTAAGACATAAGTCAAAAACACATATCAGTATTATGAAGTGCAACCAGTCCCAGTCGGGGATTTATCAGTGGTTCAAGGTTTCACACACTCCTAAGCCCTTCCCCCTGACTCCTGTGAGACTAGCCAATGGGAGTCTGGGGGCGGGATTAGAAGGAATGTGTGAAGCCTTATGGTGATTCCCAGGTGCCTCACGGCTCCAGATGCACTCCGCGCACACGTTTCCCAGGGGAACCAGACAGCACATATACTACATACATGATAACATGTATGTTTATATGTGATAAGCGGTTCCCCCCCTGCACTATATGGTCAGCGCCGCAGCCGCCGCTGATCCTAATATGCATCAGATATCCCAATAATATATAATGGATCATATTGCTGAGTTTTATAATCCAAATTCTGTCAGTGTAAGACTGGGTACACACATTTATACGGGATGTAGTTATGATCCTGTCCGTCGGGATGCTGGCGGTCTGAATACCAACGCCAGGATCCCGACAAAAATGCTATAAAAACCCCCGTTTTGGGGGGGGGGGGTTATCGCATTTTCCCTTTGGAACATTTCGCCCTTAGTGTTTACATAATATCAACCAATAATACACGGTTAAAAACGAAATATTCAAAAAAGTATAAAAGCCTCCTCACCTTTGTTTAATTGACAGCTGCTACTAATATTAAACACTAACAAAAAAACTAAACTGGGGACCTAATGACCACGCATCTGCGATCAGGCATGACGGGTGGTTTTTATACCTGCATGTGCCTGCCAGGAAAGCAGCTGGCCACTGCACCGATAAACACCAAAATAAATGACTTCAGTATAAGAGACTGATTTGATAAGATTATAGTTTGATTATGCAAGTATTTTTGTCCAGGAAAATACAGCACATCAAAGTCCTTCACAAAGGCTACAAGGTTTAAATATTGGTTTAAGCTGAGCAAAGGTCGACCTCATGTGGCACGATGCCCGGGAAACATTGGGCACCAGCCAAATTGGTCTGCAACATTTACTCTGCAAGTTCCAGACGTCGACAGATGCCCCACACACTCAACATCACCTAGGCCTAGGGAGAAATGTTACTGATGCTATGACATGGGCAGTGGAGACAGAAACAACATGTAATCAAATGCACACACACAAAAAAAAAGTTTAAAGTGGAACTGTAGGAAGAAACAAAAGTATTTATCCAAACCAAAGACTGGACGAGCACTTTACAGTTTTAAAGAAGTCTCTAGGATGCACTGGACAAATTCTGTATGATAGCTTAACGATAGGACCATTGAGACAGGAAGGGTGAGAAGAAAGAGTAGAAGGTTAGGAGCAGATAAATGTGAAGTGAAATAGGACAGGTGAGAAGAGAGTACCAGGACAAGAAAAGGTCTATGAAGAGTCAGATTAGAACATACTTACCTACTGCAATAGTTTCTTCTCTGAGAGAAGCCTGGAGAGGAGATGCAGGTATGAGGCGGTGGGGACGGAGCTGGGTGATTCGCCCTGCTAGGCCCTGCCTCGTCATGGTAAATTGACGTGATTAATGCATATTTGCATATGGGGTGGGGCCAAAATTGCGCAATTGCCGTAGAAATGGATTCCCTGTCTTAATCTTCCCATTATGCCCACTTCACTAGTAAGTGGGCAGGATGTGGGAGGTGTGCGGTAAACTACGCGGAAAATCTGCAGTCTCCCCCAGGTTCCGGGAGAGAAGAGAGAGAGGAAAGTAGCAGTTAGATGAGAATTGAGATATGAGCAGTGAGAACAGAGGGTAACAGGGAATGAGCAGATAGATAAGAAGTGAGATAGGAGGAATAAGAGGACAGACCAACGGGGAAGGCGCACAATTAGAGTAGAAGTGATATATAGTAAGAGGTGTGGAAAGAGAAAGTAATGAGGAAGGAGCAGTTACATGAGAAGTCAGAAAAGATGGCTGAGAAGAGAGCTTAACAGGGAAGGAGCAGTGAGATGAGAAGTGAGATAGGAGGGGTGAGAAAAAAAGTTACAGGGAAGGAGCAGGGTAGTGAGATAGGAGGGGTGAGAAGAGAGCGTAACAAGGAAGGAGCAGTTAGATGGGAAGTGAGATTGGAGGGTTGAGAAGAAAGATACAAGGAAGTAGCTAGCAGGTAGATGGGAAGTGAGATACAGTAGAAGAGAGAGAGAGAGAGTAACAGGCAAGGAGCAGTTAGATGGGAAGTGACAGCAGGAAAGAGAATTTAGAGAGCAGGATTGTATCTAGGGGTCTGAATACCCCTAGCAAAGTAAGGGACTGACCCCCTCCCCCCCAAGTACCCGTTATAAAAGTTACGCCACACAGTAGTACCCCTTTCACACGTTACGCCACACAGTAGTACCCCTTACACACATTACGCCACACAGTAGTACCCCTTACACACATTACGCCACACAGTAGCACCCCTTACACACAATACGCCACACAGTAGTACCCCTTACACACATTACGCTACAAAGTAGTACCCCTTACACATGCTCATTCACAAAAAAAGAGAACTGTCAATGGCAAATTGCAGCAAGTTGGGAGATGGAGGTGCAGTTCCTCGGTCCTGAGTTCTGCTGAGGTGACTCCGACTCCTTGCTGGTGCTGCTCTCCTCAGGAGATGAGACATCAAGACGTCTCATCTCCTGTCAAAGAGACAGTGCGCACCGACAGAGGAGGAGAGGCAGAGATAGCCGGGCGCACGGTTCACGTAATCATAGCAGTGTTAGCCCGGCATTTTTTCACAGTGGCAGCCTAATATCAGGCTTGCAGAGTTTAACTGATGCAGATACATCATCTTTATTCAGACCACCAGATACAGAACCAAGTGGGTTTAAAGCCCCCCACCCCCCTCAGCCAGCACCGCTGGTGAGTGCCAGCCTGGTCAAGGGGTAGTAGCAGTTAGATGAGAAGTGAGATAGCACCAGTGAGAATTAGAGAGTAACAGGGAAGGTACAATAGATGACAAGTGCAGGTGGTAGAGGAAGAATGAGAACAGAAAGTAGCATGGAAGGTGCAGTTCTAGAAAAAAGGATTGAGGAGGCGTTAGAAATAGTGACAGCAAGTGAGAGACTAACGGTTATGGGGAAAAATAAGAGAAACCATTAAGAGAAAATTATTTAGTTAATCAGTCAAGAAAGGATCAGAAACACAGTGAGAGAGACAGGAGGCAGCAAACGAGAAACGGAGAATGACATTTGCTGACAGGAAAAATAAGATTATGAAAGACTAACAAGTGTTGATGATGAAACAATTAAAATACAGAGAAATGATAGATGTAGAGATTAAGAGCCTATTTAGCAACGTAGCAATGTGCAAAGTGTTCTACTGCCAGCAAGAACAGGCGATCCCATCTTTATTCCTCTTGCTTAGCCATTTATCCACTCGCATTAGTGTGTCTTATTTCTCAGAGGTCTCGCTCACGTTGGGGTCTCACCTGTCCCTGCATCAAGGATGGCAACACTCACTCTTTAGCAAAAAGAATGGAGCAGTCGCCACTGTAGATATACTGGCTAGAGAACACCTGTATGAGGTCCCTGATTGGAAGACACTAGCACATCTGTACTGTACAATGCTGAAGTTTATTTTATTGCTATTGATATACAGATTTGCTCTTCTCGCCACGTCAGGTCCTGGGTGACTCGGCCGCGATAAGCTTATTTTTTGGCAAAAATGTGCATCTTATTTTCATAATAAAACAACTGGAAGCAACATTAAGGATCTGGCCGGGATCTCGGCATTTGAAATACAGACGCTGGAATCCCGACACTGCTCAGATTGCCGGCTCCAGCATCCCAAATGATAAGCTCAGCGCAGACATCCCAACCGAGTGATTGCCTGGCCGCCGGAGAGGTTAGCCAGGGGTGAGAGTGGAGAGGTTAGGTTTAGGCTGCGGAAAGGAGTGGTTAGGTTTAGGCACCCACTGGGAGGGTTAGGTTAGGCAGCAAGGGTGGGGGGTTAGGTTTAGGCACCCATGGGGAGGTTTAGAGTTAGGCTGCGGGGAGGGAGGGTTAGGTTTAGGCTGCAAAAAAGGGGGTTAGGCTTAGGTTAGTTTTGACGCGCTATACCTCTTTGAGCGTCTCAGTCATGCCGGGCGTCTCATACCATATGGCATATAGAGAGTCTCAGTACTCAGGCCACTTCAACCTGGAATTTCATTTAATCTTGTACCACAAATTAAATCTCTAGTTTTTACATGTAGACTCAAAATAATGAACAGAAGTGTGCCTAGCCTGCATCTAGTGAGGAGCAATGCGTGCCTAGCCTGCCTCTAGTGAGGAGCAATGCGTGCCTAGCCTGCATCTAGTGAGGAGCACTGTGTGCCTAGCCTGCCTCTAGTGAGGAGCAATGCGTGCCTAGCCTGCATCTAGTGAGGAGCAATGCGTGCCTAGCCTGCCTCTAGTGAGGAGCAATGCGTGCCTAGCCTGCATCTAGTGAGGAGCACTGTGTGCCTAGCCTGCCTCTAGTGAGGAGCAATGCGTGCCTAGCCTGCATCTAGTGAAAAGCACTGTGTGCCTAGCCTGCATCGAGTGAAGAGCACTGCGTCTCTAGCCTGTATCTAGTGAGGAGCACTGCGTCTCTAGCCTGTATCTAGTGAGGAGCACTGCGTCTCTAGCCTGTATCTAGTGAGGAGTACCTGTGTACCTAGCCTGCATCTAGTGAGGAGCACCAGCGTGCTTAGCCTGCATCTAGTGAGGAGCACAACGTACCTAGCCTGCATCTAGTGAGGAGCACAACGTACCTAGCCTGCATCTAGTGAGGAGCACAGCGTACCTAGCCTGCTTCTAGTGAGGAGCACCTGTGTGCCTAGCCTGCATCCAGTGAGAAGCACTGCGTGCCTAGCCTGCCTCTAGTGAGGAGCACTGTGTGCCTAGCCTGCCTCTAGAGAGGAGCAATGCGTGCCTAGCCTGCCTCTAGTGAGAAGCACTATGTGCCTAGCCTGCCTCTAGTGAGGAGCACTGCGTCTCTAGCCTGTATCTAGTAAGGAGACACCGGTGTGCCTAGCCTGCATCTAATTAGGAGCACTGCGTGCATTGCCTACCTCTAGTGAGGACCACCAGCGTGCCTGGCCTGCATCTAGTGAGGAGCACAGCGTACCTAGCCTGCCTCTAGTGAGGAGCACTGCGTGTCTAGCCTGCCTCTAGTGAGGAGCACCTGCGTGCTTATCCTGCATCTAGTGAGGAGCACAGCGTACCTAGCCTGCATCTAGTGAGGAGCACTGCGTGCCTAGCCTGCCTCTAGTGAGGAGCACCTGTGTGCTTAGCCTGCCTCTAGTGAGGAGCACTGCGTGCCTAGCCTGCATCTAGTGAGGAGCACTGCGTGCCTAGCCTGTCTCTAGTGAGGAGCACCTGCGTGCCTAGCCTGCCTCTAGTGAGGAGCACCTGTGTGCTTAGCCTGCATCTAGTGAGGAGCACTGCATGCCTAGCCTGCCTCTAGTGAGGAGCACTGCTTGCCTAGCCTGTCTCTAGTGAGGAGCACTGCGTGCCTAGCCTGCCTCTAGTGAGGAGCACCTGTGTACCTAGCCTGCATCTAGTGAGGAGCACTGCATGTCTAGCCTGCCTCTAGTGAGGAGCACCTGTGTGCTTAGCCTGCATCTAATGAGGATCATCAGCATGCCTAGCCTGCATCCAGTGAGGAGCACTGCATGCCTAGCCTGCATCTAGTGAGGAGCACTGTGTGCCTAGCCTACATCTAGTGAGGAGCACTGTGTGCCTAGCCTACATCTAGTGAAGAGCACTGTGTGCCTAGACTGCATCTAGTGAGGAGCACCTGTGTGCTTATCCTGCATCTAGTGAGGAGCACAGCGTGTCTAGCCTGCTCTCTAGTGAGGAGCACCTGTGTGCTTATCCTGCATCTAGTGATGAGTACAGCGTACCTAGCCTGCATCTAGTGAGGAGCACTGCGTGCCTAGCCTGCCTCTAGTGAGGAGCACCTGTGTGCTTAGCCTGCCTCTAGTGAGGAGCACCTGTGTGCTTAGCCTGTCTCTAGTGAGGAGCACTGCGTGCCTAGCCTGCATCTAGTGAGGAGCACTGCGTGCCTAGCCTGCCTCTAGTGAGGAGCACCTGTGTGCTTAGCCTGCCTCTAGTGAGGAGCACCTGTGTGCTTAGCCTGTCTCTAGTGAGGAGCACTGCGTGCCTAGCCTGCATCTAGTGAGGAGCACTGCGTGCATAGCCTGCCTCTAGTGACGAGCACCTGTGTGCTTAGCCTGCATCTAGTGAGCAGCACTGCGTGCCTAGCCTGCCTCTAGTGAGGAGCACCTGTGTGCTTAGCCTGCATCTAGTGAGGAGCACTGCATGTCTAGCCTGCCTCTAGTGAGAAGCACCTGTGTACCTAGCCTGCATCTAGTGAAGAGCACTGCATGTCTAGCCTGCCTCTAGTGAGGAGCACCTGTGTGCTTAGCCTGCATCTAATGAGAATCATCAGCATGCCTAGCCTGCATCCAGTGAGGAGCACTGCATGCCTAGCCTGCATCTAGTGAGGAGCACTGTGTGCCTAGCCTACATCTAGTGAGGAGCACTGTGTGCCTAGCCTGCATCTAGTGAGGAGCACCTGTGTGCCTAGCCTGCATCTAGTGAGGAGCACCTGTGTGCCTAGCCTGCATCTAGTGAGGAGCACTGCGTGCCTAGCCTGCATCCAGTGAGGAGCACTGCTTGCCTAGCCTGCATCCAGTGAGGAGCACTGCGTCTCTAGCCTGTATCTAGTAAGGAGACACTGGTGTGCCTAACCTACATCTAATTAGGAGCACTGCGTGCATTGCCTGCATCTAGTGAGGAGCACTGCGTGCATTGCCTGCATCTAGTGAGGAGCACAGCTTGCTTAGCCTGCATCTAGTAAGGAGCACCAGCGGGCCTAGCTTGCATCTAGTAAGGAGCACCAGTGTGCCTAGTCTGCATTCAATGAGGAGCACAAGTGTCCATAGCCTGCATCCAGTGAGGAGCACAAGTGTACATAGCTTGCATCCAGTGAGGAGCACAAGTCTACATAGCTTGCATCCAGTGAGGAGCACTGTGTGCTTTGCCTGCATCTAATGAGGGAGCACCAGCGTGCCTAGCCTGCATCTAGTGAGGAGCACCAGCGTGCCTAGCCTGCATCTAGTGAAGAGCACCAGATTGCCTAGCCTGCATCCAGTAAGGAGCACCAGCTTGCCTAGTCTGCATCCAGTAAGGAGCACCAGCGTGCCTAGCCTGCATCTAGTAAGGAGCACCAGTGTGCCTATCCTGCATCCAGTGAGGAGCACTGTGTGCTTAGCCTGCATCTAATGAGGGAGCACGAGCGTGCCTAGCCTGTATCTAGTGAGGAGCACCAGCATGCTTATCCTGCATCTAGTGAGGAGCACCTGTGTGCCTAGCCTGCATCTAGTAAATAGCACCAGCGTGCATAGCCTGCATCTAGTGAGGAGCACCAGTGTACCTAGCCTGCATCTAGTTAGAAGCACTAGCATGCCTAGTCTGCATATAGTGAGGAGCACCAGTGTGTCTATCCTGCATCTAGTGAGGAGCACTGCATGCCTATCCTGCATCTAATGAGGGAACACCAGCGTGCCTAGCCTGCATCTAGTGAGGAACACCAGTGTGCTTAGCCTGCATCTAATGGGGGAGCACCAGCATGCCTAGCCTGCATCTAGTGAAGAGCACCAACGTGCCTAGCCTGCATCTAATGAGGAGCACCAGGGTACCTAGCCCGCATCTAGTAAGTAGCATCAGTGTGACTAGCCTGCATCTAGTGAGGAGCACCAGCGTGCCTAGCCTGTATCTAATGAGGAACACCAGCGTGCCTAGCCTGCATCTGAGGAGCACCAGGGTGCCTAGCCTGCATCTAGTGAAGAGCACCAGGGTGCCTAGCATGTATCTAGTAAGGAGCACAAGGGTGCCTAGCCTGCATCTAGTAAGGAGCACCAGGGTGCCTAGCCTGTATCCAGTGAGGAGCACCAGTGTGCCTAGCCTGTATCTAGTGAGGAGCACTGCATGCTTAGCCTGCATCTAATGAGGAAGCACCAGCGTGCCTAGCCTGCATCTAGTGAGGAGCACCAGTGTGCCTAGCCTGTATCTAGTGAGGAGCACAGCATGCTTAGCCTGCATCTAATGAGGGAGCACCAGCATGCCTAGCCTGCATCTAATGAGGGAGCACCAGCATGCCTAGCCTGCATCTAGTGAAGAGCACCAACTTGCCTAGCCTGCATCTAATGAGGAGCACCAGGGTGCCTAGCCTATATCTAGTAAGGAGCACCAGCGTGCATAGCCTACATCTAGTGAGGAGCAGCAGCGTGCCTAGCCTACATCTAGTAAGGAGTACCATTGTGCCTAGCCTACATCTAGTAAGGAGTACCACTGTGCCTAGCCTGCATTCAGTAAGGAGCACCAGCGTGCCTAGGCTGCATCCAGTAAGGAGCACCAGCGTGCCTAGTCTGCATCCAGTAAGGAGCACCAGCGTGCCTAGTCTGCATCCAGTAAGGAGCACCAGCGTGCCTAGTCTGCATCCAGTAAGGAGCACCAGCGTGCCTAGTCTGCATCCAGTAAGGAGCACCAGCGTGCCTAGTCTGCATCCAGTAAGGAGCACCAGCGTGCCTAGTCTGCATCCAGTAAGGAGCACCAGCGTGCCTAGCCTGCATCCAGTAAGGAGCACCAGCGTGCCTAGTCTGCATCCAGTAAGGAGCACCAGCGTGCCTAGTCTGCATCCAGTAAGGAGCACCAGCGTGCCTAGTCTGCATCCAGTAAGGAGCACCAGCGTGCCTAGTCTGCATCCAGTAAGGAGCACCAGCGTGCCTAGTCTGCGTCCAGTAAGGAGCACCAGCGTGCCTAGTCTGCATCCAGTGAAGAGCACAAGTGTACATAGCCTGCATCTAGTGAGGAGCAATGTGTACTTAGCCTGCATCTAGTGAAGAGCACCAGCGTGCCTAGCCTGCATCTAGTGAGGCACACTATAGCCTGCATCTAGTGAGGAGCACCAGTGTGCCTAGCCTGCACCTAGTGATGATTATGACTAGCCTGCATTTTGTGAGGAACAAGCATAAGTGTGCTTAGCCTGCATCTGCGTCACCAGGGTATCCTATTAGTAACTAGTCATTGACATCATCATGGCACACTTGCTTCTTTACACTGGGTGCAAGAGACTGGCCTCCAAAAAAGGCATACTTCTGCTTCCGTCCAGATCTGCATAGCCCACATCACTGGACTTTGCCCACATGAGAGCTCCCCCATCACAAGTCCCATCTCTTCTGTCATAAGTATAATGCGACTGCATCGTCCATAGCTGCCTGCGCTCATTCCCTGAACTTGCACAGTGCAAATTCATGGAAAATACGCTCTACAAACAGGAGCCTCAGCCCCATTACGTCACTGGCACCCTGACCCGATTAAACACAAGTGCGTAAATTTACAAAAGTTTCTAAAAATGAAAAGTGGTGGTGTTGCCCGTAGCAACGTATCAGATTACCGTGTAATAGAAAAGGATAGCCAGAATCTGATTGGTTGCTATAGGCAACACCTCCACTTGCCTGTTCGGGAAGCGGGCCACATCTACATAACTACATGTCATAACAACACAAGAGCCATAATGAACAGACAGATATCTGCTGATTTTGTTTTATGGGCCCTACACACTTTGCAATCCGCCGCCGAGCTGCCCGACGGCGGATACAGCCAATGGGGGTGACCCAGCGGCGGAGGGGCCGTGACGGGGGGAGTGAAGTTTCTTCACTCCCCCCGTCACCCGGCACCATAGCAGTGCAGGCAAATATGGACGAGATCGTCCATATTGGCCTGCATGCACAAGCGACAGGGCACCAGCGATGAACGAGCTGCCGCCACACTGAAAGATATGAACGGTATCTCGTTCAGTAATGAACGAGATTGTTCATATCGTTCAGTATTATCGCCCATTGTGTAGGGCCCATTAGAATCATTGCCAATTTCCATTCCTTTTTTTTCTTCAATTAAACAAAATCTTTCAAGCAACAGAAAACATGGAGGCTACGTAGCACATCTTCCTTAACGTACATTCTTTTTCTTTTCTCGAGTGAGTAATTTTGTTTTTTTTCTTTATCTAAGGCTTAGCCCAATACAAGCAACACACACAACAAAATAATCACACACACAGCGACTTGCACTCATTCACATGCAGATTTAGACGTCATGCTGCAGATTATAATCCAATTAGATGATTGTCTATATGTTGATAATGCAGCTTTATGTCACTCCTTCCTCCTCCATACCTGCAGAGGAGATTAATTATGTATTGAAGAATGAAGCCTGCGTCGTCCTCACTCACTAGGAGGAAGTTAAACACAGCTCTACATGATCCTGTACAGAAAGGGATTAATCATGACTGTGCGGCTGTCTATCCGATGTGGGGGCTAATCACTTATCTCATATTCTTTGTATGACTGTCAGAAGGTAGAAGGAGCTTCAGCTCTACTTTGCTTGGTAATTCTGTGACATGAAAGGAAATGTCACCGTAACCCAGTATGGATCTGTCCTTGTCCACTGGTATTAGGTTAGTGCAGGCCTGTAGCTCTCCAGCTGTTGTGAAACTACACATCCCAGCATGCTTTGCCACAGTTTTAACATTCCCTAATAGGAAAACGGTTTTCGGGCATGGTCGAACTTGTAGTTTCAGAGCCACAGGGTGAATGGGCCTGGTTTAGAGTGTATGCTCACACCAGCAAGGCCCTCTTCACCTTTATAAACCTCTCATATACTTGTTCTGTTTTTATGCATGATCTGTTAGGACAACTACTTGGTGTCTCGGAATACTGTATGCAGCAATGATTATGATAATTATCTCATTATCAAAATGGACCAGGAACACGGCGAGTCACTCGGAACGAGATAACTACTGCAAAGGGCAGTACGTAACAATTGGCTCTCTGTAAAATCCATTTAATTCAAACTTACGAACAAGATCAAAGGAATGCAGTAATAAGTGAGGAGAGAGACAACACTTATGAAGGTCCAGGCTGAAAAAAGCCCATTTAACAGTGGGTTTACTGTGTGCCCTGAATGGATCTTGTGAAAGACAGACACTGTATGCCAGTGTTATCCACTGTTAAACTCATCGGATGTAGAAAAACTTTTGTGGGCAGAAAGTGTCCCCAGGGCACTAGCAAGTCAGCAGCATAATGTACAAAAGATTAAAGGAGTATGAGAAACTGTAGGATAGGAGCCAGATCAACAACAACCAGTAGTGAGGAAAATAAAATGCTATTTAATTTCCTCCTCAGAATTGTTTAGTCAGGATTAGGGATAAAGAACCATGAAATACTGTGTATGTAGAGGGGTGCTCTTTCACCCGATTTGTTCACATTCTGGTGGGATCAGCTCCCTCCAAGGGAGAAGAGCATAAGACCTGCATATTCTGCACCTGCAGAAGTAATTTGGAACTCCCAAGTTTTCTGGACTGCACAGCTCCAAGTGGAAAAATAGAAGTTCGGGGTTTCCAGCTCACTCAGAGCCAGCAGGAAGTCAGAAGCAGGAGAGCGGTTTAAAACTCCCAAACACCCACGACACGTGGCACTGATGCCTGTTAGAGGCCAGTGAGTAGGCTGCAATTTTATAGTGCCAGGAGAGCATGGCGGATGGCGGCTGCAGGACATTGCAGCAGGATGACATTTACTTTCATTTGTTAATTTTAAAATATGTACCTGTGTGACCAGGCCCAAGCCCGTGAATGCTATGTGCAGTGTCTGATGCCAGAAAAGACACTGTGTTTTACCGGATACCTGCCTTCTGAGTCCTTATTTCCAGTACCCTTTTTACAACAGATAATATAGGAAACTGTATATCCGAGCAGGTACCATTTTAGCCAATCAGAGCCTTGCTTTTGTTCTTGCAACGTTACACCAATACTGGACACATCGCTGTTCCAACACGGTGCAGCTGATTCTGTGAACATGATATTTATAAAATACTAGTTGCCAGCCCATCAAAATGACGGAACAGGAATGTCAGCGCCGGCACCTGTGCACGCCCAAGCAGAGCAACACTTGAATTGCTCCGTCGGGTGCCATCTGGTAGCCACTGGTGAACAATACACTTGAATTCCCCCCACAGAGGTGAGGAGCCTTTAATGACATAGGATGTACAGCTTTCCAAAGAAGAAATTAGTGATGTAGCAGCCAGGGGAAGTTTATCAGGAATATTTAATGCACCAATATTACAGGTTATAAAGTATTCCTCCACATCTGTCTTCTGAGTAAAAGCTCTTGGTACGCCAGGCGGCAGGGGGCTCAGAACACATGGATTAGTACACGCTGCATTATTTCACACAGAATGGGAAAAATTCTATACTGCCTATTGCATCCAAATTACACAGCAATCTACTCCGCTGTCTATTCAATACACTCATGAGCCATTCGAGTAGCTCAATGGGAAGTCTAGCAGGCAATTTCCTAATCTGCATGAAAAACCGAGAGAGAATTATTACCGAACTATAGTTCCAGATGAAATGAGCCACTACAGTTCATACAGTTACACCATCGGATAAGATACCCAGCGCCGTGTATACGGAGAGCCACAGGAATACTGGATCCGCCTGGATTTCTAATAACCTTTATTGGACCATTAAGAAAGAGAATTGTGCATTAGGAGTACACAACAACAGGGGAAACTCTATTATCCTCAATTTACGTGGTCTGTTGGCAGGATCTCTGGCAGAAGAGGTAATATGGAGAAGGAGACAGACAAAATTAAGCAAACAAAATATTGTTTTTCAAGGTATTATTAAGAGGTATAAACTCAGTTATTGGTTCTCCAAACTAAGAGCCTGATTGAGAGATTGCTGGTAATGAACAGCAGCTGTGAAATGATGCTAATGCTGCAGCCCGCAGCCTTCTGTGATCCGTGGCGGTGTCCGAAGACGCAGCATCAGATCATCTGAGTGACCAGCGCCCATCTGAGTCACCCTCAGGTTATAAATCTGCCAATGTCAGATTTGTGATCTGTGTCCGTTTCTGAATTAGGCCTTGTGTTATTTATTTATTATTATTTATTACCAGTTATTTATATAGCGCACACATATTCCGCAGCGCTTTACAGAGAATTGGCCATTCACATCAGTCCCTGCCCCAGTGGAGCTTACAATCTATATTCCCTATCACATGTACACACAGGCACATTCATGGGTTAATTTTGTTGGGAGCCAATTAACCTACCAGTATATTTTTGGATTGTGGGAGGAAACCGGAGTACCAGGAGGAAACCCACGCAAGTACGGGGAGAATATACAAACTCCCCACAGTTAGGGCCATGGTGGGAATTGAACCCATGACCTCAGTGCTGTGAGGCAGTAATGCTAACCATTACACCATCCGTACTGCCCTTGTGTTCCAATGTCAACTCCATCTGCACCCTCCCCCCACTCCAATTCTACCCATTTATCTTTTTACTGTATACAATTTTGCAAGACATTAAAAAAACAAAAAGAATTAGTATCTTGGTTCATTTCTTGAAAATTGTATTATCACTTTGAGTCACTTCAAAATAAGGAGTTCAATTTAAAAAAAAAAAAAAAAAATTCTCAAAATAGCACACACACATATACACAAGTTCACATACTGCGATTGCACAAATTAAGTAATTGCTGGCCTAAAATATTCTAAAAGGCACAGCTGCCAGTATTGGCAACAGGAGAACTAATAGGCCCCACACTGCCACCTGCTGCACAGATGTGGCGCTGTCTTAATGGTCCCTGTACAATTTCTCATTACATTGATGTTGTTTCTAGACACACACTTCCAAATATGAACCAAAGTCTAACACACATTTACAATAACAAAGCTAGCTAACATGTAAAAGAAAAAGAAATAGATATATTAGGAAGTTAAAAAGGTTTCTTTATTGCCTGTTTTGTTTTTATCCCGTGTCAGGCAAGTGCAGCAGTACAAGTCAGACGGAAGAATTAGATTGTCAGCCTGCGTGTTCCCAGCTGAGAGTGTGATGCAACCACAGATGACTGCATACGCCTGCTGGTACTGTAAGTGAACGTTCCAGGGCTGCTGCTGCTTCTGTCAGAGCTTACGTCAGTTCTACACAGAAACATTCTCCCTCATTAAACCCGTTTTGTGTCATTACAATAACAGCCGTTACTGCACATACATTCTTACATGAGACCAGTGGGATATGTGTAAAATCTTTCCCAGATTATTTTAATTATTAAAGTGAATAGAAAGCTACCACTGTTGATGTCAATCCATCATAACCACTTACAATGCCCATTCGTCACTATAGCATACATAAGGGGCTGATGAAGAAAGCAACGTGTGCACAGAACTAGATGTGTATTTCCGCATGTGCGCCGAATTGTACTCCTCGTTACGAGCGGACCACCCCAATCCAAACAATTATTTATTTATTAACAGTGTCTTATATAGTGCAGAATATTCCGTTGCGCTTTAAATTAGAACTACAGTAATAGAACAAAACACGGTAATTACAGACAGACATAGAAGTAGGAAGGCCCTGCTCGCAAGCTTACAGTCTATAGGAAAAATAAGATCTTAAACCTACCGGTAAATCTATTTCTCGTAGTCCGTAGAGGATGCTGGGGACTCCGAAAAGGACCATGGGGATAGACGGGCTCCGCAGGAGACATGGGCACTTTAAGAAAGACTTTAGGTCTGGGTGTGCACTGGCTCCTCCCTCTATGCCACTCCTCTAGACCTCAGTTAGAGAAACTGTGCCCAGAGGAGATGGACAGTACGAGGAAAGGATTTTTGTTAATCCAAGGGCAAGATTCATACCAGCCACACCAATCACACCGTATAACTTGTGTATCAATGAAACAGTTAACAGTATGAAAAAATTACGTAGCATCAGTCCAACCTGATGGAACTATAACATAACCCTTATGTAAGCAAAACTATATACAAGTCTCGCAGAAGTAGTGCGCACTTGGGACGGGTGCACAGCATCCTCTACGGACTACGAGAAAAAGATTTACCGGTAGGTTTAAAATCTTATTTTTCTCTAACGTCCTAGAGGATGCTGGGGACTCCGAAAGGACCATGGGGATTATACCAAAGCTCCCAAACGGGCAGGAGAGTGCGGATGACTCTGCAGCACCGAATGAGCAAACCTTAGGTCCTCCTCAGCCAGGGTATCAAACTTATAGAACTTTGCAAAGGTGTTTGAACCCGACCAAGTAGCAACTCGGCACAGTTGTAGTGCAGAGACCCCTCGGGCAGCCGCCCAAGACGAGCCCACCTTCCTAGTGGAATGGACCCTGACCGATTTTGGTAACGGATATCCAGCCGTAGAATGCGCATGCTGATTCGTATTACAGATCCAGCGAGCAATAGTCTGCTTCGAAGCAGGGGCGCCAACCTTGTTGGCTGCATATAGGACAAACAGTGCTTCCGTTTTCCTGACTCTAGCCGTTCTGGCCACATAAATTTTCAAAGCCCTGACTACATCAAGGGACTCGGAATCCTCCAAATCTCGTGTAGCCACAGGCACCACAATAGGTTGGTTCATATGAAAAGATGACACCACCTTAGGCAAGAATTGAGGGAGAGTCCGCAATTCCACCCTATCCATATGGAAAACCAGATAGGGGCTTTTATGAGACAAAGCCGCCAATTCCGACACTCGCCTAGCCGAAGCTAAGGCTAATAACATGACCACCTTCCAAGTGAGATATTTTAACTCCACCGTTTGAAGTGGTTCAAACCAGTGCGACTTACGGAAACTCAACACACCGTTAAGGTCCCAAGGCGCCACCGGAGGTATAAAAGGAGGCTGAGTATGCAGCACTACCTTTACAAAAGTCTGTACTTCTGGGAGAGAAGCCAATTCTTTTTGAAAGAAAATGGATAAGGCCGAAATCTGAACCTTAATGGATCCTAACTTTAGGCCCAAATTCACTCCCGTCTGTAGGAAGTGAAGGAAACGGCCCAGATGGAATTCTTCCGTAGGAGCATTCCTGGCCTCACACCAAGAAACATATTTTCGCCATATACGGTGATAATGTTTAGCGGTCACGTCCTTCCTAGCCTTTATCAGAGTAGGAATGACCTCATCCGGAATTCCCTTTTCCGCTAGGATACGGCGTTCAACCGCCATACCGTCAAACACAGCCACGGTATGTCTTGGAACAGACACGGCCCCTGTTGTAACAGGTCCTGTCGTAGAGGAAGAGGCCACGGATCTTCTGTGAGCATCTCCAGCAGATCCGGATACCAGGTCCTTCGTGGCCAATCTGGAACAATGAGAATTGTTCTCACTCCTCTTTTTCTTATTATTCTCAACACCTTGGGTATGAGAGGAAGAGGAGGAAACACATAGACCGACTGGAACACCCACGGTGTCAGTAGGGCGTCTACTGCTACCGCCTGAGGGTCTTTTGACTTGGCGCAATACCTCTGTAGCTTTTGTTGAGGCGGAATGCCATCATGTCTATCTGGGGCAGTCCCCACTGACTTGAAATCTATGCGAAGACTTCCCGATGAAGTCCCCACTCCCCTGGATGCAGGTCGTGTCTGCTGAGGAAGTCTGCTTCCCAGTTGTCCACTCCCGGAATGAACACTGCTGATAGTGCGCTTACATGATTTTCCGCCCAGCGAAGAATCTTGGTGGCTTCCGCCATTGCCACCCTGCTCCTTGTGCCGCCTTGGCGGTTTACATGAGCCACTGCGGTGATGTTGTCTGACTGGATCAGAACTGGTTGGTCGCGAAGCAAGTTCTCCACTTGACGTAGGGCGTTGTATATGGCCCTCAGTTCCAGGATGTTGATGTGAAGACAAGTCTCTTGACTTGTCCAAAGTCCTTGGAAGTTTCTTCCCTGTGCGACTGCTCCCCACCCTCTGAGGCTCGCGTCCGTGGTCACCAGGATCCAATCCTGAACGCCGAACCTGCGTCCTTCCAAAAGGTGAGCACTCTGCAGCCACCACAGGAGAGATACCCTGGCCCTGGGGGACAGGGTGATCAGCTGATGAATTTGTAGATGTGACCCGGACCACTTGTCCAATAGGTTCCATTGGAAAGTCCTTGCATGGAACCTGCCAAAGGGAATGGCCTCGTATGTCGCCACCATTTTTCCCAGGACTTGAGTGCAATGATGCACAGACACTTGTTTTGGCTTCAATAGGTTCTTGACTAGAGTCATGAGTTCCTGAGCTTTTTCTATCGGGAGAAAAACCTTTTTCTGGTCTGTGTCCAGAATCATGCCCAAGAAGGTCAGACGAGTCGTAGGAACCAGCTGTGACTTCAGGATATTGAGAATCCAGCCGTGTTGCTGTAACACCTTCAATGAAAGTGACACGCTGTTCAGTAAATTCTCCCGTTATCTCGCTTTTATGAGGAGATCGTCCAAGTATGGGATAATTGTGACACCCTGCATGCGCAGGAGCACCATCATTTCTGCCATTACCTTGGTGAAAATCCTCGGGGCCGTGGAAAGCTCAAACAGCAACGTCTGAAATTGGTAATGACAATCCTGTACCGCAAATCTCAGGTACGCCTGATGAGGTGGATATATGGGAACATGAAGGTATGCATCCTTTATGTCCATGGATACCATAAAATCCCCCCCTTCCAGGCTGGCGATGACCGCTCTGAGCGATTCCATCTTGAACTTGAACCGTTTTAAGTATAGGTTCAGGGATTTTAAATTCAATATGGGTCTGACCGAACCGTCTGGTTTCGGAACTACAAACAGGGTGGAGTAGTATCCCTTCCCTCTCTGAAGCAGGGGAACTTCGACCACCACTTGTTGAAGACACATTTGTGAATAGCATTTAACACTATCTCCCTTTCTAGGGGAGAAGTCGGTAGAGCCTATTTGAAAAACCGTCGACGAGGCACCTCTTCGAATTCCAGCTTGTATCCCTGAGAAACAATTTCTCTTGCCCAGGGATCCACCTGTGAGTGAACCCAGATGTGGCTGAAAAGTCGAAGAAGTGCCCCCACTGGGGCGGACTCCCTCAGCGTCATGCGGTGTATTTTGCAGAGGCCGGGGAGGATTTCTGTTCCTGGGAACTAGCTGTGCTGTGCAGCATTTTACCTCTGCCCTTACCTCTGGCAAGAAAGGACGATCCACGCACTCTTTTGCTTTTATTTGAACGAAAGGACTGCATTTGATAATGTGGCGCTTTCTTAGGTTGTGAGGGAACATAAGGCAAAAAATTCGATTTACCTGCCGTAGCTGTGGAGACCAGGTCCGAGAGACCTTCCCCAAACAATTCCTCACCCTTGTAAGGTAAAACCTCCATATGTCTTTTTGAGTCGGCATCTCCTGTCCACTGCCGGGTCCGGAGGACTCATCTAGCAGAGATTGACATAGCGTTTATTCTGGAACCCAGTAACCTAATGTCTCTTTGAGCATTGTGTAAATGGATGTCAAGGTAATCTCCTGCTTGCGGTCAGCAGGATCCTTGAGGGTAGCCGTATCTTGGGATGGCAGCGCTATCTTTTTTGACAAACGTGTCAACGCTTTGTCCACCTCAGGGGAGGATTCCCACCGTATCCTGTCCGTTGGCGGGAAAGGATACGCCATAAGAATCCTTTTGGGAATCTGCAGTTTTTTGTCTGGAGATTCCCACGCTTTTTCACATAATTCGTTCAACTCATGTGAGGAGGGAAAAGTTACCTCAGGCTTCTTTCCCTTATACATGTGTACCCTTGTGTCAGGGACAGGGGGTTCCTCTGTGATATGCCACACTTCTTTTATTGCAATAATCATATATTGAATACATTTAGCCACTTTTGGCTGTTACTTTGCATCATCGTAGTCGACACTGGAGTCCGAATCCGTGTCGGTATCAGTGTCTGCTATTTGGGATAGTGGGCGCTTCTGAGACCCTGAAGGTCCCGGCGACATAGGGACAGACGTGGGTTCACTCCCTGACTGTTCCTTAGTTTCAGCTTTGTCTAATCTTTTGTGCAATAAGTTCACACTAGCACTTAAAACATTCCACATATCCATCCAGTCAGGCGACGGAGACCTCACATTCATACGTTCCCCCTCCTCCCTAGGTGAGCCTTCTACCTCAGACATGTCGACACATGCGTACCGACACACCACACACACAGGGAACCTCTTATCTGAAGACCGTTTCCCCACCAGGTCCTTTGGAGAGAGAGAGAGAGTATGCCAGCACACACCTAAGCACTATATGACCCAGGAAAAAAAACACAATTTAATGTTTACCCAGATAGCGCTGTTTACATATACAATATGCGCCTAATTTTGTGCCCCCCCTCTTCTTTAAAACCCTCTTTCTACCGTGGTATAAGCAGGGGAGAGTCCGGGGAGCTTCCTCTCAGCGGTGCTGTGGAGAAAAATGGCGCTGGTGAGTGCTGAGGGAGAAGCCTCGCCCCCTCGGCGGCGGGCTTCAGTCCCGCTTAAAATAGTAAAATTTGGCGGGGGCTCATATATATATTGTAACACTGTAGGGGTGCAAGGCGCCTTTTCCTGGGGAATATGGCCGCACGCAGCAGCTGAGGAACAACACAAGTCCAGTTTCTGGTACAACTGACCCCGGCCAGTTTTATTGAAACAGAAAATAAAACAAACCCCAAAATAAAAATACCTTGCCTGTCCGGCACTAACTAAACATAAGATATTCCTAACTGTCACTAAACAAAACACAGAGTTCTTCAGTACATACTGTATAGCTTACTTGCATCAGAAAGCGTGTCTCTCACACACAGATCCTGCAGCCTTCCCAGGCAGTCTGCCCATACTAATCAGGTTAGAAGCACTATAACACTCTTACACAGCTGAAACCCTGATTAGCCCTCTGTGAGGCCAAAGACCCGAACTGGGCCCAATGTCTAGAACTCGCCTTATCTCTCTCTCAGAGCCTTTACCCAGCTTTTACAGCAAACTGAAAAGGTTCAGACAAAACAAAAAGCATTTTTCCTAGAAGTTAACATTTTCTAAAACATGTAAGACAAGAACCTGGGACAAATATACCTGCCCTCAAACACTATCCCAGTGTTCTTGTCACATATCCCCCTCCCCTGTTTCGACCTAGGGGCCGGAACACTTGTAGCCCCCAAACAGAAGATGCGAGACAATGCATCTGCGTTGGCCAATTGTGTTCCCGGTCTATGTTCGACAGTAAACTTAAAGTCCTGCAACGCTAGAAACCATCTAGTTATACGAGCATTCTTGCCTCTATTTACATACATCCATTTTAAAGGGGCATGGTCTGTCACTAGTCTGAATTGTCTACCCAAGAGGTAATATCTCAAGGTATCTAGTGCCCACTTAATGGCCAAAGCCTCCTTTTCCACAATGGCATACCTTTTTTCATGCTCATTGAGTTTCCTACTCAAATAAATGATAGGGTGTTCGTCCCCATCTCTGGTTTGGGACAGCACAGCACCTATCCCTACCTCTGAGGCATCTGTCTGTACCACAAATTCTTTTGAAAAATCTGGTGTTATCAACACCGGTTGTGAACACAAAGCCACTTTTAACGCTTGGAACGCCTTTTCTGCATCAGGGTTCCATTTCACCACATTTGACTGCTTCCCTTTGGTAAGGTCTGACAACGGCACCGCTGTGGTCGCAAAATTAGGAATAAACCGTCTATAGTACCCAGTAATTCCCAAAAAAGCCCTTACCTGTTTTTTATTCACTGGACGAGGCCAGTTTTGAATAGCATCAACTTTATTCAATTGGGGCCTAATCAGACCTCTGCCTATGGTGAAGCCCAAGTATTTGACCTCCTCCATTGCGAGGCAGCACTTCTTTGGGTTAGCAGTTAACCCTGCCTCTCTGATTGAGTCCAGTACTGCTTGTACTTTAACCAAATGGGACCCCCAGTCTGTACTGTGAATTACCACATCATCCAAATAGGCAGCTGCATATTTTCTATGGGGCCTCAAAATTTTATCCATCGCCCGTTGAAAGGTTGCTGGAGCCCCATGCAACCCAAAGGGTAACATCTTATACTGGTACAGCCCCTCCGGAACCGAAAAGGCTGTTTTTTCTTTGGCGCTATCAGATAAAGGTATTTGCCAGTAACCTTTGGTCAGGTCCAATGTGGTGAGAAACCTGGCTGTTCCCAGCCTTTCTACAAGCTCATCCACACGGGGCATGGGGTATGCGTCAAACTTGGACACCTCATTTAACTTACGAAAGTCATTACAGAAGCGTATGCTACCGTCGGGCTTCGGGATGAGCACTATGGGACTGGACCACTCACTGTTAGACTCCTCTATGACTCCCAGTTCTAACATGGTTTTAACTTCCTTAGAAATAGCTTCTCGCTGAGCTTCAGGAATCCTATATGGCTTTAAATGAACCCTGACCCCTGGTTCTGTGACAATGTCATGTTTTATTATGGTCGTTCGGCCAGGCAGCTCTGAAAATACCTCCCTATTTTGGATGAGAAATTCTTTAACCTGATTGTTCTGATCAGCTGATAATGTCTCTGACACCTTCACTGCGGGAAGCAACCGGGGTGAAGACACCGAAGGGCAAGGCTCCGCTGACAGAGACAACCTATCTTTCCAGGGTTTGATTAAGTTAACATGGTGGATCTGTTCGGGTTTTCTCTTTCCCGGCTGGTATACTTTGTAATTAACCTCATTCACTTTTTCCCTAATCTCAAATGGACCCTGCCATTTAGCTAGGAATTTGCTTTCCACAGTGGGTACCAAAACAAGAACTCTATCTCCAGGAGCAAATTCCCGTATCTTGGCACTCCGGTTATAGACCCTCTGTTGAGCACTTTGGGCCTGTTCCATGTGCTCTCTGACAACAGGTACCACGGCTGCAATCCTATCCTGCATTTGTGTTACATGCTCAATAACGCTTCTATAAGGAGTGGGCTGTCCTTCCCACGTCTCTTTGGCAATATCCAACAGCCCTCTGGGGTGTCTACCATACAACAAATCAAATGGAGAAAACCCCGTAGAGGACTGAGGAACTTCTCTGATGGCCATTAACAAGTAGGGCAACAAACAATCCCAGTTTTTCCCATCTCTCTCAACAACCTTTTTTAACATACTTTTTAATGTTTTATTAAACCTTTCCACCAACCCGTCAGTTTGGGGATGGTAGATGGACGTCCTGAGGTGAGTGACCTTAAATAACTTGCACAACTCTTTCATGATCCTTGACATAAATGGAGTACCTTGGTCAGTCAAAATTTCTTTTGGTATTCCCACTCTACTAAATACCTGCACCAGCTCCCTAGCTATCGCCTTGGTTGTGATAGTGCGTAAAGGGACAGCCTCAGGATATCGAGTGGCATAGTCCATAATTACCAGGATATACTGATGGCCCCGAGCAGACTTTAACAAGGGCCCCACGAGATCCATGGCTATTCTGTCAAACGGGACCTCTATAATAGGCATGGGAACTAGTGGGCTCCTGAAATGGGGTCTAGGGGCATGATACTGGCATTCAGGACAGGAAGAACAATATTCAGACACTTCTTTATAAACCCCTGGCCAAAAGAACCTTTGTAAAACTCTTTCAGTGGTTTTTTCTGCCCCTAAATGTCCTGCGGTAACGTGACTATGAGCTAAATCTAGTACCGTTCTCCGATAAGGCTGGGGAACTACCAGCTGTTCCACCACATCCTCACCCCTTTTGACAATGTGGTACAAGAGCTCATTACAGATGGCCATGTGGGGATACGTAACCCTGTCACCTGGTACCACAGGTTCCCCATTAACAATCTTAACATTCTCTCTAGCCTTTATTAAGGTAGGATCCTTTAACTGTTCAGACGCAAACAGATCCTTCTTTACCTCCAGGTCAGGCACGCTTTCAGTTCTAACTACTATGTCTCTGTTCCCGGCAAGAGGGTCCTCACTGGACTCCCCATCTGTCACTTCCCCAGCCAAACTAGCAAAAGGCAAAGGGCCAGAAAGTTCCGAAGACCCACGTACATCCATAAAATCACCGGTATTATCAACTGGCTTTTTACTTCTCACATCTGTTGATAACCGTGATTCCCACAGTTTCCAAAAATGAGGAAAATCCCTCCCTATTATGGCCTCATGCACCAAGGTAGGGACCAGTCCCACTTTAACCATTGCTGACCCACAACAAGTTTCTATATTCACCTCAGCAGTGGCATAATGTTGGGTATCCCCATGTATGCAAATTACCCCAATAGGTATTTGCTGGACCTTTAAGGGGTTCACTAACCCAGCTTTCACGAGGGTAACTAAACTTCCTGAATCTAGCAAGGCCTCTACCCGGTTACCCTCTAAGAACACATCACACATTTGTTTTTCCAGCTCAGGTGAAGGTACCACAGTACAGGCTAACCTAGCAAAGAAAGACATTCTGCGACATTCAAAGGCAGCATCACATTGCATGGGTTCTTGCGTGACTGGGCAATTGGCAATAACATGACCTGGCATACCACACCTAAAACATTTAACCACACGATTATCAACCCGTTTGGGCAGCATAGACCGTTCTAGCCCCATTGGCCTGTCTCCAGGGCCAGTGTTTACAGTCTCTCCAGCCTTGCGTTCTCTTAACCGCCCAGCAACGTTTTCCCACGGAACAGTCTTACCAGTCTTTACTGAAGGGCGCTGTCGAGGATCTATGGGTTGCTGGGTGGTCATCAGTAGTTCCTCTGCTGCCAAATACCTCTCTACCATGTCCACTAATTGGTCAGCAGTACCCGGGTTTCCATGGCTCACCCACTTGCGCAGGACCATGGGCAAAGATCTCAAGTAGCGGTCCATGACGACTCTTTCCACCATCTGGGGACCAGTTAATGTCTCTGGCTGTAGCCATTTTTTTGTTAGCTGAATAAGGTCGTGCATCTGGGAGCGCGGAGGCTTCTCCATGGCGTACAGCCAACGGTGCACCCGTTGTGCTCGTACTGACAGCGTGACTCCCAGGCGGGTCAGGATCTCAGTCTTTAGTTTATCATAGTCCCGAGCCTCAGCAGGGCTTAAATCAAAGTAAGCTTTTTGGGGCTCACCTGACAGGAAAGGTGCCAGCAGACTGGCCCACTGTGCTTTCGGCCAGTTCTCACGCTCGGCAGTCCTTTCAAACGTGGTCAGATAGGCCTCCACATCATCAGCCTCTGTCATTTTCTGCAGGAAGTGACTGGCCCGTATAGAACTAGAGCTGGTTGGAGCACTGACGGCCACATCTCCAACCCGAGCTGCAAGTCTCTGCACCACTTCTGCTAAGGCCTCTCTATCCTGACGCTGTTGCCTGTAAAGTTCATCAACAACTGCCTGCTGTTGTCTCTTATTTTCCTCCATTGCCACCTGCTGCTGTCTGTTGGCCTCCTGCTGTAGTCTCCAATTTTCCTCCATTGCCACCTGCTGTTGTCTCCTATTTTCCTCCATTGCCACCTGCTGTTGTCTCCTATTTTCCTCCATTGCCACCTGCTGCTGTCGGTTGGCCTCCTGCTGAGCCGCTGTAGCTTGCAGCAAGGCTTTAAGCAGATCCTCCATGTCGACAGATTTTTCAGGCGGCTTTGTAGCTGCTTTCACCCAGGACATATATCAAACCCTCAGGGGTGAGTCTCAGTAACTTCACACTGGGCTGTATCTGCATAAACCACCGTTTTCTGCAGGCCTCACAAAGCTGCTGCTTTCACTTATGCGCAGAACGGTGTGCTCGCATTCTCCACCAAGTTGTAACACTGTAGGGGTGCAAGGCGCCTTTTCCTGGGGAATATGGCCGCACGCAGCAGCTGAGGAACAACACAAGTCCAGTTTCTGGTACAACTGACCCCGGCCAGTTTTATTGAAACAGAAAATAAAACAAACCCCAAAATAAAAATACCTTGCCTGTCCGGCACTAACTAAACATAAGATATTCCTAACTGTCACTAAACAAAACACAGAGTTCTTCAGTACATACTGTATAGCTTACTTGCATCAGAAAGCGTATCTCTCACACACAGATCCTGCAGCCGTCCCAGGCAGTCTGCCCATACTAATCAGGTTAGAAGCACTATAACACTCTTACACAGCTGAAACCCTGATTAGCCCTCTGTGAGGCCAAAGACCCGAACTGGGCCCAATGTCTAGAACTCGCCTTATCTCTCTCTCAGAGCCTTTACCCAGCTTTTACAGCAAACTGAAAAGGTTCAGACAAAACAAAAAGCATTTTTCCTAGAAGTTAACATTTTCTAAAACATGTAAGACAAGAACCTGGGACAAATATACCTGCCCTCAAACACTATCCCAGTGTTCTTGTCACAATATATATATATATATATATATATATATATATATATATATATATATATATACATACATACACATACATACATACATACACACATACACACATATATATATATATATATATTATATATACACACATACACAGTGCCCAGCTGTATATATACTTATTTGTGCCAAAAAAGAGGTCTATATGCTGCCCAGGGCGCCCCCCCTGCGCCCTGCACCCTTACAGTGACTGCCGTGTGTGAGGTGTATGGGAGCAATGGCGCACAGCTTTACTGCTGTGCGTTACCTCAGTGAAGATCATGAAGTCTTCTGCCGCCTCTGAAGTCTTCTTTTCTTCTCATACTCACCCGGCTTCTATCTTCCGGCTCTGCGAGGGGGACGGCGGCGCGGCTCTGGGACGGACGGCGAGGGTGAGACCTGTGTACCGATCCCTCTGGAGCTAATGGTGTCCAGTAGCCTAAGAAGCAGAGCCTTGATACTCACAGAAGTAGGTCTGCTTCTCTCCCCTCAGTCCTTCGATGCAGGGAGTCTGTTGCCAGCAGGCTCCCTGAAAATAAAAAACCTAACAAATATATTTTCTGTCAGGAAGCTCAGGAGAGCTCCCTAAAGTGCATCCATCTCCTCTGGGCACAGTATCAAACTGAGGTCTAGAGAAGGGGCATAGAGGGAGGAGCCAGTGCACAACCAGACCTAAAGTCTTTCTTAAAGTGCCCATGTCTCCTACGGAGAACGTCTATCCCCGTGGTCCTTTCGGAGTCCCCAGCATCCTCTAGGACGTTAGAGATATAGGCATTGAACCGATATGACTGAGCCGCGCCACGCCATATTGTATGAATTTACACTGCCATGGTTTTGAAAAAACTGGAAGCCCCCAGTACACTGCAAGCCAGCTGGTATGTGGCGGTGATACAAAAAAGTCTTATGCCATTTGGCGCAATAACGCTAAGTGAATGAAGACATCTGTAGACTCTTATATGGATAGTGTAATGGCAGCATTACTGTCTCATAGCACTGAGGTCCTGGGTTAAATTCCCACCACGGCCCTGTGTGGAGTTTATACGTTCTCCAATGTGTATGTGGCTTTCTTCTAGCTTCACCACAGTCTAAAAACATATTAGCAAGTTAGTTGGCTTCTGACAAAAATGAGTCTTGGTGTGTGCACGTGGTAGGGACTAAAGAGAGTGTTAGCTCTACGGGGACAGGGACGGATGTCACACCCAAATGCACCAGGTTTAGATGCATATTGGGCGCGGTACAGAAAATGCAGTTTGGGTGCTCAAAAGCCACACTTATTGCATGTTTCTGCTCGCACCGGCGGCTCTAACGCACGTTTGGCACAACAAATTGTAAAGCTCTATTAGGCGCAAAGTGGCCAAGAAACAACTGATTCACCCTGTGTGGTTTACATTTGGAACTACACCTTCAGATGGGATGTAGTTAATATACCGGCTGCCGGGATCTCGACACTTAAGATCCCAACGCCGGAATCCTGGCAGCCGGTAAAATGCCAGCGGAGACAATACCGACCGCACCCCGGTATTCTCATTTGGGCAACACCACCACCTGAGGGAGAACAGAACCTGTGACGAGCAAAGCTCGCCACGGGGCCTGGAGCGTGGCGAGTGCAGCGAGCCCGCGAGGGGACTAGCTGCCGGTATTATGGCTGTCGGGATGCCGCTGTCATCCCGTACGCCAGGATATCATATCCGACCCCTTCAGATATCACACAGTATAATCAGCAAATCTAACACAATACTGTATCACTATTTGCCGGTCTCAAATCATATGCAATGTAGTGTTCATTCTAGCACCCTGCACCTTTCAAAACCTGTGCAGTTCCTCTTTCCTGCCTGGAGTGTCGCTCCCTGCTGTGGTGCTTCTCCGCACACTCTGATCTGTAACTCAGTGCTGTGATACAGACCGGTGTGTGCTGAGAAGCACCAGAGCAGAGAGCGACACCCCAGGCAGGAAAGAGGAACTGCATGGATTTTGAAAGGTGCAGGGTGCTAGAATGAACACTAGCAATGTCCAAGGCTACAATATTTTCTCTCTAGACCTGCGTGATGCGAGAAATATGGCAGCGTGTGTGGTGGTCAGTGGGGCTCCTGCGTATTAAGCTTCTCTTTCACCTGCGCCTGACATTCCATCATCTCCTGAACTTAGCTCTGGCAAATTAACCTGGGCTCAATGAATTAACTGATGTGAAGGGTTTATTTTATAGCAACCCAGGTTAATTCAGTCACAGAGCCAGTGCTATATATGTGAGCAGAATAAAATCCCCTATATGAAATCTCTTGCTGCGCTGCAGTACATTAGGCTTGTTTCAGAGCTGTACGTAAACCCGTTGGTCAACGCACGCGGTGCCCCCTGAGACATTTTAGTGGAGAGTGGATGGGGACGCTTTACAAAATTTTCTGTGTCTTCCGAGTTCTGCCGGTTATTCAGAGTAAGCTTAGGACTCAGCTGCCCGATGGCTGCAACCATCCTGATCGAGGGACGAGATGACGAAGATGATGATGATGAGGATGATGATGATGATGATGATATACTCACAGCTTACTACACTGGAAATTAAACAACAGGTCATGGGGCAAAGCCACAACTTCAGACAGAATGTTTGAAAGTTCTTGCCACTGAATAATATAAAAGTGTTCCCAGAAATTAGAACTGTAATTCTTTCCACACTTACAGCAATGACAATGAATTAAAAACCACTAATACCCAAAAGATGAAATGACACATGGAGGTTTAATCTACTGTTTAATTTTAATGTGACTTTGTACTAAAATTTACTAAAAAGCAATCACGGCTCAGAACACGAAGCCGTTAGAAAATATGCCCCACGGACTCCGGTTCATTGGTTCTACTTTGCAAGGCTACATACTCTGGTGTTTGCAACGCCTTTGCTGATGCATGGTAAAATGCAAGAAGAAAACTGCAGTAACCGCATAGTGTTAATGTACGTTGATTTAATGCGAACAGACGTGCAAAAGTTGCTGAATGTTCCAGGCAATTAATGCGGAAACACATATGGAAATGCTTCCTAACGGCTTATCATTGCATTTACAATCCTATTAGGTTTAATGCAACTGATCTGATGTACTATCTGGATTATCACCAGAAGGATAGTAATACGGGTGTTGTATGTTAGGTAGATTAGACGTAGGTTGACAGTGTCTAGGTCGACCACTATTGGTCGACAATAAGAAGGTTAACATGGTTTCTAGGTCGACAGGGACTCTAGGTCAACATGTACTTGGTTGGTCGAGATGAGAATAGGTCGACGTGAGTTTTTTTTACTTTTTTTGGTGTCATTTTCTCCGTACAGTGACCGGGAACCTCAATTAGTGCACCGTGTCCTCTTGCTTCGCAATTGTAGTCCACGTGGATCGTAAAGTATGGAAAAAAAAATCATGAAAAAAAATGTGAAAAACTCATTTTGATTTAGAACATGTCGATCTAGAGTCCCTGTCGACCTAGAAACCATGTCGACATATTTATGGTCGACCTAGACAGTGTCGATCTACTTACTGTCGACCTAAAGACCGGATTCCAGTAATACGTTAGGGCCATTCCATAGAAAGTGAAATCGAACTGACAAAAATACATTTTCAAAATCGCTGCTTTTTCAAAGTAAATTTGGTGTAAAAAACATCCTATACTGGTGATATGTGGCAACAGACAGGGCCGATTCTAGCCCTTGTGGCGCCCCGGGCAAAAAAATAGGGGCGTGGCTTCCTACGGGGGCGTAGTCAGTTACGCCCCCATTTGTGCCCCCGGTAGAGTAGCGCCGCTAAAAGAAAAAATAAATAAATACTTACTGTCCCCGCTCCTGATTCCCGACCGCTGCAGACCTCCGCCGGCGCCGCTCCTATCCTCGGATTTATGGGAAAGACGTCATGACGTCTTACCCATAGCACAGCATAGACACTAGAGGTCAATTATGACCCCTAGCGTCTGTGCCAGTCCCACAATGCTGTGCGGTGTGCGATGACGTCATCGCGCACCGCACAACAAAGGTCCTCTCCACGAAGGGAAACTAGACGGGTAGCGTCTAGTTCACTTCACAGCGGGGGACACAGCGGTAGCTGATCTTGCCATGGTGCAGCGCTCTCCGGATGGCGCCAGCGCCCTCCGTAAGGCGGCGCCCCGGGCAAAAGTCCTGCTTGCCCATGGCAACTTCCGCTACTGGCAACACACCCTATAGGAGCTGCACTCCCGGCACCTACAGTATGGTAGCTGCGCCGGCGTTAAAAGATTTGTTAGGACTTCATAATAATATAATTTTTTGCACACATACTTTAGTGCATTTACTACTAATACATATAAAAAAATGAACATACTATAAAATGTTACTATAAAATAATAAACTGTTCCACTTGTCCCTTTCTGTCACACTGGATGGCCCACTCCATCACTTAAACAACTGTAAAAAAATATCTATATATTAATAGCAGAAAAAAGACTGATTTGAGTGACATATTTCTATGATGCCGTTGTCTGAGCAGGGCATATCCATTGGCGTTTCTATAATGGATAGTTAACAGAAAGACGCAGTATTATTATTATTATTATTATCCTTTATTTATATGGCGCCACAAGGGTTACGCAGTGCCCTATTACAGAGTACATAAACAAATAATCAAACAGGAAAACAGCAACTTACACTTGATGACAATATAGGACAGGTAACAGGGTAAATAAACATAGCTATATCAGCAGATGACACTGGAATAAGTATCAGGTGGCAGAAGACTGCTGGATTTGGTGCATTTGAAGATTATTAAAGTAAGAAAAAAGGATAAGCACATGCGGGAAGAGGGCCCTGCTCGTGAGAGCTTACATTCTAAAGGGGAGGGGTAGACAGACAGGTGTGACACAGATGGGGTACATAGAGAGCGTGGAACAGAGGGTTAGGATGAGATTTGGCTGGGTTTGGTGAAGAAGTGGGTCTTGAGAGCCCGTCTGAAGTTTTGTAGAGAGGTGGAGAGTCTGAGGGGGAGAGGTAGGGAATTCCAGAGAAGTGGTGCAGCACATGAAAAATCTTGGAGGTAGGAGTGGGAGGAAGTAAACCGTAGGCAGGAGAGTCGGCAAGCATTAGCAGAGCGAAGAGGACGGGTGGGAGTGTAAAGGGAGATAAGGTAAGAGATGTAGAAGGGAGAGGAGTGGGTGAGGGCTTTGTAAGCGAGTGTGAGAAGCTTGAAATGGATTCTGAAAGGGAAGGGGAGCCAGTGAAGGTCTAGTAAGAGAGGAGAGGTGGACGTAGTGCGTTTGGTGAGGAAAATGAGCCGGGCAGCAGCATTGAGGATAGATTGGAGTGGAGAGAGGTATTTGTCAGGAATGCCAGTCAGGAGGAGATTACAGTACCCAGTCTGGAGATGACCAGTGAGTGGATAAGAATCTTAGTAGCATCCTCGGTCAGAAAGGGTCTGATCCTGGAAATATTTTTTTAGATGAAAACGGCAGGTTTGTGAGAGGTGCTGAATGTGTGGTTTGAAGGAGAGGGAGGAGTCAAGGATTACTCCAAGACAATGCACTTGGGGGCTAGAGGAGATAGTAGTGCCATCAATAGATAATGAGATTGAAAGAGGTGAGGTTATGCGGGAGGGAGGGAAGATGATCAGCTCGGTCTTAGACGTGTTAAGTTTAAGAAAGCGCTGGGACATCCAGGAAGAAATAGCAGAGAGACAGTTGGAGATACGAGTGAGGAGAGCAGGGGAAAGGTCTGGAGAGGAAAGATAGATTTGGGTGTTATCAGCATAGAGATGATATTGGAAACCAAAAGAACTAATGAGCTTACCTAGTGAGGACGTATAGAGAGAGAAAAAAAGAGGACCGAGGACAGAACCTTGGGGTACACCTACAGTTAGTGGAAGTGAGGGGGAGGTGGAATCATGAGAGGAGACAGAGAATGAACGGTCAGAGAGGTAGGAAGACAGCCAAGAGAGGGCAGTATCACGCAGACCAATGGAGTGAAGGATTTGCAGTAGGAGAGGATGGTCCACAGTGTAAAAAGCAGCAGAGAGATAAAGTAGAATAAGTAGAGATTAGTGTCCCTTAGATTTAGCAGCATGGAGGTCATTGCATACTTTTGTAAGGGTACTTTCAGTAGAGTGGAGAGGACGGAAGCCAGACTGGAATGGGTCAAGCAGTGAGTGTGACGAAAGAAAGGAAGTAAGGCGGTTGTAGACAATACGCTCAAGGAGTTTGGAGGCAAAAGGGAGGCAAGAGATGGGTCGATAGTTGGAGAGAGTGTTTGGATCAAGGGTAGGTTTTTTTTAAGAATAGGAGAGATGAGTGCATGCTTGAAGGCAGAGGGGACAGTGCCTGATGAGATGGAGAGATTGAGAAGGTGGGAAAGATGGGAACAGGCAGAAGGAGAGAGGTAGCGGAGGAGGGGATAGGGTCAAGTGGGGAGGTGGTGAGGGGACAGGAACGAATGAGGGCCATGACTTCCTCTCTAGATGCATGGGAGAAAGATGTAAGAGTTGGTGGGAGGGATGGGGAGGGGTGGTAAGGGATGGGAGGAGGCTGGTTACTGATGGTCTGGTGTGATGTGATGTCCTGACGTATGGAGTCAATTTTGGATGTGAAGTAAGTGGCAAAGTCAAGAACAGAGAGTGAGGAAGGGAGACAAGGTGGAGGTGGGCTTAGGAGTGAGTTGAGGGTGGCAAAGAGGCGCCGGGGGTTGGATGACTGGGAGGAGATGAGGTTCTTGAAGTATGACTGTTTAGCAAGAGAAAGGGCAGCACTGAAGGATAAGAGCATAAGTTTGAAATGGAGGAAGTCTGCCTTAGAGCGCTCAGCAGTACGTAAGCATTTTTGCAGATATCTGGTGCATTTGGTGTGCCAGGGTTTAGGTGTTAATTTGCAAGGGTGAATAGTGGTTGGTGGAGCAACAGAGTCAAGAGCAGAAGTAAGGGATGCATTGTATATGGAAGTTGCTTGTTCAGGGCATGAGAGAGAGAATAGGAGAGAGAAGCGAGTCAAACAGGGAGGAAAGGAATGTGGTGTCAATAGCCTCAATGTTACGCTTAGTGATGGTAGGCTTAGGAGGTAGAGATGGGGAAGCAGAGATAGATAGGTTAAAGGAGAGCAGGTGGTGGTCAGAGAGTGGAAATGGGGAGTTGGAAAAAGCAGAAATATCACAACAGTGAGTGAAGACCAGATCCAGTGAGCTCCCATTCACATGGGAGGGTGAGGAGGTCCACTGGGAGAGACCAAGTGAAGAGGTGAGATTAAGGAGTTTAGAGGCAGGGGATTGTGTGGGGTTATCGATAGGGATGTTGAAATCGCCTAGGATAATGGAGGGTATGTCAGAAGAGAGGAAGTGAGGAAGCCAGGAAGCAAAGTTGCCGATGAATTTGGAAGCAATGCCAGGGGTGCGGTAAATGACATCTACTCTAAGATGGACTGGTTCGAAGAGGTGGTATGAGTTGTTAGGAGTAACTAGAAGGTAAATGGACCCCAACACCACCCCCATGGCGACCCCCAGGTCGGGGTGTGCGTGTGTGAATGCGAGGCCCCCAGCAGAGAGAGCAGCAGGAGAAGTAGTGTCAGAGGGTGTAATCCAAGCTTCGGTAATGGCCAGGAGGTGCAGGGAGTTGGAAATTAAAAGGTCATGAGTGGGGGCCAGTTTGTTACAAACAGATATGGCATTCCAGAGGGCACAGGACAGGGGGTATGGGTTTGTGGGAGAGATGTGAATGAGTATGGTTAACAGTCAAAAGTCCGACAGGGTCAAAAAGGTTGACATGTTTTTTTAGGGATTTTCTGTGCTTTTAAAACTTTTTTTTTCCATTTACTATCCATGTCACAAACTATTACCTTTAGTAACCTTGTGGCGAGTAAAGCGGAGAAGAGCGAACCAATGAGCATGAAGCATGACAAGTGAAGGGAGCCCGCGAGGGGACAAATTTCTGGAAATCTGGGAAAAAATATTTGAAATAACACAAAAATTTTTTACAAAATTGTGTGTTAACATTTTGATCCCGGTCGACCTTTTGACTGTCGGACTTTTGACCCAGTCAGACTTTTGACTGTCGACCATATGGTGTCGACCTAAATACTGTCTATCTTTTAACTGTCTAACTTGTATACCACACCCGAAACCAGGCACATCATGTAGTTTAGATTAATATACTGTATTCCTAAACCAGCCTGCTTATCCTACACATAAAAAATTAGAGCCCAGGCTGGTCTAAGTTCACAGAACATTAATGTTATGTTACAGGGGATCGGTATGAAATACCTCCGGTCAAAATCCCGACAGCAATAGACAGACGATCAAAATCCCGACATGGACAAAATCCCGACATTTAAAATACCGACAAGGTCAAAATACCGACAAGGTCAAAATTAAATACCGACAAGGTCAAAATACCGACATGTGTTTTTCATTTTTTTTTTGTGTATGTCGACATAGGTCAACATGGACACCATATAAGTGTACCACTACGCTCGCCATGCTTGGGCACTTTACCTCGCTTCGCTCGGCACACTATTCTATTCCCCCTCCAGGTCCACTGGGATGGTAAAGTATGAACAAGTCGGTTTCAATTAAAAAGTCATGAAAAACTCATGTCGGCATCTTGACCTGTCGGCATTTTACATGTCGGTATTTTGACCTGGTCGGTATTTTAAATGTCGGCATTTTGTCCATGTCGAGATGTTGACCGTCGGTCAATTGCTGTCGGGATTTCGATTGGAGGTAAATTGACTGCATCCCTGTTACAGTACTTGGAAAGATTTTGTGTTTTGTCCTGTTCCGCCAGAAGTATATTGTCTTTTTTTTTTAAATTACAAACATTTTTTTAATCTTTAATCTTTCTAGAATCATCTTTAAGCTTTAACTGATTTATGATAAAAGAAAGATCTACATTCATTTTTCAACCTTATTCATGGAATGGGACTTAATTTAAAATATGTACCCAAATGTCCCATTCAGTCACTTGGAATGACCCAATAGAGAGTGTACAAAGAAGGGCTAATAAAATGGAGCATGCCCTACATTACAAAACTTACCTGGAAAGACTACAATATCTTAATATGTACAGTATAGTTTGTAGCAGAGAAGGGAAAGGGGGGGATATGATAGAGACGTTCAAATATATCAAGGCTTTCAACAAGGTACTGGAGCGAAAGATTCTTAAAAGGAAAAATAAGAATTTACTTACCGATAATTCTATTTCTCGTAGTCCGTAGTGGATGCTGGGGACTCCGTAAGGACCATGGGGAATAGCGGCTCCGCAGGAGTCTGGGCACATCTAAAGAAAGCTTTAGGACCACCTGGTGTGCACTGGCTCCTCCCCCTATGACCCTCCTCCAAGCCTCAGTTAGGATACTGTGCCCGGACGAGCGTACACAATAAGGAAGGATTTTGAATCCCGGGTAAGACTCATACCAGCCACACCAATCACACTGTACAACTTGTGATCTGAACCCAGTTAACAGCATGATAATAGAGGAGCCTCTAGAAAAGATGGCTCACTACAGCAATAACCCGAATTTTTTGGTAACAATAATTATGTACCAGTATTGCAGACAATCCGCACTTGGGATGGGCGCCCAGCATCCACTACGGACTACGAGAAATAGAATTATCGGTAAGTAAATTCTTATTTTCTCTGACGTCCTAGTGGATGCTGGGGACTCCGTAAGGACCATGGGGATTATACCAAAGCTCCCAAACGGGCGGGAGAGTGCGGATGACTCTGCAGCACCAAATGAGAGAACTCCCGGTCCTCCTCAGCCAGGGTATCAATTTTGTAGAATTTACAAACGTATTTGCTCCTGACCAAGTAGCTGCTCGGCAAAGTTGTAAAGCCGAGACCCCTCGGGCAGCCGCCCAAGATGAGCCCACCTTCCTTGTGGAGTGGGCATTTACAGATTTTTAGCTGTGGCAGGCCTGCCACAGAATGTGCAAGCTGAATTGTATTACAAATCCAACGAGCAATAGTCTGCTTAGAAGCAGGAGCACCCAGCCTGTTGGGTGCATACAGGATAAACAGCGAGTCAGATTTCCTGACTCCAGCCGTCCTGGAAACATATTTTCAGGGCCCTGACAACGTCTAGCAACTTGGAGTCCTCCAAGTCCCTAGTAGCCGCAGGCACCACAATAGGTTGGATCAGGTGAACGCTGAAACCACCTTAGGGAGAAACTGAGGACGAGTCCTCAATTCCACCCTGTCCGAATGGAAAATCAGATAAGGGCTTTTACAGGATAAAGCCCCCAATTCTGACACGCGCCTGGCCCAGGCCAGGGCCAACAGCATTACCACTTTCCCTGTGAGATATTTTAACTCCACAGATTTAAGTGGGTCAAACCAATGTGACTTTTGGAACCCAAAACTACATTGAGATCCCAAAGTGCCACTGGAGGCACAAAAGGAGGCTGTATATGCAGTACCCCTTTTACAAACGTCTGAACTTCAGGGACTGAAGCTAGTTCTTTTTGGAAGAAAATTGACAGAGCCGAAATTTGAACCTTAATGGACCCCAATTTCAGGCCCATAGACACTCCTGTTTGCAGGAAATGTAGGAATCGACCCGGTTGAATTTCCTCCGTCGGGCCTTACTGGCCTCGCACCACGCAACATATTTTCGCCAAATGCGGTGATAATGTTTTGCGGTTACATCCTTCCTGGCTTTGATCAGGATAGGGATGACTTCATCCGGAATGCCTTTTTTCCTTCAGGATCCGGCGTTCAACCGCCACGCCGTCAAACGCAGCCGCGGTAAGTCTTGGAACAGACAGGGTCCTTGCTGGAGCAGGTCCCTTCTTAGAGGTAGAGGCCACGGATCCTCCGTGAGCATCTCTTGAAGTTCCGGTTACCAAGTCCTTCTTGGCCAATCCGGAGCCACGAATATAGTGCTTACTCCTCTCCATCTTATCAATCTCAGTACCTTGGGTATGAGAGGCAGAGGAGGGAACACATACACAGACTGGTACACCTCTGGTGTTACCAGAGCGTCTACAGCTATTGCCTGAGGGTCCCTTGACCTGGCGCAATACCTGTCGAGTTTTTCCCAACGGTTTATAATCATGTGGAAGACTTCTGGGTGAAGTCCCCACTCTCCCGGGTGGAGGTCGTGCTGAGGAAATCTGCTTCCCAGTTTTCCACTCCCGGAATGAATATTGCTGACAGCGCTATCACATGATTTTCCGCCCAGCGAAGAATCCTTGCAGCTTCTGCCATTGCCCTCCTGCTTCTTGTGCCACCCTGTCTGTTTACGTGGGTGACTGCCGTGATGTTGTCCGACTGGATCAACACCGGCTGACCTTGAAGCAGAGGTTCTTGCTAAGCTTAGAGCATTGTAAATGGCCCTTAGCTTCAGGATATTTATGTGAAGTGATGTCTCCAGGCTTGACCATAAGCCCTGGATATTCCTTCCCTGTGTGACTGCTCCCCAGCCTCGCAGGCTGGCATCCGTGGTCACCAGGACCCAGTCCTGAATGCCGAATCTGCGGCCCTCTAGAAGATGAGCACTCTGCAACCACCACAGGAGGGATACCCTTGTCCTTGGTGACAGGGTTATCCGCTGATGCATCTGAAGATGCGACCCGGACCCTTTGTCCAGTAAGTCCCACTGGAAAGTTCTTGCGTGGAATCTGCCGAATGGGATTGCTTCGTAGGAAGCCACCATTTTTACCCAGAACCCTTGTGCATTGATGCACTGAGACTTGGCTCGGTTTTAGGAGGTTCCTGACTAGCTCGGATAACTCCCTGGCTTTCTCTTCCGGGAGAAACACCTTTGTTCTGGACTGTGTCCAGGATCATCCCTAGGAACAGAAGACAAGTCGTCGGAACCAGCTGCGATTTTGGAATATTGAGAATCCAATCGTGCTGCCGCAACACTACCTGAGATAGTGCTACACCGACCTCCAACTGTTCCCTGGATCTTACCCTTATCAGGGAATCGTCCAAGTAAGGGATAACTAAAATTCCCTTCCTTCGAAGGAATATCATCATTTCGGCCAATACCTTGGTAAAGACCCGGGGTGCCGTGGACCATCCCTACGGCAGCGTCTTAACTGATAGTGACAGTTCTGTACCATAACCTGAGGTACCCTTGGTGAGAAGGGTAAATTTTGACCTGAAGGTAAGCATCCTTGATGTCCCGAGACATCATGTAGTCCCCTTCTTCCAGGTTCGCAATCACTGCTCTGAGTGACTCAATCTTGAATTTGAACCTCTGTATGTAAGTGTTCAAAGATTTTAGATTTTAGATTTAGAAACGGTCTCACCGAGCCGTCTGGCTTCGGTACCACAATAGTGTGGGATAATACCCCGTTCCCTGTTGCAGGAGGGGTACCTTGATTATCACCTGCTGGGAATACAGCTTGTGAATGGCTTCCAAAACTGCCTCCCTGTCAGAGGGAGACGTCGGTAAAACTGACTTTTGGAAAACGGCGAGGGGGAGACGTCTCGAATTCCAATTTGTACCCCTGAGATATTACCTGAAGGATCCAGGGGTCTACTTGCGAGTGAGCCCACTGCGCACTGAAATTCATTGAGAACGGGCCCCCACCGTGCCCGAGCTTGTAAAGCCCTAGCGTCATACTGAGGGCTTGGCAGAGGCGGGAAAGGGTTTCTGTTCCTGTGAACTGGCTGATCTCAGCAGCCTTTTTCCTCTCCATCTGTCACGAGCAGAAAAGAGGCACCTTTTGTCCGCTTGCCAACAAAGGACTGCGCCTGATAATACGGCGTCTTATTTTGAGAGGCGACCTGGGGTACAAACGTGGATATCCCAGCTGTTGCCGTGGCCACCAGGTCTGAAAGACCGACCCCAAATGTCCCCTTTTTAAGGCAATACTTCCAAATGCCGTTTGGAATCCGCATCACCTGACCACTTTACTGGTGGAATTGGACAACGCACTTATACTTGATGCCAGTCGGCAAATATTCCGCTGTGCATCAGGCATATATAGAAATGCATCTTTTAAATGCTCTATAGGCAATAATATACTGTCCTTATCTAGGATATCAATATTTCCAGTCAGGGAATCCGACCACGCCAACCCAGCACTGCACATCCAGGCTGAGGCGATTGCTGGTCGCAGTATAACACCATTATGTGTGTAAATACATTTTAGGATACCCTCCTGCTTTTATCAGCAGGATCCTTAAGGGCGGCCATCTCAGGAGAGGGTAGAGCCCTTGTTCTTACTAGAGATGAGCGGGTTCGGTTTCTCTGAAAACGAACCCGCACGAACTTCATGTTTTTTTCACGGGTCCGAGCAGACTCGGATCCTCCCGCCTTGCTCGATTAACCCGAGCGCGCCCGAACGTCATCATGACGCTGTCGGATTCTCGCGAGACTCGGATTCTATATAAGGAGCCGCGCGTCGCCGCCATTTTCACACGTGCATTGAGATTGATAGGGAGAGGACGTGGCTGGCGTCCTCTCCATTAGAAATTAGATTAGAAGAGAGAGAGAGATTGTGCAGAGTCAGACAGAGTTTACCACAGTGACCAGTGCAGTTGTTGTTAGTTAACTTTTATTTATTTTAATATAATATATCCGTTCTCTGCTATATCCGTTCTCTGCCTGAAAAAAAACGATACACAGCAGCAGCCAGTCACACAGTGTGACTCAGTCTGTGTGCACTCAGCTCAGCCCAGTGTGCTGCACATCAATGTATAAAAGGCAAAGCTTATAATAATTGTGGGGGAGACTGGGGAGCACTGCAGGTTGTTATAGCAGGAGCCCCCAGGAGTACATAATATTATATTAATTTAAAATTAAACAGTGCACACTTTTGCTGCAGGAGTGCCACTGCCAGTGTGACTAGTGGTGACCAGTGCCTGACCACCAGTATAGTAGTATATTGTTGTATGTATTGTATACTATCTCTTTATCAACCAGTCTATATTAGCAGCAGACACAGTACAGTGCGGTAGTTCACGGCTGTGGCTACCTCTGTGTCGGCAGTCGGAACTCGGCAGGCAGTCCGTCCATCCATAATTGTATTACAATATATACCACCTAACCGTGGTATTTTTTTTTCTTTCTTTATACCGTCGTCATAGTGTCATACTAGTTGTTACGAGTATACTACTATCTCTTTATCAACCAGTGTACAGTGCGGTAGTTCACGGCTGTGGCTACCTCTGTGTCGGCAGTCGGCAGGCAGTCCGTCCATCCATAATTGTATTATTATTATAATATATACCACCTAACCGTGGTTTTTTTTTCATTCTTTATACCGTCGTCATAGTGTCATACTAGTTGTTACGAGTATACTACTATCTCTTTATCAACCAGTGTACAGTGCGGTAGTTCACGGCTGTGGCTACCTCTGTGTCGGCAGTCGGCAGGCAGTCCGTCCATCCATAATTGTATTATTATTATAATATATACCACCTAACCGTGGTTTTTTTTTCATTCTTTATACCGTCGTCATAGTGTCATACTAGTTGTTACGAGTATACTACTATCTCTTTATCAACCAGTGTACAGTGCGGTAGTTCACGGCTGTGGCTACCTCTGTGTCGGCAGTCGGCAGGCAGTCCGTCCATCCATAATTGTATTATTATTATAATATATACCACCTAACCGTGGTTTTTTTTTCATTCTTTATACCGTCGTCATAGTGTCATACTAGTTGTTACGAGTATACTACTATCTCTTTATCAACCAGTGTACAGTGCGGTAGTTCACGGCTGTGGCTACCTCTGTGTCGGCAGTCGGCAGGCAGTCCGTCCATCCATAATTGTATTATTATTATAATATATACCACCTAACCGTGGTTTTTTTTTCATTCTTTATACCGTCGTCATAGTGTCATACTAGTTGTTACGAGTATACTACTATCTCTTTATCAACCAGTGTACAGTGCGGTAGTTCACGGCTGTGGCTACCTCTGTGTCGGCAGTCGGCAGGCAGTCCGTCCATCCATAATTGTATTATTATTATAATATATACCACCTAACCGTGGTTTTTTTTTCATTCTTTATACCGTCGTCATAGTGTCATACTAGTTGTTACGAGTATACTACTATCTCTTTATCAACCAGTGTACAGTGCGGTAGTTCACGGCTGTGGCTACCTCTGTGTCGGCAGTCGGCAGGCAGTCCGTCCATCCATAATTGTATTATTATTATAATATATACCACCTAACCGTGTTTTTTTTATACCACCTAACCGTGGCAGTCCGTCCATAATTGTATACTAGTATCCAATCCATCCATCTCCATTGTTTACCTGAGGTGCCTTTTAGTTCTGCCTATAAAATATGGAGAACAAAAAAGTTGAGGTTCCAAAATTAGGGAAAGATCAAGATCCACTTCCACCTCGTGCTGAAGCTGCTGCCACTAGTCATGGCCGAGACGATGAAATGCCAGCAACGTCGTCTGCCAAGGCCGATGCCCAATGTCATAGTACAGAGCATGTCAAATCCAAAACACCAAATATCAGAAAAAAAAGGACTCCAAAACCTAAAATAAAATTGTCGGAGGAGAAGCGTAAACTTGCCAATATGCCATTTACCACACGGAGTGGCAAGGAACGGCTGAGGCCCTGGCCTATGTTCATGGCTAGTGGTTCAGCTTCACATGAGGATGGAAGCACTCAGCCTCTCGCTAGAAAACTGAAAAGACTCAAGCTGGCAAAAGCACCGCAAAGAACTGTGCGTTCTTTGAAATCCCAAATCCACAAGGAGAGTCCAATTGTGTCGTTTGCGATGCCTGACCTTCCCAACACTGGACGTGAAGAGCATGCGCCTTCCACTATTTGCATGCCCCCTGCAAGTGCTGGAAGGAGCACCCGCAGTCCAGTTCCTGATAGTCAGATTGAAGATGTCAGTGTTGAAGTACACCAGGATGAGGAGGATATGGGTGTTGCTGGCGCTGGGGAGGAAATTGACCAGGAGGATTCTGATGGTGAGGTGGTTTGTTTAAGTCAGGCACCCGGGGAGACACCTGTTGTCCGTGGGAGGAATATGGCCGTTGACATGCCAGGTGAAAATACCAAAAAAATCAGCTCTTCGGTGTGGAGGTATTTCACCAGAAATGCGGACAACAGGTGTCAAGCCGTGTGTTCCCTTTGTCAAGCTGTAATAAGTAGGGGTAAGGACGTTAACCACCTCGGAACATCCTCCCTTATACGTCACCTGCAGCGCATTCATAATAAGTCAGTGACAAGTTCAAAAACTTTGGGTGACAGCGGAAGCAGTCCACTGACCAGTAAATCCCTTCCTCTTGTAACCAAGCTCACGCAAACCACCCCACCAACTCCCTCAGTGTCAATTTCCTCCTTCCCCAGGAATGCCAATAGTCCTGCAGGCCATGTCACTGGCAAGTCTGACGAGTCCTCTCCTGCCTGGGATTCCTCCGATGCATCCTTGCGTGTAACGCCTACTGCTGCTGGCGCTGCTGTTGTTGCCGCTGGGAGTCGATGGTCATCCCAGAGGGGAAGTCGTAAGCCCACTTGTACTACTTCCAGTAAGCAATTGACTGTTCAACAGTCCTTTGCGAGGAAGATGAAATATCACAGCAGTCATCCTACTGCAAAGCGGATAACTGAGTCCTTGACAACTATGTTGGTGTTAGACGTGCGTCCGGTATCCGCCGTTAGTTCACAGGGAACTAGACAATTTATTGAGGCAGTGTGCCCCCGTTACCAAATACCATCTAGGTTCCACTTCTCTAGGCAGGCGATACCGAGAATGTACACGGACGTCAGAAAAAGACTCACCAGTGTCCTAAAAAATGCAGTTGTACCCAATGTCCACTTAACCACGGACATGTGGACAAGTGGAGCAGGGCAGGGTCAGGACTATATGACTGTGACAGCCCACTGGGTAGATGTATGGACTCCCGCCGCAAGAACAGCAGCGGCGGCACCAGTAGCAGCATCTCGCAAACGCCAACTCTTTCCTAGGCAGGCTACGCTTTGTATCACCGCTTTCCAGAATACGCACACAGCTGAAAACCTCTTACGGCAACTGAGGAAGATCATCGCGGAATGGCTTACCCCAATTGGACTCTCCTGTGGATTTGTGGCATCGGACAACGCCAGCAATATTGTGTGTGCATTAAATATGGGCAAATTCCAGCACGTCCCATGTTTTGCACATACCTTGAATTTGGTGGTGCAGAATTTTTTAAAAAACGACAGGGGCGTGCAAGAGATGCTGTCGGTGGCCAGAAAAATTGCGGGACACTTTCGGCGTACAGGCACCACGTACAGAAGACTGGAGCACCACCAAAAACTACTGAACCTGCCCTGCCATCATCTGAAGCAAGAAGTGGTAACGAGGTGGAATTCAACCCTCTATATGCTTCAGAGGTTGGAGGAGCAGCAAAAGGCCATTCAAGCCTATACAATTGAGCACGATATAGGAGATGGAATGCACCTGTCTCAAGTGCAGTGGAGAATGATTTCAACGTTGTGCAAGGTTCTGATGCCCTTTGAACTTGCCACACGTGAAGTCAGTTCAGACACTGCCAGCCTGAGTCAGGTCATTCCCCTCATCAGGCTTTTGCAGAAGAAGCTGGAGGCATTGAAGAAGGAGCTAACACGGAGCGATTCCGCTAGGCATGTGGGACTTGTGGATGCAGCCCTTAATTCGCTTAACAAGGATTCACGGGTGGTCAATCTGTTGAAATCAGAGCACTACATTTTGGCCACCGTGCTCGATCCTAGATTTAAAGCCTACCTTGGATCTCTCTTTCCGGCAGACACAGGTCTGCTGGGGTTGAAAGACCTGCTGGTGACAAAATTGTCAAGTCAAGCGGAACGCGACCTGTCAACATCTCCTCCTTCACATTCTCCCGCAACTGGGGGTGCGAGGAAAAGGCTCAGAATTCCGAGCCCACCCGCTGGCGGTGATGCAGGGCAGTCTGGAGCGACTGCTGATGCTGACATCTGGTCCGGACTGAAGGACCTGACAACGATTACGGACATGTCGTCTACTGTCACTGCATATGATTCTCTCAACATTGATAGAATGGTGGAGGATTATATGAGTGACCGCATCCAAGTAGGCACGTCACACAGTCCGTACTTATACTGGCAGGAAAAAGAGGCAATTTGGAGGCCCTTGCACAAACTGGCTTTATTCTACCTAAGTTGCCCTCCCACAAGTGTGTACTCCGAAAGAGTGTTTAGTGCCGCCGCTCACCTTGTCAGCAATCGGCGTACGAGGTTACATCCAGAAAATGTGGAGAAGATGATGTTCATTAAAATGAATTATAATCAATTCCTCCGCGGAGACATTGACCAGCAGCAATTGCCTCCACAAAGTACACAGGGAGCTGAGATGGTGGATTCCAGTGGGGACGAATTGATAATCTGTGAGGAGGGGGATGTACACGGTGATATATCGGAGGGTGAAGATGAGGTGGACATCTTGCCTCTGTAGAGCCAGTTTGTGCAAGGAGAGATTAATTGCTTCTTTTTTGGGGGGGGTCCAAACCAACCCGTCATATATCAGTCACAGTCGTGTGGCAGACCCTGTCACTGAAATGATGGGTTGGTTAAAGTGTGCATGTCCTGTTTTGTTTATACAACATAAGGGTGGGTGGGAGGGCCCAAGGATAATTCCATCTTGCACCTCTTTTTTCTTTTCTTTTTCTTTGCATCATGTGCTGATTGGGGAGGGTTTTTTGGAAGGGACATCCTGCGTGACACTGCAGTGCCACTCCTAGATGGGCCCGGTGTTTGTGTCGGCCACTAGGGTCGCTAATCTTACTCACACAGCTACCTCATTGCGCCTCTTTTTTTCTTTGCGTCATGTGCTGTTTGGGGAGGGTTTTTTGGAAGGGACATCCTGCGTGACACTGCAGTGCCACTCCTAGATGTGCCCGGTGTTTGTGTCGGCCACTAGGGTCGCTAATCTTACTCACACAGTCAGCTACCTCATTGCGCCTCTTTTTTTCTTTGCGTCATGTGCTGTTTGGGGAGGGTTTTTTGGAAGGGCCATCCTGCGTGACACTGCAGTGCCACTCCTAGATGGGCCCGGTGTTTGTGTCGGCCACTAGGGTCGCTAATCTTACTCACACAGCTACCTCATTGCGCCTCTTTTTTTCTTTGCGTCATGTGCTGTTTGGGGAGGGTTTTTTGGAAGGGACATCCTGCGTGACACTGCAGTGCCACTCCTAGATGGGCCCGGTGTTTGTGTCGGCCACTAGGGTCGCTTATCTTTCTCACACAGCTACCTCATTGCGCCTCTTTTTTTCTTTGCGTCATGTGCTGTTTGGGGAGGGTTTTTTGGAAGGGACATCCTGCGTGACACTGCAGTGCCACTCCTAGATGGGCCCGGTGTTTGTGTCGGCCACTAGGGTCGCTTATCTTTCTCACACAGTCAGCTACCTCATTGCGCCTCTTTTTTTCTTTGCGTCATGTGCTGTTTGGGGAGGGTTTTTTGGAAGGGACATCCTGCGTGACACTGCAGTGCCACTCCTAGATGGGCCCGGTGTTTGTGTCGGCCACTAGGGTCGCTTATCTTTCTCACACAGTCAGCTACCTCATTGCGCCTCTTTTTTTCTTTGCGTCATGTGCTGTTTGGGGAGGGTTTTTTGGAAGGGACATCCTGCGTGACACTGCAGTGCCACTCCTAGATGGGCCCGGTGTTTGTGTCGGCCACTAGGGTCGCTTATCTTTCTCACACAGTCAGCTACCTCATTGCGCCTCTTTTTTTCTTTGCGTCATGTGCTGTTTGGGGAGGGTTTTTTGGAAGGGACATCCTGCGTGACACTGCAGTGCCACTCCTAGATGGGCCCGGTGTTTGTGTCGGCCACTAGGGTCGCTAATCTTACTCACACAGCTACCTCATTGCGCCTCTTTTTTTCTTTGCGTCATGTGCTGTTTGGGGAGGGTTTTTTGGAAGGGACATCCTGCGTGACACTGCAGTGCCACTCCTAGATGGGCCCGGTGTTTGTGTCGGCCACTAGGGTCGCTTATCTTACTCACACAGCGACCTCGGTGCAAATTTTAGGACTAAAAATAATATTGTGAGGTGTGATGTGTTCAGAATAGGCTGAAAATGAGTGTAAATTATGTTTTTTGAGGTTAATAATACTTTGGGATCAAAATTACCCCCAAATTCTATGATTTAAGCTGTTTTTTAGGGTTTTTTGAAAAAAACACCCGAATCCAAAACACACCCGAATCCGACAAAAAAAATTCGGTGAGGTTTTGCCAAAACGCGGTCGAACCCAAAACACGGCCGCGGAACCGAACCCAAAACCCGAAAAATTTCCGGCGCTCATCTCTAGTTCTTACAAGCGTGTGAGCACCTTAACCCCCCTAGGGGGTGTTTCCCAACGCACCCTAACCTCTGGCGGGAAAAGGTATACTGCCAATAACTTTTTAGAAATTATTATCGGGGGAAACCCACGCATCATCACACACCTCATTTTATTTCTCAGATTCAGGAAAACTACAGGTAGTTTTTCCTCACCAAACATAATACCCCTTTTTGGTGGTACTCATATTATCAGAAATGTGTAAACATTTTCCATTGCCTCAATCATGTAACGTGTGGCCCTATTGGAAATCACGGTTGTCTCTTCACCGTCGACACAGGAGTCAGTATCCGTGTCGGCGTCTGTATCTGCCATCTGAGGTAACGGGCGCTTTAGAGCCCCTGACGGCCTATGAGACGTCTGGACATGCACAAGCGGAGTAGCCGGCTGTCTCATGTCAACCACTGTCTTTTATACAGAGCTGACACTGTCACGTAATTTTCAACAGTACATTCACTCAGGTGTCGACCCCCTAGGGGGTGACATCACTATTATAGACAATCTGCTCCGTCTCCACATCATTTTTCTCCTCATACATGTCGACACAAACGTACCGACGCACAGCACACACACAGGGAATGCTCTGATAGAGGACAGGACCCCACTAGCCCTTTGGGGAGACAGAGGGAGAGTTTGCCAGCACACACCAGAGCGCTATATATATATATATATATATATACATACACAGGGATAACCTTATATAAAAGTGTTTTTCCCCTTATAGCTGCTGTATGTTTTAATACTGCGCCTAATTAGTGCCCCCCTCTCTTTTTTTAACCCTTTCTGTAGTGTAGTGACTGCAGGGGAGAGCCAGGGAGCTTCCCTCCAACTGAGCTGTGAGGGAAAATGGCGCCAGTGTGCTGAGGAGATAGGCTCCGCCCCTTTTCCGGCGGCCTTATCTCCCGTTTTTCTGTATATTCTGGCAGGGGTTAAATGCATCCATATAGCCCAGGAGCTATATGTGATGTATTTTTTGCCATGTAAGGTATTTTTATTGTGTTTTATTGCGTCTCAGGGCGCCCCCCCCAGCGCCCTGCACCCTCAGTGACCGGAGTATGAAGTGTGCCGAGAGCAATGGCGCACAGCTGCGGTGCTGTGCGCTACCTTATTGAAGACAGGAACGTCTTCTGCCGCCGATTTTTCCGGACCTCTTCGCTCTTCTGGCTCTGTAAGGGGGCCGGCGGCGCGGCTCCGGGACCCATCCAGGCTGAACCTGTGATCGTCCCTCTGGAGCTAATGTCCAGTAGCCAAGAAGCCCAATCCACTCTGCACGCAGGTGAGTTCGCTTCTTCTCCCCTTAGTCCCTCGATGCAGGGAGCCTGTTGCCAGCAGGTCTCACTGAAAATAACAAACCTAATCTAAAACTTTCACCAAGAAGCTCAGGAGAGCCCCTAGTGTGCACCCTTCTCGTTCGGGCACAGAGATCTAACTGAGGCTTGGAGGAGGGTCATAGGGGGAGGAGCCAGTGCACACCAGGTGGTCCTAAAGCTTTCATTAGATGTGCCCAGACTCCTGCGGAGCCGCTATTCCCCATGGTCCTTACGGAGTCCCCAGCATCCACTAGGACGTCAGAGAAAGAAGTATTGGAACACTATGCGATTCGTCGCAAGGGGCTACGCCCCTTTAACCCTTGCACACCCTTGGGGCGTGTAATATTTTTATTATATGGAGTATTACCTTCAATCATAATTTTGTGAGTGGTTAAATATTGCACGGACAAAGGGTGTGGGGTGGTTAAGGGGCCATAGCCCCTTGCGACTGCGTAAACAGCGGACGCAGGGCACAATGAATCACCTAGTAGGTGCTGTGGTTGGGGGAGTGGCGGGTGCATGGGAGATGCGGATGGGGGAGGGGGTCTGGGGGTGCGGCGGTTGCAGGGGTGCCGCGGGTGGGTGAGGGGCGGGTGCGGCGATCCTATTACCAAGGAGAACACACAGGATGCGGTAAGCCAGATACGGCAGTGGCAGAAGTTAGCACATCCCGCACCGACTCCGCCCAGTGTTAGGAAATGAGGTACAGAGTCACAGATCTGGGCTAATATATAGGAGATGAGAACGTGCACTGAGGGAGGGAGGTTCAGAGGGAATTTGAGGAATAATTAATTCACTAAACCGGTAGTGGACAAGTGGAATAGTCTCCCATCAGAGGTGTTAGAGGCTAATACAGTAGAGTATCTATAAGGCTATTCTTAAAGAAAAAAAAACAAGCAACTAAGGATCAAAAAGGGTTGAGATTACTAAAAGGTTAAAAAAGGGACAGAATAGATGGGCCAAGTGGTTCAAATCTGCAGTAAAATTCTAGGTTTCTATGTACTAAAATGAAACACAAGGCAATAAAAAAAGGGGCTGCATTATAGCGCATATTAAACACATTTCAAATACGAAAATGTGCAATTATCATTGTGAATTTTATATTCACATACATACACAGGCACTTAAAATGGTGATAGAATCATGAATACGGAATTTTAATCCCAGGGCATACATAAATTGGATGCTCTGTACATTGTTTTTTTTTTGTGTTTGTTTTTTGTTGATCTCAGCATTAACTTATTATGACTTTGCTCTTATTGCAACAATATATACTACAAAAAGTTTTGTTACATGTCAAGCAAACTGACATCACAGAACTTTCTTAGTTGGCAGTAAACATAAGTAAATACTACATTTTGTGAAGTCTCTCCATATCTGCACCCAAAAAGCGCAAGCAGAAATAGTAAAAAAGTTTAATAACACTGAATATTTTTCATTGTTATTATGATTACTATCATCCTTTAATTAAAAACTCAAATATATTATGTAGGGCTCTACCCACAAGAGCTTACAATCTAATGCATGTGTACGAAGGCACTTCCATGTAATTTGAACCTTTTTCATTTTTTGAAGTTCATCGTGCAGTTGAGGCTTGGAGCGCAGGTGAATATAATTATTAAATGCCAAAACCATTATTTTCTCTCATTTCCCTGTTTCTAGGTAGTTTTCTCAAATTACTGTAAGATGCCAGAAAGCACAATCCCAATAGACAAAGGCACAGAGACAAGAAAGTGCGGAAATGCTATGTAAATGAATTAAACTAGTAATTACAATGCAATTTCCTCCTGCAAAGTGACACTTAGGGCTATATCTATCAGTGATATTATATAACAGGAGTTAAAGCAAATCTATCATTTAAAAAAAAAAGTATAGCTTGTTTACTTAGACTTCCTAAGTACATCTTAGCAGCAGACTTCTCAAAATATATCATTAAAATCTAACAATGCAGTCACCATTATCTCCATGCTGTTTCAATAAAACCTAAGTATTCCAAACTAGCCACCAAACTCCTGTATTCCACACTATACTCCCGTATTCCACACTAGTCACCAAACTCCTCTATTACACACTATACTCCTGTATTCCACACTATACCCCTGTATTCCAAACTAGCCACCACACTCCTGTATTCCCCACTAGTCACCACTCCTGTATTCCAAACTATACTCCTGTATTCCACACTATACCCCTGTATTCCACACTATACCCCTGTATTCCACACTATACCCCTGTATTCCAAACTAGCCACCACACTCCTGTATTCCACACTATAGTCCTGTATTCCACACTAGTCACCAAACTCCTGTATTCCAAACTATACTCCTGTATTCCAAACTAGCCACCAAACTACTGTATTACACACTATACTCCGGCACCTGAGTTGAGATACACACCGCCGGAGACCGGACGGAGGGCAGGAGAGGCGCACGCTGCGCTCTCCTCCACTCGGACACAGTGACAGCAGAGCTGGCCCGACGCAGCAGACGCACTGAGTTGCACTGCTGGGGGCATATACGTATCTGGCTTTACTGGGGGGCATATGTGTTAGTGATGAGCGGATTCGGTTTTACTCGGTTAAACTCGGTTCTCAAAACCGAATCTTATTGGCTCACTGATGTCACGTGTTTTGGATAGCCAATAAGATTCGGTTTTGAGAACCGAGTAAAACCGAGTAAAACCGAATCCGCTCATCACTAATATGTGTATCCGGTACTATTGGGGGGCATGTGTGTATCTGGAACTGATGGGGGCATATGCGTATCTGGCACTACACTACTGGGGACATATGTGTATCTGACACTACTGGGGGCATATGTTTATCTGGCACTATTGGGGGGCATATGTGTATCTGGCACTGCATTACTTGGGGCATATGTGTATCTAGCACTATTGGTGGCATATGTGTATCTGGCACTGCACTCCTGGGCACATATGTATCTGGCACTGCACTAGTGGGAGCATATGTGTATCTGGCACTGCTGAGAGCATATGTGTATCTGGCACTATTGGGGGGATGTGTGTATCTGGCACTGCACTACTGGAGGCATATGTGTATCTGGCATTACTGGGGGCATATGTGTATCTGGCCCTACTGAGAGCACATGTGTATCTGGCACTGCACTATATGGAGCATATGTGTATCTGGCATTACTTGGGGCATATGTGTATCCGGCACTGCACTATATGGAGCATATGTGTATCTGGCATTACTTGGGGCATATGTGTATCTGGCACTATTGAAGGCAGATGTGTATCTGGCACTGCACTATTGGGGTCATATGTGTATCTGACCCCCCCCCCCCATATGTGTATAAAGCCCCCAATTAAATTGGCCATGCCCCGTGTGGCATGTGGCCACACCCATTTTTTTGGAGCGCATACCGAAATACCAATAACAATTTTTTTCTACTTGCACCACTGATCCCGCCGATTATGTGAAGTTACCATATCGTGCTTACTTACCAGTTCCCTCATTCCCCTCACACTGATCCTTTGCACGGTCAGCAGAACGTTATGAATAATGCACCTGATGCAGGAGCCCTAAATGATTTCATACGCCATCATACTGCCGCCACTAACTGTAGCGACAATGTTACGTCTCTTTGTTATACAGCCACCTAAGCTCATAAATGAAATCATTTCTTCTTCTTCTTCTTTTTTTCCCTCTTACTTAAATGTCAACACTCTGTACTGATGGTTAAACTCTCCCTCATTACCACACATTACCAATGCATTAAGCTTCTATCTCTCTCAGCCTTATTTAAAATGATGAAAAGAAGCAGCGATGCAGGACCAGCTAGCCTTATAGTCATTCCTGTAATAGATGACCAATGCCAAATCATAGTTACCTACACTAAAATATATCTTCCAGGTACATTCCTGCAGTTGGACAGGTTCAGAAATGTGCCACTTTTATAGGGCACATGACATAGGTGAACTCACCATAAGAAAATGATCTAGAACACAGGTTCTCAAACTCGGTCCTCAGGACCCCACATGGTTCATGTTTTGCAGGTTACCTGTAGATTTCTAAAATGTGGCAGTTGGTGATACACAGTGCAGCTGCCGGGTGACATGGAAAATGTGAACCCTGTGGGGTCCTGAGGACCGAGTTTGAGAACCACTGATCTAGAATATAAAAGAATCTTTTCACTGACTCATTCCTATGAATGATACAATGAATGTGCACAGAAAAGGGATCAGAGATGCAGCTGTTTCCGGGCACTGGGTGGACAATCATATCTATGGACACATATTTCATGAGATTGAGATCCTGATTCGGAGCTGCATGCTATGTTGATGTCAGACGTAGTTGAAAGGTTTTTATTTTGTGCTGCACATGCATTTAAGTCGCCCCACACATATATACGGAGTCATACTTGTCATTTTATACTCATGCACACATTAGTGTATTGAAAATGTTTTGCCATGTTCATGGACAGTCGTATTCAGACGAACGGAGATGGTATGTGTATTGGGCAGAGGTGCCGAGAGGGAGAGAGGGAAGGGGGGGGGGGAGCGGGTACTACTTACCTGTGCCTGGGATTGCTAGAGGGGATTAGCAGGGTCTGGGAACATCCCCCCCCCCCCACCACCACCACCTTCCTCACATTTCAGCTGGCAGCTGGCGAGGTTGCTGCGGCTGAGCTACAGAGGGGCAAATGGGCCAACCTGATGCAGGGTGCTGCGCCACAAAGCGGTACATAAGGTGTACTTTTTTTTTTTTAAAGGGGCATGACCATGGCACCCGCTATTAGGCCATGTCCCTGCATTACCCGGGCCCAGCCTCCCTCTCTATGCCCCTGGTTATGGGAGTGTCGCTAAAGTGGTTGGGTACACAGATGCATAAGCGCTAACTATTCAGACAGAGAATTTGCATGCCTTGAAAAAGAGTCTCTTGACTCGAAACGCGTTGGCTTGGAGGGACTATTACCGCAGCAGATCTGTCTTTGAACTCTGAAGGAAGGTAGGACCTTGTCATATTTATTTATTTTTTGGAACCTAAAAAGTTGGCCACTTATTGTTCCAAGACGGTTCTCACTTCCAACAGAGCCGGACTTTGATGCTGGGATATACGAGTTTTTTTTTATGTCATACACTTTGGAATAAATTTATATATTTTTTATTACGTCTGGATCGAGGTCTTTTAAAGAAACCTTTATATGAGGATACCAACCACCAAACACGTGAGTGTGAGGTACGCCCTCCATTTATAAGAGCTTGGGGCATTCTGTGTTTAATGATAGAAAATCAGGAATTCTACGAAAGATACCTTTATGAACGTCTAGACACCTGCCTTTATGCGAGTCAGGTGTGTCTATAGGAACCCTATGGTTCGACAGGGTGGGATTTTCTTTGAAGTACGACGATACTGCACATTGTGTACTCTTCTCATTTCTCATATATCTGGACGAGCATAATCGCCTGGTCACAACTTCTTCGGAACGAAGTCTCCGAAAGAAACCGTTACATGAGGATAACCACTACCTTTCACGTGAGTGTTAGGTACGCCTCCTGTTTATACTAGGAAATATTCATTCACAGATAAAGAGAATATCACACTTTGAAAAGATACCTTTATGGGCTTTTTCATGCCTGTCTTACGTGTAAGTCAGGTGTGTTCTCATTTAATAAATCATTAATTCCGGTCACGTTAATTAGGAAAGTTCATCAGTTCACATTGAAAATTTCATCCATCTTTCCTTTTTTATGACGATAATACACATTGTTTATTTTTGTTCCTTTTCTCCCACCCTTGAATACGGCGAGTTTTGCAACAAATATTGAATATAGAACACCATTGATTACTCACTGTGAAACGGCAAAGCTAAGTATCTATCCAGCACTCTCACTTTTACCATCACTGCTTGAGCGATAGCGCCATCTAACCCACACCACCTTCACTTTCCTTAGAGAATTTGCAAGGTTCGATTGTGCGACCGATGGTTGCATCTAAAGATGCACCAAGCACGATTGCAGCGTCTGAACACGCTCAAATTGGGCATCTCAGTCTTTTACATATCCATACACAAGGCGAGGGCATTAAGGGTCATTCCATGAAAATGGTCTTCTTATGTAATGTTTGTTACCAGTTTTCATGACAAGCTTTGCATCAAAATTAAAGCATATCACGTACCACACAAACAACATTTACTTTGCACAAAATGTTCAAAACACATGCTCCAAAAAAATGTATTTCACATGAAATATATTTCAAAATGTAAAGTTTTTTTACCATGGAACAAACCTTAAGTACACTGATGATACTCAAATCTACCTATCCTCCCCAGATTTATTACCATATTGGTCCGCGTCACTGAATGCCTTTCTGCCATTTCATCTTGGATGTCATCTCGCCACCTCAAACTCAACATTTCCAAAACAGAATTAATTATTTTCCCACCAACCAAGAGTAGTTACCAACCTGATATCTCCATAACTGTTGACAATGCGACGAGCACAAGCTCGCTGCCTAGGTGTCATCCTTTACTCTGAACTGTCCTTTGTTCCCCACATTCAATCTGTCTCTAAATCATGTTACATGCACCTAAAAAACATATCCAAAATACGACTGTATCTCATACAAGACACTGCAAAAACTCAAATCCATGCTCTCATCATCTCCCGCATGGATTATTGTAATAGTCTCCTTACTGGTCTTCCCAAACATAAGCTCTCACCACTACAATCCATTTTAAATGCAGCTTCGAGGATAATCTTCCTCCCTAGACGTTCTTCGTCTGCTGATCTGCTCTGTCAGTCCCTCCATTGGTTACCAGTATTCTACCGTGTTAAATAATAAACTTTTACTTACATACAAGGCTATTAACCAAACTGCACCATCATACATCTCCTCACTCATCTCAAAATATCTCCCTACCCGACCTCTCCGCTCTGTACAAGATCTGCGTCTCTCATCCTCATGTATTACCTGATCCCACTCAAAATTAAAGGACTTTACCCGGGCTTCACCCACTCTGTGGCATGTCCTCCCACACACAATAAGACTCACCTCTAGTCTCCAAACCTTTAAACGTTCCCTGAAAACTCACCTCTTCAGACAAGCCTACCAAATTCCAGACCCACCCACATGTTCAGTGCTTCCCTATCCAATTACATCCTCTCTGTACAGTCCACATAACCTCACATGTTTTGTCTTCCAACATTGCTGGGTGATCATATCATACAACCCATTAAGAACCTAGCAATCTGGTGGACCATTATGCAATAGACAGCATCTATCCTTGTGTATCAGTGCCTACTTCCCAATAGATTGTAAGCTTGCGAGCAGGGCCTTCTTACCTCTGTCTGTTTTTGCCCAGTTTTGTTCTAGAACTGTTGTTCTATTTGTAAAGCGCAACAGAATATTCTGCGCTATTTAAGGAACTGCAAATAAATAAAGTCACAGACATACTGTATAACCGGCAAAAGCTGCAGACACAGATGCACTATAAGAGTTAACAGCTGTAACTGTGGGATAGAAATGAATTGAATAGGACGGCACTGAGCTGAGAAACAGGTCTTTGAGCCCCATGTGAATCCAGAACCACTTACACGAGTACATCTTGGTGCTCCAGCTGTCATTTCCTGTGTGTGTGACGCTTTACTACGAATTCCTCAAAATGCACCTAGAATAACGCATCTCCTCCACAGACCAATAATAACCAATAATAATGAAAATCAGGCAGTGTATACCTTTTCCCCAGCATCAGACAGCATGGGCTGTGCCCGCAGTAACAGTGTCCTGTCTCCCATGCCCTTTCCCCCCCCTCCGGATGGGGCTCTTTCCGACACCCCTGGTAATTAACCAGCATGGGATCCCTGGAGTGGAAACTTAAAGTAGTGGAGTCGTCAGTACAATAGATACAGACAGCTGGCAATTATGGGGGTCATTCCGACCCGATCGCTCGCTGCAGTTTATTGCAGTGCAGCGATCGGGTCGGAACTGCGCATGCGCCGCAGTGCGCTGGGGCCATCGTTCCATAGCGATCGCCTCTGCCTGATTGACAGGCAGAGGTGGTCGCTGGGCAGGAGGGGGGCGGCACGGCGGAGTTTGTCCGCTGTTTTGGGGGCGTGGCCGGACCGTGCGGGGGGCGGGCCACAGCGGCTGTGTGACGTCATACGCAGCCGCTGTGACCAAGGGCAGCGACGAGCAACTCCCGGCCAGCCGCAGGACTGGGAACATGATCGCAGCTGTGCTAAATTTAGCATGGCTACGATCAACTTGGAATGACCTCCTATATCAGATGAGTTACTCAGATTTACTATAGTGCTGCTTCGTAATTCCAAGCACATCGTAGACACCTACACTATACTCTACACCAGGCCAACTCTTCTCCTCTGCCCGAATAAACTGCTGCTGTTCTGCCAATGTCGCCTCCTTACCCTGCAAATCTGTTGGGAATATTAAGGAGAATTTGCAGAAAATTTGATAAACCGGTCCAAGGATGACCTTTTTTAGTGCTTTGTCAATGACCTCTATAATTAATGAAATATTGCCATGACATTCCACTGCAACTGTCTTCCAAAGTATATTTCACTAGATTATTAGCTCCTCGTACAGACAATTCTAATTGCCTCCACTACAACATGTCCCGATAGTCAGTTACTGCTTCTGTGTATGACTCCACGGGTTCAGTATGAGTTACAGATGGATGGGATGCCGGTTGGTCAGTATACTGACAGCGCTATCCTGTCCACCAGAATCCCGACAGCCCCCCCATTTAGCCCCCTAACCCTCACCTTTTCCCAACCCTAACCCTCCCCGGTGGTGCTTAACCCTAACCTTCCCGGTGGTGCCTAGCATTCACCCTTCCTTCCCCGCTGCCTAAACCTAACCATCCCCGCTTGGTGCCTAACCCTAACCTCCCCTTCCATGTGCCTAACACTAACCCTTCCTCCCCGATCCCTTACCCTAAGTTTCCCAGCCCTGTCCCCTAACCCTCACCTTTTCCGAACCCTAACCCTCCCTTGTGGGTGCCTAACCCTAATCCTCCCCGGTGTTGCCTTCACCCTCCCCTTCCCCGTTGCCTACATCTAAAGGTGGGTAAACACTAATACATATATCTGCATATCAATTGATCTGCAGATATATCTATGGATGGATCGGGCAGTGTGCTGTGCATACACACTGCCCGATCCGTCGGGGACTGACGTCATGAACTGGGCGGGCGTGTACACACGCCCGCCCAGTTCAGCTGTCAATCACCGCCGGCCGCCTCAGCATGTGTGCGGGCGGTCGGCCGACCGCCCCGTACACACACAGCGACGCACCAATATATCGGTAGATATATTGTCCGTCGGCTGTGCTGCGCGGCCGACGCGATACGTCTGTGAACGACGGAGTTCACAGACATATCGGCCGTACACACTGGCCGACGGTCCCGCGATATATCGGCCGTTTAAGAGAACGGCCGATATATCGACCAGTGTGTATGGGCCTTAACCCTCCCCGCTTGGAGCCTAACCCTAACCTCCCCTTCTACGCTAACCCTCCCTCTCCGGTCCCTAACCCTAAGCTTCCCAGCCCTGCCCACTAACCCTCACCTTTTCCCAACCCTAACCCTCCCTTGTGGGTAACTAACTCTAATCCTCCCTGGTGGTGCCTAACACTCACCCTCCCTTCCCCGCTGCCTACATCTAACCCTCCCCGCTTGGTGCCTAACCCTAACCCCCCCTCTATGTGCCTGACGCTAACCTTCCCTCTCCGGTCCCTAACCCTAAGCTTCCCGTGCCTGCACCCTAAGCCTAACCACCGTTTCTGCTGCCTAAACCTAACCTCCCCCTCCCCCAGCAAGACAGCAGCGCGTCCAGCTGTCAGGACAATTGGGATGCCGGCTGTCAGTATTTTGACGCCGGCATCCCGTTTGGCGTCAGTATTTTGACTCCGGGCTTGTGACATCCCCCGGGATCCTGCTGTCGGTATATCAACCGCCAGGATCACGTTCATCGCAAAACGAACTGCTTCCCGACTCCACCAAGCCCGTCATCTCTATTCAGTGAGAAGCATCGGACAACCAATTGGAGAGGAGTGAGAAAGACTACAATGATACATACGATAACACCGGTTATTATTTAGCACATTCATACACATCCAGTGTGACCCTGGTGGTCATTTGTGGTCTGCCAGTAGATAGCTGGAGAGTTAATATTAGCCCCCGCCACATCGCCTAATGACAGCCACAGCAGTGAAGAGTTTTCTACTTCATATTCTCTGGCAGAGTATAATTCAATTTAGCCACTTTCACAAGATAGGAAAACACAAAACCTCTCTTGTTAATGCCTAATTTAGTTTATTTCCATCTCTAACATAAGCTCAGACACAAAATGTTTCTCTTGTACATTTAATGTGCTACCAGCTATAGTGCCGCCTTACATTCTGCAAATGGATTTTCAAAAGTGAAGAAAAAAAGCTATGGACTTTCACCCTTTCTGCGCCAGATGTAGGAGGAGACGGTCAGGCAAAATATACAGGATTTGGAAATCCACGAGATCGAGCGTGATTCACGTGATTATTGCAATCCTCTGTATACACTTTTACACATCGGTTTCTCATGATTACGCGTGTAATATGGGCAACAAGTGGTTAGAACTAACTCAAATTTTAATTAACGTGACCGGCTGTGTGTTCGGCTCCCACAATTTTTTGCGTTAATAAGGGAAATAAAAAAAAAAAAAACCACACAACAGAAAGAATTCCAATTACAGTCTTATCACTATACTGCTGCCCGCACCTCAATTATTTTTAATTAAACTACTCACTCTATAGAATCCAAAAATATACAAAAAACAAGTATTGTTTGCTGGTAAATACCTTGCACAGACCCTGAGAAACAAACAGAAAATAAGCATAATATACAGATTTGTCCTCATACATCTAGCCTCAATATGCCATGGTGCCTGGTGTGAGTAAGTCACCAGGTGCCATGAGACACTGCTAGCGTTGGGTGTCTTTTTTTTTTACGAAAATGCATCTTAGCTCCAACATGGTATGACTAGGGCGCACGGAGAGACTGTGCTGATTAATGTGATATATGACACTTGTGTCTGTATACAGGGCAGAACAGAACTTGGCATGGAAAAAAGCTGCGACTGCTACATTGTAGCACTTCATACACAGATTCAGAGACTCGGTCGCACACAGATATGTACAGTAAGTGTCATATCAGATTAATCAGCACAGTCTCCTTGTGTGACCTAGTCATATTGTATTGTGACAAAGACGCATTTTCAGGTAAAAAGACGAGCGGTGAAAGCAGACTCTCACGGGACATATCACACAGAGGGCCCGATTCAGCATCGATGCCCACAAAACTCGCCATTGACACCTCGTCACCACCCACCACCGGCTCTTAAACTGCGATCGCAGTTTAAGACCTCGTGCATGCGCAGAAGTGCAGAAATTGGTAAATAGCGATTTCCGCACTTCTGTGGGGTTTACTGAATTAGCCCCTGAGAGGGGTTGTTTGGTGCAAATGCAGTAACAATGTATGAGGAAACAGCTGCAAAAAATCAGTTGCAATGCATGCAGAGAGGCGGTGGTACAGGTGGTCACAATGTCAAAGGACAACATTCACAATGCCGACATTGCTAGAAGGTTGACAGTCGACATGTTGACCATGCGGATTTGCACCAAGCATACCTAGCACTAACCCTAAACCTAACCACAGCCTAACCCTACACCTAACCACAGCCTAAACCAAAGCCCAACCACAGCCTAAACCAAAGCCCAACCACAGCCTAACCCTAAACCTAACCACAGCCTAACCCTAAACCTAACCACAGCCTAACCCTAAACCTAACCACAGCCTAAACGAAAGCCCAATCACAGCCTAACCCTAAAACCTAACCACAGCCTAACCCTAAACCTAACCACAGCCTAACCCTAAACCTAACCACAGCCTAACTCTAAACCTAACCACAGCCTAACCCTAAACCTAACCACAGCCTAAACCAAAGCCCAACCACAGCCTAAACCTAACCACAGCCTAACCCTAAACCTAACCACAGCCTAACCCTAAACCTAACCACAGCCTAACCCTAAACCTAACCACAGCCTAACCCTAAACCTAACCACAGCCTAAACCAAAGCCCAACCACAGCCTAAACCAAAGGCCAACCACAGCCTAAACCAAAGCCCAACCACAGCCTAAACCAAAGCCCAACCACAGCTTAAACCACAGCCTAACCCTAAACCTAACCACAGCCTAACCACAGCCCAACCACAGCCTAACCCTAAACCTAACCACAGCCTAACCCTAAACCTAACCACAGCCTAAACCAAAGCCCAACCACAGCCTAACCCTAAACCTAACCACAGCCTAAACCAAAGCCCAACCACAGCCTAACCCTAAACCTAACCACAGCCTAAACCAAAGCCCAACCACAGCCTATCCCTAAACCTAACCAGAGCCTATCCCTAAACCTAACCACAGCCTAACCCTAAACCTAACCACAGCCTAACCCTAAACCTAACCACAGCCTAAACCAAAGCCCAACCACAGCCTAAACCAAAGCCCAACCACAGCCTAAACCTAAACACAGCCTAACCCTAAACCTAACCACAGCCTAACCCTAAACCTAACCACAGCCTAACCCTAAACCTAACCACAGCCTAACCCTAAACCTAACCACAGTCTAACCCTAAACCTAACCACAGCCTAACTCTAAACCTAACCACAGCCTAACCCTAAACCTAACCACAGCCTAAACTAAAGCCCAACCACAGCCTAAACCTAACCACAGCCTAACCCTAAACCTAACCACAGCCTAACCCTAAACCTAACCACAGCCTAAACCAAAGCCCAACCACAGCCTAAACCAAAGCCCAACCACAGCCTAAACCACAGCCTAACCCTAAACCTAACCACAGCCTAACCCTAAACCTAACCACAGCCTAACCCTAAACCTAACCACAGCCTAACCCTAAACCTAACCACAGCCTAAACCAAAGCCCAACCACAGCCTAACCCTAAACCTAACCACAGCCTAAACCTAACCACAGCCTAACCCTAAACCTAACCACAGCCTAACCCTAAACCTAACCACAGCCTAAACCAAAGCCCAACCCTAACATTGGAATTAAAACTGCACAAAATTCACAATGCAGACATTATGTTATACCAACATTCTGTCACTCGACATTGTGAATGTCAACATGTTGAATGTAGACATTCAGACCATGTTGATATTTTCATGTAGACATACGTTGGCTTCCCATAAAATAGACAAATTAAGAACACCATCTGGGTGCTAAATAATCAGTTTCTTAGTACTGGCAGTGGGTGGTACTGATTGCATTGCAGAGGAGAGGGATCAGGCACAAGAGCGGGGATCACTGATGGAAGGACTGTGGGGTCTACTGGCATGGTCCTATAGGTGAACTTTGCACCCTGATGGTGTAACTATTATGGTGCTATCCAATATTTATAGAAATAAGTAAAACAGTTTAATTTCCAATAATAGCACATCGACTTTGATTATTGCCCTACACCCCTGTATTTCATGAAATCTGGGAAACAATACAGAATATCACCATTGCTCAGTTTAATTCATCCATCATCTCCTGCACCGATTATTACAACGGCCTCCCTACTGGTCTTCCCCTAAAAAGATTTTCACTCCAACAAATTATTTTGAAAGCAGCGATTAGACTGATTTTCCTTGCAAAACGTTCATCCTCTGCTTCTCCACTCCTTACATTGGATACCTGTATTTTACCAAATTCAATATAAATACTTCTACTTACACATAAGGCTAGCAGCAAAAGTACACACCCTAAAACTCTTCACTCATCTCAAAATATCTCCAAGCTCAACCTCTCCAAACAGCACAAGATCTGCGTCTCTCGTCCACACGCATTACCATGTTCCCGTTCCTGGTTACATGACTTTTTTCAGACTGCACCCACTCTGCGGAATGCCCTTCTTCCCACAATAACGTTTTCCTAACCTCCAAACCTTTAAGTGTTCAATGAAAACTCACACTGGGGGAGATGGGTTATTTCATGGCCTCAAATTTAAAACAAATTGCAGTATATAGTAAATAAAATGTATAATTGCACTTACACTGTACAAAGATGCAAAGTTCTAGATGCGAGGCTTTCATATAATCAAATGAATGGAACAATGAACCGTAAGGGAATGATCCCTTGAATGGTATAACTAAAAAAGAAAAGGAGCAATAGTGCAAGTACGCCAATATCATGTATAATTTCCTTTGATAATCTGTATATTGAACTCACAAACGCAGGTTTTTTGAGAGCATATCACAGTAAAGGTGGTTCACGATTGGTAACAATTGATGAATTCAATACTTCTTTCTTGTAACAAGGTTAAGAAGGCTGGAAAATAATGGAAAAGTGCAATAGTGCAAAACCTGATGTGCAAATAAACAATTTAATTAGCACAAAATGCACTCACAAACATAGAATAAAAAGGAGCTTGTAATAAAATGCTGGTAAATGGAGTCACATATACTTATCAAAAGATAAGTCTCACAGAGGTCCCACAGAGTTCCGGATGCTCAAAAGGGTTCTCAGGGAGACTCCAATTCCAGTAAGTCCAGAAGTAGCCTGGAATTGGAGTTTTTATTACAAGCTCCTTTTTATTCTATGTTTGTGAGTGCATTTTGTGCTAATTAAATTGTTTATTTGCACATCAGGTTTTGCACTATTGCACTTTTCCATTATTTTCCAGCCTTCTTAACCTTGTTACAAGAAAGAAGTATTGAATTCATCAATTGTTACCAATCGTGAACCACCTTTACTGTGATATGCTCTCAAAAAACCTGCGTTTGTGAGTTCAATATACAGATTATCAAAGGAAATTATACATTATATTGGCGTACTTGCACTATTGCTCCTTTTCTTTTTTAGTTATACCATTCAAGGGATCATTCCCTTACGGTTCATTGTTCCATTCATTTGATTATATGAAAGCCTCGCATCTAGAACTTTGCATCTTTGTACAGTGTAAGCGCAATTATACATTTTATTTACTATATACTGCAATTTGTGGAAAAATTGGTGATTTTTTCTGTAAGTGTATGTGCTGCTAATCTAACACTATATTTTTGCGCAGTTATCACATCATCTATATTCCATTCCCTCAAATTTAAAACCCCAAACTGGAGGTCTCTCCCTTTTGGCATAGAAGGAGGCGGAGCATTTGCAAATTAAGGCCCAGATTTATCAAGCCTTGGAGAGTGATAAATTGTACAGTGATAAAGTAGCAACCAATCAGCTCCTGTCATTTTTCAAACATGGCAGTTAGGAGCTGATTGGCTGGTACGTTATCACTGTGCAATTTAGCAGTCTCTAAGGCTTGATAAATCTGGGTCTAAGCGCTAAAAGCAAAATCTAAAAAGTTTTTAAATAATAAGATTTTACTTACCGGTAAATCTATTTCTCGTAGTCCGTAGAGGATGCTGGGGACTCCGTAAGGACCATGGGGAATACACGGGCTCAGCAGGAGATAGGGCACTTTAAGAAAGCTTTGGACTCTGCGTGTGTACTGGCTCCTCCCTCTATGCCCCTCCTCCAGACCTCAGTTAGGGAAACTGTGCCCAGAGGAGATGAACAGTACGAGGAAGGATTTTTGTAAATCTAAGGGCAAGATTCACAAAAGCCCACACCATCCACACCGTATAACCTGGAATATACGTAACCAGTTAACAGTATGAACAAAACAGTATCAACCAACGACTGATCTTAACTGTAACATAACCCTTATGTAAGCAACAACTATATACAAGTCTTGCAGAATTTTGTCCGCACTGGGACGGGCGCCCAGCATCCTCTACGGACTAGGAGAAAAAGATTTACCGGTAGGTTTAAAATCTTATTTTCTCTAACGTCCTAGAGGATGCTGGGGACTCCGTAAGGACCATGGGGATTATACCAAAGCTCCCAAACGGGCGGGAGAGTGCGGATGACTCTGCAGCACCGATTGAGCAAACAGGAGGTCCTCCTCAGTCAGGGTATCAAACTTATAGAACTTTGCAAAGGTGTTTGTCCCCGACCAAGTAGCTGCTCGGCACAACTGTAATGCCGAGACCCCTCGGGCAGCCGCCCAAGAAGAGCCCACCTTCCTAGTGGAGTGGGCCTTAACCGATTTCGGTAACGTCAATCCTGCCGTAGAATGCGCCTGCTGAATCGTGTTACAGATCCAGCGAGCAATAGTCTGCTTTGAAGCAGGAGCGCCAACCTTGTTGGCCGCGTACAGAACGAACAAAGCTTCAGTCTTCCTGATTCTAGCCGTTCTGGTCACATAAAATTTCAAAGCCCTGACTACATCCAGGGACTCGGAATCCTCCAAGTCCCGTGTAGCCACAGGCACGACAATAGGTTGGTTCACATGAAAAGAGGAGACCACTTTTGGCAGAAAGTGAGGGTGAGTCCTCAACTCTGCCCTATCCACATGAAAAACCAAGTATGGGCTTTTATGTGATAAAGCCGCCAATTCGGAAACACGTCTTGCCGAAGCCAACGCCAACAACATGACCACTTTCCACGGGAGGTATTTCAACTCCACAGTTTTGAGTGGTTCAAACCAAGGTGACTTGAGGAACCGTAACACCACGTTAAGATCCCAAGGCGCCACCGGAGGCACAAAAGGAGGCTGAATATGCAGCATTCCCTTCACAAACGTCTGTACTTCAGGAATAGAGGCCAATTCTCTTTGAAAGAAAATGGATAAGGCCGAAATCTGGACCTTTATGGACCCTAATTTTAGGCCCAAAGTCACTCCTGTTTGAAGGAAGTGGAGTAGACAGCCCAAATGGAACTCCTCCGTAGGAGCGGCTCTGGCCTCACACCAAGAAACATATTTCCGCCATATACGGTGATCATGTTTTAACGTCACGTCTTTCCTAGCCTTGATCAGGGTAGGAATGACCTCCTCCGGAATCCCTTTTTCCGCTAGGATCCGGCGTTCAACCGCCATGCCGTCAAACGCAGCCGTGGTAAGTCTTGGAACAGACAGGGCCCCTGCCGCAGCAGGTCCTGCCTTAGAGGAAGAGGCCACGGATCCCCTGTGAGCAACTCTTGCAGCTCCAGATACCAAGTCCTCCGTGGCCAATCTGGAACAATGAGTATTGTTCTGACCCTGCTTCTTCGTATTATTCTCAACACCTTGGGTATGAGAGGAAGAGGAGGAAACACATAGACCGATCTGAACACCCAAGGTGTCACCAGAGCGTCTACCGCTACCACCTGAGGGTCCCTTGACCTGGCGCAATACCGCTTTAGCTTTATGTTGAGACGGGATGCCATCATGTCGATTTGAGGCAGTCCCCAACGATCCGTGATCTGTGCGAAGACTTCTTGATGAAGTCCCACTCTCCCGGATGCAGGTCGTGCCTGCTGAGGAAGTCCGCCTCCCAGTTGTCCACCCCCGGGATGAACAACGCTGACAGCGTGCATACATGGCCTTCCGCCCAGTGTAGAATCCTGGTCGCTTCTGCCATGGCCATTCTGCTCCTTGTTCCGCCTTGGCGGTTTATATGAGCCACTGCCGTGACATTGTCTGACTGAATCAGAATCGGTTTTCTCCGTAGCAATTCCTCCGCTTGACGCAAGGCGTTGTATATGGCCCTCAACTCCAGGACGTTGATGTGGAGACAAGACTGTAGGCTTGACCAGAGACCTTGAAAATTTCTTCCCAGTGTCACTGCTCCCCAGCCTCGGAGGCTTGCGTCCGTGGTCACCAGGACCCAGTCCTGAATGCCGAACCTGCGACCTTCTAGTAGGTGAGCACTGTTCAGCAACTACAGGAGAGATACCCTGGTCCTGGGAGACAGTGTGATCTTTTGATGCATTTGTAGATGGGACCCGGACAACTTGTCCAAAAGGTCCCATTGAAAGGTCCTCGCATGGAACCTGCCGAAAGGGATGGCCTCGTAGGAAGCCACCATCTTCCCCAGGACCCGCGTGCAATGATGCACTGAAACCTTTTTTGGTTTTAATAGGTTCCTGACCATGGCTATGAGTTCTTGAACCTTTTCGATCGGAAGAAAAACCTTTTTCTGGTCTGTGTCTAGAATCAGCCCCAAAAAGGTCAGACGCGTTGTAGGGACTAGCTGGGACTTCGGTATATTGAGAATCCAGCCGTGTAACTGCAACGTCTTCATGGACAGAGACACGCTGTCCAGCAACCTCTCCCGAGATCTTGCCTTTATGAGGAGATCGTCCAAGTATGGGATAATTGTGACCCCCTGCCTGCGCAGGAGCACCATCATTTCCGCCATTACCTTGGTGAAAATTCTCGGGGCCGTGGAAAGCCCAAACGGCAACGTCTGAAATTGGTAGTGACAGTCCTGCACTGCAAATCTCAGGAACGCCTGATGCGGGGGGAATATCGGAACATGAAGGTAAGCATCCTTTATGTCCAGGGACACCATCCAATCCCCCCCCCCTCCAGGCTGGCGATGACCGCCCTGAGTGATTCCATTTTGAACTTGAACCTCCTCAAGTACAGGTTCAGGGATTTTAGGTTTAAAATGGGTCTGACCGAACCGTCCGGTTTCGGGACCACAAATAGGGTTGAGTAATATCCCTCTCCTTGCTGGAGATGAGGAACTGTGACAATCACCTGTTGAGTATACAATTTTTGGATTGCTGTCAACACTAGCTCCCTCTCTGACGGGGAAGCCGGCAGAGCCGATTTGAAAAATCGGCGAGGAGGCAAGTCTTCGAATTCCAGCCTGTATCCCTGGGAAACAATCTCTAATGCCCAGGAATCCACCTGCGAGTGAACCCAGACGTGGCTGAAAAATCGAAGACGAGCCCCCACCAGATCTGCCTCCCCCCGGAAAGCCCCAGCGTCATGCGGTGGACTTTGCCAACGCGGGGGAGGACTTCTGCTCTTGGGAACTAGCTGTGTGCAGCTTTTTTCCCCTGCCTTTCCCTCTGGCAACAAAGGATGATCCACGTCCCTTCTTGTTTTTATTGGAACGAAAGGACTGCATTTGATAATGAGGTGCCTTTTTTGTATGTTGCGGGGGGACATAAGGTAAGAAATTTGACTTACCAGCCGTAACCGTAGAGATAAGATCCGAGAGGCCGTCTCCAAACAACTCCACCCCCTTGTAAGGCAAGGACTCCATATGCCGCTTTGAATCGGCATCTCCCGTCCACTGTCGGGTCCACAAGAGCCGCCTAGCAGAAATAGACATAGCATTTATTCTGGAGCTTAATAAACAAATGTCTCTCTGAGCATCACTCATATACAAGGCAGCATCTCTGATATGCTCTATGGTCATTTGAATGGCGTCCCTATCTAAGGTGTTAATTTCCGTAGATAAGGAATCTGCCCATGCTACAACCGCACTACAAACCCAGGCCGACGCCATAGCCGGTCGAGCAATAGTACCGGAATGATTGTAAATGTGCTTTAAGGTAATTTCCTGCCTGCGATCAGCAGGTTCCTTGAGGGAAGCCGTATCCTGAGAAGGCAGTGCCACCTTTTTGGACAAACGTGTCAGCGCCTTGTCAACTTTTGGCGAAGATTACCAGCGTATCCTATCAGTTTGTGGAAAAGGATACGCCATGAGAATCCTTTTGGGAACTTGTGGTCTCCTATCCGGAGATTCCCAAGCCTTTTCGCACAAGTCACTTAATTCAAAGGAGGATGGGAAAGTGACTTCAGGCTTTTTCCCTTTATACATATGTACCCTCGTGTCAGGGACAGGGGGTTCCTCAGTAATATGCAAAACCTCTTTAATGGCAATAATCATGTACCGCATACCCTTAGCCACCTTTGGCTGTAATTTTGCATCTTCATAGTCGACACTAGAGTCAGTATCTGTGTCATCGATCTGGGATATGGTGCGCTTCTGAGACCCCGAAGGACCTGGCACCCCAGGGACAGGCATGGACTGGCTACCTGACTGATCCCTAAGCTTCTGCTTTGTCTAATCTTTCATGCAATAGATTGACATTTGCATTCAAGACATTCAGCATATCCACCCATTCCGGTGTCGGCGTTGCGACGGCGACCTGACATTCAAGCACTCCCCCTCCACATTAAGCGAGCCTTCCTCGTCAAACATGTCGACACACGCGTACCGACACACTTCACACACACACACAGGGAACCCCTTTCCTGAAGACAGTATCCCTGTCAAGGCCCTTTGGAGAGACAGAGAGAGTATGCCAGCACACACACCAGCGCAATAACCCTGGAGACCAACACAAAATGTTTTTCCCCAGCAGCGCTGTATAATATGTAAACCGCCAATTATGTGCCCCCCCCCCCTCTCTTTTAAGCACCCTTTCACCGTGTGTAAGCAGGGGAGAGTCCGGGGAGCTTCCTCTCAGCAGTGCTCTGGAGAGAAAATGGCGCTGGTGAGTGCTGATGGAGAAGCCCCGCCCCCTCGGCGACGGGCTTCTGTCCCGCTCAAACTTAGTGAAATATGGCGGGGGCTCTTTTATATACATGTACAGAGCCCACCTGTACATGTATATATTCTTTATGCCATGCAGAGGTTTATATTGCCGCCCAGGGTGCCCCCACCCCCCCTGCGCCCTGCACCCTTACAGTGACCGGAGTATGTGAGGTGTATGGGAGCAATGACGCACAGCTGCAATGCTGTGCGTTACCTCAGTGAAGCTGAAGGCTTCTGCCGCCTGAGACGTCTTCTGACTTCTGTACTTCTGGCTCTGTGAGGAGAACGGCGGCGCGGCTCTGGGGGTGGACGCCCAGTAAGAACAGAGCCGGCCTTAGGTATAGGCAAACTAGGCAAATGCCTAGGGCATTTGGTATGCTTAGGGGCACCAGCAGCTTCTGCTGATTAAAATGATATGCGGCATGCCTATATTCTGTGTGTGACTGCGGCTGTATCTGCATAAGAAATGCTACGTTGCAGTGTATTGCTGGAAATCACTGTAATGTAGCATTTCGTATGCAGATACAGCCACAGTCGTACACAGTATATAGGCATGCTGCATATCATTTTAATCAGCAGAAGCTGCTTGTGCATCCTAGCCACATAGTAATGCAAATAAGATGCATTTTCATAAACAAAAGGCGCCCAACGTTAGCAGAGCTGCCAGCTGACTCATGCCAGGCATCTCCTTCAGAACTAGCGGCGGTGCTAGGGGGCACCAGCCAAAATCTTGCCTAGGGCATCATATTGGTTAGGGCCGGCTCTGAGTAAGAACCTGTGTTCACCCCCTCTGGAGCTAATGGTGTCCAGTAGCCGAGGAAGCAGAGCCTATCTTAGACAAGAAGGTCTGCTCCTCTCTCCTCAGTCCCACGATGCAGGGAGCCTGTTGCCAGCAGTGCTCCCTGTGAAAAAGTAAAATGTAGAAAGAAAAAATCCAAACAAAAATGCTTTCTAGGCAGAGAACTCAGGGAGCTCTTTGCAGTGCACCCATCTTGTTCTGGGCACAGTGTAAAACTGAGGTCTGGAGGAGGGGCATAGAGGGAGGAGCCAGTGCACACCCAGAGTCCAAAGCTTTCTTAAAGTGCCCTATCTCCTGCGGAGCCCGTCTATTCCCCATGGTCCTTACGGAGTCCCCAGCATCCTCTAGGACGTTAGAGAAATATATATTAAGTTTACACACTGTTGACATCGCTATTTTAACAGCATGTTATATATATTATTCATGGCGGACACTGTAGGGCAGCGGTGGCCAACTTGTGGCTCTTGAGCCGCATGTGGCTCTTTCTTTATTCAAATGTGGCTCCCCACACTCGAAGTCACGTGATCACAACAGATCCGGACAGGCAGCAGCATTACGATGACTGAGAACTGAGGGAGCCAGAAACTAGAGGTAAGACACCCACTGGCAAACAGAGGACACATAAGGGGCTGCTGCAATGGCACTAGGTGTGTGTGTGTGTGTGTGTGTGTGTGTGTGTGTGTGTGTGTGTGTGTGTGTGTGTGTGTGTGTGTGTCGGCTGAAGTGACACATGAGGGTGCTGGCTGGAATGAGACAGCAGGATACTGGCTGGAGTGACACATGGGGGAGCTGAAGTGTATTATGTGAATCTGGCTTTTTCAATATATTTTATGTGGATCTTTCTTTCTCAATTATTTTATGTGGAAATGGCTTTTTAAATGTATTTTATGTTGGATCTGGCTTTAAAAATGTCTTTTATGTGGATCTGGCATTTTAAATGTATTTTTTACCATGGGAGTGGCCTAGCAGGCACAAGGCCACACCCCATTTTTGCATGTGCGCTTTCAACTCGATGTCGGCTCTTTGACATGCCTAACAAGATTTTTTGGCTCTTTGACTCTGATTGGTTGGCCATCCCTGCTGTAGGGCGTAAAGGCAATTGATAAAATTGATAATGGTGCCCGACGGGTGATATTCAATTGTTCTGCAAATGGGTGAGATGAGCCTCCAGCGCCCATTACTTACTGTGCTTGTCGCGTACCCAATGCACTGTGTTTACATGCGTAAACGTGTAAATATCGGGCACAATGCCGACACAGCAGTTTTGAGTGTCAAAAAGCCTGACTTTGGAAGAATTTCTGCTTGCTACCTAGGAGGGTGTAGGCAGAAAGGGAAACTGTTAACTTCCTGACAGACGGGATCCCGGCGGTCAATATACCAACGCCGGGATCCCAAAGTAGGAGGCAATACTGTCGTTGAGATACCAATGTCGCACGGGATGCTGGTGTGACATTACCGACAGCCGTCATCCTGATCGTCCGGACAGCGGGAAGCGGTGGTGTCCTGCAGCAGGGGGGGGGGGGGGGTTTCAGGTTAGGTTTAGGCAGAAGGGGGTTTAGCTTTAGGCTGCAGGGCCGGGAAGGTTAGGGACCGGGGAGGTTAGGGTTAGTCATCAAGCGGGGAGGATTAGGTTTAGGCAGCATGAAAAGGAAGGTAAGGGTTAGGCACCACCGGGGAGGTTTAGCGTTGGGCACCCACAAGGTAGGGGTAGGGTAGGGAGCAAAGGAGGGTTAGGGGGCTTACTAGGGGGCTGTCAGGATTCTGATGGATGGAATGCCGCTGTCGGTACTTTAACCGCCGGCATCCCGTCCATCGGCAAATCATACTGGTCCCGGCAGAAATAATAGTGCTGGCAGAACTTACGCCCATTGGTACAAACAACTGAATAGCTCATATCACTTAAACAGGAGCTGCGAGTGCCCAACAACAATTGACTTAACCCCCCCCCCCCAATAGACAGCAACTACAAGGAGCTGGTGCAAGGCTCCATAACGTGTACGTCTGCCTCCGAGTGTAAATGTTACGTGTATAGCAATCAGGTTCACACATTGGAATATAATAAGAAAGAAGTTTCTACCACAAAGAGCTTACAGTCTAATCGGCATACCCAGGTACAGCTAGGCACGGCCGGGATGACATTCATTCTTTATACAGAGTTTCCTCGGACATATGAAATAATCTCACGCTTCTAATTCACATGCACCCGGGGTAAGCGAGGAAGAGAGTCATCGGTGCGTCTATGTTATGTTACATTGGCTGAGCACATGGGACAATATCCCGAGGCAGCAGCCAGTATACATATAGTCAGACCTTACATTGAAATCAATAGGACAAGGTGCACTTTCCCGGCTAAACTCTCTCATGTGAACACAGCAGAAAATGGTTTATAATTGATCGCTTAAAGGGATTTAAACACAGCGATTACACTACATTTTATTCAGGTACAGTTTCCATACGCTGATGTCCGTGTCAGGAAGCCAACATGACTTCTATAGTACAAGGTCATAAGGAGCTGACATGGGTATGCATGGGTCTCCAGGTGTTCTCTCAGTGTAGTGATGAGAACAAGGCACCAGCCGACTACCCCCCATAGTATCATGGTCACAGTGATCCCAGCGAGAGATAAATCTGTCATCAGACTCCAGCTCTGCCCAGGATGCTGTGGGTGCTGATTTACCTGCTCCTGACAGCTGAGGCGGCGTCTTCCAGGTCTGGCGGGCATGTGACTAACTTCAGGTCAGACCTCCAATCCTTCGGTGTTTGGGAAAGTATCTTTCCACTATCCTCAACCCTAATCCCTAATCCTCCCCCCTACATACTAACTCTAATCCTCCCACCTCGCCCCTCAATCTAACCCTAACCTCCCCCTTCAGCCTAACCCTAATCCCCCCCCCACATACTAACTCTAATCCTCCCACCTCGCCCCTCAATCTAACCCTAACCTCCCCCTTCAGCCTAACCCTAATCCTCCCCCCCACATACTAACTCTAATCCTCCCACCTCGCCCCTCAATCTAACCCTAACCTCCCCCTTCAGCCTAACCCTAATCCTCCCCCCCACATACTAACTCTAATCCTCCCACCTCGCCCCTCAGTCTAACCCTAACCTCCCCCTTCAGCCTAACCCTAATCCCCCCCCCACATACTAACTCTAATCCTCCCACCTCGCCCCTCAGTCTAACCCTAACCTCCCCCTTCAGCCTAACCCTAATCCTCCCCCCCACATACTAACTCTAATCCTCCCACCTCGCCCCTCAATCTAACCCTAACCTCCCCCTTCAGCCTAACCCTAATCCTCCCCCCCCCACATACTAACTCTAATCCTCCCACCTCGCCCCTCAATCTAACCCTAACCTCCCCCTTCAGCCTAACCCTAATCCCCCCCCACATACTAACTCTAATCCTCCCACCTCGCCCCTCAATCTAACCCTAACCTCCCCCTTCAGCCTAACCCTAATCCTCCCCCCCACATACTAACTCTAATCCTCCCACCTCGCCCCTCAGTCTAACCCTAACCTCCCCCTTCAGCCTAACCCTAATCCCCCCCCCCCACATACTAACTCTAATCCTCCCACCTCGCCCCTCAGTCTAACCCTAACCTCCCCCTTCAGCCTAACCCTAATCCTCCCCCCCCACATACTAACTCTAATCCTCCCACCTCGCCCCTCAGTCTAACCCTAACCTCCCCCTTCAGCCTAACCCTAATCCTCCCCCCCCCCCACATACTAACTCTAATCCTCCCACCTCGCCCCTCAGTCTAACCCTAACCTCCCCCTTCAGCCTAACTCTAATCCCCCCCCCCACATACTAACTCTAATCCTCCCACCTCGCCCCTCAGTCTAACCCTAACCTCCCCCTTCATCCTAACCCTAATCCTCCCCCCCACATACTAACTCTAATCCTCCCACCTCGCCCCTCAATCTAACCCTAACCTCCCCCTTCAGCCTAACCCTAATCCCCCCCCCACATACTAACTCTAATCCTCCCACCTCGCCCCTCAGTCTAACCCTAACTTCCCCCCACATACTAACTCTAATCCTCCCACCTCGCCCCTCAATCTAACCCTAACCTCCCCCTTCAGACTAACCCTAATCCCCCCCCCACATACTAACTAATCCTCCCACCTCGCCCCTCAGTCTAACCCTAACCTCCCCCCACATACTAACTCTAATCCTCCCACCTCGCCCCTCAATCTAACCCTAACCTCCCCCTTCAGCCTAACCCTAATCCTCCACCTCACCCCGCAATCTACCCTTAACCTAACCCTGCAGCCTAACCTTGATGCTCCCACCCGCAGCCTAACCTTAACTTTCTCCATCTACAACCTAACTCTAACCCTACCACCTGCAGCCTAACAAACCTCCTTCCGCAACCTAACTCTAACCCTACCACCCATAGCCTAACCCTAATCCCCCCCCCCTCGCCCCGCAATCTAACCCTAACCTCCCATCCACTGCCCAATCCTAATGTTGCCTGTCAGCATTTTGACAACGTTGATGTTGCGGTGTCGACACTATGAATGTTAGTATTGTCATAGACTATAAAAGTTGGCTACATCCAAGCTAAAACAAACAATTGCGACAATAAAGCATGAAGGCGATTCAGGCTGCAAATAAAGGCGGAGGGGGGTGGGGGGCACCTGTTGCCCAACATTGATCTAAAACAGTGATTTTCAACCTTTTTTTACTCGCGGCACACCGAACAATATTTGAAAATTGCCAAGGCACACCACCAGTTTCCCACAGAAAAAAAACAAAACGCACACATTGGCCCTCACAGTAAAAAAAAAATCCACATATACATTGGCCTACACAGAAAAAACAATCACATTGCTCCCCACATAAATCTTGTTGCTCACACATAAATCAATCACATTTCTCCCCACATAAATCCTATTGCTCCCCACATGAATTATTCAAATTGTTCCCTCCATAAATCCTTATTCTTCCCACATAAATCCGATTGTTCCCCACAGGGGAAATAAAATAACATATATATTAGCCCCTACCGGTCAGCTGTCCTCCTTCCTGTCCTTCAGTGGTGGGGGTTGTTCATAGTGGAGTGCTGCGAATACTGAGCAGCGGGATGTCGGGCAGGTGTGGATGTGGGTGGGCAAGTAAAGCTGTGCATGCAGGCAGGAACTGGAAGATGTGTATGCAGGTGGGTGGGCCCACTGGGTGGTGAGACGCGGCGGCCGTGACCTATGATATCACACCGCCGCGTATTGAAGGCATAGGTCACGGCCGGAGCACGACTAATCCTCTAAAAAGAGCCCGGGCCAACAGTTCACTCTGCAGGTGCAGGAAGCTGCTCTGGCTCCGCGGCACACCTTGCAACTGGTCGCGGCACACTAGTGTGCCATGGCACACTGGTTGAAAAAGCCTGATCTAAAAGCACTAAAAAAGAAAACTGGCAGTTAAAGAGACCATAATGAAATACAAAAGAAAGCAGTTTGATACTGCAATGTGTTTAGTAAAAGCTGCAGGAGGACATATGCATATGTAATAAAAGAAAATAAATAACAACAAGAATACAGTTGTCTGATGGCAGACCAATAAACCATATGATGCATGTTCTGTGTGCACAAGTTACATGCATTATGCCCAGGGCTGGTTCTAGACCTTGCGGCGCCCAGGGCGAAAGATTACTTTGGCGCCCCCACCCCGGCAGGTAAAATAGGGCTAGTGCGCGTCATAGGTGCGCGGGGGGAATGGGGGCGTGGCTTCACAGGGAAGGGGCGTGGCCACAGTTATGCCCCCTGTAGTTTTGCCCCCAGTAGAGTTGTGCCCCCTTTACAGATTTGCCCCCTGTAGCTGCACCCCCAGTAGAGTTGGGCCCTCTGTAGATTTGCACCCTGTAGAGTTGTGCCCCATGTAGATTTGCCCCCTGTAGTAATGCCCCTAGTAGCGCCGCTTACAAAAAAACAAATAATAATGGGGGGGGGGGGGGGAATACTCACCAGCCCCGATCCTGCTTCCAGACCGCTGCTGCTGCTGTCTCTGCCGCCGCTCCGCGGATCTACGGGAGAGACGTCATGATGTCTCTCCCATAGCGCTGCACAGACACTAGAGGTCAATTAGGAGCTCTAGCGTCTGCCGCCGCTCCCACAATGCCGCGCAGTGCGCAATGACGTCAGGTGAACCGCACGGCAGTATGTGGGAGCTGGGACTCGGGAGGGTAGGTGACGCAGCGGCGCCCTGGCCAAAAATCCTGCTTGCCCGCAGCAAGAGCCGCTCCTGATTATGCCTGTATGATGTGCAAACACAGCTTAATGGCACTTGTGCAACAGCCGTAAAATAACCCATTTGCACATATAGGGGGTAATTCCAAGTTGATCGCAGCAGGATTTTTGATAGCAACTGGGCAAAACCATGTGCACTGCAGGGGAGGCAGATATAATATGTGCAGAGAGAGTTAGATTTGGGTGGGGTGTGTTCAATCTGCAATGTAATTTGCAGTGTAAAAATAAAGCAGCCAGTATTTACCCTGCACAGAAATAAAATAACCCACCCAAATCTAACTCTTTCTGCACGTTATATCTGCCCCACCTGCAGTGCACATGGGCCCTCATTCCGAGTTGTTCGCTCGGTATTTTTCATCGCATCGCAGTGAGAATTCTCTTAGTGCGCATGCGTAATGTTCGCACTGCGCATGCGTCAAGTAACTTTACTAAGAAGAAAGTAATTTTACTCACGGCTTTTTCGTCGCTCCGGAGAACGCATTGTGATTGACAGGAAATGGGTGTTACTGGGCGGATGTACGGCGTTTTAGGGGCGTGTGGCAGGAAACGCTACCGTTTCCGGAAAAAACGCAGGCGTGTCTGGAGAAACGGTGGGAGTGCTTGGGCGAACGCTGGGTGTGTTTATGACGTCAGCCGGGACCGAAAAGCACTGAATTGATCGCACAGGCAGAGTAAGTCTGGAGTTACTCAGAAACTGCTAACTCGGTTTTGATCGCAATATTGCGAATACATCGGTCGCACATTTAAGATGTTTAGATTCACTCCCAGTAGGCGGCGGCTTAGCGTGTGTAACTCTGCTATAATCGCCTTGCGAGCGAACAACTCGGAATGAGGGCCATGGTTTTGCCCAGTTGCTATCAAAAATCCTGCTACGATCAACTTGGAATTACCCCCATAGTACCTTCTGCAACACACTGCAAGCGACTAGGATTCTTACTCGGTTTTGTTAGCAAACCAAAAAAGCACACTAATAGGCAAAACCATATTGCACTGCATGTGGGGCAGATGTGACATGTACAGAGAGATTTAGGGATACATTTACTAAGGTGGGACTTTTTTAGAACTGGTGATGTTGCTCATAGCAACCAATCAGATTCTACTTAACATTTATCTAGCTGCTTCTAGAAGACAATAGACAGAATATGATAGGTTGCTATGGGCAATATCACAAGTTCTAAAAAAAATCTCCCACCTTCATAAATTTAACCCCTTAGATTTGGGTGGGGTGTGTCCAAACTAAATTGCAGTGTAAAAATAAAGCAGCCAGTATTTACCCTGCACAGAAACAATATAACCCACCCAAATCTAACTCTCTCTGCACATGTTATATCTGCCCCACCTGCCGTGCAACATGGATTAGCCCATTAGTGTGTTCTTTTGGTTTGCTAACAATCCTGAATAACCCCCTAGGTCAATGTTTTCCAAACTTTTTTCAATCACGGCGCCCTAGACCACAGGTTCTCAAAATCGGTCCTCAGGACCCCACACAGTGCATGTTTTGCAGGTAACCCAGCAGGTGCACAGGTGTAATAATTACTCACTGACACATTTTAAAAGGTCCACAGGTGGAGCTAATTATTTTACTTGCAATTCTGTGAGGAGACCTGCAAAACATGCACTGTGTGGGGTACTGAGGACCGAGTTTGAGAACCTGTGCCCTAGACTATCAGAATTTTTTTCACAGCACCTAGGCCAAAAATGTCTTACTCAGAAATTTAGAAAGAAATATTACATTAAGTAGATTGCGTTTATATGTCATCCTTAGGGTCAGTTGTGTGGTGAGGGACAAGATCTGCTTCTGTTTGGCCACATATTTTATGACTGGCAGCCACCAGCACTGGTTTTGCCTATTATATTGACCATGAATAATTTGAATTGGTCCTGGACCACCAACCCAGGGCACCCCTGCAAGTGTCCCGAGGCACCCCAGGGAGCCACGGCACACAGTTTGGGAACCTCTGCCCTAGGTCCTAATTCACCCAGCCAGCTAAATGCAGATAATCTGCCACACTGACAAACTCTTTGTACAGAAGAGGAGTCTGTGGGTGATATGTAATGCTGCATTCACACCGCAAATGCCGGGTCCTACCCGGTAAGACAAACGTGTACTTACCGGGTGGGATCCGGCATTTGCGCTCCGTTGCAGGCTTCCCGACCCGGCAATATACCGGGTCGGTTGCCATGACAACGGAGGCCGCAGCAGCAGCAGGGGCGGGGGTGGAGGCGGCGTCGGGAGATGAGCTCATCTCCAGCGCCGCCTCTCCCTATCTTGTGAATGGGAACCGTGTCGCATCGACACGGCTCCCATTCACACCGCACCTGACCCGGTAATCAACCCGGATAAAACCCTTCTTTTTTACCGGGTTGATTTACCGGGTCAGGCGACCCGCTAAATCGCCCAGTGTGCTTTCACATCGCACACTGACCCGGTTCGACACGGCAATATGCCGTGTCGGTACCGGGTTATTTGTGCGATGTGAAAGGGGTATTACTGTTACAAAGCAGCAGCAAGAAAATATGCCAGTCCCCAATCCCTTTAATACGTCATTGCATACAAAAAGAGTATTCGGTACAGAATCATTTACTTCTATTATGGTGATAAAAGAGTTAAAACTCTGCAGAGAGTAACATGGCGGCTGTAACCAGCAACCAGCGCCGCATTACGATGAGAGTTAAAGCTCCCGATGACTCCATACTTTCACTGACTTTGTCGGAGTTTCTAATGTATTTCTCTAGAATATTCACAGTGACAATAAACAATTCTACATCAATATTTCTCTGGAATTGAAAACTGCTGGGCGATTTGGCAGTGGAATATGTAATTAGGATGAAAAGAGAAAAGTACCAGCAATTTTCTAGCTGTAAATTTTTTTTTTTTTTTTTTTAATATATAAATTCTAGATAAAAAAAAAAAAAAAAAGATCTATTGCTAAAACCAGGAAAGAGAACCTGCCATAGGAGACTGAGCCTAGTGTAGAGTTGCACACAGATCACACGCGTCTGCCATTACTAGCGTATTCTCAAATGCGCAGTTTAAGCATTGCCCTTGTGTGATTCTGGGGATCCGGTCAGGATAACAGCAGTCGGAATACTGACACAGGAATCCAGACACTGCTCTGAATGCCGGCGCCGAAATCCAGAACGAACGACTGCCGGCACTGCTCACAGGTAAGCCACTGGGGGGAATGGGGGTGGGAGGGATTTAGGGATAGGCTACGGGTGGGAGGGTTAGGGTTTGGCACACCAGGGAGGGCTAGTGTTAGGCTGCGGGAAAGGGAGGGTTAGGTTTAGGCTGCAGGAGGGTTTTAGGGTTATGCACCACCAGGGAGAGTTAGGGTTAGGCTGTGGGGAGTGGGGATAAGGAGGGGGGGGGAGGGGGGGTGTTAGAGTCAGGCTGTGGTCATGATCCTGAGCGTCGGGATGCCGCGGTCGTTATTTTGGCTGCAGGCAACCCAGGCGCCGGAATCCAGATACCATCCCTTGCTCTGTGCAAGGAAATGAGCAAAACCTGGGACGCCGATTGCTCAAGTGCACGGGAGTGGCACACCATCATATGAACATGGTCGCACGTGCACACTAGGGGTTTCCTAGAGGCACACACAGTGCCTAAACATTGGCCACACATGCACCTCTGAATCGGCATGCCAGTGCTCATAGTAAATGCCAACGTTGTATAATCCTACTTGTACAGTGTCATATACACAAGAGAGAATAATACTGTGACAATTATTATTACTGTACTTGCTAGTAATCTTTTCAATAGAAATTAGAATTAAGTACTAACACAACTATACGTGACAATTCCAATTAAAAGCAAACATCTGTTGTTTTACCCTTTGATATTCAGTATTCCAAACCGAAATGTCAATTATGTAACACAAATAGACAGCCAAGACTCGACATTATATAGCCATGGCTAATGTTTACGTTTGGGAGGAATCTATGGGCCTAATTCAGAGTTGATTGTAGCCGTGCACGCTACGATCAGTTACTCAGACATGCGGGGGGAAAGGGGGGGGGGGCTAGTCCGCCCTGCCCCGCCGCACAAAGTACAAAAGCATCGCACAGCGGCAATGCTTTTGTATTTGATGAGTAGCTCCCTACCTGCGCAGCTCCTGCTGGCAGGGAGCTACTCGTCGCTGTCCGGGTCGCAGCGGCGGCGTATGACGTCAGGCAGCCACCGCGGCCTGCCCCCGCACCCCCAATGTCAATCAGGCAGAGGCGATCGCAGGGCTGAGATGGCCTTCGGCTGTCTGGCATGCGCGGGCGCACTGCGGCGCCGATGCATGCGCAGTTCAGACCTGATCGGCTGCTGTGCGAAAACACACAGCAGTGATCAGCTCTGAATTAAGCCCAATGTGCAGTCAGCCAATCAGAAGAGGCTAGAAGGTGCTGCTGATTCACAATCATTAATGAGTATATTCGCACCAGGCCTCAAATATGCGCGAGATAAACCTCCTGAAAGAAACATCTGCTTATGTGCCCATCACTGATAATAAGGGTGGAGGGGAGTCATTGGAGCATTAAGCCTAACGATGAGAAATGAGGGCTCCACATATATGTACGGTAAAGGGAAGGTAATTTTTTTATTTATATAACCACCAATCCCCAGGGATGATAGATTGGTGCACTCATCCTTAAGTAACTTAATTTACAGGGATATAATATACTACTACAGTATATGTATAAACCCATTTTAATTAATGGTTGTGTAAACGGTGCTAGCGAGCTGCTATCAGTACTTGTGTCATCTCCTTGTCACTTATTTAATTAGCGCTAAGTGATGTCATTACCCCAGTATTTAATTATCTCCAGTAATGAATAATAAGGATAACCTGCTCCCTACTGTAGATTTTAAGTTCTCGGAGTTTTGAGTATAAAGACATAATAGGGCTCTTTGGTTTTCATAAAGTTACTGGCACTTTTGTTGTTTTACAGCCTAGGACATGTCATAGAAGGGGATATAGGGGGACATGTACTAAGCAGTGATAAAAGCAGAGGTGAGCCAGTGGAGAAGTTGCCCATGGCAACCAATCAGCCGCTCTGTATACTTTTATAGTATGCAGATTATAAATGTTACGTCACTGCTGATTGGTTGCCATGGGCAACTTCTCCACTGGCTCACTTTTCCACTATTATCACCTGCTTAGTACTAAGCAGTGATAAAAGCAGAGGTAAGCCAGTGGAGAAGTTGCCCATGGCAACCAATCAGCCGCTCTGTATACTTTTATAGTATGCAGATTATAAATGTTACGTCACTGCTGATTGGTTGCCATGGGCAACTTCTCCACTGGCTCACTTTTCCACTATTATCACCTGCTTAGTACATCTCCCCCATAGTATCACATTCTAGTTTGCAATTGGGAATGTATTACTTTATGGGGAGGAATGAACTTTTTTTTTGCGCACCAGTAAGCAACGGCCGCCTAACGGAGATATTCAATTGTTTTGGCGATCGGCATCAGTACCACGTGCACCAATCACTTATCGCGCCCAAATGCACTGGATTTAGCCACGTAAAAGTGACTATGCCCAGGCAGCGCTGAGCACCAGCAGCACTGGCACAGATGCTGCCCAGATGCCCCTACCCGTGGCTGTGCTGATGGGCGGTAGAGAGAGAGAGATATAAGGACTGAAGGAAAAGAAGAGGGGGGGGGGGGGAGAGAAAAGGACTGAGGGACGGGAGGATAGAGTGCAGCTACTGAGTCCTGCTACTGCCTGTCAGTGTCACCATCAACTGAATCCCAGGATCCTGGGAATTCCATGATTTAGGTGATTGGCCTCCCTAGTTAGTACCAAGCAGATCCCAACCCCCGCCCCACAGACCTAATAAGAGGGCACGTACATAGTAGATAGCAGAAGACTTAGCAAGGAGGGGTTCACTATGGTATGCCGGCGGTCGGGCTTCCGGCGACCAGCATACCGGCGCCGGGAGCCCGACCGCCGGCTTACCGACAGTGTGGCGAGCGCAAATGAGCCCCTTGCGGGCTTGCTGCGCTCGCCACGCTATTTTATTCTCCCTACAGGGGGGTCATGGACCCCCACGAGGGAGAATAAGTGTCGGTATGCCGGCTGTCGGGATCCCGGCGCCGGTATACTGTGCGCCGGGATCCCGTCAGTCGGCATACTGAAGACCACCCGCAAGGAGGTATGAAGTGAAAAGACAGGATGGAGGTGCACACCGATTAGATAACTGTTCTGTCATATCAAAGCGTATATCTGATTGGCAGTATTTATCGTATAGTGTGTACCCAGCATTAAGCAAACACAAAAAAAAAAAGTAACTTTGTATCTGGACCAAACCATCTTACAATGCAAGGGGTACAAATATTTGTATTTATTTGTACAGAAAGTATAATAATAATAATAATAATAATAATAATTTATATAGCACTCTTTCTCCAGTTGGACTCAAGGCGCTTATACAGTACATGCCAGCTGCTCTTGCATGTAGACCAGAGCCGGATTAAGGGGGGGGGGTCACAGGGGGTAAGTACCCCGGGCCCCCTGATCCAAGAGGGCCCTCTGCCACCCACCACAGATCGGATTTTAAACACCGACCCGCAGCGCGGCAACAGCAGGCATTAGCAGCTGAGCCGTCATACTGACAGCGCTGCACTGCTATGATGCGCTGCTGGCGAGCACCCACATTGAAAGCCCGCGCCGGCCCGGCTCTCAGTGTAAATGACTGCCCGTGCCGCGCGGGTTGCAAGGAGGATCCGGCGGCCCGGGCGGGGGCAGGAGAGAAGAGGAAATAGCGGGCCAGGCAAATCGACTGATACAGTATGTCAGTGGAGGGTGAAGGAGCATGCCGCAGCCACTGCAGCGTGTGCAGCCAGGCAGCTCAAGATAGGACAGTAAGAAATAAGTGCCCCCCCCCCCCGTAATTACCAGATTGCGCTGTGTGTGTGTGTGTGTCATACATGTGTGTAAATATGCTATTAGTTCAGTGTGTGGGGAAGACTTTGGGGCCCCCTGTCTTAAATGCCCCGGGCCCCCCAAACCCTTAATCCGGCTCTGATGTAGACCACAAATGCTGGACAGCTTTGTTAAACTGCAATGTAGATTTGGGTTTGGACAGGACCCTCTTATATCTAAAGCTGGTTACAGTACACACTACGCGATATATTTTGCAATCATGGTACCTGCGACCACTCTGTACAACCAGTGTATAGTGTGTACTACACAATCTGTCGTTAACACACATAGTTTGTATACATCGCCCCATCTAACGTGCTGCATGCCAGATGGGACGATGAGATATACAATGCTGTGCATTAACATTTCTGCACACCATATATCATATGTATTTAATATAACATCCAGTGGGCACTTTGGTGCACATGTCCCACCAAGCACTTGTACATTCTCAGGCACCACACCATTACCTGAGGACCCATGGGGTATTAATCTGGCCCTGCTTTTGTAGAAATATATCAATGCAGATACAATTGTAATTTTACTTGTCCAGAAGAAGCGCCATAGAGACAGTCACTATGATGAAATATGCACAGAAAGTCGGTTCTCTGTAGAGGATACTGTAAATTATACAGATCCAGTTTATTGAATATTTATGTAATATTAAGTTTAGGGCTATGTACACACAAGCCTTATGGTTATGCATCTAACATGAGTTTGTAGCGGACGTTAAGGGTTAGTGTGAACCCTTCTGGTTTCAATTTACTGATCCTGACAGACATCTCCTATATAATAGCCCAGATCTGGGACTCTGTGCCTAACGCTGGGCAGAGTCACAGTGCTAGGCGGAGTCACAGTCACAGATATGGCCAATTATATAGGAGATGGGTAAATGAACAACCAGCCCAGGATTCACTTTCTCTGGTATCCCAGCATGGCTGCAGGCACGGGGGGCCTAGGCACCGCGCTCTCCCTGGCCGGCGGTCTGCCCGGGGCACAGCTCTCCAGGGCAGCCCCTCTCTGTGCACCATGCTGCATGGGGGACTGCTAAGCTGCGTGACCCGGGGATCAGGACCCAACGCCACCCCGCCGCACAGCTCACCCGCAGCAGCCGGCCACCGTACTCCACCCTGTGCGGCAGGGACGTACGGTGAGCTACATGAAAAATGACTTTATACCATCAAGACTCTGGCACAAACATTAGTATGACAGGAAAGGCTCTGCCTCATCCAACCGCACGTCACTGCTGTGTGGAGACAGCAGCGTCATCATGTCTTCCGCTCCTCAACACCCTGAGCGGGTCTGGGGTGCAGCAGCTGAGGACATTACATGGTTCAAGCAATGGACCAGAGGTATGGACAACCCCACCAGTCCGCCACACGCGGCAGCCCTGCACCCGCCCATCCCATACCTGCAGGCACGCCTCCCCTACCTGCAGATAATACTCCATATAATACAAATATTGAACCCCAGAAAGGCGCGCAGAGGTTAAGGGGGCGTAGCCCCTTGCGATGGTGTGAAGAGCACCCATAGGGCGCGATGAAGCACCTAGTTATATATATTTATGCATGTACTCAGCGACCACATTACTAGGTATACCTGTTAACTAGTGTAAATATCTAATCATGTTGCTGCAATGTACAGGGGGATTCAAAAGTCGCAGTATACCATACTTGCTTACCCTCCCGGAATGGCCGGGAGGCTTCCGAAAAACGGGTGACCCTCCCGGCCCCCCGGAAGAGCAGGCAAGTCTCCCGATTTACGGGGGTCACCCCCTGCCCGCCGCCCACTTAACGAGCAAAGTGGGAGACCGGGCAGGCGATGACGCGATTCTTGTTGAATCGCGTCATCGTAACCACACCCCCTGCTGTATAATGCCGGTAATCGCGGCATTACACAGCGGGGGGGGGGGGGGGGTCGTGGCTTAAACGACGTGTTCCAGAAGCCACGCCCATTCCTCCTCCGGACCGCCCCCGTTCCGCCTCCAGTCCACCCCCGTTCCGCCTCCAGCCCGCCCCCCTGTCGCGTCACCTGACTGCCAGCCCCCCCTGCTGAGCCGACGGGCTGCTCTCTCCCGGAGAGAGCAGCCCAGAAGTCGGTAACTTAGATTCAAGATGGCCGATTTCAAGATGGTGCCCATGTTCGGTACATACCCTAAAAGATAGCCCACCACATCCATACCTTACTGGAGTATTCAGTTTTCCAATTTCCTGCACGGTTTTTGAAACAAAAGGGTATACTGCGACTTTTGAATAACCCTGTATAAAAGCATACAGGCTTTGTTCAAGAGGTAGAAAAGGAAGAAGAAATGGGATCTACGTGACTTTAACCGTGGAATGATTACTGATCTGCTGATCCCTTGCGATTCTCACACATAACAGCATAACAGTCGCTAGGATTTGCTAATAAAGAGATGGGGCAAAGGAGAATGCTTGGACTGGTTCAAGCCGGCAGGAAGTAACAGAAATAACCATGTTTCACAGCGGCGTGGCGTGCAGGAGGGCATCTCTAAATGCACAGCACATTGAACCTTGAAGTGGATGGGCTGTAGCGGCAGAAGACCACACCGGGATCTGCTCCTGTCAGCTGCCAACAGGACACTGAGGCTACAAGAGCCACGTGTTTACCAACACTGGATAGATGCTATTGGAAAAATGTCACCTGGTCTGACGCATCTCAATGTCTCTTTCAATATGCAGATGCAAGGTCAGAATTCTGGTGTAATCAACATGTGTCCGCGGATCTACCCTGCCTTCTGGTGGCGTAATGGTGTGAGGATAGTTTTATTGGCACACATACAGTATGGCTCCTTAATACCCACTGAGCGTAGTTTAAATGCTACAGCCTACTGTTACCCACGGTGCATCCCTTTATGGCAACAGTCAGTAGCAGATCTTGCCACGGGCAAGCAGGACTTTTGCCCGGGGCGCCGCCTTCCGGAGGGCGCACTGAGCCATCCGGAGGGCAAGATCCGCTGCTGCTGTGTGCCCCCCCCCGCTGCCGCTGTGAAGGGAAACTAGACGCGTACGCGTCTAGTTTCCCTTCGTGGAGAGGTCCTTTACTGTGCGGTGCGCGATGACGTCATCGCGCACCGCACATCATTTCAGTCTGTACAGGGGGCGTAAATGATCACGCCCCCTGTACGAAGCCACGCCCCCTATTGCCGCCCGGGGCGCACAGAGCGCCAGAACCGGCCCTGGCCACAGTCTACCCATCCTCTACGGCTACTTTCAGCAGTATAATGTTACACAGCACACGTCATCTCACGCTGGTTCCACCAACTTGGCAATGAGCCGACTGTGCTCTAATGACCGTCAAGGTCACCAGCTCTCAATCCAAATGATCAGCTTTGGGGATGTGGTGGAAGGCAAAATTTGCAGCATGGATGTGCAGATCTGCAGAAACTACAATATGACCAGTAACTAAAAAGGTGTATTCTAGCGATAGAGGGGTCATTTCCAGTAAAAACAGATGTAGATATACCACTCTTGGGTGTGCAGTCGGGCTCTGATATACTAACGCCTTGGTATATATCTGTGAGGCGGTGATATGCTGCCTTTCTGTCAGTAGCCTGTATGCATTGTTTACAGTGGGGTTTGTTTAGATGGTCATGTGACAGTTGGAAGTGTGCGGTTATGTTGGATGTGTGCGGTCGAATGCACGGTCATGTGATCTAATGTGTCCAATCACGTTACCGAGTTTTTCTGTCATTATACCATGTCATTTTATAACTACAGTACATTAGGTTCAATACAATTCCAAATTCATCGATTTCTCTGTAAAGGATGAACTTGATACGTGTGCTTTGCACAGAAAGTAGGCCTCCTGATGTGATTCGTGGGTGTGGCATTCCTGCAAAGCCACACCCCTACCCATAAGGCCGCACCCACCTCATTTCAGGGTCCCTTTTCTTAAGGTAAAGAAGCTGGGAGGTATGCTAACAGCCGTATAACGTCTGATCGCAGAAAATAAATAAATTACACTCGTAAGGTCATGAGGTGCTCGTAGTGCTATCAGATACATGCCCAATGCTGTTTTGAAACCAAATCAATAACACAAACTCAGTATAAGAAACGCCTTGTATTGTGATACTGTGAACACTTGTGCAAACATGTAATGTGGTCTCATACATGGCTCCCATGAAGGAGTTATCAATCAGAAAGCGATCTTCCATAGCCGCTTGGAGTAGCGCAGTGCACAGTTTGCGTGAAATTGCTCGCCTGGAGAAGGTTTCTCTTGGTGGTGTGCAGTGTACCCTAAAGAGAACCGCCATAAACAACAGTGTATGTGATCGATCACGACCTGGACCACCTCGAGTGCCCACAAAACAGGAGGACAAATTTATCAGAGTGTGTTCCAAATGGGACATATTCCAAACATATTCCTGATGGATACGAAGAAGAAAATTGTGTCAATCGCGACCGCCAATAACCGCCTTGTAGCTGGTGGCTTGAAGGGATGTGCTGAAGCCCAAAAACCATTGCTTAGGCCTATAATTAAAAAGAAGAGGCTATTGTGAGCTAATAAGCACAGTAACTGGACCACTAGTCAGTGGAAGAAGGTTCATTGCAAACACCAACAGAAGCTTGACGTGTTTGAGTCCAAGAGACGCAAGTTTGTTCGTCGTGTTACAGGCACGCGCATACTTCCTGTTTGCATTCAACCAACAATCAAGCATTGAGGAGGTTCCATTATGGTCTGGGGACGTTTTGTAGGTGGTGTGGTTGGTGACGTCATAAAAATTGATACCATGCCATCCCTTTCGGCACCCGCCTCATTGGCTCCACTCACTACAGCAAGATAATGACCTAAAACCTACCTCCAGTCTTTGCAAAAAGTTTGTTCAGTTAAAACAGCAACAGATGCTGAAGAATATGCTCTGGCCACCCAAGAGTCCTGATTGCAATCCAATTGAACTTCTTTGGGATCATCTGGACAGGTATGTTTGAGATGTGCAAGTGACGAGCCAAAATCACCTTTGGGAGTTGCTACAAAACAAGTGGGCTGCAATCAGAGCTGAAACTTTAGACAAGCTGACCAGCAGAATGTCCCGCGTCTCTACAGCTTTGATGGGTGGATACTTTGATGCAAGAGAAATTTAAGGAAATCAAAACTCAATTTAACAAGCGATATTCTTGTTATCAATCCTCAGCAATGATAAATGGTGCTCCAGCCAATCAGCTCCTAACTGTCATGTGTTTACAAAAATGACAGGAGCTGATTGGCTGGAGCACCATTAATCATGTGTAATGAGGGGTGGTATTCATGTGACCGCCGGTCAGCTGACCGACAGTCACATGACCTCCTCCACCAGGCCGACGGGTTACTATCCCGATGGTCGGCATGCCGACCAACAGGGACTATTTCCACTCGTGGGTGTCCACGACACCCATAGAGTGGGAATAGAACCCGTGGCGACCGTAGCTCGCCACCGAGCCCGCAGCGTGGCAAGCCCGTAAGGGGCTTGCTGCACTCGCCCCTCCCCGCCGGGATCCCGGCGTCGGTATGCTGCCGGGATCCCGGCGGTCTTCTGACCGCCGGTCAGCAGTACTACACCTGTAATGAGTGATAACAAGAATGTCACTCATTGTTTAATCTGCCCCTTTATTTGTAAGTAATGCGTACTAAACATTTTTGCCAAAATAAATATATATTCATCACAAACTAGCTTCCTATGTTCATTACTTTTCATAAAATCAACTATTTGGGTGGTGTATTGAATTTAATGAGCTGTAGTGTAGTGTATTATATATATATATATATATATATATATATATATATATATATATTACAGTTTCATTGCATTTTCCATTTATAGGTAAATTGCATTTGAAAATCCAGTAGAGACGGCTTTTTTTTTTTTTTTTACATTTCCTAATACTTTGTTTTGCCTCTACATAATTATACTTCACCGCTAATTACATTCAAAATTTTCAGGGACCAGATTATGGGGTCAATCCAATTAGGTGCGAGTCTACGTGCGAGTTTGTTTCATGAAATGTGCAGATTTCGCATGAATGCACCCACCCAAGAATTCACTAATCCAACTAGAAATGCCAAGTCGCAGTAGTCGTGGTGAAGCGGTACGATTTCTCTACTAAATGCGATCTGGGAAAAGTGCATGAAATCGTTGTGGAACCAACCTGAACCCCAGAAAAGTGACAATTTCATTAGGAAAAAGGAGAGTACCAGATGCTTTTGAAAGGTGTCAAATGGCTGATTGGGGGGGGGAGTTATGTTTAAGTAAAAGAATGCAAAAAGCTTACGAATTTTATTTAAATTACAAAAGGAATTAACAAAAAATGCAAAAAAAATAAAAATAAATAGAAAAAAAGGTGCTTTTGTGGTAATCTGCGGCCATTTTAAAGTAAAAAAAAAAAATGTATCCAAAGCAATTATTTTTGGTTGGAATTAATGCTTTCATTAAATTTGGGGTGCATAATCTAACAAAAAAAGTAGATTTGTGGATAATTTGAGGATTTTTTTTTATTATTATTATTTTTACCCCAAAACTGACATGTCATTATTGGTCCAATTAAGCTAATTAAAAACGTCCACATGCCTATCGGGGTGGGGGGGTTGGGGTGGCAAGTGGTCTGAAGCAATTCTCAACATTTTTTACTTCAAATAACGGTTTTCACTACCTTCTCACTCCCTCAGAAGGGTGTGTATGGAGAAACGCAAGTTTACTCTGGGGGAAGCGATGCGAGTTTGTAATTGAATTGCAAATGCAGTTTGTGGTGCAAATTTGCTGCAAAAACAGCTCACACAGGTCAGCTCACACCTAACTGAATTGACCCCTATATAAATATATATGGTTAGCAACTCATGACTGGCTACTGTGTTGCAAAAAACAAGAAAGGAAAGAAAATCCCCATAAATTATGATCAAATAATCTTGACACAATCACTCAAACCGTTTTCTTGAGTTTTACCATTAAAAGTCAGAAAAGTGGATTTTACAGCGTAAGGTTAGGCCGGTGACATTGTCAGGCTAAAATGAAAGCTTCATCCAATTTCGTCAGTAACATTATCTTATCCTAGGCAGAAAAGATTTCTCAGAGAGACTTCCTCTAAATGACCTGCAGTGAAGAACATCTGTAATAGTCTGAAGGAAAATGAAGGGCTGAGCATTCACAGCAAAATAAAAAGACGAAAGAAAAAAGTTCTTTACAATGTGTTTTGTAATGGGTCGCCAATATCCGCCTACAGCAGCAAACCACAGACTGGGATGTCCAGTAACGGTTCCAAAACAACAAATCAATTAGGGTTGAAATGATTTGATGCCTGACATCAAATCCACACATAGGTGACCCCTGCAGAAAGTGACAATGCAGTTTCCAATATGATCAATACTTAAACGTCTCCTGCTCCAATTAGATCAACAGGTTACAGCTGGAAAAGCTACAATTATTTCCATTGGCGTCTTCTAGGCAGTGCACAGTATCAGCTGCCAGGCAGACGTGTATTGCCTACCCAGCTTCTTTATAATGAGATGAGCCCCTCACCTTGGTGTAGTTTAGCGATATACTATCTTAGCACAATAAACAGTTTGCAAACTGCTTTCAAATGGGAACTTTCACGCTAACGAGCTTGAGGCCTTGACAGCACATAGAGGTTGACAGAAGGGAAGGGGAAAAAAAATATTTGTTGCAAAAACCTCAAAGAGCAAAGCAGAGAGGAGAGAAATATCATTTGCATCCAATGTATCTAATGTGATTCCACTGTTCTCCTGCACACAATGCTACAGCAGCACCGCACAGCTGAAGAAGGCTTCGTCCAATATTCAGTATAATGACAACACAACTGGTATTCATTCAGGTTGTCAGCCTCAGTAAAGACACCAGTACAATAAAATTAACATGAAAAAAGGAGCAAATTTAAAACCTTCTGTCGGCATCAATTGTCTGCACTAAGTACTGTGAACTTAGTTGCACATTTTAAGGGTTAAAATTCTTTTCACCCAGACCTCAGTCTCTGGTAGTGTTCCCTATAGTGCAGACCGGTCGTGTACTAAACAGTTTGGATAGATAGACAAGAAAACATGCAATAAGGACGATCTCAACATTAATGTTAGCAGAATTGCAGCAGGCACATCTCCAAAGCCTGATCTATTCTGCACCCACCACAGGGAAGTAATGATCCAGTAATATATTTTTTATTATATATATTAATATAGTATATATATTAATATCAACCCTCACATGCCTGGACTGATGGGATATTTAACATTTTCCTGCATCAAAAGTTCCATGCATAATCGATTTTATTAACCCCTTCCGCCGAGGCACCTCTGGCAGCCACAGGAACCGAACCAATAAAATAGAAATGCAATATTGATAAGTAAAAAAAACCCATTAATAGACGTTGAACTCTACTTGTGCTGATCTCTCATTTGTTCTATAATAAATGCAAGTGGAATCCGTTTGCGGATTCATCCCCACCTCCTGGGTTTAGAACTGGTAAATGATGAGGAGAAACAATCATACTTCTCCACTGCAAATAAGCTACCCCTTGCTGTAGCATCTGGAGATGTTCTGCTAATCACCAGCAAAACCTCAACAGGCAGAGAACCCTCTCCCAACTTCCACAGCCAAGATTCCCAAACACAATGCTGCTTTTGACAATACCACACACGGAACCTAATAATGCACTTCGGAACAATTGCAATTAATGAGGACGTATCGATCAGATTAATCAATGAAGTGTGGGGGGAGAGGGGGGTATAAACACACACACAAATAATCCTGGACAAATGAAATTACACACTGCCGGGTGTAATGACTACCTAGAGAATAGATGTACTGAGGCTAATATAGGTTGCAGCCTTCATTCCTTTATTCATAGGGGACACTGTGCACTTAACAGAGGGGGTTAATTTATTTACTCCTGGACATCCTATAAACATAGTACGAATATGCATATAGGTAGGTAGGGGTTAACAATTGCATTCGTGAAGGAGATGATGAAGGTAGATGCCGGATGACATGTCAGTGAGGGCTGCAAGAGGAATTTCAAACAATACGGACAGCGGCGCATCTGCATATACCTGTATTGGATGAGTTAACCCATACCACACCAGTCAGGAGTAGACATAAAAGTCTTTCCAGGTAATAAATAAGTGCAAAATACCCATGACAAAGTGCAGCTGCCCAGACTTTTGCGTAATAAGACCTGGGGGGGCATCATGCCTATGTATAAGGCGTTTGGAGGGATGCATATAATTAGGACATTCATCTAGCACAACCCTGTAGGATTGAAACAGGGTATGTAGGCTACGCTAGGCTTTCTCCCGTAACACCTGCAGAAGGTAGAGGGGCATTTCTTTGCAGCACCAGAGCTATGGGCAACCAATATATAAATGGGCTACTGGGCTGGCACCCCCCTGAGGGCTACTACGGGTGCAGATCAGGCGTGTTTTGGGTCTGGAAGTCGCTGGGTACAAGGTTGGAAATTATTCAGCCGGCAGCTACATGTACAGAGATGAGCTGGATGCAAATCAGGATAGGAACTAATTAGCACTGGCTACTAAGAGGGTGGCAATGGGGGGGGGGGGGGGGGGCAGTTGTTCAATGGGTCAGGACTTGGGGCATGCAGCCATACCATACCAGACAGGTAGGTGGTGGTGGGTGAAGGGGGGTCTTGGGGGGGGGCATTATTGGGCACTTACATAAAAATAATAAGACATTATTCAAGGTTGGGGAATGATTATTTTGCCAATGATGCCGGTAATAGGGGCAATAGGATAATTAGCAGACGTGCACTTACAGAGAGCATTGCTAGAGTGCAGTCCTGTCCTTCTGTCACTGCTTGTTGGGGTCCTGTCCCTCTTTTTTTCACCCCCCCTGCTCTTCTCCTCAGCTCCGGCTGCAGCTTTTCTCTGTATATCACTGTCCTCCTCACTCTCTGAGCCCTGGTTGCTGCTGCTGCTCCGATAGCGAGCCGTGACCGCGCGGCGCGCCACCCTCGACTCCCCGTGCCACCGTAGTAGTTGTGAGCGGCGCGCGCACAGAGACTCCTCCGCTGTCACACACACATGCGCGGCCGCTCTGAGTCACGGGAGCGCGGAGGGGGGCCGAGGCAGTGGCACCTGTTTCCCCCCGTGCGCGCGCGTATGGGGAAAGGGGTCGGCGGGGGCGCGCTCACCTGTGGCTGAGGTGTGTTTTCGGAAAATGTCTTTAAAAAAAAAAAAGATCTTCATTGAGTCCATTAACTGGTTATAGATTGCCTCTTCCTGGTCACTTATTCAATTATTTATATCACCATCTGTCATAGTAATGAATGACTAGATTTCTGTCCTAGGGATCCCATTATCGTTTTGAGTCAAGGTCCAATGGGTCACTGTTAATAAAGAAATCATTTTATGTAATGTCTGTGAGAAGACATCCTAAACCACTGCTTTCCCTATTGTACCACTTAGGACTGTGTATTATATACCAGCATTAAGCAAACTGGAAGTCCTCTGATTGCTGGGATTTCCATGCCACCTGGAAAAATAAAGGTTGAATACTTCTGCTTTATATTATTATTAGCATTAAAGCTGGGTAAAAGTCGTCTACATCGCCTAGTGTGTATGCATAATTGTGCGCTCCCGTGGGTTGTTAGCGACTGACTTTGGTTGGCCCTGCTGGCTGCATGGAAAGCCTAAAGATATTGCTAACGGTATATTGCACATCATCTAGTGTGTACGGCTAACCGGACGTCTTGATGATATGTCGGTCACGTTTAGCATCTTATTAATTAAAGACGATTATTAAAATTAGCCATTGCTCAGTCTAGAGTATACAGGAGCAACGATAAATCGTATACAAAGAAATTAAATACTATATCGTTCAATCGTTGGCATATTGCACAGTGTGCTCTCAATATCGCTTGTTCTGGGCTCAGGGGAAATCATCCCGAAAATTGGACTGAATGCATACCTGCCAACTTTAGGAACGAAGAAAGAGGGACTCTTGGCGCGGCTGTGCAGCACCCGGCCAGCAAAAGGGGCGTGGCCTCAACCAAGTTGGTATGGCTTTGCGGGATTGCCGCGATCACGAGCTATGCCCCGTTTTCATCACTGAGGAGGCATGCCCAGTGCTCTGTGAGCTGCTGGCATGCCCCCTCTCCCTCTGTCTCCCGTGAATAGACGCTGTGCACATGCGGTGAGTGACAGAGCCTCCCAACGGGATTCAGTCTCTAGGTCGACAGTAACTAGGTCGACCACTATTGGTCGACGGTAACTAGGTCGACAGGGTCTCTGGGTCGACATGTTCTAGGTCGACGGGTCAAAAGGTCGACATGAGTTTTTCACAATTTTTTTCTTTTTTTGAACTTTTTCATACTTAACGATCCACGTGGACTATGATTGGAACGGTAATCTGTGCAGAGCGAAGCGAGGGGACACGGTGCACTAATTGGGGTTCCCCGTCACTCTACGAAGAAAACAACACAATTTTTTTTTTTAAACTCATGTTGACCTTTTGACCTGTCGACCTAGACCATGTCGACCTAGTTACTGTCGACCAGTAGTGGTCGACCTAGACACCGTTGACCTAGTTACTATCTACCTTCCATACCACACCCCTCCCAACTTCCCCCTCCCACCACCACCATGGGACACTGCTGCCGCGGGTGGGATATCAGGACAGTCCCCAAAAAACGGGACTGTTCTGTGAAAATCGGGACAGTTGGGAGGTATGTGAATGCTGGTCGCTCCAGTGTGTATCCAGCTTAACATAATTATTATTGTTATTATTATTTATTTATAAAGCACCACAAGTGTCTGCAGCGCCATACATAGCAAAAAGAGATGACACCCTTTATTTACTGCCTCATAAATGTGTATGTATTGCTTATGAATCTAATGCAATCATATTTCCCAATGTTTTATGCTTTAAATTTGGTACAGTATACTTTTTACTTATTTATTAATCTTTATACAGATGGGGACAAATTTGTTTGTACCCTTACAGCTCATTGAAACACTGCATAATTCCTCCGAAGTAGTGATGAAATGAAAAACTTTTGTCTTATGCAACAGACATACAGTATTTAAAACAGGTACAGGGTATGTGGTGCAAATTGTCCCCTGCTCCCATAGTATACTTACCTTGTGCAGCAGGTAGGTCCACCCTTCTCTGCAGAGCCATCTTCCCAGTGACAATTTCGGTAGCATGTGCCGCTCTGCCTGTCCAAGGTGCTGCCTGCAACGTGGAGGGAAGGGGGGGGGGGGGCAGTAGGACCCGGTACCCTGGCAGGCCCCTCCACCCGGCCAGGGTAAATACAACCCACCCCCTTTCCGGCACCCCTGCAAATACTCTGGCACTTTGCTAGATCCTTAACTTTCTTGTACACATGCACCATCTTCACGAATATCACTGGGAAGATGGCAGATGGCACTGCGGAGGTGGAGGGACCCGCTAGCTGGCGCGTGGTAGGATACAAGGCTGGGGGTGGTGTTACTGCTCAGAGGAGGAGACCCCCTAAGATGTTAATTATAGGGTATAGCAAAGGAACTGTAATACTGTCACAATAAATGGTTGCTTACTCTCCAAGGAAATTCTAAATCGGACTGTACAGATTTGTTGGTATCCCTTAGAAAAGATAATAAACAATTGGATTATAGTGATATTTAAAAGTAATTCCTTTATTGAATTAGCTTCACACGTCTCTTCAATCTTCTTATCGGCCATTCAACCTATTTGAAAAGAGAAAAGTAGTTACTATACTGTTTGGTATCATCTTGTGCACCACCACACTGAGGATGGAACAGAGAAAGCAAAGGAAAGAGTATTCTGAGGATATCAAAACGAAAATTAAAGGTAAATGCTATAAAACCATGTCTAAGCAGCTGGATGTTCCTGTGACTGCAGTTGCAGATCTTATTGTAAAAGTTTAAAATCCATGGCACGGTAGCCAACTTCTCTGGATGAGACCGCAAAAGAAAAATCCGTCCCAGATTAAATAGAAGAATAGTGAGAATGGTAAAAAAAAAAAAAAAAAAAGCCAAGGAAAACATCAAAAGAGATACAAGCTGCACTCCAAGGTCAAGGTATGTTCTCAGTGTCTGATTGCAGAATACAATGCTTTCTGAGCGACAGTGGGCTCCATAGAAGAAGACACTTTAGATAAAAGCAACATAAAGAAGGCAAACTGGAATTTTGTAATTTACATACTGACAAGCCACAATGCTTCTGGGGGGATGCGCAGTGGCGCCGAGAGAGGGGGGGAGAGGGTACAAATTACCTGGGCCCAGGTCTGATGGAGGGGCCCATTGGGGGCCCTCGGGCTTCCTCCCCCTTAACTGGCAGCAGCAGCTGCATCTTTTCTTCTCAGCCCAGCATACGCTCCTGTGTGCTGGGCTAGTGTGTGGCCATGGTGGCAGTTAAAATACAATTTTTTCTGTATTTTTGTAAGGATGCCTGGCCACACCTCCTGTGATTAGGCCACGCCCCATAAAAAAAAGTACCTGGGCCCAGACAGGCTCTCGACTGCCCTGGGGATGCGGTTAAGATGCTGACTGTCGGGATCCCGGAAGCCGGAATGCTGACGCTGAAATCCCGAATGGCGATGCCGGAATCCCGACACAACGCCGGAATCCCGACACCGTACACCCTGACCGTGAGTATTGTGGGTGGATTAGGGTTGGGCCTGTGAGGTTAGGGCTGGTTTAGGCGCTTCCCAGGGGGAGTTATGGTTAGGCTGAAAGGGAGGCGGGGGACGTTAGGGTTAGGCTTCGGGGAGGGGGGTTAAGCTAGGCACCGCCAGGGGGGAGTTAGGTTTAGGCACTAAGGGAGGAGGGTTAGGGTTAGGCTGCGGGGCAAGGGGGGGGGGTAGGTTTAGGCACACCGGGGGTTATTTAGGGTCAGGCACTAACAGGGAGGTTAGGGTTAGGCTGTAGGAAGGGAGGGTTAGCGTTAGGGGGTAGGGGACTGGGGGGAGGGGGACAGTTTTACCTCCCCCTGTTGGGATTTCAACTACTGGGATGCCGGCGTTGGTATTCTGACCTCCAGCATCCCGTATGTCGTCAAATCATACTGAACCCCTTCTGGGATATTGTGCTTCAGACAAATGAGTCAAAACTGGACCTTTTTTGCAAGTCACATCAGCTGTATGTTCACAGATGACCAACATAGGATTTTAGTACCTACCGGTAAATCCTTTTCTCTTAGTCCGTAGAGGATGCTGGGGACTCCGTAAGGACCATGGGGTATAGACGGATCCGCAGGAGCTTGGGCACACTATAAAGACTTAAACTGGGTGTGAACTGGCTCCTCCCTCTATGCCCCTCCTCCAGACCTCAGTTAGAAAACTGTGCCCAGGAGAGATGGACATTTCGAGGAAAGAATTTATAAACACGGTGAGTGTCATACCAGCTCACACCACGAACACACCGCAGAACGTGGCATTCAATAGAAAACCAGCCGACGGCATGAAAAATACATAGCCACATGCTAAGAGAATATGCAACACAACCTGTGTGGCAACACAACCAATAATAAGACACCGCATGCCATGGCATGAACAACGTCCGCAACAGTCTGACAGAGAAGAAACACCACTAGAGTGTAACAAAAAACAATAACTGCAGACACAGTACGCACTGGGACGGGCGCATCCTCTACGGACTAAGAGAAAAGGATTTACCGGTAGGTACGAAAATCCTATTTTCTCATACGTCCTAGAGGATGCTGGGGACTCCGTAAGGACCATGGGGATTATACCAAAGCTCCAAAACGGGCAGGAGAGTGCGGACGACTCTGCAGCACCGAATGAGCAAACAAAGGTCCCCAAAAAAACAGGGCATCAAACTTGTAGAGCATAGCAAAAGCATTTGATCCCGACCAAGAATCCGCTCGGCAAAGTGGAACCGCCGAGACTCCTCGGGCATCCGCCCAAGAAGAGCCCATCTTTCCATTAGAGTGGGCTTCCACCGACTTCGGTAACTGCAATCCAGCCGTAGAACGAACATGCCAAACCGCATCACAGATTCAGCGTGTAACAGACTGCAGAACGCAGACTCCCAAACCATGTTGGGAACAAACCAGACAAAGAGAGCCTCCGTTTCTCCAAACTGAGCCAAGATCGGCAACCTACATACTCAAATCCCTGGCTAGATCAAGGGAATTTGAATCAGCTAATGCCTAATAAACCACCGGCATCAAAATAGGCCGATTTCTGCGAATCCCAGAAACCACTCTTGGTAGAACTACCAACCGAGTACACAATTCCTCTCTATCCACCTGAAAGATCAAACAAGGCACTTGTGAGACAAAACCACTACTTCCGACACCCGCCTTGCGGACGTCAAAGCCAATAGCATGACCACTTTCCAAGAGAGAAATCTTGTAAAGAAACTTATTAGGCTTGCATCCACACCGGCTAGTAAAGTATGGATAAGCACGACCTATCTGAAAGTCTGCCATAGGAGCCTTCCTGGATACACACCAAGACACATAACTACTCCAACTACGGTGGTAACGCTTTGCCGTTAGTTCTCTCCTAGCCTGAAGAATGGAGGAAACGACTTCACTGGGAACACATGTTCGGCTTAGGATATGGCATTCAACCGCCCCGCCGTCAGACGCAGCCGCGGTAAGTCATGATACACGCCCTGATCTTGTTGTAACATAACCTCACGTAGAGGAAGAGGGCAGTAATCTTCTATGAGTAAACCCTGAAAAACTAGATAGCCAACCCTCGCTGGCTAGACCGGATTCAAGAGGATCACCGGAACCCTTTGATTCTCTTACGCTTACCATCGTCAGAAAAGTGAAAGCGGAGAGGCCACATAGACCGACCAAAACCACCTACGGTGTCACGAGGATGGCTATATCTTGAGTGTCCCTTGACCTGTGTCACAACAGAGGGTTTTGGCTGACAGGAGAAAGCCTCAGTTGTAGGGGCTGAGAGGAACTTAAACCGCGGAGGTTTAATCAGACCCCTGGACATGTAAGTGTTAAAAGGAAACCCGAAGGTGTGACCATGACAACCAGGTAAAAGTCAAAATAAAAGTTTATTAACAGACTCCGTGTAAACAAACAGCATTCAAGGTAAATAATGGCAATGATAAATAATATGATTCCTGGAGCACTCTGACCATGAAATGGTTACACAGGACACTGGTAGGTAAGAACAGCTGTTACAGTCCTTAGATGGAATAATCTTACCAGGCCTGGCTGTAGTAGTGAAGATATCCAAGGAACATGCCAGCAGATGGAACAGATGAAGTTGGTAACTTGAATCAGCTGTTGTAATTGCTGGGTGGAACCAGCCAGGTGGTAAGACACAGAGTGGATGCGGAATGGAATCAGCCAGATGAAAAAGTCATTGAATGAATGCTGGGTGGAACCAGCCAGGTGATGAAACACGGAGTGAATATAGTGAGATGCTAGGGAGCGTGGAAACAGAGGAATTGAAGAATGATTACCGGTGGTAGTGGATACTGCTGGAAGCAGATGAAATAGCTGGAAACTGGATCAGCCACGGAGAACTGCAGAGTCAGGCTGCACCGCAGGATGGTAGGCAGGTGCGGGTCTCTTTGGTGGATGCTGGAGACAGGAGCTGGAACCTGGAAACACAACCACAGGAGAGAGACTGGAACAAGGTATGACAAACAAAGCACTGACCATTTCCTGGCCCAGGCACAGGATACTTATACCTGCAGCAATGCAGGTATTGGCTGGGCAATTATGCAGATTTCCAGGCAGTGGATTGGAGGAACTGAAGCATGTGATTAGATCCAACATGGCTTCGCCCATGTTAGAACTTGGAGGGAAAACTGGCTTGGGAACCATGTGGAAACATAACTGTAATGGCGGCGGCGGCCACAGAGGACAGGAGACGCCAGACTGACAAATGTATGCTGAGACTCGTGGATGACAACGGAGGCCGCGGCAGGCATGGAACACCACACTGACAACCTGCACCTATAACACAGGAGCGGCGGCGGAGGCCGCGGAGAACGGGAGACGCCATGCAGGATTCAAACATGGCTCCGCTGTGACAGCATCTCAGCGTGACAGGAGGAATGTGCAGTATGTGGACACAGATGAGATCCGGCCTTGGAACGCTGAGCGAGCCTCAGGAGACATCTGAAAGGCAGGTAATGGCGTCCAGATACCCGGATCGTGACAGCACCCCCTCCTTTAGGAGTGGCCCCAGGACGCTTCTTAGGCTTTAGAGGAAACTTCGAGTTGAAATTCCGGACCAAGGCAGGAGCATGGACATCAGACGCATTGGTCCAAGAGCGTTCTTCAGGACCATAGCCCTTCCAGTCAATAAGATACTGCAACTGACCGTAACGGAAACGTGAGTCCAGAATCTTGGCCACCTCATACTCGATTCCCCATTGAGTCTGAACTTTAGGAGTTGGAGAAAGTGCAGAATGAAACCGATTCAGGATCAGCGGTTTCAACAGGGAAACATGAAATGTCCTGGGTATTTTCAAGAAGGGAGGTAACTGGAGTCTGTAAGCAACAGGATTGATGACTTGTTCAATTTTAAAAGGACCGATGTAACGAGGAGCAAATTTCATGCTGGGAACTCTCAACCTCAAATTCTTCATGGACAACCATACTCGATCACCCACCTTGAGAGCAGGAACCGCTCTACGCTTCCTATCGGCAAACTTCTTGTACCTAAATGAGGCTTTAAGCAGGGCTGCGCGGACATTCTTCCAGTTGTTTGAAAACTGACGCAAAGTGACATCCACCTCTGGAACAGAAGTTGCTGGAAGCGGTTGGAATTCTGGAACCTTAGGGTGAAATCCATAGTTGATGAAGAATGGTGTTGAGGAGGATGAGGAATGGTATTGATTGTTGTGGCTAAACTCGGCCCAAGGAAGGAGTTGAACCCAGTCATCTTGGGAGGAAGACACATAAATGCGGAGGAAGGCCTCCAAGTCCTGATTCACACTCTCGGTTTGACCATTGGTCTGAGGATGGTAAGCTGTAGAAAACTTTAACTTGACTTGGAGGGCTTGACACAAACTTCGCCAAAATTTGGCTACAAATTGTACTCCACGATCGGAGATGATCTCTTCAGGAAGACCGTGAAGTCGGAAGATCTCTTGGATAAACACTTGGGCCAACTTGGAAGCTGACGGGAGACGGGTGAGGGGTATGAAATGTGCCATCTTGGTGAACCGGTCAACTACCACCCAGATGGTATTAAACTTATTGCATATAGGCAGATCTGTAACAAAGTCCATCGACAAATGGGTCCACGGTAGACTGGGAACAGATGATGGAACCAGTTGCCCCGCAGGAGACTGGCAGGGAACTTTGTGTTGGGCACACTTTGGGCAAGAGGCAATAAACTCCTTGACGTCCTTCTTCAGAGTTGGCCACCAGTAGGACCTAGAGATAAACTCGAGGGTTTTCTGAATGCCTGTATGTCCGGCAAAACGGGAAGCATGGGCCCAATGCATGAGCTTCTTCCTTAACACCGGCTTCACAAAACTTTTCCCTGGTGGGGGCGTAGAGTCCATCCCTACCGTGGAGAATGCCAACAGATTAATAATAGGATGCTTGTCTGAAGACTCTGACTCGTTTTCTTGCTCCCAAGAGCGGGAAATGGCATCGGCCTTGCGATTCTGAGAGCCCGGACAGAACTGGAGTTTAAAGTCGAACCTGGAAAAGAAAAGTGCCCATCTGGCCTGACGGGGGTTAAGACATTGTGCGCCTTTCAGGTATAAAAGATTCTTGCGGTCGGTAAATATCGTGATTGAATGAGAAGCTCCCTCCAACAGATATCTCCACTCCTCAAGAGCGAGCTTGATGGCTAGCAACTCCTGGTCGCCAATGGCATAGTTGCGCTCAGCTGGGGAGAACTTCCGGGAGAAGAAACTGCAGGGATGTAGATGGCCATCTTTAGCCCTCTGGGATAACACCGCTCCTACTCCAACGGAGGAGGCATCCACCTCTAAGATGAAAGGAGAGTCGGTGTCGGGCTGTTTCAGAACTGGTGCAGAGATGAAACGTTGTTTTAGAAGATGAAAAGCTTGCGTAGCTTCTTCAGACCACTTGGACGGGTTAGCACCCTTCTTGGTTAATGCAGTGATAGGCGCCACAATGGTGGAAAAGTCTCGTATGAACTTTCTGTAATAATTGGCGAACCCTAAGAACCTCTGGACCCCTTTGAGGGTTAAGGGTATCGGCCAATTCTGGATTGCTTGTAGTTTATCAGGATCCATCTCTAGTCCGGAACCGGACACAATGTAACCTAGGAACGGAATGGATTTAACTTCAAAGACACATTTCTCCAATTTGCAATAGAGATGATTGACACGGAGACGGGACAGAACCTCCTTTACCCAGAAACGATGTTCCTCTAGATTATTGGCAAAGATGAGGATATCATCTAGATAAACCACGACATGGCGGTATAAGATGTCTCTGAAGATCTCATTCACGAAATGCTGGAAGACAGCTGGAGCGTTGCTCAATCCGAAGGGCATGACGAGGTACTCATAATGTCCATCACGGGTGTTAAAAGCGGTCTTCCACTCGTCACCCTCACGGATCCGGATGAGATTGTAGGCACACCTCAAATCCAACTTTGTAAAGATGGTTGCTCCGCTGACTCTATCGAAGAGCTCTGTAATCAAAGGTAAAGGATACCGGTTCTTGACGGTAATGTCGTTCAGACCTCTGTAATCGATGCACGGTCGCAGACCACTGTCCTTCTTCTTAACGATGAAGAAGCCTGCGCCAGCTGGAGAAGAAGAAGGTCGGATAAAACCTTTCGCCAGGTTCTCTTTGATGTACTCCTCCATGGAGTGCGTCTCAGGCAGAGACAACGGGTAAGTTCGGCCTCGAGCTGGAACCTTCCCTGGAATGAGATCAATTGGGCAGTCCCATTCTCTATGAGGAGGAAGGATATCAGCAGAAGCCTTACTGAACACGTCCGTGTAGTCTTGATATGGAGGAGGTGGAACATCAGACGACCTGGGGAAAGAAGAACAAACAGGAAGCACTTTGGACAAACAAGTCTTAGCACAGGAGGGACCCCATGCTAGTATTTGCGGAGTCGTCCAGTCAATCGACGGATTGTGGAGACGGAGCCATGGAAGGCCCAAAACCACTGGATGTGTGGCTCTTGGAATCACTAGGAAGGAAATAAATTCTGCATGAAGAACTCCCACTCTCAGACGAACTGGTAGAGTCCTTAGAGAAATAACTGTGTCAAAAAACTTGCTGCCATCTACTGCAGTTAAGGAGATGGACGAAGGAAGTCTCTCGGTGGGTAGGGACCACCGTTTAACATAAGCTTCGGTTATGAAATTCCCAGCTGCTCCAGAATCAAGGAGGGCAATGACGTTCCTGTAACGTTGAGCAATTTGGAGCGAGACTGGGAGATTACAATCATGAGGAGATGGAGAGGAGATCATTACTCCTAGCCAGCCCTCTCCTTGGCGAGCTAGGATTTGGAGTTTCCCGGACGTTTGGGACAGGCATTGATAATGTGAGACGGAGCTGCACAATAGAGACAGAGAGACGTCTTCGGCGCTCAGCGGGAGATAGACGGGAACGGCCAATTTGCATGGGCTCATCCTTGGATGAAGACGGTCGACGAAGAGGAGGAGCAGAAGATTTTGGAGCAGACGATCTTCCTCGCTCGGTTGCTCTCTCTCTGAAACGTAGATCAACCTTCGTGCAAAGAGAAATTAGCTCATCCAACTTACAGGGCAAGTCTCTGGTAGCTAACTCATCCTTGATGCGTTCTGATAAGCCATGCCAGAATGCAGCATACAGGGCCTCGTTGTTCCATACCAGTTCGGATGCCAGGATTTTGAACTGTATGAGATACTGTCCCATAGTACGTGTTCCCTGGCATAAACGGAGAATCTCAGATGAAGCAGAGGTTACCCGGCCTGGCTCGTCGAAGATGCGCCTGAATGTTGCCACAAAGTCCGTATAGGAGGACAGCAGGGGATCAGACCTCTCCCATAAAGGTGATGCCCAGTCAAGGGCTGAGCCGCTGAGAAGGGAAATGATATAGGCAATTCTAGTACGGTCGCTGGGGAAATTGCCAAGCTGAAGCTCAAAGAGGATTTCGCATTGGTTAAGAAATCCCCTGCAAAACCTTGGAGATCCGTCAAACTTTGCTGGCGTTGGGAGATGAAGACGTGGAATGGAAATGGGTAAGGTGGGTGGGGTTACAGCTGGTGTCACTGTAGTGGACGCACCGGACGTGCCAGGTCCACGGAGGGTCGTTTGAATCCCATCCAGTCGCGTAGAGAGATCCTGGAGACAGCGGATGTGGCCTTGTGCAGCCTCCTGATGTTCGAGTCTGGCTGACAGTTCTTGCATCGGCCTAGCCGCTTGATCCTGGTCTCCGGCTGGATTCATATGGTCAGTGCTTACTGTCACAACTGAGGGTTTTGGCTGACAGGAGAAAGCCTCAGTTGTAGGGGCTGAGAGGAACTTAAACCGTGGAGGTTTAATCAGACCCCTGGACATGTAAGTGTTAAAAGGAAACCCGAAGGTGTGACCATGACAACCAGGTAAAAGTCAAAATAAACGTTTATTAACAGACTCCGTGTAAACAAACAGCATTCAAGGTAAATAATGGCAATGATAAATAATATGATTCCTGGAGCACTCTGACCATGAAATGGTTACACAGGACACTGGTAGGTAAGAACAGCTGTTACAGTCCTTAGATGGAATAACCTTACCAGGCCTGGCTGTAGTAGTGAAGATATCCAAGGAACATGCCAGTAGATGGAACAGATGAAGTTGGTAACTTGAATCAGCTGTTGTAATTGCTGGATGGAACCAGCCAGGTGGTAAGACACGGAGTGGATGCGGAATGGAATCAGCCAGATGATAAAGTCACTGAATGAATGCTGGGTGGAACCAGCCAGGTGATGAAACACGGAGTGAATATAGTGAGATGCTAGGGAGCGTGGAAACAGAGGAATTGAAGGATGATTACCGGTGGTAGTGGATACTGCTGGAAGCAGATGAAATAGCTGGAAGCTGGAAACTGGATCAGCCACGGAGGACTGCAGAGTCAGGCTGCACCGCAGGATGGTAGGCAGGTGCGGGTCTCTTTGGTGGATGCTGGAGACAGGAGCTGGAACCTGGAAACACAACCACAGGAGAGAGACTGGAACAAGGTATGACAAACAAAGCACTGACCATTTCCTGGCCCAGGCACAGGACACTTATACCTGCAGCAATGCAGGTATTGGCTGGGCAATTATGCAGATTTCCAGGCAGTGGATTGGAGGAACTGAAGCATGTGATTAGATCCAACATGGCTGCACCCATGTTAGAACTTGGAGGGAAAACTGGCTTGGGAACCATGTGGAAACATAACTTTAATGGCGGCGCCGGCCACAGAGGACAGGAGACGCCAGACTGACAAATGTATGCTGAGACTCGTGGATGACAACGGAGGCCGCGGCAGGCATGGAACACCACACTGACAACCTGCATCTATAACACAGGAGCGGCGGCAGAGGCCGCGGAGAACGGGAGACGCCATGCAGGATTCAAACATGGCGCCGCTGTGACAGCATCTCAGCGTGACAGGAGGAATGTGCAGTATGTGGACACAGATGAGATCCGGCCTTGGAACGCTGAGCGAGCCTCAGGAGACATCTGAAAGGCAGGTAATGGCGTCCAGATACCCGGATCGTGACAACCTGGAGCAATCTCCCTGAGGCCTCTCGTTGAGGCGATACGCCAACATGTCCAATTGTGACACTCCTCAAAGTCACGTCTGGGAAAGCTTCCCGATGACGACTGAATTTTTCCCGGCTGGATATCGCGGCAGCAGAGGAACTCTATTTCACCGTCATTTACCTCCGGAACGAAGACTGCTAACATAGCGGTTACCAGACTTCCCACTCAACTGCAAACTGTGCATCTTCCGCCATTGCTGCTTTGCTCCTTGTTCCGCCATAGCAGCTTACTTACGCCACTGCTGACAAGTCGTCTGGCAGAAGTAACACGGGCAGAACACGAAGATTACGTTCGTCGAAAATAGCTCTTAATTCAAGAAAGCTTATAACAGACAAGCTTCCCAACATGACCTTATCCTCCGAAAATACGTCCCTTGCAAAGGACTGCTCCCCAGCTTCAGAGATCTGTATGCACGGACACCAGGATCTAGACCTGGATCCCGAACCTTCATTCCTCTAGAAGGAGCGAACCGAGCAGACACCACAGGAGCGATGTCCTGGCCGTTAGGATTACATTCCGGTGCATGCGCATGTGAGACCCGGATCACACTTCCAACTGGTCTCTTGAACACCACTCTGGTATTAGACCTGCTCACCGAAAAAAAAACCTCTTAGGCCGCACCCATCTGTTTTATTAACAGAACATATTGATGAGGTGTCACCTCAAAGCCGATCCAACTCTGGATCCTCAGACCTCTTTCCACAGGAAAAACACAGAACCTTAACCGGTCAGTATCTACTCTGAAACCCACTTTCGACCTTTGCGTTGTTGGGAACAACAGTCAATCCCTGTGCCGAAGAACAGTCAGAGAGAAACAACAATTTGCACCTTGATATAGGGACAATCAGACAATGTCCTGAACCTGACGCACCTTTGTATGGCGTTGCGTACTACCTCCCCTTCCAGAGGGGAACGGCAAGATCTATTAGAAACAACCGTAAGTCAGAATGTCCCCCTGTGGATTCTATAAATAACTCACAGGTCCTAGTCTATTCCTGGACTAACTGAAAATTAGTAGACGAGTGCTCACCGGAGTGAGGACCAGCCCGATAGACTCAGCGACAAGAGGTGGATGTAGTGGAAACAGAAACGACATCCACTTCTGCGAACCTAACAAGGCTGCAGAACACTTACCTTTTCACCTTCCACTGTCTGCACAGAAAAGGAAAAGAAAAGAACGGTATTGAACCGGTTAAAACGACTGCATCCCACAAAAGAATGCGTCACCCACCGTTGCGAAGGAGGCTAACTCACGAAGGTAGACTTACCAGTGGTATCCGCCGAGATTGACTGACCAGAGGCCACACCAAACAGCTGTATACCTCCCACCAGCATCTCCCGGAGACATCCTCCGCATTTTTCCGGTCACACCTCCTGCTGTCACTTGGCAGCCTGCTGTAATGTTATACGGTAGAATAAACATAGGCAAGCCTACCCACTCTGGGTAGGGTAAAATTGTCGGATGCCTACCCGAACACAACACTCCCTCAAGTGCAGTGCAAATAAGGTCAAAGTATAGAAATAAAATTTCACTTAGCTGCCTGTGTATGATCCTTTGCGACCGGGCTCTGCGTCGACCAGGAGTTGACTGTCATGATTTTCTCTCCGCGTTGTGAAGAGAATAATATTCGGATTCCTTGAGAGGATCGAAACCAAGTCATCACGGCCAATCTAGAGCTTAAGCAACAGAGCGATCAGCACATGATAAGAATACCATTATTTCAGCATTCATGGATATACATAATGTAATACACAATAAAACACATATCCTAACCATACATATATAACCTATATCTACATATATACACATATAGATATAACCTATACGCAAGTGGATTGTCCAGACCCGTCAGGTCTCTAGTGACAGTAATGTGTTGCGAATGTGTATGACAATGTACTGACATGCGCCCGATGTGGATCTACCAGGAACGTTATGGTCGACAGAAACTTAGTAAATGTCGACAGCAAGGAAAAGTAAGTGGGCAAAAAATACTAATAACCACGGAACCCCGAGGGGTCTGAGGGAAGCATATAAATACAATTTTGATAACACTCCCCCCACATATACCTATAAATATACGGGATCCGGTCTGAAGATCGACAGTGTCTAGGTCGACAATGTTTAGGTTGACCACTATAGGTCGACAGTCACTAGGTCGACATGGATGGAAGGTCGACAGGGTTTCTAGGTCGACATGTGCTAGGTCGACAGGTCTAAAGGTCGACATGAGTTTTTCTAAAAAAAATTCTTTTTTTGAATTTTTTTCATACTTAACGATCCACGTGGACTACGATTGGAACGGTAAAGTGTGCCGAGCGAAGCGGTAGCGGAGCGAAGGCACCATGCCCGAAGCATGGCGAGCGAAGCGAGCCATGCGAGGGGACGCGGTGCACTAATTTGGGATCCCGGTCACTCTACGAAGAAAACGACACCCAAAAAAATAAAAATCCTCATGTCGACCTTTAGACCTGTCGACCTAGCACATGTCAACCTAGAAACCCTGTCGACCTTCCATCCATGTCGACCTAGTGACTGTCGACCTATAGTGGTCGACCTTAACATTGTCGACCTAGACACTGTCGATTTGATGAACCACACCCAAATATACATATATATACAGGTACAAGGCAATGACAGCCTGATAATTCTTTACCCAGGAAATACCGTTGATGCCGACAGGGAATCCACACACGACTGTATCTTCCCTATCGTGTTCACTGTTTTAAGCACACAAACACCAATCTGCTAATACTTAATTTCCCGAATCAAGTATCGCCATGCAACGGCGAAGCCGTCAGTTATCCCCACAGCAGCTCGTGACCAAGCCCTCATGCCTGCCGACATATGTCGACTAACCGATAGTGGGTAAACAAACAGGGAAACAGTGAAATTATGTATTACAACAAGGAATATGCGTCCATTATCAAACTTAATGCTATATGACACCCCTATAGCATTAAAACCACTGTGCCCCCCCTCCATCTTACTATACAGCAAGTCCAGGCGGGGATCTTGAAGAAAATGGCGCTGACTCCTCTGAGAGGGCTAAGCTCCGCCCCTTCTCAGTGCTCTGCAGCCCCTTATCATAAATATACTGGCTGGCCTCGTATATAGTGTAGATACACTATATAATATCTAAAACTGCAGTTCAGGGCGCCCCCCCCTGCGCCCTGCACCCAGGTAAAACGTTGGTGTGTGGGAGCATCGGCGCGGGACCGCCGGTATGACTGGGGGTATTACGTGCGGCACCCGGGGCCCTGGAAGCCGGCAGCGGGGGAGAAAGGTCGCGCAGCGCGTTAACACTCGCTGGCGGGGGTCCGGGACACGGAGCCCCCGGCAGCGCCAACATAAAGCCTCTTGTTCCTCTCTATCCCCCGCAACGCAACTATGTAATATGCTGCTCAGAGCACTCCCTCCCCAGCGCCCTGCACCCGTGGGAGCCAGCGGCGGGGGAGAAAAAGGCCCGGAGTGCGCTAACACGCGCTGGCGGGGGTCCGGGACACGGAGCCCCCCAGCAGCGCCAACACAAACCCTTCTGCCCGCAAAAAAACCAAAAACAAATATAATTTGCTGCTCAGGGTGCTCCCCTCCCCAGCGCCCTGCAACCGTGGACGCCGGCGGCGGGGGGTCAAGGCGCGTAGCACGCTCTACCATGCTGGCGGGGGAATGAGACACGGTGCCCGGGCACCGAAACACACTTTCAAAGCCAGTCTAATTAAAAACAACAGTAACCTGCCGCCCAGGGCGCTGCACCCTGTGAGTGCCGTTGTGTGGGAGCATGTAGCGCAGCGCGACCGCTGTACCTCCGTTACTGATGTCTTCTGCCGTCACTGAAGTCTTCTGTTCTTCACATACTCACACGGCTTCTTTCTTCTGGCTTCTGTGAGGGGGTGACGGCGTGGCACCGGGAACAAGCAGCTAGGCACACCAAGTGATCGAACCCTCTGGAGCTAATGGTGTCCAGTAGCCGAGAAGCAGAGCCTTTAAACTAAGAAGAAGTAGATCCTGCTTCTCTCCCCTCACTCCCACGATGCAGGGAGCCTGTAGCCAGCAGGTCTACCTGAAAATAAAAAACCTAACATAAAGTCTTTTAAAGAAACTCAGGAGAGCTCCCCTAGTGTGTGACCCATCACTCCTGGGTACAAAGTCTAACTGAGGTCTGGAGGAGGGGCATAGAGGGAGGAGCCAGTTCACACCCAGTTTAAGTCTTTATAGTGTGCCCAAGCTCCTGCGGATCCGTCTATACCCCATGGTCCTTATGGAGACCCCAGCATCCTCTAGGACGTATGAGAAAAGAAGCTGTATAAGAAAAGAACACAATACCTACAGCACTGTGACATGAGGAGGAGGCTTGGTTATGTTTGGGGCTGCTTTGCTGTGTCTGCCATGGGGTGCCTTGAATCTGTACAGGGCACAATGAAATATCCAGACTATGAAGGCATTCTGGAGTGAAACATATTGGGAGTCATTCCGAGTTGTTCGCTTGCTAGCAGATTTTAGCAGCATTGCACACGCTAGGCCGCCGCCCTCTGGGAGTGTATCTTAGCATAGCAGAATTGCAAACGAAAGATTAGCAGAATTGCGAATAGAAAATTCTTAGCAGTTTCTGAGTAGCTCGACACTTACTCCAACACTGCGATCAGTTCAGCCCGTTTCGTTCCTGGTTTGACGTCACAAACACGCCCTGCGTTCGGCCAGCCACTGCCCCGTTTCTCCAGACACTCCCACGTTTTATCCTGGCACGTCTGCGTTTTTCCGCACACTCCCTGAAAACGGGCAGTTTCCTGTCAATCACACTCCGATCACTTCAACGATGAAAATTCTTCGTTCGGACAGGAGTAAATCTACTAAGTTTTGTGCTAAAATACTTAGCGCATGTGCACTGCGTACCATGCGCATTTTTGCCTTAATCGTTCCGTTGCGAAAATCGGCAACAAACGATCAACTCGGAATGACCCCCTTTGTTCAGTGTCAGAAAGCTCTGTCTCAGTTGCAGGTCAAGGGTCCTCCAACAAGATAATGACCCAAAAAGCACAGCTTAAAGCACCCAAAAATGAAGAACAACAGAACTTATTTCAGAGATTTTTTTATTTTATGGAAGGGTACCTATAAATTTGTTTACATCTGTAAAGTGCCTACATACTACAGAAGAATATTTAATCATGCCCAAGTGGAACTTCCAATCTATTCTCTAATCCATTATGATGCTATCCATTTTGAATACTATTTTTCAATAAAAATGGACCTACTGTATATACGATACCACACTTAGGGTCCGATTTATCACCATCTGCATCCTCAGACGAGGATGGGATGGGATAAAATCGGCCAAACTAGCATCGCATGGGTGTATCAATAATCGCATGCAGGGACAGAGCTTCCTAGTGAGCCCTGTCCCTGCGAATGCCCCCCGCAGCATTATCGGGGTATTTTTTTGAAAATTGATAAAGCTGAATCTATTTATCGTACTTATAACCCTTTATGAGGTCTAAGAACACTGTACGCTGACTATTCAAGAAGTACCGTAAGGGTACGCTACTTGCGTAACGATCGCTCAGCCGTAGGCGAGACGCTCAAGCGTCGCGTTCGCTCACGGCCCAGAGATCACAGACTGGCATACTATTGGCTACAGACAAACGTAATGATTCGCTATGGCGTAGCGGACGCTCGAGACCACGAGGAGATCACCAGCGGCGCAGACGCTCACAACGCTATACCTTGATATCTATACCTTTAACAATGAGATACACAATATACCTTTATGTAGAGACAGTGTGTAAGTGCAACCTGGTGTAACCTGATTAACTACAAAGCTGCTTGAGCGTCACCGACGCTCTGTGAACACTTAACACTATGAGAAAATACACAGCTACTTGTTTAGGGTCCAAAGCCTATTAAATGTATTATAACTAATATACTTGTAAAAAGGAATCACAGTACAAATGATACACTACAATATAACAGAGACTTCCTAACCAAATAACTACACTATAAAATACAATACAATACAATTCGAGATACTTTAAGGAAAATACGGGAGAAAGAGTAGAGAGAGAGAGAGAGAGAGATAGAGATGAGATGAGATGAGAGAGATGGCTCACAGTAAGACAATATGATCACGGAGAAAAACTTACGCACAAGGGGAAACGATCGCATGCGCCTGGACATCCAGCACCCGATTTTCAGCAATGAGAACCGTTGAAGAGTGAGAGCTGGATGTGGTCGGCCTGCCTATTTATGCCCCACACACAATGCAATCTAATGGTCCCTACAATCTTGTCGTCCATTGGACACAGGAATTCGGCTTCGCATCATAACAAAAGGTCATTGGGTAATTCATACAGGTGGGCTGTGACGATTTCAAACCGCTCAGGTGGGTGGGAAACTGGGTTTCCCGCCGCATACCTGAGTAAGAGTAAATAATAGTAATGGACATAAACTTCTTATGTCCATAACTATTCGCACGAGCGATTAATACGCTCCAAACCAACACCGGAATATTGCTATTTAAATACTCTTCCGATGGGTACCAAACACTACTGTATGACTCCTGTTAGACCCTTCCTACAATACAAAGAGGGATCCCTCCGTTCAGGGACATTCTATATTAACCAAACTTTCAGAATCTATCAAAGGGACCATGATCTATAAACTACATTAATTGTGGAAATATGTAACGATTGGGTCGCACGCTACGACTACATACTCTTTACCGTAAATACGCATACCGATGCGAGCGGGTGCACGCATCAGCGGGTATGCGCTATCACGGGAAAGCGCACGCATGCGCAGCGCGGACCAGCGTGAGGTGCAAATATGGCAGCATGTATAGGGATATTTTTCTGACTTTGACAGTCCACCCTTTGGCAGTCAATAATAACTGCCACCTTCTAAAACATTTCAAAAGGAGAAAAATATATGTCAGGGGTTAATTCATTTCCATGGTTGGGTAGGGGAGGAGAGAGGAGTAGGTGTGAAGAGGGTATGACCTAGTGAGATAGCAGAAGCATGTGTGTATGAGTCCATGTTTGGGGGGGTCATGTATCATCGTGCCGTACGTGTTGTAAATCAAGCTTCGAGGTATTGCGAAGTATACATTTGAATTCCTTCTTATCCTGCGGTACAGGTCTGTGGATGGGCTGTCAAACTTTACCGAGCTCTTTTCGGTTTTTTTTTTGAACAAAATGGGGAGCACATTTTAGTTGATGATACATGAATGGGGGAATATGTGATTGCTGATATCTGTGCCTGTATTCCCTATACTATGTGTGTTATTACCTGAGGGTTGTAGAGATGAAGATGAAGAACACTTATGGAAAATGCAATGATATTCTATGTCAGGTAAATGTACATCTGTCGTCGAAGTTTTGTTCGGTATCAGTTGAAAGTCGTCTTCTTTGCGCTGTTTTGCTCCTTAGGCATGAGCAACAAGCTTTGTCAGTGCCATCAGATTTACAAAAAATGTTGGGCTAGCGTGAGTTTAAAAATACTAGGGAAACTGGGGATCCATGGCAAAGTTCATCAAGTGTCCATTTCTCAAGTGGTCAAAAACTCTTTCTTTGGTCCATCCGTTGTCTGTATAGCGTCTCGTCAACTTCTTCGTCCAAGGGGGTCTTTTTATCTTGGAGAAAAGCAGAAAAACAGGTGAAAGAAACGGACCGTATAATCGCATTTTTTATCACATCCTGGTTTCTATCATTGGGTCATAAATCAAATCCAGGTTAATTACAGTTTCCTCACTCCTCAAACTCATCACTCTTGTACTTTGTTTGCACCTCATTAAAGCCTGCCCGCATCTAAATATCAATCCAATAAATATAACAACACCCAAAATACATAGGAGAAACTTTCCAACATCCATTATGACTCCTTGAGCCCAGTCTCCCAAACCGGAGAACCAATTTCGCGGGTTCAACCATGACACCCAACCAGTCAGCTCATTACCTACAGCAGCAAGAGTGAGATTGTGTTTTCGGCGAAATTCCCACTTCAATTGGAGAATATCGTCCATCTTTTGGTCTATGACCTCGACCGGATCCTCGGTGCTATTTGTGATATACGTGCAACACTTCACGCCGTACTGTGTTGCCAATGTAACACAATATCCGCCTGTCACTGCTGTGAGGTAATTAAGAACCATTCTATGCTGTACCAGTTCTGTTTTATAAGCTTGGAGTTCTCTTCCAGTGTATCTAAACGTGTCATCATACATTTCAGTGATATTATCTAACAAATTGGCGAGTGCGGAAATGTATCTATAATTCATCACTCCTCGAGCGGTGCGAGTGAAATCTAACGCCACCAGAACCTGAATCCCGGTGGATTCATGGATCAGATCAGAGGCCGGATGCTCTAATCTTTCTGACAGTTGTCTTTTAACTCGGTGCTCGTAATGAGTGTGAGTATAAGGAGCTTGGGCACCACGGTGTATGTCTTTCATTTTATCATGAGTTACAGTCATCAATTCAGGCAATACTTTTCCAATATAACACAATCCTTCAGAGTTTGGGGCAAGCCACTTGTACGCCTTTCTCCCGCATATGAAATAAGCATCATCGGGGAGAACATATGGGACGGAGTAGGACATTACCATATTACATACCTTCCAGGTGAAATCTCCTGACCCTAATTCTTCCATCTGCTTAATACACGTATCGGGTTGTACGATATGTGCACAGTATCCTGGTGATACTTCTCCAACTCTAGTAATCCTATTTCCTAAGGTATATCTATACCTGAAAGATTTTCCTCTACTGGCTATGTGGCGTACAAGCTCTGTATCTGTAGGCATTCTATCTGCTCTATGCGAGAAGGTCATGGTCAGGTTGCTCCATGACACTTCCCAATTTCCCGGCTGTCGGGGATTGGAGAGGTTGAAACATAAGAGGGACCTATCCACATGGTATTGGTGGAGCTTCAAACTAGGAGGGCTGGAGATATTAAACCTCCTGTCCACCGGTCTCCCACCATTTAACTCAAGTACCTCCCCTATCGCTAAAGGAAATGGTACTAGCCCTGATTTGCTATGACCCTGAGGTACTTGAGAGCATACCCAACAATCTGTTTTGTTTAATACATTACCCACTAAGGAGTGATAATCACTCAATGGATGCCGGTCCATATGGATATTAAAACTGGATTGGCATTTCTTTATGCACCCATCCTCAACCAAGTTGTTACAGAGCCTACAGATACAGTTTTCTTCAGCTAACAATCCATCACAATTTCTTCTATCGGATCGTTTTCTGATACTCGCCTTTGCTTGTTGGTTAGGTTGATCTTGGAAAACTACGCCTTCATCATCATAATCGGAACCCATTCCAGAACCTCTCTCGACCTCCATGGTACTCTCGCCGGAACAGACTGTTCTAGTCAACATCATGGTTAACAGGAAAATCCGGATCACAGTCTCTTGGGGCAAGTCCATCTTTGAGGAGGAAATGGAGAAGAATGAGAAGGGGGAAAAAGAAATTTCAAGGGAGAGGGGATGGGAAGTGGAGAAAAACAATAAAAGGGATTGGGGAGTCGACAACTGCTTTTGGTCTTCAAGGCTCAGGTGCCGCCTCAGTCCTCCTGGAACAGACACTCCAGTGATACAACCTCTACCGTCTGTTCCTTATCACGGGACTTCTCTGGATCAGCAACCTTCTTGCAGTGGGATGAATGGACCCAAGTCTCTCTCTCAGCAACCTTCAATGCTGTGGTGCTAGTCAATAAGACCTGGTATGGTCCTTCCCATCTATCAATAAGACAACCTGAGCGTAGAAAATTTCGTATCATTACATAATCCCCAGGTTCAATGTCATGACAATTACTATCAGGTAGATCAGGAATCACCAACTTCAGATTTTCATTTTGGTTCCTCAACTGTTTACTCATGTTAATTAAGTACTTTACAGTTACTTCATTGTTACATTTCAAATCATCCTGAGGGTTAATCATGACATGCGGTTGTCGACCAAACAAGATTTCAAAAGGGGACAGATTAAGAGGGGACCTGGGAGTGGTTCTGATGCTATACAAAACAATGGGTAAAGCTTCTGGCCATGTCAATCCTGTCTCTGCCATTACTTTACTCAATTTATTTTTAATCGTGCTGTTCACTCTTTCGACCTTCGCACTCGCCTGTGGACGGTACGGAGTGTGCAGCTTGCTATCAATTCCCATCAATTTACACATTCCTTGAAAGACATCACCTGTAAAATGGGTACCCCTATCACTTTCGATTATTCTAGGGATACCATATCTACATACAAATTCCTGCACAATTTTCTTAGCTGTAAACATAGCGGTATTTGTAGCCGCTGGAAATGCTTCGACCCAATTCGAGAAAACATCTATACAAACAAGTACATATTTCAAATTCCGACATGGGGGTAATTGAATGAAGTCAATTTGTATTACCTGAAAAGGGCCGCCGGCAGGTGGGATATGGGATGGTTCTGTAGGTATTGCCTTTCCAATATTCTTTCTCAGACAGGTAAGGCATGACATTGCTCTTTTACTCGCATGAGAGGAGAATCCTGGGGCGCACCAGTATGCTCTTACCAATTTGCACATCCCCTCCTTGCCTAGATGAGTCAGCCCGTGAGCTGCTTCAGCCAGACATGGAAGATATGTCCTGGGGGCCACTGGTTTACCATGTCCATCCGTCCAGAGCCCTGAGGACTCCTGGCCATATCCCTTTGCCTTCCAGACTGCTCTTTCCTGTGCGGAACACAAATTCTGCATTTCACACAACTTCTGTGTGTTGATGGTATTGAATACCATCAGTTGTGTGGTGTCTGTCGGTATGGGGGTAGCAGCTGCTAACTTAGCAGCTTCGTCTGCTCGGCTGTTACCAAGTGATACTGGGTCTTGACTATATGTATGTGCTTTACATTTGATAACAGCCACTCTGTCGGGTTCCTGTATCGCTGTTAGAAGCCTTTTTATGTGAGCTGCATGCGCTATCGGTGTACCAGCTGCCGTCATGAAATTTCTGAGGCGCCATAGGGCTCCGAAATCATGGACTACCCCGAATGCGTATCTAGAATCGGTGTAGATATTGGCTGACTTACCCTTAGCCAATTCACATGCTCTGGTTAGGGCGACCAGTTCAGCAACCTGGGCTGAGTGAGGTGGGCCTAGCGGTTCCGCTTCTATGGTGTCTTGGTCATCTACGACTGCGTATCCAGTACACAAGTCTCCCGAGTCTGACTGTCTGTGACAACTACCGTCCGTGTAGAACGTGAGTTCTGCATCTTCCAGTGGATTGTCACTGATGTCAGGCCTTGCGGTAAAATTTTGGGTCAAATATTCCATACAATCATGTGTATCTTCCTTTGTATTAAATCCTCCTTCCCCAGCACTCTCACCTTCCACCCTTTGTGCATGACCAGGCACACCTGGGAGATATGTTGCAGGATTTAATGCACTGCATCTCCTTATGGTGATGTTTACTGGGGCCATTAGTGCCAATTCCCATCTTGTAAACCTCGCTGATGAGACGTGTCTGGTTTGGGCAGAATTCAATAAGGCTGACACTGCATGTGGTGTATGGATTGTGAGGTTGTGGCCTAGCACGACATCTTCGCTTTTTGTTACTAGCAATGCTATTGCAGCAACGCTTCGCAAGCATGTGGGGAGGGATCGCGCTACCGTGTCTAGCTGAGCGCTGTAGTATGCAACTGGCCTGCTGGCATCACCGTGTTTTTGGGTTAGTACACCTGCTGCGCAACCAGCACTTTCTGTTCCGTATAGTTCAAAGGGTTTCCCATAGTCTGGCATACCTAGTGCTGGCGCCTGCGTTAGGCACTGTTTGAGTCTCTCAAATGCTGTTTCGGATTCGTCAGTATGCGAAATCCTATCAGGTTTGTTTGAGGAGACCATTTCCTGCAAAGGTAACGCCAATATGGAAAACCCTGGGATCCAATTACGGCAATACCCACACATTCCTAAAAACGTTCTGATCTGTTGCTGGGTTTGTGGTAGAGTCATGTCTCTAATTGCTTGGATTCTATCAGCGGTCAGGTGTCTCAGTCCTTGTGTTAGACAGTGTCCCAAATATTTTACCTTAGTTTGGCATAATTGCAACTTGTCTTTGGAAACCTTGTGTCCTGTGTCTGAAAGATGAAACAGGAGCTGTTTCGTATCCTTCAGGGATGCTTCCAATGAATCAGAACACAGTAGTAAATCATCCACATACTGTATCAATACTGATCCACTCTCTGGTTGGAAAGACTGTAAACAATCATGCAAAGCCTGAGAAAATATACTTGGACTATCTATGAAACCTTGGGGTAGTCGAGTCCACGTGTATTGGACTCCTCTGTATGTGAATGCAAACAAATATTGGCTGTCAGGGTGCAGAGGTACCGAAAAGAAAGCGGAGCAGAGGTCAATAACAGTGAAAAATTTGGCAGTGGGAGGAATTTGCATTAGGATGACAGCTGGATTTGGCACTACAGGGAACTGACTCTCAACTATTTTGTTAATCCCCCTTAGATCCTGCACTAGCCTGTAACCCCTCCCCCCACTCTTTTTAACAGGGAAGATGGGACTATTGGCAGTGCTGGACGTTCTTACCAGAATGCCCTGTTGTAGCAAGCGCTCTATTACTGGGTAAACTCCTAACTCCACCTCTGGCTTCAGAGGATACTGTGGGATTTTTGGAGCTATCCTACCATCTTTTACTTGTACAACTACTGGAGCTACGTTTGCCATTAATCCAGTGTCCTGTCCGTCTTTTGTCCAAAGTGACTCTGGTATTTGAGATATCATCTCTTCTACTTGGGAGGGAGTCCTATTTGTCATAGTGGTATGTGACATTAATTTTGACGGGGAGTCTAACATGTCTCGTACTTCCTGAGCGTGATTCTCAGGTATGTCCAAGAATACACCTTCAGAAGTACAATAAATGACGCACCCCATTTTACATAGTAGGTCTCTTCCCAGGAGATTGGTTGGTGCCGATGCAGCCAGCAAGAAGGAATGCTTGGTATGCAAAGGCCCTATTGTAATCTCGGCTGGTTTGCTAACAGGGTAATGCTGGACTACTCCTGTTACTCCCATGGCTGGAATGGTCCTACCAGTGGTTCTCATGCCCACTGTCGAATTTATCACTGACTTGGCCGCCCCTGTGTCTACAAGAAAGTTTAAAGTTTTACCAGCTACATTGATTGCAATCTCTGGTTCACTTCCAAGACTGGCAATCAATTTAACCGGCTGCAGATTACAGGTATGGCCACACCCCTATTGGGTATGCTGACCTCCCTGAATCCCGCTGGCAGCAACTACTTGTGAGGGAGTTAGCTGGGAACTACCAGAGGCATGCCAATCTCTGTTCGGGGGGTATCTTTTTGTTTCCCCTGTATGTGGCTCAAAACTCCGCCTCTGTGGACCCTGCTCCCAATGTCTTGTGTTGTGTCGTTGTCTAGGGGGTTGAAAAGATCTTTGTACACTCTTTGTTCTACAGTCTCGTGCATAGTGTCCCTGTCTGTTACAGGAATAACAAGTTATTTCAGTTGACTTACTTACAGGATTCGATGGTACATACGCAGGCTGCTTTGTGGTCAGCGCCTGTATACTTACTGACATTAACTTATCACTTTGCGATTCTCTGTGCCTGGTGATGTTTCTGTCGTGATCAATAGCAGCCTCTCTCAAAGTGGACACTGACAGACCTCGCCAACATGGTTGCGTGGTCTGTACCCTAGCCTTTAATGTTTCCTTTAAACCATCCATCAGTACAGATACTGCTACTTCTTGGTGGTTTGGGTTGGTCCTAATGTCTTCTATACCAGTGTATTTTGCCATTTCTAATAGTGCCCGGTGAAAATATTCTGTTGCCGTTTCGGACTCTTTTTGTCTAATGGAGAATATTTTGTTCCATTTAACAACGGCTGGGAAATACTCCTTTAGCTGTAAATTTATCCTTTTTACGTTATCTTTGTTGTACACATCTGAAAGCGGTACATCTTTATCTAGTCCACAATCAGCCAAGAATTGAACTGAGTCGACATTTGAAGGTAAACAAGCTCTTAGCAGTATCTGCCAATCTTTGTTGTTGGGCTCTACAGTGTTCCCTAGATCCCTGATGTATTTTTGGCTAGCGACTAAGTCTTTCCTGGGGTCAGGAAATTCGGACACTATGGTTCTTAATTCCATTCGGGAAAATGGAGTGTACATGGCAATGTTCCTTATGGGAGTGGCTCCTGATGCATCTGTTTTCCCATTGGGAACTGCTATTACTCTAACAGGGTTAACTCTAACAACCTCATTCTGTGTAGATTCTACAGCTTGTGGTGAAATTGTTTCGGTATAATGCATGGTGCCGTACTTACCCGTTGACACGACCTCACCTATCCCTCCGCTAGGGGCCTTCACTAATCTCGTGAGTGGTGCAGTTCCTACTGTGGTTTCTGATATGGTGGCCGCTAGAGAGAGCGCTGAAATTGTTGCCGAATCGTCTTCTTGATCACATTCCTGAGGAAAGTTCAGAACAGGGTACAACTTGCACGGGTCAATAATTGCATGGGTTACTTGGTTAACATCATTAACATTTACAGGGTTGCTAAGAGTTTGTGTTTTACGCCCCAGTGCGTTTTTCTCCGCAATCAACTTCTCTCCTGCAATGTATGGTGGAGGCGGGGCTGTGGCTATCAGTTTCCTGACTGCCCCAGATCCCGCCGCCAGAGCCAAACCTCTCTGTATCTCACCTTCCTGTTGCCATAACTGTAAATAATCATGATGCTGGATTCGTCTCTTTGTTGATTTTATGAGACATATCCTCCTCCTTAAATTTTGTAACACTTCTGGACTGAAGCTACCTATTCTTGGGAATTTCTCCCTGTCTCGTACAGTCATTCTCTCCCATTCATCACATAAAACCTCTGTGTGACTTCCATATTTCTCACACATGATGTACCTTGCCGACCCAACTGGTCGGTTCTCTGAATCAACCCGAACCGAGGTTGATCGAACCCTACCTGAACAACTGGCCCCCATAATCTGCAGGTGTTGCTTACTACTCCTTTGATCTTTATATCACGGTCTTCAGCGAACCCTTACAGCAAACCAAATTATTCAAAATAGGCCGGCGGTGGCGGTTTACCGAGTACCCCACTCACTCGCCCACCTCGACCAATACGACCTGATCACACCGATATGGTGCTGGCGTACTCGATACAGGGCCCTACCAGAAACCTTCTGTTTACTGGAACATATGAGGGTTACCCGCAGGACACTTACTCTTTCCAGTAAAGGTGGGGTTGTTAGATAGTTCCTGAGTGACCAGCGAACTTCCCTTTAAAAATAAAAAATTACACAAATCACGTCAGAATGTACAACTAGCGTTTATGACTTTTGTACGCAAAATGATACTAGTCAGGTTTACTAATGCACACAATGACGTGCGGTACAATCGTTCAGTACATAAGCACTACCTGTTATGTACTGAGAGATCAGTGGAATCGAAAATTTCGGCTGCGAATTCCTTCAGCCAGAGCTTATATGGCCTATATGGGTTTTGCACCAACCCCCGGGGTCGTGCCTCTTACCTTTATAGCGGACCTCTTTGTCTCCTTATGACCTCCTGGTCTTGTCTGTACGACCTCCTGGTCTGACCTCCTGGTCTTGTACTGGTCCGCTATACTCTAATGCTCAAATATTATGTTTAACCAGGGATGCCTCCCTAGCCACCGTATATGTCACTTACACGTATGTCCCTTACGAGTACCCGATTTCTTTTTGGTTCAACCTCTTATGTGATAAAAACACACTCACTCAACACATGTACACTTTCGTTTCAATATCTATTTCTGCGCAGAAATTTTCTTCAGCCCAGCTGTGTTACCAATTAGGAGCAGGATCTGTTAACCTAAATTTCAGATTTTCCAAAAATAGACTTGCGTTATTTATCGCCTTTTGCGCTATTTACCGCTTAGCGCTAACTATCGCCTTCGCGTTAATTATCGCTTTGCGCTAAAATTCAACTTTTCGTGATTTGAGCTACGTGGGCGTAACCGGACGCTCCGTTGCGTAATGTACGCTGCGTGCGTCGGCCTTTGGATTGCGTACGCTAGTCTTTGTTAGAGACACGTGTACGCAATGCAAAGATCCACCGTAACACAATAAACTTTTATCAATGTAGACGATCCCTGATCATCTACCGCGTACCCCACTGGCTTTGCCTTATCTCCCAGGCAAACCTGTGTGTTTCTCTACACTTTTAACTATTACCTCTATTCTTAAACTATAAAATAACAGCAAGTCTCTTTTAGCACTTTTCTATCAACTATAAAATTGGCAAACAGGATAGTGATATACGAAAATGAAAAAGAAATGCAGATATATGTATGCGTGCGTGTGTACGCAAGACAGAAGACAAATAAACAGTTTTTAAAAGACACAAGTGTACAAGCGTTTTGTTCTTACCTCCGGTTCCCGGATTCCTTCAGCACTCTTTATCTAAGTGAAGCAGACGCTTATCCCGTCAGCACTGCGAGACAACCTCCCACCCTTTGCTGGGGGATAATGTCTGCTGATCTACCTAGTGCAGATATGTGAAGGACAGGACGAGCCGCCAATTGATAAAGCTGAATCTATTTATCGTACTTATAACCCTTTATGAGGTCTAAGAACACTGTACGCTGACTATTCAAGAAGTACCGTAAGGGTACGCTACTTGCGTAACGATCGCTCAGCCGTAGGCGAGACGCTCAAGCGTCGCGTTCGCTCACGGCCCAGAGATCACAGACTGGCATACTATTGGCTACAGACAAACGTAATGATTCGCTATGGCGTAGCGGACGCTCGAGACCACGAGGAGATCACCAGCGGCGCAGACGCTCACAACGCTATACCTTGATATCTATACCTTTAACAATGAGATACACAATATACCTTTATGTAGAGACAGTGTGTAAGTGCAACCTGGTGTAACCTGATTAACTACAAAGCTGCTTGAGCGTCACCGACGCTCTGTGAACACTTAACACTATGAGAAAATACACAGCTACTTGTTTAGGGTCCAAAGCCTATTAAATGTATTATAACTAATATACTTGTAAAAAGGAATCACAGTACAAATGATACACTACAATATAACAGAGACTTCCTAACCAAATAACTACACTATAAAATACAATACAATACAATTCGAGATACTTTAAGGAAAATACGGGAGAAAGAGTAGAGAGAGAGAGAGAGAGAGATAGAGATGAGATGAGATGAGAGAGATGGCTCACAGTAAGACAATATGATCACGGAGAAAAACTTACGCACAAGGGGAAACGATCGCATGCGCCTGGACATCCAGCACCCGATTTTCAGCAATGAGAACCGTTGAAGAGTGAGAGCTGGATGTGGTCGGCCTGCCTATTTATGCCCCACACACAATGCAATCTAATGGTCCCTACAATCTTGTCGTCCATTGGACACAGGAATTCGGCTTCGCATCATAACAAAAGGTCATTGGGTAATTCATACAGGTGGGCTGTGACGATTTCAAACCGCTCAGGTGGGTGGGAAACTGGGTTTCCCGCCGCATACCTGAGTAAGAGTAAATAATAGTAATGGACATAAACTTCTTATGTCCATAACTATTCGCACGAGCGATTAATACGCTCCAAACCAACACCGGAATATTGCTATTTAAATACTCTTCCGATGGGTACCAAACACTACTGTATGACTCCTGTTAGACCCTTCCTACAATACAAAGAGGGATCCCTCCGTTCAGGGACATTCTATATTAACCAAACTTTCAGAATCTATCAAAGGGACCATGATCTATAAACTACATTAATTGTGGAAATATGTAACGATTGGGTCGCACGCTACGACTACATACTCTTTACCGTAAATACGCATACCGATGCGAGCGGGTGCACGCATCAGCGGGTATGCGCTATCACGGGAAAGCGCACGCATGCGCAGCGCGGACCAGCGTGAGGTGCAAATATGGCAGCATGTATAGGGATAATTTTCTGACTTTGACAAAATATACCTTGAGTTCCTGCTGTGCATGCACTGCCACCGTCGGTACCACTACCGTCGGGTACCCCCTGTCAGTGCCGTAACTAGGCATTTTAGCGCTGTGTGCAAGAAACGGCATTGGCGCCCCCCCCCACCATGGAAGACAGCGTCAGTGCGCGCCGTAGGTCCGTAAAAAATCATATAGTGGCGTGGCTTCATGGGGAAGGGGCGTGGCCACAAAATAATACCAATTCACACTACGGTGCACAGTAGTCTCCATTATTCAAATTACGCTGCACAGTAGCGCCACTATACTAGGTAGAGCCCCTTTTACACATTATGGCAGACAGCATCCCTTTTACACATTACGGTAGACAGCGTCCCCCTTTTTACACATTACAGCAGGCAGCGTCCCCCTTTTACACATTACGGTAGACAGCGTCCCCCTTTTTACACATTATGGCAGACAGCGTCCCCTTTTTACACATTACGGCAGACAGCGTCCCCTTTTTTACACATAACGGCAGACAGCGTCCCCTTTTTTACACATAACGGCAGACAGTGTCCCCATTTTTACACATTACGGCAGACAGTATCCCCCTTTTTACACATTACGGCAAACATCGTCCCCCTTTTTATACATTATGGCAGACAGCGTCCCCTTTTTACACATTACGGCAGACAGCCTCCCCCTTTTTACACATTACGGCAGACAGCGTCCCCTTTTTACACATAAGGCAGACAGCGTCCCCCTTTTTACACATTATGGCAGCCAGTCCCACTTTCTACACATTGCGGCAGACAGAATAGATAGAGAAATAGATAGAGAAATAGAGAGAGATACTTACCATCTCTCCCCGCTGGCAGTCAGGCTCCTCGTGCTGGCAGATCCCTCGGTGCAGGCAGGGGAGGAGGAGGAGGAGGGAGGGGGACTAGAGCCGCAGCAGCGCTATGTAATGGTAGAGGTGCCGCTGCAGCAGTCCCCTCTCCTTCCGTATTGGCTGCCCGCCGCCGCTGTGAATGCTGGGATGAAGGAACCCATCCCAGCATTCACAGCAGTGCCGGGCAGCCAATACGGAAGGAGAAGAACTGCTGCAGCGGCACCACTACCAATTACATAGCTCTGCTGCGGCTACAGTCTCCCTCCCTCCTCCTCCTTCTCCACTGCCTCCGGCTCTGCTGCTCTCCTCAACAGCGCGGCGCACACAGCAGAGGCGGCTTGTAATGAGTCAATTTGACAGATCCCTCTGTGCAGGCAGGGGAGGAGGAGGAGGAGGAGGAGGGAGGGGGACTGGAGCCGCAGCAGCGCTATGTAATTGGTAGAGGTGCCGCTACAGCAGTCCCCTCTCCTTCCGTATTGGCTGCCCGCCGCCGCTGTGAATGCTGGGATGAAGGAAACGCATCCCAGCATTCACAGCAGTGACGGGCAGCCAATACGGAAGGAGAGGGACTGCTGCAGCGGCACCACTACCAATCACATAGCGCTGCTGCGGCTCTAGTCCCCCTCCCTCCTTCTCCACTGCCTCCGGCGCTGCTGCTCTCCTCAACAGCGCGGCACACACAGCAGAGGCGGCCTGTAATGAGTCAATTTGACTCATTACAAGCCGCTGGACGTTGCGCCCTCAGGGCAACTGCGCTGTGTGCCGGGCACACCTGGCACACACGTAGTTACGGCCCTGCACCCCGTCATGACTAACCCCCACAGCGCTGCACCCACCCCACCGATAAATATACTTACCAGTCCCAGGAAGCAGTGATCAGTGCTCCTGCAGGCCTGCTGTGACCCCCTGTGCTGTAAAGTGAGCTGCCGTTTTGCAGCATCACTTTACTGCACCGGAGGTCACAGCAGTGCTCAGGAGGATCCGATGACTGACAGCCCGCACCGATCACCGACTCCTGGGACTGGTAAGTATGGTTTGGGGGGGTAATTTTTTTTTTTTTTTAAACATTGATCAACCTGTGTATTTATTGGACATACATAGCTGATCACCGTAGTCCAGTCCCTGCAGAGCTTATTCTGCCGGGGGGCAGGGAAAGCTGTGCTGAAGGCTGCATATCGCAGTGCTGCCCTGTGATAACGCCAATTCATACTGACGTAATTATCACAGGGCTCATTCCTTTTTTCTTTTTAACAATTTTATTTTTAAGTAAATTTGCCCAGATCCCATTTCCCATTCTAAATATGGGAAACATGATCTGATTACAAAAAAAAAAAAAGTGAATTAAAGTGTTTGGAGCAGTTTTCATGAGAACTGCTCCAAACGCCCTTAAATACATTTAAGTGATACTAAAATAATGTGAAAAGTGCGTGAAAACAAAACACCCTTATCACATTTTTTTTAGTCAAAATAATGTTAATAGATTTGCCTTTTAAGGTGATGATACAGAATGGTATGGAGCTGGTGCAAGTTACCTCTCTAACGTATCAACCTTCTGCCCTTTTTTTGTTTGACAACAACTTCCGACTCAGACCACGTCCCAGCAGAGAGGCAAGGGTTTCCCCAGACACAGTGAGGGCACAAGAATGGAATATTTAATTTAAATGACCTAAGGTGAGAACTGAAATGCAGCGGCAAGATGGTTGTAATAAGTGAAATTATTATTACATGTATATTAAGTCCACTATAAATTAAATGCCGTGTCACAGTTGCTGGTAACTATGGGGGTCATTCCGAGTTGATCGCTCGCTAGGAACTTTTTGCAGCGCTGCGATCAGATAGTCGCCGACTATGGGGGAGTGTATTTTTCGCTTTGCAAGTGTGTGAACGCTTTTGCAGCCGACGGCACAATTTTTTTTTTTGTAATTTCTGAGTAGCTCTGGACTTACTCAGCCCTTGCGATCACTTCAGTGTTTTTGGTCCCGGAATTGACGTCAGACAACCGCCCTGCAAACGCTTGGACACGCCTGCATTTTTCCAACCACTCCCATAAAATGGTCAGTTGACACCCATAAATGCCCTCTTTCTGCCAATCACCTTGCGATCGGCTGTGTGAATGGATTCTTTGTTAAATTCATCACTCAGCAACGATCCGCTTTGTGCCCATATGACGCACCTGTGCATTGCGGTGCATACACGTGCGCAGTTTTGCTGCAAAAAGTTTCTAGCGAGCGATCAACTCGGAATGACCCCCTATATCTCTGACAACTTCTTACTATAAAAGGGATCGGTATGATTTACTGCCACTCGGGATGCCAAATGTCATTATGCCGACATCGGCATCCCGAGCGGTGGAATGCCGGTGAGCAAGCTCTATCCCTGCGATGCCTGTCGGCAGCATCATCAGGGTATTTTTTGGGTAAAGTACCCCGATGCCCTGCTGTGCATAAGCCGCCATTGCTGCTTCTACCGCCACCGGGTTGTCGTCCCCGTCGCGACAACCTCCCTGCCACGCCCCCCCCCCCGCATGCTAAATATACTTACCAGTCCAGGTAGCCGATAATTGCTCCTCCTGCAGGGCTGCCGGGCGCAGGATCCTGTGCGCTGCTGTGAACTCCGGTGCTGTAAAGTGAGCTGACATTTTGCAGCGTCAATTTACTGCACCGTAGGTCACAGCGCAGCACATGGAGGACCCGGCGCCCGGTAGCCCACACCGTTGGGCCGATCACTGGCTCCCTGGACTGATAAGTATGTTTTTTTTGGGGGGGGGGGGGGGGGGGGGGGGTTCTTTTTTTTTTTACAAGTGATCGGACACACAGAGCTGATCACACTGCCGAGTCCCTGCACAGCTTTCTCTGCCACCGTCTGAAGGGCCTGGTGAGCTGTGGAAGAGGAGAAAAGTTTCATAGGCTTTTTTTCTTGAAGGGGTGCAGCTGCACCCCCAGAATTTGGCACTGCTCCCTGTCACTTCCGTCCCTGCAGTTTGTCTCGGCAGCCTTGTAAGTGACTATACCGCACTCACACAGGAGCCAGTCCTTAGGACTTCCTGGCAAGTTATGTTATACATAGACATGCCAGCATATGTGCGACTTGTCATCCATTTACTTATGTAATTATTATTATATTTTATTTATAAGGTACCACAAACAGTTTGCAGCGCCGTACATACAGCACACATTAGAGCAATACAGGGCACACAGAATGTAACATTACTTATTACTTAACTTGTACCTATAGACTGTAAGCTTGCGAGCAGGGCCTTCCTACCTCCGTTACTATCTGTTATCCAAGGTGTAGCAAGGTGTCATGGTGCCTGGAGCAAGGTATGTTCCGGCATCCCCCACCCCTGTACTGAATTGGGGGCGTGGCCACCAGGGCCGGTTCTAGACCTTGTAGCACCTAGGGCGAAAGTTTCCTTTGTCCCCCCCCCCCCAAAAAAAAAAAAAAAAAAAAAAATCCCCGGCCCAGACATAATGCGCGCCTAAGGCGCGCAGCTAAAAATAGAGGCATGGCTTCATAGGGAAGGGGCATGGACACAGTTATGCCCCCTGTAGTTATGGACACATTAGCTGTGCCCCCTGTAGCTGTGCCCGGAGTAGTTGTTCCCCCTGTAGATTTGCCCCCAGTAGTTGTGCCCCCTGTAGATTTGCACCGAGAAGTTGTGACACCTGTAGATTTACCCCCAGTAGTTGTGCCCCCTGTAGCTGTGCCCAGAGTAATTGGGGGCAAATCTACAAGGGGCATAACTACAGGGGGCACAACTACTGGAGGCACAGCTACAGTGGGCACAGCTACAGGGGCTGTGCCCACTGTAGCTGTGCCTCCAGTAGTTGTGCCCCCTGTAGTTATGCCCCTTGTAGATTTGCCCCCAGTAGTTGTGCCCCCTGTAGATTTGCACCGAGAAGTTGTGACACCTGTAGATTTACCCCCAGTAGTTGTGCCCCCTGTAGCTGTGCCCAGAGTAATTGGGGGCAAATCTACAAGGGGCATAACTACAGGGGGCACAACTACTGGAGGCACAGCTACAGTGGGCACAGCTACAGGGGCTGTGCCCACTGTAGCTGTGCCTCCAGTAGTTGTGCCCCCTGTAGTTATGCCCCTTGTAGATTTGCCCCCAGTAGTTGTGCCCCCTGTAGATTTGCACCGAGAAGTTGTGACACCTGTAGATTTACCCCCAGTAGTTGTGCCCCCTGTAGTTGTGCCCAGAGTAATTGTGCCCACTGTAGCTGTGCCCCCAGTAGTTGTGCCCCCTATAGATTTGCACCCAGTAGTTGTGCCCCCTGTAGCTGTGCCCAGAGTAATTGTGCCCCCAGTAGCTGTGCCCAAGGTAATTGTGCCCCCTGGTTTGTGAACCCTGGTAGTGCCGCTTACAAAGAAAAAAAAACCCAATACTCACCTCTGCCCCGCTCCTGCGTCCCGACTGCTGCTGCTCCGTGTCCGCAGTCCCTCTGCGTATGGCCGCGTCTCCGCCCCGTCTGATGTCATGACGTCAGACGTCCATGCGTGTGAGGTCACGATGTCACACGCAAGGGAGCGCGGAGGGAGAGCGCTGACTGACAGCTGCGACCTTCATGCGGCCATGCAGAGGTTCCGGCGGAGTCGAGCTGCGGCGCCCTGTACTGTCTTGGGCGCCTGGTGCTCGAGCTCCACCGGAACCGCCCTCCCTAATGTTGTCTTCATCCAGGAATATTTGGATTACTGTACTAAGGTGCAGTGCTGCACGGATGAATGATAGCGGAAATTCATTTATTTAATAGGCTTTCTAGATGTGCGGCTCCCTGTAGGGCTGAGAGGAATCCACAGGGGACTGCAGCTCCGGGCAGGATGACATTACTATATCTGATGTAAGTTGTATGGTGAATGTCGTTAAAGAAGCCCAATGGCATTTTTTTTTTGTCACCATACTCACAGCTCCTCCTTTGGCATTAACATACATGGACAGGTTCGGACTGGACCACAGGAAAACAGGGGAACGCCCCGATGGGCCCCACCACCTGAGGGCCCACCACCCCCTCTAGGCATCAGGTTCCAGAGTGTACACTTGGGGGCAGATTCAACTGGGAGTGAGGTTTAAAACCTGGCTTACCTCACGCCGAATTTGGATTACCGCGGGTATGCGCTCTCCCGATACCTGTGGTATCCAGTAAAAAAAAAAAAAAAACAGTTGCAGGGTTTTCAGCGCTGAAAACCCTTCGGGGTGTAAAAAAAAATAAAAAATTATACTCACCTGTCTGGAGGTCTCCGCGGCTCCCAGTGGTCTCCCCTCCATCTTTCAACTGTTGAGGGGGCTTCTTGGAGGCTCTGGGCACTGGCGTTTCTATAATGAGTGCAGTGTGTGCGGTGCACACGGGCCCCTGAGTCCAGAGGGGGCCCCCACCGCACCCACTGCACCCATTTTTAAATACTCACCCCTCTGAAGTCCAGCGCTGGCATCCGCAGCGCCGTTAGAACACAGTGAAAATGGCCCAGCGGCCCAGTAGAGAAATCTCAGGGAAAATGGCCACCGCGCCATTTTCCCGGAGATCTGCACATGCGCAGTAGAGTCTGAGCCCTCTAGCGCTCCGGGCAGAGAGGAGGGGGCCCGACGGAGGAGGCTGAACACGGGCCTCCTCCTTTCTTAAAATGCCCCTGGCTCTGGGGCTGCAAAGAGGCACAAAGGCTGCCGAGTGATTTAGTTCTTCCATCCGCCAGTTGCGGGTGAGTCATACACATACAGTACATGAGGGGGGGGGGGTTGTCACACACTCATGCACACACATATACACACTCATACATACTTATACACGCTAACACACACTCACAGACACACCTCAATCACCCTGCTGCAGAGGACCCAGCTTCCTATTCTGGATACAGAAGACACTGCTTTGGAAGGTGAGTCATTACAGACTAATTAAGCTAATTGGAAACTTCCAATTGCTTTATTATTCCTCGGGAGGGGGTGGGGGAGGTGAAAAACACCCTTGACCAAGGCCTGCCAGGGACTCCCGGCCATTTCCTCACGATGGATGACTACTTTTCACTCAAATTACGCATGGAAAAGGGGCCCCAATATGGCACTTTTAGCCAGCCGCATCGCCCCCAGCACTGCACCTGAGCGATAGCAACTACTCACAAGTTATCTTGTCATCTTCTGACCGCTGATATAGCCGCCATTTGTGCCGGAGGTGACGCAGATACTCAGACACAGAGGCCATACAGCCAGATCTTCTCCAGTCGGACACTGAGGTGTATGGATATATTGACGGATAAACCAGGAGCTCTACTGTCGGATTGGCAGTATTGGCAGCACAGTGGCATAGTGGCTAGCACTGCTGCTTCGCACACTGATGTCATTCGTTTTATTCATGACCTAGACCTATCTATGTGGAGTTTGTATGATCTCCACATGTTTGCGTGGGCTACCTCCTGGTGCTCCAGTTTTCTCCCACACACCTAAAACATAGGAATTGGTTTCTGAAAAATAAAATAATAATAATAAATAAAAAAATCCTTGTATATGTATATTGATAGGAAATATAGATTGTAAGCTCCACTGGGGCAGGGACAGATGTGAATGACTAAATATTATCTGTAAGCACAGCGGAATATGTGTGCGCTATATACACGGTCGAGTCACATTATTATGACCACCACGGACAGCAGCTAGACGGGCTGGACTGTCATTTTGGACACACGTCTGGTAGCCCCCAGGTTCATTTTGACAGTGAGCCGCTCCACTATAGCGTGTCATTCGGCCCTGACGCACCTTCATAGCCAATGTTCACCTCTCACATCAATGGCACATGGTGCTCCGCAGTTTCCACGTTGGTTTTTCGCAATGGAGCCATTTGTCCAGTCACGATACACCTTCACCGCAGCAGCAGCATGCGAACAGTTCACAAACTGCGCTGTGTCAGAAATACAGCCGCCCTTGGCCCGAAAGACGATAATCATCTCATTTTGTAACTCTAATAAATCGTACCTTTTACCCATGACAGCAACAAAGGGATACGTGTGCAAACGGCCTATTGTACGCCTTATAAACCCACCAAGCCAGCGCGTGACATGTGACGTACTTCATGGACTACGCGCTGCCAACTTCAGATGTCGGAGGTGGTCACAATGATCTGACTCGACCGTCTATATGAAATAACTATAAATAAATAGTTGCTGCAAAATAATATAAATAGATTAATGTAAGGAGGACTCTATGATATGACAGACTAATTAATTGAAAGTATGCTGTGGATACTGGCGACTGAATGTAAAATACAGACAGAAAATAATTTTTGTCCCTATGCAAATGAAGAGCTTACTTTTATTTGGTTATCATGCATCACACACAGGTCGTGTATAAATTAATTGTATGCAAGTTATTTATGGAGGAGAAAAACAAAACGGCAACATATACAGTTTTTTTTGTTTTTTTATTTATTTTTGGCCATCCTGTGGAAATCTCATTATCACTACTCTTTTCAGAGGTATATTAAACCATAGGCACCTGGTGGTTTTTAAAACTATAAAACAATAATTATATATAAAAGAAGGGATTGTTCAAAGGGGATTTCTTTATCAATTAAAAAAAAAATTTGCTCTGTAATTCATATAACAATAAATACACAATAAAATTATACCAGCATGATATCAATTAACACAGAGAAATAAGCTGGCCATACATGTTAGGATTTTCTGTGTAACCAACCAGCCAACCAACTGATAATGTCGATATTATCTTATACCATAAAGCTATACCTTTAAACACACTTTTACCTTGGAGCCGCTGCGGCCGCTATACTTAATATATACGCTACGCACTTTGTACGCTATTTGCGTACAGAGTCCCGTACGTTGTACGGACTTAGCGTGCACACGCCGTGCTGGGGGTACAAAGTACGCACAGCGCGCGCACACACTCTTGATAAACTTTAAACCTTATTATTAATGCAATGCAGTGATGTTATACCTTAAACCTTACGCAGCGCTGACGGTATAAAGTACCCGCAGTGCGTACACACCTTATCAATACACTCTTAAACCTTATACAGTTAAATACACTTTAAACCCTAGCAGGGAAAAGAGGACACAACACCGATTTGTAGTTAACCGCTGGGTTCTAACGCCACAGTGGATTATTTGAAAGGGGATAACAATACAAATTATACACTACAAGGCTAACAAGATAAATCTACAACAGAATAATGGCTACAGTCAATGTACATACGTGAGAATATTCACTTGCGCAACCTGGACCAGTCCTCCGCTCATCAGGTAGATAACGTTCAGAGTCTGTGATAGTGACCTGGCCTGCAGCTCGCTCTTTATTCAGTAGATCAAAACATAATACAATAGACACTGTGAGCTCTTCTTCCATTGGTTCAGGGGTGGGACATATCCTGTGCACCGGGGACCATTGGTCAGTTCAAGAAGTGGGTGATGGCTAGGACTTGAGATGTGGTTTCTGTTGTTTACATCTGAGTTCCCGCCCCATGACCAGTTAAACCCATCACATTAATCATACATAAATCTGGTATTATTAATAACTTAATGAGGTAATATATAATAATATTCTTATTCCCACCAGATTAATGTTTACGTGACTCTGAACAATATGATCCCACACATGATATGATTATCTATTTCAATCCTCAAAATATACATATATCCATATACTCATATATATATACACACACATACACACATACTCCTGCTATTACAATTTGTTAGGAATTATATATATATATATATATATATATACATATATATATATATAAACACCCACATCTCCATGAGTTTTAGACTATGAATGTTAATATCTTAGATTTCTAACTGTCTGGTCTTGTGTTTTGGTTAGCTATTGTTAATTGATTTTCTTAAACAGCTTCGGTTCCTGGGTATTGTCTCTTCGTTTGTTTTTGCCTTCAGGTGAGACAATGACAATCCAGTACTCATTGTTTAAAATAGAAACTCGGCTCTCCTAGTAAACAAAGGTGTTTGCCTTCTTCATAGAATTTCAAAGCTTAGTGTAAATAAGGCCATTGTATTTTAGTCTCTGGGAGTTTTAATTTATGTGTGACTGACCTTCATGCTATTTAGAAGAAAGATCAGACGGTGTGGGATTTTTACAATATATATATTAGATCTATGATATATCTTTGTGGCTTTTCCATGAGAGTACAAATTCCACTGTAATTACTCGTACCACGCTCTAATGCGCCGGACCGCGGGTGCGTCCATACGCAATTTGCGGATATGTGCACGCATGGCGGAACAAGTGCACGCGCAGCGGGCATGTGTGTGTGGTTTGTACGTGATGTGTGTACTGCAATATTTTTCGACTTTGACACAACCAACCAACCAAACAAGCAACCAACCAGCCAGCCAGCCAGCCAGCCAACCAACCAACCAACCAACCAACCAACCAGCCAATTCGCTGGTTGGAACAGAAATCTGGTAATGGTTGGAAGCAAGTGACACTTGACCATCTGCTCCCAAACACTGGAAAATTGACAAAAATGCTTGTTTAGACAAATTGGTTAAATTAATTTAATTTCTGTTTGGGAGCTAATAGTCAATTGTCATTTGCTTCCATCCATTACTAGATTTTTGTTCCAACCAGTGAATTTTTTTGTTGGTTGGTTGGTTGGATAGAAAATCTTAAGGTGTATGGCAAGGTATAGTAATTAATGTTATCTTTCCTGCACACTGCTAAGGAAGGATGTTTTAAAACTTTGTTCACTCAACTGACAAAGTGCAGAGACCCCCTGGGTCTTAGGGAGCTCATGTTATTTACAGCAAAGGTAAGAGCAGCTGACGGAGATGTGGTCGAACGTTAATCCCCAAGACTGTTCCATTTCTATTGCTCAATGATTTGTCTGTCCATAGACTCCTAGCAAACCATTGACTCCTATTCTTGTAACAACTTCATTGATAATTGGTTCATGGTCTGATTGATCAATGACTTTTATATTTGTAGCAATTTTACTGATTATTGCTCCTTGTAACAATTTTATTGATCATGGATCCCCACTATTTTGAGTGATATTCCCTAATATTGCAGTTTTTCTGATTGATCTTGTAGTCATTCTGACTGATGATTTAGCCCTAATATTGTAGTAAATAATTGAATATTGATTCCTATGCTTGTACTGTTTTAATTAATCATTGATCCATAATCTTGTAGCTATTTGACTTATCATTAGACCATGTATATGACCTGTCAGGAATTCATAGGGATAAATTAAACCTATAAGAAGGAGCAGTGAGGCTTAGAACGTATCGCTCAGGGACAGGATGTATGCTAATGAGCCATTGAGAGCACTTGTACTGTGTCCATTTATTGTGTTACAATTTATTAGCCAAATCAATGTGTAACAATGTAATAGTGCCTAGCCTTTTGATCAAAGCATCTAAAACAGATATAAGTGCTGAACTATTATGCTTTTATTGGTGCTATAACAGGGCTGAAACTAGGCTTTTGTCACCCGGGGCAAGGCAGCAATTTGGCGCCACCCTACGTTTCTTTTTTTTACCTGTATATAATGATCCCATAACCTGTATGTTAGAGGGTACCAGCTACCTCTCTTATATCAGCAATAGTCCTAACCTACATAATATACAGACACACGCTCATATAATATACAGCGACTCTATCCCTATAATGTACAAAGACACCCACCATAAAATATATTGTAGTGACACCACCTATAATGACTAGAGACATCCACCATATAATACACAGAGACACCCCAAAATAGTATACAGACACCCCCTTATAATACTGTATATAGAGACAACATACGAGTCCATATAATATACAGACACATCACCCTTATAATGTAGAGACACCCACTGTATAATATATTACAGACAACTTCCATATAATATACATACACACCACCCCTATAATGTAGAGATACCCGCCATAGAATAGAAAGAGACCCCCCCATATAATATATAGACATACCACCTATATAATGTGCAGACACCCATGTAATATACTGTTACAGTATTACTGTACACAAACACCCTTATATAATATACACCACCATAATGTAGAATAGATTCAGCACTAGACCATCTATTCCATGAAGCACAATACATAGGGCTATGTATAGGCACCTCCCCTTCCACAAATTATCACATCTAACACCTCCCTCTGTCAGTGCACTCCTCACTCACGTCGAAAACTCCTATCTCACAGCACTGTCCCGCACATTTCAAAATTCATCATCCGCCACCCCTCCCCAGGCAGCAAATGTACCTACTTTATTCCAGCTATCTGAACTGCAGCGGCGCCGCCGTGCAGTATCATGTCCTGACGGGTATGCAGGCTCAAGGGGGCGGAGCTAGCCAGCTGCTTCCTCCGAGTGACAGTCAGCATGGATCGGGCAGTGAGAATGCTTCCTGTTGCCTGCCTGTCTACCTCCCGCAGCCAGCCAGCCATGTACATGCGGCTGTGGGGGACGGTCCTGGAGCGCCAAAATTGTACCGGCCCGGGAGCACTTTTCACCCATAGTGCGGCAGCGTGTAGCTGCAGCGGGGGATGTGGAGACAGCCTGCATCAGGGGCCAATTCAGCGCCCATCAAATCCCGCGCCCGGAGCGCATGCCCCCCTAGCCCCCCCCCTAGTTACGGCCATGGCTATAACTACATGGGGTCTCAACACGCAGGCACAAAATAATAGTAAAGGGTTTTACAGGAACAATCCCATACATATAGTGAGTTTTGGATAAACCAAAGTACATGCAGGTAGTTCATTGTTTTCCATTAATAATCCATTTTAATAGAAGTAGTTCTGGGTGCACTCCTAGATGGGCCAGGTGTTTGTGCCGCACATTTGTGTTGCTTAGCTTAGTCATCCAGCAACCTCAGTGCAACCTTTTGGCCTAAAAACAATATTGTTAGGTGTTCAGAATAGACTGGAAATGAGTGGAAATTAATGTTATTGAGGTTAATAATACTGTAGGATCAAAAATACCCCCCCTGTGATTTGTGGCCCCATCCGTCCCCCCCCCGTTTGTGTCACTGAGACACGCTGCCGCTCAGTCCAGCGGCAGTGTGTCTCAGCTGTCAGGAGGTGAGCGCGGCTATCTGGCGGCGTGTTGCGGACTTCAAACCAGCCGCAGGTTCGTGAGCCAATCAGAGCTCGTGGACCGGCAGCCAATAAGGAGCCGCCGTTCCGCGAGCTCTGATTGGCTCACGAACTGGCGGCTTGTTTGAAGTCCTACACGCCGCCAGACATAGCCGCGCTCTCCTCCTGACACCCTCAGAGCCGGCAGACAAGCAGCAGCAGCGGTAAGCAGCTGCAGAACTGCTGTGGGGGCAAATGTATAGTATACCTGCTGTGGGGGCATTTTTATACCTGGCACTGTGGGGGCAATTGTTTACCTGGCACTGTGGGGGCATTTGTATACCTGACACTGTGGGGGCATTTTTGGATCTGGCACTGTAGGGGCATTTTTGGATCTGGCACTGTAGGGGCACTTTTGGATCTGGCACTGTAGGGGCATTTTTGGATCTGGCACCGTGGGGGCATTTGTGGATCTGGCACTGTGGGGGCATTTGTGGATCTGGCACTGTGGGGGCATTTTTGGTTCTGGCACTGTGGGGGCATTTGTGGATCTGGCACTGTGGAGGCAATTGTGGATCTGGCACTGTGGAGGCAATTGTGGATTTGGCACTACACTATTGGGGGCATATGTCTGTGTATCACGTCTCATTTTAATTGGCCACACTCACTAAATGACTGCGGGCATTACTATAGGCAACATTACTACTGGGGGCAATACGGGCATTGCATAAGGGGCACCACTACTATGGGGTCTATATAAGGGGCACTACCAGTACAGTGGACATTGCATAACAAGCGCTACAACTGTGGGCATTGTATAAGAAGCGCCACCTCACATGCACCGAAGCCGCACGCAAATGTACTTCCCCTTCCATGGTGCCCCCCCTATCATTTTCTTCTGGATCCGCCCCTGGTGCTGCTGTATAATAAGTTCCTTACAGTGTCGCTGTGTTGTCCTGCATCAGACTAGTGCTAGTGTCCTGTGCTGTATATTATTTACTCCAAATAAAGAGGTTATTAACATTTAATCCAAATATAATTTTTACAGGGTTTGCCCTGTGTGGTGTAGGGGTAAGCTCGCCTGTGCTGCATATTATTATAATAGCTCCAAATAAAAGGGTTATTATTATCCAAATTAATTTTACAGGCTTTGCTGTGTGTGTGTGTTTTAGGGGTACGCTCTCCTGTGCCACCAATATTGTGCGTGTATTACATCTGGGAAAATTCCAGCACGTTCCATGTTGTTTGTGCCGCACACTTGTGTCGCTTAGCTTAGCCATACAGCTACCTCATTGCACCTCTTTTTCTTCTTTGCATGATGTGCTGTTTGGGGCCTAGTTTTTTTAAGTGCCATCCTGTCTGCCATTGCAGTGCCACTCCTAGATGGGCCAGGTGTTTGTGCCGCACACTTGTGTCGCTTAGCTTAGCCATCCAGCTACCTAATTGCACCTCTTTTTCTTCTTTGCATCATGTGCTGTTTGGGGCCTATTTTTTAAATCTGCCTTCCTGTCTGTAACTGCAGTGCCACTCCTAGATGGGCCAGGTGTTTGTGTCGGCCACTTGTGTCGCTTAGCTTAGTCATACAGCAGCATCGGTGCAACTTTTAGGCCTAAAAACAATATTGTGAGGTGTGAAGTGTTCAGAATAGACTGGAAATGAGTGGAAATGATTGTTATTGAGGTTAATAATACCGTAGGATCAAAATTGCCCACAAATTATGTGATTTTAGCAGTTTTTATGTTTTTTTAAAAAAAATCATCCAGATCCGAAACCAAAACCAAAACATGAAAGGGTGGTTTTGGCAAAACCAATCCAGATCCAAAACACGAGCATAGAACCAACACCAAAACACAAAACACGAAAAGTGCCCGCCGCACATCTCTAATTTATATATATATATATATATATATATATATATATATTTTAAGTTTTTTAAGACTCACTTTGACGCAAACAACTGGAAAAATCATGTCCCTAAAAGGGTGAATTTAATTTGTGCAAAAGGGAAATTTTTTTGATGAACTGCCAAACTGTATATAATTTTATATTCTGTGAAAGTACTATTTTAATAACCTGTGGTCACAAAGTTGTTCTAATTGTTAGAATATTGAGCCGTGAGTGCCGCATGAGGTCGATATATATATATATATATATATATATATATATATATATATATATACATATATATATATATATATAATGTGCTATATAAAAAAATGTAAAAGATGACAAGGATAAAATGAATTGTACTTACATATTTCTCACATTTTACAATGCATGAAAATTTTTTAAATCGATAATAAAACTATAGTCCACATATGCTTTCTTTTACAGGGTACATGGATAAACATTTCGGCTATATTTACTAAAAGTCGATTTTGATCTATTTTTGGGTGATTTTTGATCGATTTTGTGTTTTAGGGTCTAAATCCCACATTAACTAACAGATGATTTTTGACATTTCTTTAAAACATTACAAAAATCGTCTGTTAGTTAATGTGGGATTTAGGGGTATATTTACTAAAAGTCGATCTGAGTCGATGTTTGGTTGATTTTGTTTTTAAGGGTCTAAATCACACATTTACTAACAGATGATTTTTTATAACCATGTTAATTATCTGTGTGATTTAGACCCTGAAACACAAAATCGATACAAAATTGGCCAAACATAGTTCAGAATTGACCCAAATTGACTTTTAGTAAATATACCCCCTAAGGCAGAGGTTCTCAAATGTGGTCATCAAGGCACCCCAATGATCCAGGTATTAAGGTTATCCATGCTTGGCCACAGGTGACTTAATTAGCACCTTAGTCAATTTGGTTTAACCATCTGTGCTAAGCCATGGATATACCTGAAACCTGGACCGTTGGGGTGCCTTGAGGACTGCATTTGAGAATCTTTGTCCCGGGGCCTGATTCTGAATTTGGAGCAAAGCAAAGAAAAGCAGGTAACTTTGCTGTGCACCATGGTTGCACTGCAGGGGATTCAGATGTAACATGTGCAGAGATAGCTAGATCTGTAAGGGGGGTGTCCAAATGCATATCTAAATTGCAGTGTAACAATAAAGCTGCCCAGCATGTGTGGGTTACATGCAAAAGTAGACAGTATTTACCAAGCATGCAAAAAGCAAAAAAAACACAAACCAACAAAGATATTAGCTCCCCTTGCATTGCAACATGACTTGTTCCAGATACAAAATTCCTTACTGTTTGTGCTTTGCTCCCAATTTAAATCAGCCCCTTAATTTTGTTATCTGGGTCCTAGTGCGATGCCTGGGGCTACATTCCCAGGACTCTGCTTTCTCTACATGTCAGTTATTATCACCGGGTCTGGGACTGAGGGTCGACAGCACAAAGGTCGACACACCTTATGTCGACGCCAATTGGTCGACGTGGACAAAAGGTCGACATGGACAAAAGGTCGACAGGAACAAGGTCGACATGGGAAAAGGTCGACATGAGTTTTTAATGTGTTTTTTTTGTGTCGTTTTCTTCATAGAGTGACCGGGAACCCCAATTAGTGCACCGCGTCCCCTCGCATGGCTCGCTTCGCTCGCCATGCTTCGGGCATGGTGCCTGCGCTCCGCTACCGATTCGCTCGGCACACTTTACCGTTCCAATCGTAGTCCACGTGGATCGTTAAGTATGAAGAGGTTCAAAAAAATCATGAAAAACTCATGTCGACCTTTTTCCATGTCGACCTTTTGTCCATGTCGACCTAAGGTGTGTCGACCAATTGGCGTCGACCTAAGGTGTGTCGACCTTTGTGCTGTCGATCTGGAGTCCGGATACCATTATCACCTGGGTGTCAGGATCCCCCATACAGAAAGCATACCTGAGCTTGACTGTGAGTACCCCTGGGCAAAGGCATCAAAATGGCAGTGTACCCCAAACATTTGAAAGGCACCAGTCAATGTACTGCAGTGCAGCTGCCTTCTAGGGTTACCATGGATGGACAGTATCAAGATGGAGACAATCCCCTTTCTGAGTGCGACTATTTACTGCGAGCTGGTCCCTCAATTGGGACCAACCCTGCACCCTTCTCACCTCCCATTTCAAACGTCCCTCCCCTCTTACACCTTAGCTCCCGCTTCATCTTCTGTATTTTTATAATTTATCATATTTCTATATTTTTTAGATAAATCTATTATATATATATATATATACACACACACACACACACACACACACACACACACACACACACACACACACACACACACACACACGCACTCAAGTCCAAACCTGGCACTCACCCAGGGCAGCGTGACTCTTATAGTAGATGCAGCTTACTGGTGTGCCATCCCAGTGTGATTTGACCCATCAATACACTGGAACAAACGAGGTGGCACTCCGAGATTTTAAACGGTTAAAAACTCTTTAGTGGTATAACAAAGTTTCGGGGACTTTCACCTCATCATCAGGTCCTGATGATGGGGTGAAAGTCCCCAAAATGTTGTTATACCACTAAAGAGTTTCTCACCTTTTAAAATCTAGGAATGCCACCTCGTTTGTTCCAATGTATGTGTGTGTGTAAATATATATATATATATATATATATATATATATATATATATATATATATATGTAAGCAAAAAAGAATAAGGTGATTTTAAGCGACCAATGGTGTCTTATAATTTGGAGCAGACTCAGATAAAAATAGTAAAAATTTAATAAACTGTAATTAGCACCAACATAAAAATAAATAAAAGCAATGGCCCTAAACAAGGAGCCAGCAATCAGTAAGAAATCAATGGAACTAGATAAAAGATGTAAAAAAATGCATACGTTGGTATACAATTAATAGTTCACACTAATAAAAGACAGAAGAAAAAAATTCCTAACAGTATAAAACTGGAAATAAGATCAGCATAAAAATAGTATAGATAAGATTCTTAGCTTTTTGAGATGGTTTATATCATAACACCCAACGCGTTTCGTCCTCTCTGGACTTCATCAAGGGGTGGCATATGACTGGGACAGATCATCTATATATACCTAAGTAAATGAGGAAGTGATTGCTACATCACTTCCTGTCAATTAACAGATGCCAAATTATTTAATACGTTTATACACATCAAAAATGAAGCTATGATAGCCTTGCAGCATGGTGTCCCCATGTTGTGCAAAACCGCTTTTAAAAGAAGTCATTATTGTGCTTTAAAAGTCAGTAATAACACTGTAAAACTTGTGATCCTGGACTTCCTGTCCGGATCGTGGGTGACGTCACGTCCGCCCCACTTCCGGCGTCCGGCAACCTCCACTGCGCCTGCGCCGACCGCGGGTTAGGTGATGTTAATGTCATACATCTGCTGTGCATGCGTCCATTCTCCCATCAGAGGTAAGAAAGTGTTCACACAGCGGCGGCCATGTTCTTGAAGCATATTCTTCTCTAGCATCTGATTGTGTGATCATGTGATCGCGGCGGCCATCTTTGTTGTGACTTTTCATATTAAAAATGCTCATTTGACAGAGAAGAAAGAAAAAATTTGATTTTAAGACTACTGTGAATACAAATATTTCTATTAAATTCCACTGGTGCCCCTGATTATAGGAGTATTTACATGGCATATGTATAATGGATGTCTATCCACTATTTAACATTATCACATTAGGCACAGGGGTAGTAGATAATTACAGGATTTAAAATGGAAGAGGGTTAGTTATGAGGCTTAATAGTGCTGTTTTTTTGCAGTGTTGAAATCTGTGCATTAAAATCTGCATGGAAGTGGTTGTGAGTAAAGTCATTCACATATGGGGGTGAAATTGCGGCAGACATATTTCTTAACGTGATGGAAAGATACTCAGGTGTTAACCTGATTATTAGAAAATATTAGAAAATATTATAGAATATTAGCATCTTTTGTAAGCACCCAAATTACACGTAAGAAAGTTAGTACAATATCCTCATAACCCTTGCTCAAAAAGTTATTACAGCACCCAGTATTCCATGATGGTTCCCCATCTATGTACTAACTGGGCCCAGCACTGCTTGGCTTCCAAGATCGAACGGAGTTGGGCATCTCCAGTGCGGTATGGCTGTATTATTGGCATGGTTTTTTAGAGGTATCATAATGTAATAACGTGGTTGGGGAGGTAACCTTAATAGAAATAGCGACAGAGAGAGGACAGGTTAACAAATAGGAAAAAGATGTAGTCAGCTTACGTTACAAAAAGGGGGCTATTTCATAGCCCTCGTTGAAGCCATCAGGGTGCAGGGCATTGAGTTAAAAAATCCAGTACATTTCTCTTTTTGATAAGAGGTTGGAGAGGTCTCCGCCTCTCTCGCCCAGTGAAACTAGTTCAATGCCCTTGAAGGTTAATTTGTCAGGGTCCGAGTTGTGACAGGCATGGAAATGTTTCGATACTGCATGTGTCAGTACTTTGTTTTTAATGTTCCTTATATGTTCCTGAATACGGATTTTCAAAGGTCTTTTCGTTTTGCCTATGTACTTCATCCCACATGAGCACTCCAGCATGTATATCACTGACACCGTATTACAGTTAATGAACTGTTTGATCTTATAGTCTTTCGGTCCGTTTGTTTTCTTAAAAGTTTTTCTAATGGGGTGTACGTAACGGCATACATTGCAGCGGCCGCATTTATAACATCCAACGCATTTAGGCATGCTTGATCTTATTTCCGGGTTCCTTAGCATGCTTGGTGCCACCAGATCTTTAAGATTTTGCGATTTCCTAAATACCACTAGAGGATCTTTTGGGAGATAGTCTTTCAAAATCTGATCCATAAGGAGAATGTTCCAGTGTTTTTTGAGGGTTTTCTCAATAATGTTCTCATGCCTACTATACGTGGTGACAAACCTCACTGTATCATCTCCTTTTTCCTTGGATTTATATTTCAAAAGTTGTTTCCTCTCCAAATTCTTGGCCTTCAGGTTAGCTTCTTCCAAGAGATGGTTCGGATACCCTTTTTCCCTGAATCTTTCGGTGTATACCTGCAGTTGTTGATCTCGGTCCTCAGTATCCTTACAGTTCCGAGCAATTCTGTTGAACTGGGAGAAGTGGATATTATTCTTCCATTGTTGACTATGATTGCTTCGGTAGTGTACATAGCTGTTCATATCCACTTCCTTAATGTAGTTCTTGGTGATCACTTCATTGCCTGTATGTGTCAGAACCAAGTCAAGGAATTATATCTTCTCTGTGCTTTCCTTTGCAGTGAATTGAAGATTCATGGAATTATTAGATAAGTACGTGAAGAATTCTTTAAAACTTGCACCGTCACCATCCCACACAAGCAAAATGTCATCTATATAACGTTTATAAAATGCGATATTTTGTTGGAATGGATGATCCTTAAAAATGTACTCATTCTCCCAATTTCCCATAAAAAGATTAGCAAAACTGGGCGCAAAAATTGTGCCCATGGCGGTGCCGCAGATTTGTAAAAAATAGGTGTCTAAAAATTTAAAATAATTACGTTTCGAAATAAAATTCATCAGTTCACATAAAAATATTCTGTGCTCCTCTGTGATCTCTGCATCTTTACTCAGGAATCCATTGCAGGCCTCTACCCCCTTGTCATGTTCTATGCAGGTGTAGAGCGACTGGACGTCTATGGTGATCCATCTATAGGTGTCTTTCCATTCGAATGAGTCCATCAGGTTCAGGACGGATGTAGTGTCTTTTAAATAAGCTGGCAGGTTTAACACATGTTTCCTCAGAAAAACATCCATGTATTCGGACAAGTGTGACGTCAGTGGATCTATCCCGGCCACAATGGGTCTTCCTGGGGGATTCGTCATCGATTTGTGCACCTTGGGTAAAAAATAAAAAATGGGGGTGGTGGGGTTGGAGTTGAGCAGGTACTGGTATTCTTCTTTAGTTAAAATCTCACACCTGAATGCTTTTAAAAGTATGGTTCTCAGTTCCTCCACAAAACCATCTTTTGGGTCTCCCGGGAGGGGGGTGTACGAAGTCCTATCCCCCAAAAGTCTGTTTGCTTCTGCGACGTATGCCTCCAGGTCCATAATGACCCTTTATCAGCAGATTTTATAACAATGTTTTTGTTATCCTGAAGTTCCTTGATCGCCTTTGTTTCTCTGTTCGTGAGGTTTTTCTCTTTAATATCCTCCATTTCAGTTTCACACAGATCCTTTTTAACTAGATCATAAAAAATGCCCACATTGAGGCCCTTTGATTCCAAGGGGTAAAATTTTGTAGTCGGTTTTAGTCCCGATTTGGATTGGTCATAATTGTGGATGACCGCATTTTCCTTTTTGAGAAAGTGCCTCTTGAGTGTTAGCTTCTTGACGGTGCAAGTATTAAAGAATTCTTCACGTACTTATCTAATAATTCCATGAATCTTCAATTCACTGCAAAGGAAAGCACAGAGAAGATATAATTCCTTGACTTGGTTCTGACACATACAGGCAATGAAGTGATCACCAAGAACTACATTAAGGAAGTGGATATGAACAGCTATGTACACTACCGAAGCAATCACAGTCAACAATGGAAGAATAATATCCACTTCTCCCAGTTCAACAGAATTGCTCGGAACTGTAAGGATACTGAGGACCGAGATCAACAACTGCAGGTATACACCGAAAGATTCAGGGAAAAAGGGTATCCGAACCATCTCTTGGAAGAAGCTAACCTGAAGGCCAAGAATTTGGAGAGGAAACAACTTTTGAAATATAAATCCAAGGAAAAAGGAGATGATACAGTGAGGTTTGTCACCACATATAGTAGGCATGAGAACATTATTAAGAAAACCCTCAAAAAACACTGGAACATTCTCCTTATGGATCCGATTTTGAAAGACTATCTCCCAAAAGATCCTCTAGTGGTATTTAGGAAATCGCAAAATCTTAAAGATCTGGTGGCACCAAGCATGCTAAGGAACCCGGAAATAAGATCAAGCATGCCTAAATGCGTTGGATGTTATAAATGCGGTCGCTGCAATGTATGCCGTTACGTACACCCCATTAGAAAAACTTTTAAGAAAACAAACGGACCGAAAGACTATAAGATCAAACAGTTCATTAACTGTAATACGGTGTCAGTGATATACATGCTGGAGTGCTCATGTGGGATGAAGTACATAGGCAAAACGAAAAGACCTTTGAAAATCCGTATTCAGGAACATATAAGGAACATTAAAAACAAAGTACTGACACATGCAGTATCGAAACATTTCCATGCCTGTCACAACTCGGACCCTGACAAATTAACCTTCAAGGGCATTGAACTAGTCTCACTGGGCGAGAGAGGCGGAGACCTCTCCAACCTCTTATCAAAAAGAGAAATGTACTGGATTTTTGAACTCAATACCCTGCACCCTGATGGCTTCAACGAGGGCTATGAAATAGCCCCCTTTTTGTAACGTAAGCTGACTACATCTTTTTCCTATTTGTTAACCTGTCCCCTCTCTGTCGCTATTTCTATTAAGGTTACCTCCCCAACCACGTTATTACATTATGATACCTCTAAAAAACCATGCCAATAATACAGCCATACCGCACTGGAGATGCCCAACTCCGTTCGATCTTGGAAGCCAAGCAGTGCTGGGCCCAGTTAGTACATAGATGGGGAACCATCATGGAATACTGGGTGCTGTAATAACTTTTTGAGCAAGGGTTATGAGGATATTGTACTAACTTTCTTACGTGGAATTTGGGTGCTTACAAAAGATGCTAATATTCTATAATATTTTCTAATATTTTCTAATAATCAGGTTAACACCTGAGTATCTTTCCATCACGTTAAGAAATATGTCTGCCGCAATTTCACCCCCATATGTGAATGACTTTACTCACAACCACTTCCATGCAGATTTTAATGCACAAATTTCAACACTGCAAAAAACCAGCACTATTAAGCCTCATAACTAACCCTCTTCCATTTTAAATCCTGTAATTATCTACTACACCTGTGCCTAATGTGATAATGTTAAATAGTGGATAGACATCCATTATACATATGCCATGTAAATACTCCTATAATTAGGGGCACCAGTGGAATTTAATAGAAATATTTGTATTCACAGTAGTCTTAAAATCAAATTTTTTCTTTCTTCTCGGTCAAATGAGCATTTTTAATATGAAAAGTCACAACAAAGATGGCCGCCACGATCACATGATGACACAATCAGATGCTAGAGAAGAATATGCTTCAAGAACATGGCCGCCGCTGTGTGAACACTTCCTTACCTCTGATGGGAGAATGGACGCATGCACAGCAGATGTATGACATTAACATCACCTAACCCGCGGTCGGCGCAGGCGCAGTGGAGGTTGCCGGACGCCGGAAGTGGGGCGGACGTGACGTCACCCACGATCCGGACAGGAAGTCCAGGATCACAAGTTTTACAGTGTTATTACTGACTTTTAAAGCACAATAATGACTTCTTTTAAAAGCGGTTTTGCACAACATGGGGACACCATGCTGCAAGGCTATCATAGCTTCATTTTTGATGTGTATAAACGTATTAAGTAATTTGGCATCTGTTAATTGACAGGAAGTGATGTAGCAATCACTTCCTCATTTACTTAGGTATATATAGATGATCTGTCCCAGTCATATGCCACCCCTTGATGAAGTCCAGAGAGGACGAAACGCGTTGGGTGTTATGATATAAACCATCTCAAAAAGCTAAGAATCTTATCTATACTATTTTTATGCTGATCTTATTTCCAATTTTATATTGTTAGGAATTTTTTTCTTCTGTCTTTTATTAGTTTGAACTATTAATTGTATACCAACGTATGCATTTTTTTACATCTTTTATCTAGTTCCATTGATTTCTTACTGATTGCTGGCTCCTTGTTTAGGGCCATTGCTTTTATTTATTTTTATGTTGGTGCTAATTACAGTTTATTAAATTTTTACTATTTTTATCTGAGTCTCCTCCAAATTATAAGACACCATTGGTCGCTTAAAATCACCTTATTCTTTTTTGCTTTTACACTGTACATGAAGCACTTTACCAACGCTTCTCTCTTTAAGGTGTAGCTGACGCCCAAATATATTAAAGGGAGTGTCTGAATAATGAGACCATTTGATCACTCATAATATCCTGGTCTGCATTCTAGTATAATTCGGTATCGCGGTTAAGCGCCGACAAGCCTTCCCCTATCACAATATATATATATATATATATATACTCACATATATATATACACACACACATATATATATAAATATATATATATATATATAAATATATAATATATACATATATATATATAATACATATATCCAAACAGCAGACGCGGCACTCCAAGTGACTTGCAGGAATAAAACTCTTAAGTCAGGCAGATGTATGAAATACAACGTTTCAATGCCGCTTTATTCGGGCATTTTCCTCAGGTACCTGAGGAAAATGCCTGAATAAAGCGGCATTGAAACGTTGTATTTCATACATCTGCCTGACTTAAGAGTTTTATTCCTGCAAGTCACTTGGAGTGCCGCGTCTGCTGTTTGGATATCTCATCTATTACAGAGGCACCCGGTGCAGTAATGAAATTACAGGAGAGCCGGATCCATGGGACTATGTATAATACATATATATATATATATATATATATATATATATATATATTGGTACAAGGGGATGAGGTATTGGCAAGCGACCAAGGTGTCAATTAATATTATGAAGACAGGTAGTTATGAAAACATAAAATTTATTTCAGAAAACATAGCACTATAAAAAGGAGTATTGTGTAAGATAATGACAATAACAAATGCAACCTATGCAAATTGATGTATAAAAAAGTGAAGAAAAAGCATAAAAATATACAAAAAACCAATATGCCAAATTTCATAAAAGGGAACATAAAAACATAAGAGATAAGGCATAAAATGTGCAGGATAAAAGTTGAAAATAAGAGAAGTAGCTTAACTTCAGTGATTGAGGTAGAATCAGAGTGGCATCCAACGCGTTTCGTCCCTCATGGACTTCATCAAGGGGTGATTAGAGGCTAGAGACTGTTATGAGCCACGGCTGTGGCTCATTCCTGTTTTGCAGTTTTGTTCTGTATTTCATGTTATACTTCTGTTTATGTTCCCCGTGGGTGTCATGGGGTGCTCGGAGCTCACCCTTAAGGAGGGGATACTGTTATGAACCACAGGTAGTGGTTCATTCCTATTTTATGTTTATAAAGTTGTCTTGCATGCCAGGATTTCCTGTTGCTCTGTTTTAGAATACTCTTGTCTGCTGCCGCTGGTGAGTCTGTGTAATTGCAGCTTGTTCCCTTGTGTTCAGCCTCACCTGGCTGCTAATTGCATCTGGTCAGTTTGGAATCATGCAACAAGGCAGCTGCATGGGATTATTAATTAGGCCTCTCTGTTATATGCTGGCTGTTTGCAATTCACAGATGCTGGTGATATTCCTTGGTTTGCAGTCTGCTTGAGTTCTGAGCTTGGTTCCTGCTAGTTCCTGAGCTTCCTGTGTCGATTCCTGTGTCAGTCCCTGTGTCGATTCCTATGTCTGATCCCGTGTCCTGCCGTGAGGCGTTCCTGTCCTGAGGTCCAGTACCGTTGCCTGTGCAAGTTTCTGGCTTCTTGGTGTCCACCGGTCTGTCGTTTGGGATTCTGCCTGTCCTCCAGTTCTGAGAGTCTGTGTCAGCAGCATTGGGAGTTCCTGTCCGTTTGCCAGTATTCGTACCGGTTCCGTGAGTAGCGGCACGGCCGCGTCCGTCGGCCTAGGCCGCTGTATTCCCTTATTATTTCTGTCACTGGTGTTTTGCAGAGGGTTCTGCTTATGCTGTCACCGCCGGTACACAAAAGTATTGTGTCGGCGTGTGGTCAGCATTTCCTTTGTTGTTCTTTTCCTTTGGCGGCAAGCCGCACATACTTTGGTTTTAGGTTTGTTAGTAGCCCCTGGCCTTGTTGTTTAGTCAGAGGGCCCCTTGTTATCACCCTGTCTCGGTTCACTCTTTGTCTCTCATTAAGACCTGAGGGGGCATCGAAGTTGGGCAGACGTAATCCGCCCGTCAAACGCGGCTGCCATGGGCTCAAGCAACCATAGTCTCGCAAGAGTGTACTGACAGCACGGGTGAGACAACGGAGATAGGGCGCCAGGGGCTATTCCCTTTCCATTCCCCTTTCCCAGCATTACGTCCTGGTGCTCTGGACTCGCTTCATAACATCTCCCTTGTTCTGAGCACCAGGAACCTAACATTATCACCAGCCATACCACAAAAAAGAAATAAAACTTTTTTTTCTTTTTTTGGCCCAGTCCGGTGTCTAGAATCCAGTCCGGTGTTTAGAATCCAGTCCGGTGTTTAGAATCCAGTCCGGTGTTTAGAATCCAGTCCGGTGTTTAAAAAAATAAAAAAATAAAAATTGTTTTGTTTAGCAAAATTTAGTCTTGCCTTGTCTTGCCTTGTCTTGTCTTGTCTTGCCTTGTCTAGTTTTAAATCCTCCTATGTCTACTATGCAAGCCCTGCAGGCATCTCTCGCAGCCCTGAACTCTGTATTCAGTGCTTTGAGACCAGAGCGACTAGAAGTTTTGCAGCAATCCCTAAAGCAACTGCAAAACCTACTGACTAAAATCTTGCTCATCTTGCCAGAAGTCGTTGAGAGTACATCTATCTCTAAAGAGACTCTTGTTCACAGTATGGTGACAAGAGAATCCTCTGGTTTAATTGAAGAGAAAAGGTTTAAAAGTTTTCTGCGGCCCAGGCTCTCAGAAGAGGAGCGTCTGCGTCGCAGAAACTTAAACTTATGCCTATATTGTGGGGGTTTAGGCCATTATCTGCAGACCTGTGAGTTGCGCAAGCCAAAGTGTGGTGACGAGTCTTGCCCTCTGGCCAAGTTGAGTCATGATACAAGACCTACTCCTGTCTCTACTGTGGCAGAGGTACTTGTCACACAACCCACACAAAAAAGCTCTCTGTCCTATAATTGGGGTCCTTGGGCAAGGGAGCCCCATTATAGATTCAGGAATCAAAAGAGAATGTTTCTCTCCTCTCTTGAGGTTCCTGTGGAAGCGGAGTTGCAAGTCCCTGGAGTGGTGCCCGATGCCCAGGTTCCTGGAGTGGTGCCCGATGCCCAGGTTCCTGGAGTGGTGCCCGATGCCCAGGTTCCTGGAGTGGTGCCCGATGCCCAGGTTCCTGGAGTGGTGCCCGATGCCCAGGTTCCTGGAGTGGTGCCCGATGCCCAGGTTCCTGGAGTGGTGCCCGATGCCCAGGGTCCTGGAGTGGTGCCCGATGCCCAGGGTCCTGGAGTGGTGCCCGTAGCCCAGGGTCCTGGAGCAGTGCCCGTAGCCCAGGGTCCTGGAGCGGTGCCCGTAGCCCAGAGTGCTGGAGCGGTGCCCGATGCCCAGAGTGCTGGAGCGGTGCCCGATGCCCAGAGTGCTGGAGCGGTGCCCGATGCCCAGAGTGCTGGAGCGGTACCCGATGCCCAGAGTGCTGGAGCGGTACCCGATGCCCTAGCTTATAGAGGGACATCAAATATTATAGTTCAGGTGTCCATACCGGAAGGGGTCTCAGAAGCTGTTACCCCAGGTAGGGACTTGAAAAGCGCAACCCTAGAAAGGGTCTCTAAAACCATAGTTCTTGAGGGGAACTCGAGAAGCAAAACCCCAGAAGGGATCTTTGAAGTAATATCCCCAAGTGGGGTCTCGAGAGACGCAGCCCCAAAGAAGGGTCTAGAAGTCGCTTCCCCAGGAAAGAACTTAAGAAGCATAGCATTAGTGGAGGATCTGAACGTTATTGCTTCAGCAAAAGTCCCGGAAGTCATAGTCCCGGGAGAACTTTCGATAATTATCGACTCAGAGAGGGAGGCCGATGGCCCGATCCCAGTCAGGGAGGCCAACGGCCCGGTCCCAGTAAAAGAATCCGAGGTGCTTGCCCCAGCGGGGTTCTCGGAGGCCACTGTCCCAGTGGGGTTCCCGGAGGCCACTGCCCCAGCGGGGTTCCCGGAGGCCACTGCCCCAGCGGGGTTCCCGGAGGCCACTGCCCCGGGTGGGGTTCAGAAAGTCACTGCCCCGGGTGGGGTTCAGAAAGTCACTGCCCCGGGTGGGGTTCAGAAAGTCACTGCCCCGGGTGGGGTTCAGAAAGTCTCAGCCCCGGGTGGGGTTCAGAGAGTCTCAGCCTCGAGTAAGGTCAATAGTGACCAGGTCCTAGCAAAGCACTCCAGCCAGTCAAGATGAGAAGGAAACAGATCCTGACTCTGATATCTCAACATCCATAACCTTTGATGGGGACTTCGCCCAATTTCTGGCGCTTTTCAAACACTATTACACTATTATGTTGTCTAGACCATTTCTGGGCATCACTTCAGAGAACCTTGGGCTCTATCTGATTTATTCTTTTAGAGGAGAGCCTTCTGAGTGGGCGACCAGCCTAATGAAAGCTGAAGATCCCATTCTTCAGGATCCCCTAGCATTCTGTGATGCAATTGTTAAAAGATACGGTTCCAAAGAAATTGGTTCAGGTTCCTCTAAGTCACCCGTCTTGTCTGCTGAGAGTCCACCAAATACTGTAAACTCGGCACAAGAGTCCCAGCCCGTTGTTTTGACTGCAGGATGTGCTTTTTTGACTTCTTCTTCTAATAATAGTACTTTACCAGAAAGTTCAGCTCCCAAGGGTAAGAGACCTGTCTCTGATTTGAACGCAGCCTTGCTGGGTGGTACCATCAGTTCAGACAATGTTTGGGGAATTACCTTGGTCAGACCTAAAGAGCTTTGTAAAAAGAAGAAGAAGAAAAAGAAATAATTTTTGACTCTTGCCTTGATAAAAAAAAAAAAAAAGATTTTTTTTTTCCCTTGTCTTGTGTCCAGTGGCCACCATCAAGGGGAGGGCACTGTTACAAGTTGTTGCTACAACTTGTTTTTTTTTTGTTTTCTTGTCTGTTAGACCAGTGTGTCAGGTTTTTTTTTTTGTATCCCTTGTTCTGGATAGTCTGAATTTTGGGGTCTTTTGACCCCTCCTCAAGGGGGGGGTAATGTTATGAGCCACGGCTGTGGCTCATTCCTGTTTTGCAGTTTTGTTCTGTATTTCATGTTATACTTCTGTTTATGTTCCCCGTGGGTGTCATGGGGTGCTCGGAGCTCACCCTTAAGGAGGGGATACTGTTATGAACCACAGGTAGTGGTTCATTCCTATTTTATGTTTATAAAGTTGTCTTGCATGCCAGGATTTCCTGTTGCTCTGTTTTAGAATACTCTTGTCTGCTGCCGCTGGTGAGTCTGTGTAATTGCAGCTTGTTCCCTTGTGTTCAGCCTCACCTGGCTGCTAATTGCATCTGGTCAGTTTGGAATCATGCAACAAGGCAGCTGCATGGGATTATTAATTAGGCCTCTCTGTTATATGCTGGCTGTTTGCAATTCACAGATGCTGGTGATATTCCTTGGTTTGCAGTCTGCTTGAGTTCTGAGCTTGGTTCCTGCTAGTTCCTGAGCTTACTGTGTCGATTCCTGTGTCAGTCCCTGTGTCGACTCCTATGTCTGATCCCGTGTCCTGCCATGAGGCGTTCCTGTCCTGAGGTCCAGTACCGTTGCCTGTGCAAGTTTCTGGCTTCTTGGTGTCCACCGGTCTGTCGTTTGGGATTCTGCCTGTCCTCCAGTTCTGAGAGTCTGTGTCAGCAGCATTGGGAGTTCCTGTCCGTTTGCCAGTATTCGTACCGGTTCCGTGAGTAGCGGCACGGCCGCGTCCGTCGGCCTAGGCCGCTGTATTCCCTTATTATTTCTGTCACTGGTGTTTTGCAGAGGGTTCTGCTTATGCTGTCACCGCCGGTACACAAAAGTATTGTGTCGGCGTGTGGTCAGCATTTCCTTTGTTGTTCTTTTCCTTTGGCGGCAAGCCGCACATACTTTGGTTTTAGGTTTGTTAGTAGCCCCTGGCCTTGTTGTTTAGTCAGAGGGCCCCTTGTTATCACCCTGTCTCGGTTCACTCTTTGTCTCTCATTAAGACCTGAGGGGGCATCGAAGTTGGGCAGACGTAATCCGCCCTTCAAACGCGGCTGCCATGGGCTCAAGCAACCATAGTCTCGCAAGAGTGTACTGACAGCACGGGTGAGACAACGGAGATAGGGCGCCAGGGGCTATTCCCTTTCCATTCCCCTTTCCCAGCATTACGTCCTGGTGCTCTGGACTCGCTTCATAACATCTCCCTTGTTCTGAGCACCAGGAACCTAACAGAGACAGAACATATTTATACCTCATAACTAAAGGAAGTGGTGTCTACATCACTTCCTGTCTGTTAATTGATGTAATATTTTCATATGGTCAAAATGCAAGGATACATGAATATACATGGAGCTAATCTAGTGGGAGCACAAGCTGTTAAGTTCATGATTTAAAACGATATAGTATAATGATTAAAAAGCATAAAGACGGGCGTGTCCGTCGACTTCCGGTCTCGGCTGTGTGGAGCGTCATATCCGCCCCACATCTATATATATATATATATATATATATATATATATATATATATATTGAAAGAAGAGATTTCCCCAGGGAGCTGATGTCGTACTTTGGTATGTACAAGTTTTGTATAATAAAATAATCTTAAAAAAGAGAGATTGTTTATTTTTTTAAAAAGCAATACATAAAACTGTTTACAATTTGCCCAGAATAACAATAAACAATGTTTGTACAGACGATAGTTGTGTTGGTAATTCAAACAACATCAAAATGATCTTCTTTGTAGAGATGTCAGAGAACAATGTGCTAACCTACAGAACTGAATGTACAATAGAAACATGTACATAAAAGTAATAGAGTCGTAACACGGAACATTAGGTATAGTGGTCATAATAAGGTAAAGACCTATGTCAGACTCGGGCACAGTCACCATTGCTCGATATGTACATGTTTCTATTGTCCATTCAGTTCTGTATTTACCCAGACTGGTGTATTTCTACACAATGGCTCTGTGTTTATGGTCCTTATTACTTGTGTATATTGCTGACCCTTAACGCATTCTCAATGTTTTGACATGTGCAGCTGGGTTTCCATGGTGATGGGTACACTACACATTGGCTCCGCCCCCCGTGAATGCAGGGTCGCCGGCGCCGGCGCGCGCCCATGACGTCACTGAGAGTCCCGGAGAGCGGAGGACGGTGCTTACACGCGGTGTTTGGTAATGTATTTATATGTTTGTTTTTTCACTGTACAGTTGGTCTTGATAAAAGGATTTCGTCCTGAAACGTTGACAATAGCTGCTGTGCTGTGTCCAGTTTTTTCTTAAGAGTCTCTGCGAGTGCCGGCTGATCTTGTTTTCACTATATATATATATATATATATATATATATAATGTGTAAATTAGTGATGAGCGGGTTCGGTTCCTCGGGATCCGAACCCCCCCGAACTTCACCCATTTTTACACGGTTCCAAGGCAGCCTCGGATCTTCCCGCCTTGCTCGGTTAACCCGAGCGCGCCCGAACGTCATCATCCCACTGTTCTATTTTCGCAAGATTCGTATTCTATATAAGGAGCCGCGCGTCGCCGCCATTTTCACTCGTGCTTTGGAGATGATAGCGAGAGGACGTGGCTGCGTTCTCTCAGTTTCTGTGTACAGTGTGCTGCAAATATCTGCTCAGTATGCTGCAAATATCTGTGCTCAGTGTGCTGAAAATGTCTACGTTCTCTGCCTGAAAAACGCTCCATATCTGAGCTGCATTGTAGTATATACTGTAGTAGGAGGACAGTGCAGAATTTTGCTGTGACCACCAGTATATGTATAGCAGTACGGTACAGTAGTCCATTGCTCTACCTCTGTGTCGTCAAGTATACTATCCATCCATACCTGTGCTGCATTTTAGTTGTGCGCAGTATATAGTGGGAGGGCAGTGCAGAATTTTGCTGACCACCAGTATATATATAGCAGTACGGTACAGTAGTCCACTGCTCTACCTCTGTGTCGTCAAGTATACTATGCATCCATACCTGTGCTGCATTTTAGTTGTGCGCAGTATATAGTAGGAGGACAGTGCAGAATTTTGCTGACCACCAGTATATATATAGCCAGAGCCGGCCCTAACCAATATGATGCCCTAGGCAAGATTTTGGCTGGTGCCCCCTAGCACCACCGCTGGTTCTGCCTCTGACCTTGCACCTCTTTCCCAGCACCATCACCCCTCACCCATAGCAGTCCTTGTACCCCCTATATTTTAAATAGGAACAGTTCGCACATTTGACGCACAGCCCAAAAAGGGGCATCTTCTTGCTGGGAAGGGGCATGGCCACACAATAGTACCCCCAATTCCAATTATGCCACACAGTACTGCAACTTTATTCACATTTTATCTTGCGATAGTGTCCATAATTCATATTACATCCCACAGTAGTATCACTTTACTTTAACTGTTACTCCTCACAGTAGAGCCCCTTATTCACATTACATCACACTCAATTGCTCCTTATTCACATTACACCACACCTTATTGGTCTTTATTCACATTAGATGACACAGTAGTGCCCTTTCTATACGCAACGCCACATAGTAGAGCACCTTATACACATAATGCCACACATTAGTAATGCATTTATACACAATTCCACACAGTAATGCCCATTACACATATGAGACACATTAATGTCCTTATAAACATAATGCACCTTACACATTATGACAACCTTTATTAATGCCCTTTAACACATAATGTCCCTTACACATAAGCTGCACATTATTAATGCCCTTATACACGACACACGTAGTGCCCCCTACACATTTGCTGCACATTATTAGTGTCCCTATACACATAATAACACACATACAGTAGTACCCTGTTACACATATGCCGCACATTATTAATGCCCTTATACACATAATGACACACAGAGTGGCCCTTTACACATATGTTGCACATTATTAATGCATTTTTACATGACACACATAATGCTCCTTACACATATTCTGAACACTACTGTACAACCAACCCACTCACATGCACTCAGCACTCATACTGTCACTAACACTGTGACCTCTGCCTCTGCTTGGATACAGATGTGTCCTCACAAATCTTGCATCAATGCTAACGTCGGGCACCTTTTTTTATGAAAATGCATCTTATTTGCATTGCTATGTGGCTAGGATGCACAAGCAGCTTCTGCTGATTAAACTGATATGCAGCATGCCTATATACTGTGTGAGACTGTGGCTGTATCTGCATATGAAATGCTACATACAGAATATAGGCATGCTGCATATCATTTTAATCAGCAGAAGCTACTGGTGCCCCTAGGCATATCAAATGCCCTAGGCAATTGCCTAGTTTGCCTATGCCTATGGCGGGCTCTGTATATAGCAGTACGGTACAGTAGTCCATTGCTCTAGCTCTGTGTCGTCAAGTATACTACAAAGGTTCAGTAAAATGACCCAAAAATCAAAATTAAAAGCGTCTGATGAGAAGCGTAAACTTGCTAATATGCCATTTACGACACGGAGTGGCAAGGAACGGCTGAGGCCCTGGCCTATGTTCATGGCTAGTGGTTCAGATTCACATGAGGATGGAAGCACTCATCCTCTCGCTAGAAAACTGCAGTGTCACTACTAGATGGGCATGGTGTTTGTGTCGGCCACTTGGGTCGCTTAGCTTAGTCATCCAGCGACCTTAGTGCACCTCTTTTTTTCTTTGCATCATGTGCTGTTTGGGGACTATTTTTTGAAGTGCTATCCTGTCTGACACTGCAGTGCCACTCCTAGATGGGCCAGGTGTTTGTGTTGGCCACTTGGGTCGCTTAGCTGCCATCCAGCGACCTTGGTGCACCTCTTTTTTCTTTGCATCATGTGCTGTTTGGGGACTATTTTTTAAATCCGCCATTCTGTCTGACACTGCAGTGCCACTCCTAGATGGGCCAGGTGTTTGTGTCGGCCACTTGGGTCGCTTAGCTTAGTCATCCAGCGACCTTGATGCACCTCTTTTTTTCTTTGCATCATGTGCTGTTTGGGAACTATTTTTTAAATCGGCCATCCGTCTGACACTGCAGTGCCACTCCTAGATGGGCCAGGTGTTTGTGTCGGCCACTTGGGTCGCTTAGCTTAGTCATCCAGCGACCTTGGTGCACCTCTTTTTTTTTCTTTGCATCATGTGCTGTTTGGGGACTATTTTTTGAAGTGCCATCCTGTCTGACACTGCAGTGCCACTCCTAGATGGGCCAGGTGTTTGTGTCGGCCACTTGGGTCGCTTAGCTTAGTCATCCAGCGACCTTGGTGCACCTCTTTTTTTCTTTGCATCATGTGCTGTTTGGGGACTATTTTTTGAAGTGCCATCCTGTCTGACACTGCAGTGCCACTCCTAGATGGGCCAGGTGTTTGTGTCAGCCACTTGGGTCGCTTAGCTTAGCCATCCAGCGACCTTGGTGCACCTCTTTTTTTCTTTGCATCATGTGTTGTTTGGGGACTATTTTTTGAAGTGCCATCCTGTCTGACACTGCAGTGCCACTCCTAGATGGGCCAGGTGTTTCTGTCGGCCACTTGGGTCGCTTAGCTTAGTCATCCAGCGACCTTGGTGCACCTCTTTTTTTCTTTGCATCATGTGCTGTTTGGGGACTATTTTTTGAAGTGCCATCCTGTCTGACACTGCAGTGCCACTCCTAGATGGGCCAGGTGTTTGTGTCGGCCACTTGAGTCGCTTAGCTTAGCCATCCAGCGACCTTGGTGCACCTCTTTTTTTTCTTTGCATCATGTGCTGTTTGGGGGCTATTTTTTTAATCGGCCATCCTGTCTGACACTGCAGTGCCACTCCTAGATGGGCCAGGTGTTTGTGTCGGCTACTTGGGTCGCTTAGCTTAGTCATCCAGCGACCTCGGTGCAAATTTTAGGACTACAAATAATATTGTGAGGTGTGAGGTGTTCAGAATAGACTGGAAATGAGTGGAAATTATGGTTATTGAGGTTAATAATACTATGGGATCAAAATGACCCCCAAATTCTATGATTTAAGCTGTTTTTGAGGGCTTTTTGTAAAAAAACACCCGAATCCAAAACACACCCGAATCCGACAAAAAATGTTCAGGGAGGTTTTGACAAAACACGTCCGAATCCAAAACACGGCCGCGGAACCGAATCCAAAACCAAAACACAAAACCCGAAAAATTTCCGGTGCACATCACTAGTGTAAATATATATATATATATATATATATATATATATATACACTGCTCAACAAAATAAAAAAATAAAGGGAACACTTAAACATCACAATGTAACTCCAAGTCAATCACACTTCTGTGAAATCAAACTGTCCACTTAGGAAGCAACACTGATTGACAATCAATTTCACGTGCTGTTGTGCAAATGGAATAGACAACAGGTGGAAATTATAGGCAATTAGCAAGACACCCCCAATAAAGGAGTTGTTCTGCAGGTGGTTACCACAGACCACTTCTCAGCTCCTATGCTTTCTGGCTGATGTTTTGGTCACTTTTGAAAGCTGGTGGTGCTTTCACTCTGATGGTAGCATGAGACGGAGTCTACAACCCACACAAGTGGCTCAGATAGTGCAGCTCGTCCAGGATGGCACATCAATGCGAGCTGTGGCAAGAAGGTTTGCTGTGTCTATCAGCGTAGTGTCCAGAGCATGGAGGCGCTACCAGGAGACAGACCAGTACATCAGGAGATGTGGAGGAGGCCGTAGGAGGGCAACAACCCAGCAGCAGGACCGCTACCTCCGCCTTTGTGCAAGGAGGAACAGGAAGAGCACTGCCAGAGCCCTGCAAAATGACCTCCAGCAAGCCACAAATGTGCATGTGTCTACTCAAACGATCAGAAACAGACTGCATGAGGGTGGTATGAGGGCCCGACGTCCACAGGTGGGGGTTGTGCTTACAGCCCAACACCGTGCAAGACGTTTGGCATTTGCCAGAGAACACCAAGATTGGCAAATTCGCCACTGGCGCCCTGTGCTCTTCACAGATGAAAGCAGGTTCTCACTGAGCACATGTGACAGACGTGACAGAGTCTGGAGACGCCAAGGAGAACGTTCTGCTGCCTGCAACATCCTCCAGCATGACCGGTTATGCAGTGGGTCAGTAATGGTGTGGAGTGGCATTTCTTTGGGGGGCCGCACAGCCCTCCACGTGCTCGTCAGAGGTAGCCTGGCTGCCATTAGGTACCGAGATGAGATCCTCAGACCCCTTGTGAGACCATATGCTGGTGCGGTTGGCCCTGGGTTCCTCCTAATGCAAGACAATGCTAGACCTCATGTGGCTGGACTGTGTCAGCAGTTCCTGCAAGGCGAAGGCATTGATGCTATGGACTGGCCCGCCCGTTCCCCAGACCTGAATCCAATTGAACACATCTGGGACATCATGTCTCGCTCCATTCACCAACGCCACGTTGCACCACAGACTGTCCAGGAGTTGGCGGATGCTTTAGTCCAGATCTGGGAGGAGATCCCTCAGGAGACCATCCGCCACCTCATCAGGAGCATGCCCAGGCGTTGTAGGGAGGTCATACAGGCATGTGGAGGCCACACACACTATTGAGCCTCATTTTGACTTGTTTTAAGGACATTACATCAAAGTTGGATCAGCCTGTAGTGTGTTTTTCCACTTTAATTTTGAGTGTGACTCCAAATCCAGACCTCCATGGGTTAATAAATTTGATTTCCATTGATAATTTTTGTGTGATTTTGTTGTCAGCACATTCAACTATGTAAAGAACAAAGTATTTAATAAGAATATTTCATTCATTCAGATCTAGGATGTGTTATTTTAGTGTTCCCTTTATTTTTTTTAGCAGTATAGATACATATATATATATATATATATATATATATATATAATATAATTTTATTGTTATCAGCCCTCTTTGGTATCTTTTACATGTGTTGCGGAACAGCAACTCGCCCCATCCTCAGCGAGACACAGTGCTGATGTAGGAGCTGCTATATTACCCATAGAATTAAAGGTCGTGTTGGCTGGTTGTGTGCCAAAATCTCCAAATGTTTAAAGCCATGGTGACAATGTTATGCCAATTACCTCCCCACAATGCGATCGTTACGAAACGACGCAGCTTGTAATGGCCGGGGTATCAGCTACACAGAGATACATCTACAGGCTTGTTTTGTCAATCAGCCTCCAAGAGTCTTGTCATTTTTAATTGCTATTTAAATTAATGCAATGTTTAATTTTAATTAACATATTAATGAACATTTTTCAAAGGCCCTCGGTTGAGTCTTTACAGAGCAGGACAGATAGAGGGCCTGGATAGTGGGGCATATTTCAGCATTCTAGATTGTAACCTAGCAGTAGTTAAAATCTATATTAGCTAATGAACTTCTACTGGAGATTAATTATGGACCAGCAGCAGCAAGAGCAAGCTGCAACCTTATGCAGAGGTAGCCCTGTACCAAAGGAAGGTTATTTACCTATTTACCGCTACAGCTTTCTGCTTAGGAACAAATGACAGCCTGGCCACTGCAGCAGCAATTTTACATAAATACATCTAAATTGCTTGCCTTGAAATTGGCGTTTGTAGAATGTAGCGTGAAAGGTGTGAGGCTGCAATGACGGATATTGTTGAAAGAGGCAGAACAGGTTTAAATGTGGCAAAACATAATAAAAATGACATTTTTTTAAATTAATTTTAATTCAGCAGTTTAGCAAATGTTTGTTCTCATGTTGAACACAATGAGGGTAATTCCAAGTTGATCGCAGCAGGAATTTTTTTAGCAGTTGGGCAAAACCATGTGCACTGCAGGGGGGGGGGCAGATATGACGTGCAGAGAGAGAGAGATTTGGGTGTGGTGAGTTCAATCTGCAATCTAAATTGCAGTGTAAAAATAAAGCAGCCAGTATTTACCCTGCACAGAAACAAAATAACCCACCCAAATCTAACTCTCTCTGCACATGTTATATCTGCCCCACCTGTAGTGCACATGGTTTTGCCCAACTGCTAAAAAATTTCCTGCTGCGATCAACTTGGAATTACCCCCAATATAAAGGTAAAGTACATCGAATTTGACATGCAAGCACAATTTGTTTCATTCTCTGATGCCGTTAATACAGATATGCTCAGCCTCATCTCTCCCGCCACTATTTGTGGGTGTGACTGGTTTCGCTGCGATTAGAGTGCCTGCCTACAGGCGCGGTGTGATCCATATGAAATGCAATCGCGGGTGCGACTACTCACACTCTGGAGCGTGTGGTAGCTGCACATGTGTGAACGCATCACGGCAACGATGAGGGCGGCATATCTGTAGATACCAGTAACCATGCCAGGTTGTATAACCCCGTAAGATGCTATCCTCTTTCCCAAGCAACGATCTGCTCAATACCTTTCCAGCATCCTCTATCACCTTCTCTTCACTGATCCCTCAAATTAAGATGAAGAAGGGGTCTATTTACTAAGCCTTGGATGCAGGGGCGTAGCGAGGGCGGTTCTAGTGGAGCGCGAGCTCCAGGCGCCTAAAATGTCAGCTTGTGCCGCACTGTCAACATGAAAGAGCTCCCGCTGTGATTCTGTGCTGCTGCGGGAGCTCCTTGCAGCCTCGAGCAGTGCAGGAGTCAGGAGATCAGGAACACAAGGTCCAATGAGCCTTTGCGCGTTCCTCTCTCCCTTTCAGCGGACTGCCTGGGAGCTCTGCGGGCAGACACCCTAGCCTGGACGATTGGACAGCGCGGCGGCACCCTGACAAAGGAAGCACCCGAGGAGACCAGGCATCAGTGACGGGCTGGGCTGGGGTGAAGCTCCGGCTGCTGGCAGTGACACTGGTCATCTGTGGAGAAGGTGGGTGAGTTGTCCCTTGGGGAGTCAGTGGCGCACACGGGGGTGGGGGGGGGGGGGGGGTGTACCCAGAAACACCCCCTCCCTGACCAGCCAAATTCTTTTTTTTCTGAGATGGAGACAGCTGTGTCCATCTCAGTACAAACCACGATCTCAATCACTGAAGCTGCTGCTGCACAGAGCTCTCGTCAGGGCAGAGCTCAGGATGTTCACAGAAGCGCGTGAAAATTGCTGCTCCTGCCCCATATATATATATATATATATATATATATATATTTATTTACTTGTATCTGTATACTGTTTGGCACCCGGGAAAGTTATTCTACAAGTGTACCCGTGGAGTGCCGGAATGTGGAAGTATATATATATATATATATATATATATATATATATATATATATATATCCTCCACAATCAGGCGGCACTCAGAGGCTGGATTAAATGGTGAAAACATCCAGTGCTTTATTACAACGTTTCGGGGGTCAAGACCCTGTCTTCAGGAAAACACACTACAACAGTGACACAAGCATTGTCACTGTTGTAGTGTGTTTTCCTGAAGACGGGGGCTTGACCTCCGAAACGTTGTAATAAAGCACTGGATGTTTTCACCATTTAATCCAGCCTCTGAGTGCCGCCTGATTGTGGAGGATATAGAAGGGTACCCATTCCCTGAGGAGGGCATCGGAGCCAGTACCCAGTGGGAGAAGAGAGTGCCGGACTATTGTGAGCAGCATATATATATATATATATATATATATATATATATGTGTGTGTATATATATATATATATATATATATATATATATTCCTTCCCCTCTTTTTTTTTTTTTTGGGTAGGGGGGGGGTAGCGCCGCAGTCACACGAGCTCCGGGCGCCATGGCTGCACGCTACTCCTCTGCTTGGATGGAGATAAAGTGTACGGAAATAAAGTTCCAGCCAATCGGCTCCTAACTGTCATTTTTCAAACCCAGCCTGTGACATGGCAGTTGGGAGCTGAAATTGGCTGGTACCTTATCTCTGTCCACTTTATCTCCATCCAAGGCTTAGTAAATAGGCCCCGAAGAGTGAAATTCACTAAGCGCCAGGGCAGTTTGGGGGCCAAAATGCAGTATTTGCTATTCACCAGTTTTGTAAACGCATCCCACCGCCGTCCAGCCGTGAGAATATCTGTGTTTAGAAGCACCTGAATCTCTGGAGGTTTCTCTATACAATTTTGTTAAAAAGAAAAAGTGTGCCATCTTCCCACAAATTGACCACTAGCGCTAGGCTCTTAAGGGGGACGTGAGGTCCCCCCCAAATTCTCCATATGATTTTTTTCTTTGTCCTTACTTGAGAAAAAGTATATATATTATATTCTTTTTAAACATTTTTTAGATGGATATTATTTTATACTACTGTGTTTTTTTTTTTTTTATAAATTCAATACTTTTTTATTGATTTTCAGATTTTCAATAACACACAAATACAAAAACACAAAGCAAACACAAGCAAGACAAACAAAAACAAAACCCCGACCCAGGGAATGCGCAGATTCCCAGTTCTATTAGAGTTCAGTTAACACAGTAAAACAAGTGCAGGCTGAAATTCCGAAACATAGATTATAAAATAAGAATTTACTTACCGATAATTCTATTTCTCATAGTCCGTAGTGGATGCTGGGGACTCCGTAAGGACCATGGGGAATAGCGGCTCCGCAGGAGACTGGGCACATCTAAAGAAAGCTTTAGGACTAACTGGTGTGCACTGGCTCCTCCCCCTATGACCCTCCTCCAAGCCTCAGTTAGGATACTGTGCCCGGACGAGCGTACATAATAAGGAAGGATTTTGAATCCCGGGTAAGACTCATACCAGCCACACCAATCACACCGTACAACTTGTGATCTGAACCCAGTTAACAGCATGATAACAGCGGAGCCTCTGAAAAGATGGCTCACAACAATAATAACCCGATTTTTGTAACAATAACTATGTACAAGTATTGCAGACAATCCGCACTTGGGATGGGCGCCCAGCATCCACTACGGACTATGAGAAATAGAATTATCGGTAAGTAAATTCTTATTTTCTCTAACGTCCTAAGTGGATGCTGGGGACTCCGTATAGACCATGGGGATTATACCAAAGCTCCCAAACGGGCGGGAGAGTGCGGATGACTCTGCAGCACCGAATGAGAGAACTCCAGGTCCTCCTCAGCCAGGGTATCAAATTTGTAGAATTTAGCAAACGTGTTTGCCCCTGACCAAGTAGCTGCTCGGCAAAGTTGTAAAGCCGAGACCCCTCAGGCAGCCGCCCAAGATGAGCCCACTTTCCTTGTGGAACGGGCTTTTACAGATTTTAGCTGTGGCAGGCCTGCCACAGAATGTGCAAGCTGAATTGTACTACAAATCCAACGAGCAATAGTCTGCTTAGAAGCAGGAGCACCCAGCTTGTTGGGTGCATACAGGATAAACAGCGAGTCAGATTTCCTGACTCCAGCCGTCCTGGAAATATTTTCAGGGCCCTGACAACATCCAGCAACTTGGATTCCTCCAAGTCCCTAGTAGCCGCAGGCACCACAATAGGTTGGTTCAGGTGAAAACGCTGGAACCACCTTAGGGAGAAACTGAGGACGAGTCCTCAATTCCGCCCTGTCCGAATGGAAAATCAGATAAGGGCTTTTACAGGATAAAGCCGCCAATTCTGACACGCGCCTGGCCCAGGCCAGGGCCAACAGCATGACCACTTTCCATGTGAGATATTTTAACTCCACAGATTTAAGTGGTTCAAACCAATGTGACTTTTGGAACCCAAACTACATTGAGATCCCAAATTGCCACTGGAGGCACAAAAGGAGGCTGTATATGCAGTACCCCTTTTACAAACGTCTAAACTTCAGGGACTGAAGCTAGTTCTTTTTTGGAAGAAAATTGACAGGGCCGAAATCTGAACCTTAATGGACCCCAATTTCAGGCCCATAGACACTCCTGTTTGCAAGAAATGTAGGAATCGACCCAGTTGAATTTCCTCCGTCGGGCCTTACTGGCCTCGCACTACGCAACATATTTTCGCCAATTGCGGTGATAATGTTTCTGCGGTTACATCCTTCCTGGCTTTAGATCAGGATATGGATGACTTCATCCGGAATGCCTTTTTTCCTTCAGGATCCGGTGTTCAACCGGCATGCCGTCAAACGCAGCCGCGGTAAGTCTTGGAACAGACAGGGTCCTTGCTGGAGCAGGTCCCTTCTTAGAGGTAGAGGCCACGGATCCTCCGTGAGCATCTCTTGAAGTTCCGGTTACCAAGTCCTTCTTGGCCAATCCGGAGCCACGAATATAGTGCTTTCTCCTCTCCATCTTATCAATCTCAGTACCTTGGGTATGAAAGGCAGAGGAGGGAACACATACACTGACTGGTACACCCACGGTGTTACCAGAGCGTCTACAACTATTGCCTGAGGGTCTCTTGACCTGGCGCAATACCTGTCGAGTTTTTTAATCATGTGGACGACTTCTGGGTGAAGTCCCCACTCTCCCGGGTGGAGGTCGTGCTGAGGAAGTCTGCTTCCCAGTTGTCCACTCCCGGAATGAGTACTGTTGACAGTGCTATCACATGATTTTCCGCCCAGCGAAGAATCCCTGCAGCTTCTGCCATTGCCCTCCTGCTTCTTGTGCCACCCTGTCTGTTTACGTGGGTGACTGCCATGATGTTGTCCGACTGGATCAACACCGGCTGACCTTGAAGCAGAGGTCTTGCTAAGCTTAGAGCATTGTAAATGGCCCTTAGCTTCAGGATATTTATGTGAAGTGATGTATCCAGGCTTGACCCTAAGCCCTGGATATTCCTTCCCTGTGTGACTGCTCCCCAGCCTCGCAGGCTGGCATCCGTGGTCACCAGGACCCAGTCCTGAATGCCGAATCTGCGGCCCTCTAGAAGATGAGCACTCTGCAACCACCACAGGATGGATACCCTTGTCCTAGGTGACAGGGTTATCCGCTGATGCATCTGAAAATGCGACCCGGACCATTTGTCCAGTAGGTTCCACTGGAAAGTTCTTGCGTGGAATCTAACGAATGGGATTGCTTCGTAGGAAGCCACCATTTTTACCCAGAACCCTTGTGCATTGATGCACTGAGACTTGGTTCGGTTTTAGGAGGTTCCTGACTAGCTCGGATAACTCCCTGGCTTTCTCTTCCGGGAGAAACACCTTTTTTCTGGACTGTGTCCAGGAACATACCTAGGAAACAGAAGACAAGTCGTCGGAACCAGCTGCGATTTTGGAATATTGAGAATCCAATCGTGTTGCCGCAACACTACCTGAGATAGTGCTACACCGACTTCCAACTGTTCCCTGGATCTTACCCTTATCAGGGAATCGTCCAAGTAAGGGATAACTAAAATTTCCTTCCTTCGAAGGGATAACATTTCGGCCATTACCTTGGTAAAGACCCGGGGTGCCGTGGACCATCCCTACGGCAGCGTCTGAACTGATAGTGACAGTTCTGTACCATAACCTGAGGTACCCTTGGTGAGAAGGGTAAATTTTGACATGAAGGTAAGCATCCTTGATGTCCCGAGACATCATGTAGTCCCCTTCTTCCAGGTTCGCAATCACTGCTCTGAGTGACTCTATCTTGAATTTGAACCTCTGTATGTAAGTGTTCAAAGATTTTAGATTTAGATTTAGAATCGGTCTCACCGAGCCGTCTGGCTTCGGTACCACAATAGTGTGGAATAATACCCCGTTCCCTGTTGCAGGAGGGGTACCTTGATTATCACCTGCTGGGAATACAGCTTGTGAATGGCTTCCAAAACTGCCTCCCTGTCAGAGGGAGACGTCGGTAAAGCCGACTTTTGGAAACGGCGAGGGGGAGACGTCTCGAATTCCAATATGTACCCTTGAGATATTACCTGAAGGATCCAGGGGTCTACTTGCGAGTGAGCCCACTGCGCACTGAAATTCATTGAGAACGGGCCCCCACCGTGCCTGAGCTTGTAAGGCCCTAGCGTCATACTGAGGGCTTGGCAGAGGCGGGAAAGGGTTTCTGTTCCTGGGAACTGGCTAATCTCTTCAGCCTTTTTCCTCTCCCTCTGTCACGAGCAGAAAAGAGGAACCTTTTGTCCGCTTGCCAACAAAGGACTGCGCCTGATAATACGGCGTCTTATTTTGAGAGGCGACCTGGGGTACAAACGTGGATTTCCCAGTTGTTGCCGTGGCCACCAGGTCTAAAAGACCGAGCCCAAATGTCCCTTTTCAAAGGCAATACTTCCAAATGCCGTTTGGAATCCGCATCACCTGACCATTTTACTGGTAGAATTGGACAACGTACTTATACTTGATGCCAGTCGGCAAATATTCCGCTGTGCATCATGCATATATAGAAATGCATCTTTTAAATGCTCTATAGGCAATAATATACTATCCTTATCTAGGATATCAATATTTCCAGTCAGGGAATCCGACCATGCCAACCCAGCACTGCACCTCCAGGCTGAGGCGATTGCTGGTCGCAGTATAACACCAGTATGTGTGTGAATACATTTTTGGATACCCTCCTGCTTTCTATCAGCAGGATCCTTAAGGGCGGCCATCTCATGAGAGGGTAGAGCCCTTGTTCTTACAAGCGTGTGAGCGCCTTATCCCCCCTAGGGGGTGTTTCCCAACGCACCCTAACCTCTGGCGGGAAAGGGTATACACCAATACTTTTTAAGAAATTATCAATTGTTATCGGGGGGAAACCCACGCATCATCACACACCTCATTTTATTTCTCAGATTCAGGAAAACTACAGGTAGTTTTTCCCTCACCGAACATAATACCACTTTTTGGTGGTACTCGTATTATCAGAAATGTCTAAAACATTTTCCATTGTCTCAATCATGTAACGTGTGGCCCTACTGGAAATCACGGTTGTCTCTTCACCGTCGACACAGGAGTCAGTATCCGTGTCGGCGTCTGTATCTGCCATCTGAGGTAACGGGCGCTTTAGAGCCCCTGACGGCCTATGAGACGTCTGGACAGGCACAAGCTGAGTAGCCGGCTGTCTCATGTCAACCACTGTTTTTTTATACAGAGCTGACACTGTCACGTAATTTTCAACAGTACATCCACTCAGGTGTCGACCCCCTAGGTGGTGACATCACTGTTACAGACACTCTGCTCCGTCTCCACATCATTTTTATCCTCATACATGTCGACACAAACGTACCGACACACAGCACACACACAGGGAATGCTCTGATAGAGGACAGGACCCCACTAGCCCTTTGGGGAGACAGAGGGAGAGTATGCCAGCACACACCAGAGCGCTATATATATATACAGGGATAACCTTATATAAGTGTTTTTCCCCTTATAGCTGCTGTATGTTTTAATACTGCGCCTAATTAGTGCCCCCCTCTCTTTTTTTAACCCTTTCTGTAGTGTAGTGACTGCAGGGAAGAGCCAGGGAGCTTCCCTCCAACTGAGCTGTGAGGGAAAATGGCGCCAGTGTGCTGAGGAGATAGGCTCCGCCCCCTTTTCGGCGGCCTTATCTCCCGTTTTTCTGTATATTCTGGCAGGGGTTAAATGCATCCATATAGCCCAGGAGCTATATGTGATGTATTTTTTGCCATGTAAGGTATTTTTATCATGTTTTATTGCTTCTCAGGGCGCCCCCCCCCAGCGCCCTGCACCCTCAGTGACCGGAGTATGAAGTGTGCTGAGAGCAATGGCGCACAGCTGCAGTGCTGTGCGCTACCTTATTGAAGACAGGAACGTCTTCTGCCGCCGATTTTTCCGGACCTCTTCGCTCTTCTGGCTTTGTAAGGGGGCCGGCGGCGCGGCTCCGGGACCCATCCAGGCTGGGCCTGTGATCGTCCCTCTGGAGCTAATGTCCAGTAGCCAAGAAGCCCAATCCACTCTGCATGCAGGTGAGTTCGCTTCTTCTCCCCTTAGTCCCTCGATGCAGTGAGCCTGTTGCCAGCAGGTCTCACTGAAAATAACAAACCTAAACTAAAACTTTCACTAAGAAGCTCAGGAGAGCCCCTAGTGTGCACCCTTCTCGTCGGGCACATAAATCTAACTGAGGCTTGGAGGAGGGTCATAGGGGGAGGAGCCAGTGCACACCAGTTAGTCCTAAAGCTTTCTTTAGATGTGCCCAGTCTCCTGCGGAGCCGCTATTCCCCATGGTCCTTACGGAGTCCCCAGCATCCACTTAGGACGTTAGAGAAATTAGAATTAATAACACACGTTAGCATGGATCTTACAGAGCAATGTATATTATACATAGCCGTCGATGGCAACACAACATAATTAATAAGCAAATCACACAGCAGCAACACTGGCAAAGGAATGGGCGACCGCGGGCGCCAGGGGACCACATAGACAAAGAGAGGCAGCTCACCCGATGCAGATCTATAATCACACACCCATTCTAACCCCCCGATGAATGTCTCATTTCCCACTCATCCGGGCACGGAGCCCTCAGTAGCGGGTGCTCAGACACTCTGGATCCCAGAGCGCGGAGACTCAAGCCATCTACCCCACAGGTCCTGATATTTTCCCCCCGCTTTTCTAGCTAAGTATACATATTTCTCATGAGAGGCTGTATCATTTACAAGTGAGACCCAGGATCGCATTGTGGGCGCATCTTTGGCCAGCCAAAGCCTGGCAATACACACCTTGGCCAGGCCGCACAGATTGATTACATATCTTTTGGCAGGGGCGTCCAGGGCATCCTCCTCCACAGCAGATAACACGCATGTCGTCGGGGAGCATACAGACGAGGGAATACCTGTTGACACCAGGGCGTCAATAACACCCGACCAGAATACGGCCACCTTGGGGCATAGCCAAATAATGTGCCAAAAGTCTGCATCCAGACTATCGCACTTAGGACATCTGGAGGAGTGGGTACCCCCGACAAGTCGCAAGCGCACTGGTGTCATGTAAACTCTGTGTATGATAAACAGTTGGATTTGTTGAAATGTAGTGGTGGTAGTGGATAATCGTGGAGAACATAAAGCACCCTCCCAAATCTCATCAGAGATGGCACCCAAGTCAGATTCCCACTTGTTCCTGAGAAGCGACAACGGGTCAGAATAGTGAGATCGAAGCATACTTGTATAAATGTTGGACACCAGATGTCCGCTTCCCAGGGACTGCAGGAGAGACTTGACCGGGGAGTCAGCAATCATTGGAGGAGTTTCGGGAAATTGTGCGTTAAGTGCATGTCTCAGCTGCAGGTATCGGTAAAAATGAGAAGAAGGTACACTATAATCCTGTTGAAGCTGCAAGAAGGATTTCAGTATACCATCTTTATACAATTGGCCCAGGGATGTCACCCCCCACCTCCCCCACACCGCCCCAGCCTGCAGCGAAGCCAATTCTGGAAAGCCAAAGGCATTGTCCAGAGGAGTATCCGGGTCAATACCTTGGCCTAATAGGATAACATGTACCTGTTTCCATATGAGGACAGCCTGTTTTATTATAGGGATCTTGGACAAGTTAGGGTTCCCACAGAGAAGCAACTGTACTGGAGAGCCGTCAGGGTAGACCTGTAAAAGCATTTGGGAGTGTATAGTGAGACCTTCTGTGGCATTCACCCACTCCCATATATGTGCCAACTGCGCGGCATAATAGTAAAATCGAAATATAGGGAGAGCTAAGCCTCCCAGAACTTTCGGCCTGGACCGAACGTCAAGTCTCAACCGCGCTCTCCTGCTGGCCCATATTAAAGAAGAGAGCAAACCGTCAATCTGTCTAAACGTCTTCAAGTTAATATATATAGGGGATTGCTGGAGGACATAAAGGAGTTTAGGCAAGTATACCATCTTGACCAAATTGACCCTACCAGTAACAGTCAGGGGCAGAGTCCCCCAAATCTTGACCTTCGAACGAAGATACACCATCTGCGGCAAGACATTAAGGGAAACATAGGTACAAGGGTCATTCGATACCCATATACCCAGGTACTTAAAAGAATCTACCCATTTAAGGGGGGTATGAATCACTGGGACCACCGAGACCGGGCCTCTAAGGGGAGTAATGGTGGATTCATCCCAGTTCATTTTGAGCCCGGAGAAGCGTCCGTAGTTGGTTATTAGGTCAAGGAGTTTAGGTAGGGAGGAAACGTAATCATCCACAAAGAGCAATAGGTCATCAGCGTATAGCGCTATCCTGTCCTCTCTTGCGCCCACCCTAATACCCACAATATCTTGAGTTGCTCTAATCAAACATGCCAGTGGCTCAATAGCAATGGCAAACAGAGTCGGGGACAGAGGGCAGCCCTGCATCGTTCCCCTGGATAGGGGGAAGGAGTCCGAAACAAATCCATTCACTGAGACTCTGGCCATGGGCAAAAAATACAACAATTTAACATAACTGATAAAGTTGGGGCCCACGCCAAACCTACCCATAGCCTCCCAAAGGAAGGCCCACTCCACCGAATCAAAGGCCTGTGCGGCATCTAAGGAGGCTATAACGGCAGAGCAGTCCTCCCCCGAGAAACCTGGAAGTGAGTAAACAGGCGCCTCAAATTCACAGCAGTGGACCTGCCAGGCATGAAGCCCGTTTGGTCGGGGTGAATAATTTGGGAAATAACCCGGCTAAGTCTGGAAGACAGAATCTTGGCTAAAATTTTAATATCCGCGGGCAGCAGGGAAATAGGACGGTAGGATTCGACCCTCCTGGGGTCTTTATCTGGCTTGGGAATCACTATAATCAAAGCCTCCGCCATAGATGGGGGAAGCGCGCCCTGGGCAAAAATTTCAATGACTAACTTAAGCAATTGAGGGCAAAATTTTTTGTGTGTTTCTTGTACAGTTCTGATGGGATGCCATCAAGGCTAGGGGCCTTACCATCAGGGGAGGCAGAGATCGCAATCTCAATCTCCTCCAATGACAAAGGAGCGTCGAGGAGAGCCCTGGCATCACTGGAGAGTCGGGGCAAGTCGACTCCATCCAAGTAGTCACACAGTTCTAGTGAGGAACAGGTCAATTTGGAACTATAGAGTGCCTGATAGAATGAGACAAATTCCGCCACGATCTGAGGGGTACGGTCCAATACAGACACAGCCGAGTCCAAAATCTCCACCACAGTATGAGAGGAGCGGTCACCCCTTGCAAGATTGGCCAAATAAGAACCTGGTCTATCCCCAGTAGCATATTGGACATGCAAGGAGAAGAGAAGTCTGTGCTGGGTTTTCCCCCTCAGGTATTCCTTCCATTCACCCTGCGCATGGAGCCACACCAACCTAGAAGCGTCCAAGCCATCGCGTACATACGTCATCTCTGAAGCAGCCACCCGGGCCTCCAATTCAGATTCACGTTTTCTAAAGGAGGATTTAAGACTACCTACCCGTTTAATCAATGTTCCTTTCAGAAAAGCCTTGAAAGTGTCCCACAGCAGAGACACATCCGAGGCTTCGTCATGCATAACAAAGAATTCTAACCAGCCAGCTTCCAAGTCGGATCCCTCACCCATATGCGTCAGCCAAAAGGGATTAAATTTCCACACTGCATGGCCTCGCTGACAGTTCAAATCAATATGTAACGATATAGGGGAGTGATCCGAAATACCTCTAGTCTCATATCTGACATTTTGAACCTTGGGCAAAAGCTCCCGGGACAAAAGAGCCAAATCTATCCTAGAGAAGGAAGAGTGAGAGCTTGAAAAACAGGAGTACTGCCTCAAATCGGGATACTTCAATCTCCAGGGGTCGACCAGACCCAACTCCAAAACAGTGTCTGCAAATGGGGAACGCTTGGGCTGTGGGTTGGAGGATGCCATGGACAACCTATCCAACTCGTGGTTCAAAACGTTGTTGAAGTCCCCCATACAGATAACAGCTACCCCAGGGGATGCAGCCATAAAGGCAGATGCCTTTTTAAGGATTTCATGCGAGTATGGAGGAGGCACATACATAGCCAGCAATAGTAGGGGGACGGAGTTAATTTTGCACTTGAGAAATACATATCTACCCAATTTATCCGTTTGCACAGAATCAAGCGCAAAGGGAACAGACTTCCTAATGAGGATCGACACTCCCCGGGACGCTGCAGTATGCATAGAATGGTAAGCCCAGCCCACCCATGTTTTTTTGAGGGACATAATCTTAGTACCCAGTAAGTGGGTTTCCATCAGGCAAATTATATCCGAGGCATAAAGCTTGATCTGTCGAAGCACCAGGGAGCGCTTAATTCTGTCATTGATCCCCCGCACATTCCACGACAGAAACTTAACCAAAGCCATAGCAGGGCATTGTTGTAATATTGCAGAGTACCCGCGGCCAGCCACCGCCAGTGAACATCAAAGAAGATACGCCTGCAGTTAGTTGCGACAGACATAGCGGAAATAAGCACATTGCACAGCAAAAAGTAAAAGCACATCAATAGGAACAGTCTAAAACAACCCCCACCCCCACCCCGTTTACCACCTAAAACTAGCAGCATACCTGGTTCCCTAACAACAAAATACCCTAAATACTAACAGTAACAGCTAAGGCAGAGAACACCTTAACATGCCCCGCCGATACCGAATAAGGCCAAATTCCTATATCCAATAGGGGGGCCAAGAATATAATGACCTTGAGACAGGAGAATCTCCCAGCTAAACTCAAATCAAATCCCCCCCTGAACCACTACACCCACCGCAAGTAAATAACCGTTTACCCCTTAAAGACTTTATGGCAAAACAAACACAGAGTATAAGGCCTAAGAACAGTGTATAAGTAGCGTCTAACAGTCTCCCGTCTCCACAGAGCTACCCATTCCCAGTGAAGGCCTATAAGAGCCACAGAGAGCCCCTACATAAGCCCATAGCAGCACAACACAAAACAATAGCATATTGACTAGCACAGAAATCACATACAGTAGTTCAATCAGCGGCTGCCGCTCCCCAAACCGGAATGCGTGTATCTAGCCAAACTAACATCACGCGGGAATACATGAAGAACATATACACAAATAACTATGCATCCCTTCCGAGACAGTACAACAATAACATAACAGGCAAGAAACCATATACTTGCAAATATAGAAATCAAATGTATGAGTTCAATCAGCGGCCAACGCCCGCCGCGCCGGAAAGTGTCTGTCCAGCCACACTGATACTTCACGAGGGGTCATAAAGAATTTTGTTTCTCCGTCTGACACCACCCGCAGTTTAGACGGGAAGAGCATGGCATAGGGGATATTCAGTTCACGCAACCCGCGTTTCACAGGGACAAACTGAGCTCTTTCCTTTTGGACGTCGACGGCAAAATCCGGAAAAACTAAAACTGGGGAACCGTTCCACTTAAGAGGACCCTTAGTGCGGGCCAGTCTCAGAATCACATCTCTATCCCGGTAATGAAGGAGTTTGGCAATAAACGTACGGGGAGGTGCCCCTGGAGGTAATGGACGCATCGGGACCCTATGGGCGCGCTCCACTGCAAAGTGTGAGGTGAACTCCTCCGCTCCGAATGCATCCAACAGCCAACGTTCAAGAAATTTTTCAGGGGAAGCACCTTCCTCTTTCTCCGGAAGTCCGACGAAACGGACATTATTTCATCGCAATCTCCCCTCCATATCCGTCATCTTTTTTATGTACCTCCGTCATCTGAGACTCCAGAGCAGAAGTGCGTCTATTGAGAGGCGTAACCGTATCTTCCAGCGTGGAGATGCGCGTCTCCACTTCACCGACCCTCTCTCGCACCCGCTGGAGGTCGTGGTGTATAATGGATAAGTCCGCCTGGACCTGACCGATCCTGTCGGCCAAGCGGGCTTCACTGGCCGTGACCGCATCCAGCACCTTTTGCAAAGCAGTATCGGTGGCCTTCACAGATGAGGAGCTTGCCGACGGAGAAGGCGGTGCCGAGGTCGACCGTACCTCCCCCCCCCCTGTTGGGACCGTGTCGGAGGATTTCTGACAAACTTCTCTAACTTCGCCGCAGCCGCGGCAGACTGATGCGGTTTGACCATTATAGCCGAGCAGATGGCAAGAAAGTATAGTAAAAAGTATATCAAACTGTCCAGGGGCGGCCAAAGAATAATGTAGTGCAGTATATCAGAATTGCCCAGTCGCTGCCTGCGGGTAAGTATAGTATATCAAAACTGTCCAATGAGCATATAGTGTATCAGAATAATCAGCCTCTGCTAGCCCATAATGATAAATCACAACAGGATATTCCTCAGCATGAGGGACACATGCAGCGTGGATCTAGGCCAGATATGCCTTGTGGGATGCTGAGACAGAGCAACAAGTAGGCCCTCCAGGGGTTAATACTGCACTTCTCCCGGTCCCTAAGCGGAGCAGAGCAGGGCAGGGCAGCACTTATAATCTTCCCTATCCCTATGGGAAACCGAACAGGGCACGACAGCAGCTATATTGTGGGGAGGGCACAGGCACTTATATCACACAGCTGTGCCGTGTACCTCTTCCCCCAGCAGCAGAGCTCACGGGGTCAGTGCGGGAGTTTACTGGCTGGCTGGAGCCGCCGGAACGAGCAGGGAGAGCGGCAGCGGGTCACGTGATAGCGCCGCGGCCGGGGACCGCTCGGAGACGCTCTCAGCACAGACAGGGAGAAGCGGCTGCCACGATCTCCCCGGCAATGGCAGAGGGGAAGCCGCGGACTTCGGCACAGGCAGCGCTCAGGCGGAAGCCGGGTGAAAGTGCTCAGCGCGGGGATGGCGGGGTCTCACGTGGCCCAGCAGGCCCCGGACCCCCGCACACTGGAGTCTCTCTGCCGCAGCGGATGAAGGACAGACGGGTCCCAGAGCAGCACAGGGGCACCTCCACACAGACCAGCAGGTAATGGGGCGGTTTGCAGGCCCAGGGGGGGACACAGGATAGGAAATCAGGATAGTGTAGCTGGAGAGACACACAGCCTGTGTGCTACTCCATGTCCACCGAAGCCCTATACTACTGTGTTTTTAGTGTGCTATTGATTATATTGAAACCATTTTATGCTGCCTCTTATTGTCTGTGATTTTATTTTGTGAAATTATTTTATATGCTCTTTTAAATAAATTGACTTGTTCATATTTTGAAAACAGTCTCATAGTGTTTATGTGACACCAGTGGTCGCTCACATATCCTATCCTGTAACTAAAATATATATAACACATGATGACGGGCCCCGAATCCCGAAACGTTGACCTGATTAATTAAACAACACCGCTCTTTGCACGATTACTCCAGTCTCTAGAGTGCTGCCTTTGTGGGATGTGTTACATAGACGGACTGCCAGGTCTGTCAGGAGGGCCCTGCAGCATATCACATCAAGAGCCTATCACATAGGAGTGCAGAACCCATTCTGTTTATATATATGAGCGGGTTCAGATTTACTTGGATTTACTCTGATCTCAAAACGGCATCTTATTGGCTTTCGGATGTCACGTGTTTTGGTTAGCCAATAAAAAAAATCCAGATAAATCCGAACTGGTGTTAATTCTGGTGTTAAGAACTGAGTAAATCCGAACCCGCTCATCTCTAATACATATATACACTGCTCCAAAAAATAAAGGGAACTCTTAAACAACACAATGTAACTCCAAGTCAATCATACTTCTGTGAAATCAAACTGTCCACTTAGGAAGCAACACTGATTGACAATCAATTTCACATGCTGTTGTGCAAATGGAATAGACAACAGGTGGGAATTATAGGCAATTATCAAGAGACCCCCAATAAAGGAGTTGTTCTGCAGGTGGTGACCACAGACCACTTCTCAGCTCCTATGCTTTCTGGCTGATGTTTTGGTCACTTTTGAAAGTTGGCGGTGCTTTCACTCTAGTGGTAGCATGAGACGGAGTCTACAACCCACACAAGTGGCTCAGGTGGTGCAGCTCATCCAGGATGGCACATCAATGCGAGCTGTGGCAAGAAGGTTTGCGGTGTCTGTCAGCGTAGTGTCCAGAGCATGGAGGCGCTACCAGGAGACAGGCCAGTACATCAGGAGACATGGAGGAGGCCGTAGGAGGGCAACAACCCAGCAGCAGGACCGCTACCTCCTCCTTTGTGCAAGGAGGAACAGGAGGAGCACTGCAAGAGCCCTGCAAAATGACCTCCAGCAAGCCACAAATGTGCATGTGTCTACTCAAACGATCAGAAACAGACTGCATGAGGGTGGTATGCGGGCCCGACGTCCACAGGTGGGGGTTGTGCTTACAGCCCAACACCGTGCAGGACGTTTGGCATTTGCCAGAGAACACCAAGATTAGCAAATTCGCCACTGGCGCCCTGTGCTCTTCACAGATGAAAGCAGGTTCTCACTGAGCACATGTGACAGACGTGACAGAGTCTGGAGACGCTAAGGAGAACGTTCTGCTGCCTGCAACATCCTCCAGCATGACCGGTTATGCAGTGTGTCAGTAACGGTGTGGGGTGGCATTTCTTTGGGGGGCCGCACAGCCCTCCATGTGCATGCCAGAGGTAGCCTGACTGCCATTAGGTACCGAGATGAGATCCTCAGACCCCTTGTGAGACCATATGCTGGTGCGGTCGACCCTGGGTTCCTCCTAATGCAAGACAATGCTAGACCTCATGTGGCTGGAGTGTGTCAGCAGTTCCTGCAAGGCGAAGGCATTGATGCTATGGACTGGCCCGCCCGTTCCCCAGACCTGAATCCAATTGAGCACATCTGGGACATCATGTCTCGCTCCATTCACCAACGCCACATTGCAATTGCACCACAGACTGTCCAGGAGTTGGCGGATGCTTTAGCCCAGATCTGGGAGGAGATCCCTCAGGAGACCATCCGCCACCTCATCAGGAGCATGCCCAGGCATTGTAGGGAGGTCATACAGGCACGTGGAGGCCACACACACTACTGAGCCTCATTTTGACTTGTTTTAAGGACATTACATCAAAGTTGGATCAGCCTGTAGTGTGTTTTTCCACTTTAATTTTGAGTGTGACTCCAAATCCAGACCTCAATGGGTTAATAAATTTGATTTCCATTGATCATTTTTGTGTGATTTTGTTGTCAGCACATTCAACTATGTAAAGAACAAAGTATTTAATAAGAATATTTCATAAACCTCACACGTCAGATGCATCCACGCGCCACTCAAGCACACTTATCTTATAAAATAAAGACACAACAACTGTAATTGGCGTGAAAGGGGTCAGCTTTTATTTTCTGACTGAGAGGAAGGCCTATTAAATACTAAAACTAAAATGTAGACTTCCCTCTCTAACTAAGGTGGCGGGGAGAAGAACGGTTAAACATTATAAACGTAACATGGGTGATAAACATTATAATACAGAAAAAGCTAGCGATAAAAACATATGTGTGAGGGAGCCTTCTGCCCCAGATATCCCGGGATCGGCCTCCTGCCTCCATCCCGGACATTGAAAATCAAAAAATCCAAGGACAGGGGTCGACCTTCTGCCACTACCCCTGCCCACCAACAGTTGTAGGGACGGAGGTACGATCCGCCCCTACGGGGTAAAAAATTGGGCCACCGGCCCCGCCATCCACATATGTTTATACCAATTATATGGACCCCACTTGGTAAAGTGATGCCCGTAAACTAATTCAAAACTATGAAATTTACCTAAAAGTACACCCAAACTTCTAACCTTGAACTCATAATTAAAATTAAGTAACCGTTCAGAAACCAGCCACCAAAAAGACGACACAAGGAACACAACTGAAGAACAAAACCAAGTCCCCAGGGCGGGAGGGCGGGTCACGAGAAGAGCTGGAAGAGAGGCAGGAAGTACCCGGTCAGCAGCATATATGCATGACAGGCCAGCCCCTATACATGATCCAGCCAATCAGCCCCTCGGACCCTCTCTCTACGTTCCTCCCACCACAAAACATTAACCCCTTCCAAGCCAAGGTGATGCATAGAGCGGCGCTGCGGAAGCCCAGACGGTGCGTTTATGCTGCTATGGTCACATTATGTTCCCTACGCAGTCTTAAACCTCACACGTCAGATGCATCCACGCGCCACTCAAGCACACTTATCTTATAAAATAAAGACACAACAACTGTAATTGGCGTGAAAGGGGTCAGCTTTTATTTTCTGACTGAGAGGAAGGCCTATTAAATACTAAAACTAAATGTAGACTTCCCTCCCTAACTAAGGTGGCTGGGAGAAGAACGGTTAAACATTATAAACGTAACATGGGTGATAAACATTATAATACAGAAAAAGCTAGCGATAAAAACATATGTGTGAGGGAGCCTTCTGCCCCAGATGTCCCGGGATCGGCCTCCTGCCTCCATCCCGGACATTGAAAATAAAAAAATCCAAGGACAGGGGTCGACCTTCTGCCACTACCCCTGCCCACCAACAGTTGTAGGGACGGAGGTACGCTCTGCCCCTACGGGGTAAAAAATTGGGCCACCGGCCCCGCCATCCACATATGTTTATACCAATTATATGGACCCCACTTGGTAAAGTGATGCCCGTAAACTAATTCAAAACTATGAAATTTACCTAAAAGTACACCCAAACTTCTAACCTTGAACTCATAATTAAAATTAAGTAACCGTTCAGAAACCGGCCAACTGCCAGGTTACCAACCTGCCACCGCCACCGAACTCAAAAAACCAAAAGGCAGAAAAACTAACTAAAGGGACCTAAAATGCAGAACAAAACTAAGTTAAGAGACCTAAAAAGTAGAATACAAACTAACGCAACGAAACCCCAAAAAACAATCAAAAAAGAAAAACTACCTAAGGGGACCAAAGAACGCGAATAATGTCCTCCAAGAAGATCAGCATGCCAGCTGGCGACAAATGCACCCCGTCAGACCAGTACAGTGTCAGATCCCGGAAGGAGATACCACCGTGAGCCACGACCAGCCCGCCATGCTGGAGGACAGCACGACCGACAACAGAATTGACCCGCCTCCGAACTAGGTCAATCGCCCCGGGGTTAAAGGCTCCGCGCCAAGACCGCCGAGGGACGATGTCTGACCAGAGGATCAGGCAAAACGGCCAGTCAGCCATAAGTTCCAACAGCTGACGGCTGATCTCGAGGCGATGTCATGCCCCGTGCGGCGCACCAGATCATTGCCACCCAGTTGCAAGACCAAAAACAGTGGATACCCAAATCGGCCAGCTGCCGCCCGAAGCCAGTCCCGCAGGTTGTCCCAGCGGAGGCCTCTACGCCCCAACCAGCGCACAGCCTGCAGCTCCGGGAACCGGGTTGTGTCACAGGCCAGAGCCGACACGGACAGCCAATAGATGTATGAATGGCCGACAAACCATATAAAGTGCGGATCTAACCGCCGTCCTGTAAAAGAAGGGTGTGACGAAGGTGAATAAATTAAATAAAAGATAGCATTTGTAAATGGGCAACCTAACTGCGTCCCTAACGGGGATTGGAGGGGGTGGGGGATGGGGGTTGGGCCACCCAATTTGACTTGAGGCAAAAACAAAACTTCGTTAGCCGGCAAAAGCCGTAGGTAAAACCAACGATAAAACTCCTCAAGGCCCCCGCAATCGCAAAGTGCAACTGCGACGAGCGGCTAGTCCTCAAATGGGCGCACTGGGAGGAAAAGGCCTGATATAGCGTCTGACTGCACCAGACCTCCACCTACCCAGTGCCCGGACTTCGACTTCGGACCAACCCGCCGCAGCGGCTGCTGAAGCAGCGCCGATGCGGAAAGAGTGAGTCCCATAGTCGGCCGGAAAGAGACCCAGGTACAAAAGACAACGTCCCAAAACCGACCGGAATTGATATCTGGTCAACGGGGAACCGTCACTATGGACGAGCCACCCGGGGGGCGTTGGAGGCCGAAGGGGCGAATAAGCCTGGGCCGCGGCAACTGGACAAATGCCCCGCGCACAAGCCCAAACCCATTCGAACCCACTGCCCCCTGCCGACTACGTCAGTCTTGGAGCGCTGAATCCTGCACCACAAACCGTCGGGGCGTACGACGACGTGGGCTGCCAGCATGGGCGAGGCAGAAGTCCGAGAGACGGACACCAGCTCACCCACCCTGAATGCACCGTGGAAGGCCATCGTAAAGGCCGCCATGAAGAGGCGAACTTCGTATCCCGAGGAGCAAATACTCCTAAGGGATCCCAAAATCCGCCTCAGCAAAGCACCCGTGATCGGCAGGCGAGTATCCGGGAGGGGCGGGATCGCCCGAGCCCAACCTTTCAACACCCGCCGGAGGAAAAGGACTATGTAAAATCCGCTTCCCCCCGAAGCTGCAGAAAGTATGATATACCCGCCAGAATCCTGCTAACAGATGCCCGCGAAATCCCGTCGGAGTACAACATCCAGATGTAGTCTAAGAGTAAATCGTGAGAGGTCTTACCACTCTGGCCTCTCTCCAGGAGGAAGCGACTCCACCGCTCCCAGGCAGCCCGATAGGCTGTAAAAGTGGCAGGGGCCAAAGACCTGTGGGCTAACTCCTCCAATCCGGGTGGATGACCTGCCACACATAAGCAGGACAGGATTCCCCTTGGATTAGCACTGCAGGAGCCAAGCGCCTAAACCGCTGCCAATCGCTGCGAGACAGGGCATCCGTAAGTTCGTTACGCACGCCAGGGACATGCTTGGCTCGCAACGTAATGTTGTTCACCAAACAGAGCAAGACTATCTGCACAAGGACCCGTAGGACCGGCAAGGACGTGGATTTTTGGCGGTTTATGCCAAAAACCATGCCCAAATTGTCGCACCAGAAGATAACATGTTTGTTACGCAGGGCATCGCACCACAATCCCAGAGCGACCAGAATGGGAAACATTCCCAGCAACAGCATGTTCGTCGTGAGGCCCTTGCTAAACCAGGCCCGAGGCCAAGGACACGCGCACCAACGGCCCGTGAAATAAGCTCCGAACCCGTAAGCACCAGAGTGTCACAATCCTGACTGTATGTTTCATATTTGGTGACTTACCCCTGCCATCTGTCCCGGATCCTGTGTCTTTTTACTCACTGAGTTAAACAGCTTGTCAGCACTATGAGTTTTCCTGAGTTCTCTGCCTGAAAGGTAATAGTTAATTAGCTCCACCTGTGGTGATCTCCTGTGTGAGGCTGAATTCAGTAATCTGAAGTTTAGGCCTAAAAGCCAGCATCCTATGTTTTGCAGAAGTTCAGGCTTCAGTGTTCTCTCGGCCTGCTAGGCCTCATTCTACATCACAGCCTAGTCTAGAGTAGTCACATGACAGTGACTGTTTACCTGACCCAGAGTTGTTCAATCCTCTGCCAGCCTGAGACTCTCTGCATCACCTAATCCTGCTCACCAATCACCAAGGACCAGGAAGTATAAGTTGGGAGGCTGAGTTAGAAAATGTGCCAGTTCCTTGTGTCACACTCACAGCTATGTGTGAGTCTTCAAGCTGAGCTCCCTAAAGGTAACCTTTATACTCTAGTTCCTGTGAAAACTCTGTTCCTTGTTACCCTGTTTGGTTTACTTTTGTGTTGCCACTGATGATCACTATTTCCACGAGTCTCAAAGTAAAGGCACAGCTGCAGTGGTTCATCTTAAAGGCACAGTATTATATTCCATAGTCTCAACTGAAAACCACAGCTGCCGTGGTTCATCTTTACTGCTGTTGTAGTTGTGATCTCCAGAGCTCCCGTATCCCTGCAGCATCTCCGTGCCTCAGCATCTCCGTGCCTCAGCATCTCCGTGCCTCAGCACCTCAGTGCCTCAGCACCTCAGTGCCTCAGTATCTCCGTGCCTCAGTATCTCCGTGCCTCAGTATCTCCGTGCCTCAGCACCTCCGTGCCTCCCAGCACCTCCGTGCCTCAGCACCTCCGTGCCTCAGCACCTCGTGCCTCAGCACCTCGTGCCTCCAGCATCTCCGTGCTTCCAGCATCTCCGTGTCTCGGATCCTGGTGCCTCCGTGCCTCAGCATCTCCGTGCCTCAGCACCTCCGTGCTTCCAGCATCTCCGTGTCTCAGCACCTCGTGCCTCCAGTACCTCCGTGCCTAAGCGCCTCCGTGCTTCCAGCACCTCGTGCCTCAGCACCCCCGTGCCTCAGCACCTCGTGCCTCCAGCGTCTCCGTGCTTCAGCATCTCCGTGCTTCCGGCATCTCAGTGCCTCCAAGCACCTCAGTGCCTCCAAGCACCTCAGTGCTTCCAAGCACCCCAGTGTCTCTACGCACCCCAGTGTCTCTACGCACCCCAGTGTCTCTACGCACCCCAGTGTCTCCAAGCACTTCCGTGCCTCCTAGCACCTCAGTGTCTCCAAGCATCCAGTGCACTTTAGCGCAGTTGTACCTGGTATTCTTCACTGATTCATCAGCGCCTTTCCAGTTCTGTCTTTCAGGAGACCTTCAGCGTTCACACGTGCCCCCTGTCTGCCGACCTAATCCTGCATGGGGAGAACCTAGATTCGGCCATCTCTGCTGCAGTTCCTCTTCCCAGTCACCGGAAGAAGCCCCGAGTCCACAACACTCCCAAACCAGGTCAGTGGTAGTATTCATATAATTCTCCAGTCGCCCGCACAGACTTCACTAACACCGGGTTCACAAAACCTCAGTCATGACAGTAGGAACTGGCCACATGGACCCGGCCGAAAGTGTTTGTCTGACGCAGGACCTCCTAAGCAATATTGCAGGACGCTTGGAAGGTCTGGAGTCGACTCAGCATCAATTAGCACAGTGTCTGCAGCGGAATTCTTTCTCCAGAGATTCTCTGACCTTCTGCACTAAGACTCCTGACCAACTGCAGTTTTTCTACCAGATGTTATTACAGTTACAAGAACTTTTGTCTAGTATTCTTTCTGTGATGCCTGATCTCTTCAGGAATACTACCAACGTTGTTGATCCTGTTTTGTCCCATCCAGTTAATAGAGTCTCTACCTCTGTGCAAGGAAAAGTTGTTCATCAGAGCTATTCACGGCCCAAACTCTCTGAAGCTGAACGTCAGCGGCATAGGGAGCTACACCTCTGTCTTTACTGTGGAAATTCCAGTCATTTTGTTAAAGGCTGCATTCTTCGTAAGCCAGGGAATGGTGACAAATCTCAGTATCACAGTGCTCATGTCTACAAGTCATCCACAGTAGCCGATCCTGCTACTGCTGACAGGGGTATCAAGATGGCTACTCTGAAAGAGACTCAAATTTATGACTGGGGTCCGGTGATTAAAGGACCTTATCCCAAGTTGGGTGTCCAGAGAAGAATATTCAAGCCATTTAGAGTCACAGAGGAGTCCGTGTCTTTAGCCCAAGGAGGGGCATCCGTGTCTTTAGCCCAAGGAGGGGCATCCGTGTCTTTAGCCCAAGGAGGGGCGTCCGTGTCTTTAGCCCAAGGAGGGGCTTCCGTGTCTTCAGCCCAAGGAGGGGCGTCCGTGTCTTCAGCCCAAGGAGGGGCGTCCGTGTCTTTAGCCCCAGAGAGGGGTTCAGAGGGTCCAGCTCCAGAGAGTCTACAGAGCGCTGCCCAGTCAGAGAGACTACAGAGCGCTGCCCAGCCAGAGAGTCTACAGAGTGCTGCCCAGCCAGAGAGTCTACAGGGTGCCTCAGCCCAGCCCCGTGAAGTGGGGGCTCTTGCCTCAGCCCAGCCCCGTGAAGTGGGGGCTCTTGCCTCAGCCCAGCCCCGTGAAGTGGGGGCTCTTGCCTCAGCCCAGCCCCGTGAAGTGGGGGCTCTTGCCTCAGCCCAGCCCCGTGAAGTGGGGGCTCTTGCCTCAGCCCAGCCCCGTGAAGAGGGGGCTCCTGCCTCAGCCCAGCCCCGTGAAGAGGGGGCTCCTGCCGGTCCAGTAATACTCCAGGCCCAGCCTGGTCAGTCCGTCCCGGTTCCAGCCGGTCCAGCAATACTCCAGGCCCAGCCTGGTCAGTCCGTCCCGGTTCCAACCGGTCCAGCAATACTTCAGGCCCAGCCTGGTCAGTCCGTCCCGGTTCCAGCCGGTCCAGCAATACTCCAGGCCCAGCCTGGTCAGTCTGTCCCGGTTCCAGCCGGTCCAGCAATACTCCAGGCCCAGCCTGGTCAGTCCGTCCCGGTTCCAGCCGGTCCAGCAATACTCCAGGCTCTGCCTGGTCAGTCCGTCCCAGTTCCAGCCGGTCCAGCAATACTCCAGGTCCAGCCTGGTCAGTCCGTCCCGATTCCAGCCGGTCCAGCAATACTCCAGGCTCTGCCTGGTCAGTCAGTCCCGGTTCCAGCCGGTCCAGCAATACTCCAGGTCCAGCCTGGTTAGTCCGTCCCGGTTCCAGCCGGTCCAGCAATACTCCAGGTCCAGCCTGGTCAGTCAGTCCCGGTTCCAGCCGGTCCAGCAATACTCCAGGCCCAGCCTGGTCAGTCCGTCCCGGTTCCATCCGGTCCAGCGATACTCCAGGATCAGCCTGGTCAGTCTCCGTTGGCTCCAGCCAATTCAAGTATCCTCGGATCCAATCCAGTCCTACTCGTCCAGCCAAAGATTTCTCCAGTTTCAGCCTCTAAGCTTTCGTCTGATGGTTTACCACCTATTTACTTTGATGGAGATTTATTGCAATATGCCGCTCTGGTTGAACAATTTCTCTCTCTGATGGAGTCTGATCCTTCAGGTGCAGTAACTCCTTCCAACGTTACTCGATATCTGTTCCTGGCATTCAGAGGAAGAGCTTTGGAGTGGGCCAACATGCTTTTTGAGAGAAATGATCCTGTGTTCCATGATTTACAGACTTTTAGTAATGCAGTCTTTAAAGAATTTACTCCAAAGCCCTCGGAATCGGACTCTGTTATAAGATCATGCTCCAAAAAGAATCTCAGTTCGTCTTCATTCAAACTACAACAGTCTGATACAAAAGTAAGTTTGTGCAGTCCTGCCAAAGATAATCCAAGTATCTCCTTCCGTAAGAATCCGACCATTAAGGTTGGTCATGTAGGAGTCTCTCCTAGCCCAATACTAAGTTCTCCGCCAAAAAATTCAAAGCTACAGTGCACTTCTTGGTCATTTTCAAACTGTGTATCTAAAGGAGATTCGTATTTTCCGTTAGACTTGGACTCAGTCTCTGAATTTGATCCAGTTCATGATGCTACATCTTTCAGGGGAGGTCCCATGTTTTCTAAGGAAGTTTTTCCTTTACAGGAGATTCCGCTCTCCCTGGTCAAAACCAAATGTTCCGGTAAGAAGAAGAGGCATCAACGAAGGTCCTAAGTTCTTCTATATGAATTTCTCAAGTTCCTCTAAGATTCAAGATGGGTGTCCGGAGTCCACCCTTGAAGAGGGGGATACTGTCACAATCCTGACTGTAGGTTTCATATTTGGTGACTTACCCCTGCCATCTGTCCCGGATCCTGTGTCTTTTTACTCACTGAGTTAAACAGCTTGTCAGCACTATGAGTTTTCCTGAGTTCTCTGCCTGAAAGGTAATAGTTAATTAGCTCCACCTGTGGTGAGCTCCTGTGTGAGGCTGAATTCAGTAATCTGAAGTTTAGGCCTAAAAGCCAGCATCCTATGTTTTGCAGAAGTTCAGGCTTCAGTGTTCTCTCGGCCTGCTAGGCCTCATTCTACATCACAGCCTAGTCTAGAGTAGTCACATGACAGTGACTGTTTACCTGACCCAGAGTTGTCCAATCCTCTGCCAGCCTGAGACTCTCTGCATCACCTAATCCTGCTCACCAATCACCAAGGACCAGGAAGTATAAGTTGGGAGGCTGAGTTAGAAACTGTGCCAGTTCCTTGTGTCACACTCACAGCTATGTGTGAGTCTTCAAGCTGAGCTCCCTAAAGGTAACCTTTATACTCTAGTTCCTGTGAAAACTCTGTTCCTTGTTACCCTGTTTGGTTTACTTTTGTGTTGCCACTGATGATCACTATTTCCACGAGTCTCAAAGTAAAGGCACAGCTGCAGTGGTTCATCTTAAAGGCACAGTATTATATTCCATAGTCTCAACTGAAAACCACAGCTGCCGTGGTTCATCTTTACTGCTGTTGTAGTTGTGATCTCCAGAGCTCCCGTATCCCTGCAGCATCTCCGTGCCTCAGCATCTCCGTGCCTCAGCATCTCCGTGCCTCAGTACCTCCGTGCCTCAGCACCTCAGTGCCTTAGTATCTCCGTGTCTCAGTATCTCCGTGCCTCAGCACCTCCGTGCCTCAGCACCTCCGTGCCTCCCAGCACCTCCGTGCCTCAGCACCTCGTGCCTCCAGCATCTCCGTGCTTCCAGCATCTCCGTGTCTCGGATCCTGGTGCCTCCGTGCCTCAGCATCTCCGTGCCTCAGCACCTCCGTGCTTCCAGCATCTCCGTGTCTCAGCACCTCGTGCCTCCAGTACCTCCGTGCCTCAGCGCCTCCGTGCTTCCAGCACCTCGTGCCTCAGCACCCCCGTGCCTCAGCACCTCGTGCCTCCAGCGTCTCCGTGCTTCAGCATCTCCGTGCTTCCGGCATCTCAGTGCCTCCAAGCACCCCAGTGTCTCTACGCACCCCAGTGTCTCTACGCACCCCAGTGTCTCCAAGCACTTCCGTGCCTCCTAGCACCTCAGTGTCTCCAAGCATCCAGTGCACTTTAGCGCAGTTGTACCTGGTATTCACTGATTCATCAGCGCCTTTCCTGTTCTGTCTTTCAGGAGACCTTCAGCGTTCACACGTGCCCCCTGTCTGCCGACCTAATCCTGCATGGGGAGAACCTAGATTCGGCCATCTCTGCTGCAGTTCCTCTTCCCAGTCACCGGAAGAAGCCCAGAGTCCACAACACTCCCAAACCAGGTCAGTGGTAGTATTCATATAATTCTCCAGTCGCCCGCACAGACTTCACTAACACCGGGTTCACAAAACCTCAGTCATGACACAGAGGCGTCCGTGAAAAGCTCTAGGGATGGGCTAGACACGGCCGCCTCCTGCCAAATACAGATGCCGTTGAAACGAACAAGAAAGTCGTCCCAAATACGCAAATCTCTTCGGATTTCGAGGGACAACCTAAGAAAATGATGCGGGCGTCTAATCCCCACGGTGGCCCGTTCCAATTTTCTACAGAAAACCCTGCCCGGGGGGATCACCTTGCAAGCAAAGTTAAACAGGCCCAATAAGGATTGAGCCTGTTTGAGAGTGAGCTTGCCCGCAGCCAGCGCATATAGGATACCGTCGTGTAAGCGCAACACCTTGTCCGCCGGGAGCCTACACAGACCACCGACGGTATCGATCTGAATCCCGAGGTAAACCAAGGAGGCGGAGGGACCCTCCGTCTTTTCAGGTGCCACCGGAACCCCGAAGTGTGCGAAGAGGGCCAGAGCCCCCTGCAGTAAGTTGACGCAGCAATCCGAGTCTGATGGGCCGATAAAAAGAAAATCATCCAAGTAATGCGAAATTCCCCGTTGGCCCGTCGATTGCTCGAGACACCAGTGGAGGAAAGAACTGAATCTCTTGAAGTAGGCGCAAGAAACAGAACAGCCCATAGGGAGGCACCGATCGATGTAATAGCCATCATCTAGCTTAAAACCCATAAACCGAAAGGCAGACGGGTGCAGCGGAAGGAGACGGAACGCTGACTGGATGTCCAATTTACACATCACTGCCCCAGGCCCAAAAGACCGGATGGTGTCTATGGCCGAATCAAAGGATAGGTAAACAACCCTACACTGCTCATAAGGGATGGCATCGTTAACCGATGACCCCAGAGGACAGGAAAGATGTTGGATAAGCCGAAATTTTCCCACGGTCTTTTTAGGCCCTATGCCTAAGGGGGACAAGACCAAATCTGGCAAGGGGGGTACCCGGAAAGGGCCTATCATTCTACCTAACACCACTTCAGACTCCACCTTCTGGCGGAGCACGTCCAGAAACTCCCGAGCCGAGCGCAGGTTCGTACCCGCCCCGGGACCCACCCGTCCATGTATCGGCAAGGGGAAGCCCGACGCGAAACCCGAGTGTAAGAATTGGGCGTCCGCCGGCCGCGGGTACCGTCGCAGCCAGGAAATGAGCGCCCGAAGTCTGATTGGGGTGGGAGCTGTGGCCAACGCCAGAGACCGCGGGAGCGCGACTCTGCCGGGTCTGTGGTCCGGAAGCCCCTCCGGTCGCTGGACTGGGACAGTCCTTAATCCCATGGCCCCCGCCACATCTGATACAGGAGTGACGAAAACGACACCGGGCGCCTAAGTCACATTGGGCATTATTAAAAGCAAAGCATTTGCCATGCCCGCGCGCCCTGAACCGCCGCGAAAGCCGGCCAAACAAGAGGCAGGTCGGTTTGCCCAACGCTTCGCCGTGCCGACTTCCTCAGTGCCGGCCGCACCCTGGGTCAGTTCCGAGCACAATTCCACATCTTTCTTACCGAAGTTATAGATCAGCCGCCCGTGTTGTTTGCGCCGAAAATCCTCATCATAACAACGCCAGGCCAACCCTTTGTACTTATGGTACAGCACGTGTATGAGGAATTGATACTGCACAACGTTCATGTGTTCGTCCGGGCGCGTCTCCAGGTAACAAGCAGCAAAGATCAACATACATCGCACCCAATTCGGGTAGGACCGCAAAGCGTCTTCGCTGGCCTGCCCTTTTTTCTTAGCTGAAAGTAAGGCTTTGCGATCGTCACTAGTAAGAGCGAAAATATTTACATATTGGCCCTTACGGATACAGTCCCGGACCCGGGGCCTGAGTCCACGTTGCCCGGCCGTATTAGAGCAGTGCACGGAGTCCGATTCCACCGAGACTTGGGAGGCGGGCGAGGTTGAATACCGACGCTCGCGCCGTCTGCGACGCTTAACCCTGTGCAAGCCGCCGTCGGAGGAGGACAGACCCTCCGAGGACGTGGAAGCAAGGGAAGAGTCCGTGTCCCGGCGCCTGCGGCTGCGCTTGCTGGAAACCCTACGCGCCCTGCTGCCTACGCTAGAGGAGCTGGAGTGAGTACCCGCTCCCAAGCCGCTATGGGGTGTAACCGCGCTCCCCCTGGACCAGTCGGGGTCCGATGAAGACTCACCTGCACGAGAGGGAACACCGTCCGTCCCAACGGCCACCGGACGACTCGAGGATGCACCGACAGACTCCATTCCGAAAACGACTTCCGTGGCTGGGGAGACAAAAGAAACATTGTTCCCCAGCTCCCCCACCGGACCCGCAGCCACCGGGAGCGAGGCAGGTGGGGGAACCGTCGCGCCAGGGGACAGAAGCGGGGTAAGAGATTGCGCAATGCTATCCGCCAAAGAAGCAGCGGGCCGCCCTAGTCCCCCGGGTACGGAGGATAACAAGGGCGCCACCACCGACACAACAGCGGCACAAATGGCGGACAGAACGGTGGCGTCCACCAAGGGTGCAGCCGCGGTGGCAGGCATAGGAAGATCAGAGCCGCCACGCGAGTCGTGCGCCCCACGGGAGGTTAGTAAACCTCCCATTGGGAGCAAGGACCCAGACGAACCCTCACTGTCGGGCATCACGGTACAGCCGTCCCGCTGCAAGGAAACTCGCGCAAACCGCCCGCGCCGCGACCTCCTCCTATCCCGAGCATTGCCCTCAGGATGAGAAACCGGAGAGTCGTCACTACTGGAAGGAGGTAGCGCGACATCGGAATGAAAACCGTCCGCAGCGACGTCGGCAGGCGATGACAGGACGCGGGCAGGGGAAGAACGGTCGGCCTCCGCCGGCGCACGCCCCCCCCTGATGGGGTGAGTGACCCCGGGAGGAGCCGCACGGCCTCGGGCGGCGGCAGCAGCGCCATGCGCCCTCCGAGTCAATCCGGGAGGGGCAGGCGCTACGGGGCCAACCACGACAGGAGAGGCCAGGAGGGCCGCCACGCCGCGGGCGGACGCAGAACGCCCTCTTCTAACCGGCCCCGCTCTGTCAGGGGAGGGCGCAGGCCCCACTCTGTCAGGGGAGGGCGCAGGCCGGACCTGACCGGCCGAAGGGGAGAGCCGGCCAGATGGGTCAGGCCTCATCTGGGCCCCCCAGCTGGCAGGATGAGAAGCAGCACGCGCACGCTGCCTAGACTGCATGTGTCTGGCAGCCGCGCGACCCCCCGCCTGCCCAGTAATCCCAGTAGTGGAGGGATCGTGGCCGCCATGCTGGAGGTGGGTGATGCCCCCCCTGGTGGCAGCAAGCCGCCGATCCGCGGGCCGGGAGCTCCGTCCCGGCCCCACGTGATCGGAGCGGCCGCGGGTAGCGACGGGCTCAGGGATGGCAGAGCCCCGTCCCAGGCAAGCCGCCGCGTGCGCCCTCTATCCCCCCGCGCTCCGTCCCCCGCCGCGGCTAGCAGCGGGGACGGAGAGCGCACTCGCGGGGGAGCACGGGCGGGCAGTAGAGCCCGGCCGCGCGCGCCCCGAACCTCTCCGGCAGCAGCAGCAGGCACTCCCCGGGCTGGCTGATCCTCAGAGGCGTCCAGGAGCCGGGCGGGGAGGCCAGCGGTGCGGCTGGGTTGAATTCTGGGGCCGTAGGGGAGGCACAGGGTGCACATGGGAAGAATAGAAGGGTAAAGAAAGCAAGGAGAAGTGGGAATATAGAAAGGAAAAGAACAGAGGAGAGGGAGTGAAAGAAGTGTAAAGGGAGATTTTAGGAAGTAAGAGAGAGAATAAGGATATATGCTGTAATAAATGAGTGTACTTGCAGTCACGAGAAGAGCTGGAAGAGAGGCAGGAAGTACCCAGTCAGCAGCATATATGCATGACAGGCCAGCCCCTATACATGATCCAGCCAATCAGCCCCTCGGACCCTCTCTCTACGTTCCTCCTACCACAAAACATTAACCCCTTCCAAGCCAATGTGATGCATAGAGCGGCGCTACGGAAGCCCAGACGGTGCGTTTATGCTGCTATGGTCACATTATGTTCCCTACGCAGTCTTTCATTCAAATCTAGGATGTGTTATTTTAGTGTTCCCTTTATTTTTTGAGCAGTGTATTTATAATATACAAAAATACTTACATTAACTTAGAAGCAGTTTTCACTTCCATGGTATCCTGAAGGTTGTGAAAATGTACAATTTAAATGTCTGACATCGGCGCATATGGCCCTTGGAGAAACACAGGCACATTGTTTTAGGTGGCACGTTCAAAATCCCTTGATTAAAAAATCTGGTGGTGGTTGTGTATTGTTTAAATGGTGGAAAATTGAGAGGGCGACTTCTGTTGTATAGTTTGGGTTCTCTTCATTATTGCTGTGGTTGTGAGCTTAGGAAACCCTGCAATCACACAGAAATGTACGGGACACTGGCGGAGTACTGCCATAGCTCTCAGGAAGGTAAGTTCATTTCTCTTCTGTGCCATATTGCCTATTCCCCTGGAATGTTCATGAGACAGTTGAATTTTGCTACGTTCACCTAAATTCCCAACAGAGGAGTCCACCCTCTTGGACCTTGGCTCTCTTTCATCTAAGGTGGACAAGGTCTTGATGATATGGGTCCTGTCATCAGGCTCCACCCCTGTAGCGAAAAGGCTACTAATTGCATTATTGCACAGGGGTTGGTAGAACATGACGATCAAACCATCATGCTCCCTTATCTGTCCCTTGGAGATCTTGGAGTGTAGGTCAAAAAAGTAGGCAAGCAGGTGTGGTGCTGATATCGTGGAATTATCTAGACCTTCATTGAAAGATACCTTTATGGGAACGCGAGAGCGAATACAAAGTAAGTGTACAGCATTTCCGGTGACGGGCTGGTTACATTGATTCCATTTGGGCGTTTAAAGAAACCTTTCAGTGCCTACGGGTGAGAACCCGAATGTAAGTGCCTGCCCGTAATTCACAATCCGAGCACCTGGGATTACTGGATAGAAATACGATCATTTGGGAACTCCCCAGCACAGCGCTGAGAACACTATTTTGTTTATTGTGGTTTTAATGTGATTTGGGGATTTTTAAGGACGAGCCCCATTAGTGTTTTTTAGCTGCTCAGGTGCAGCGTAGCGCAGGTGAAGCACATTCGTTTTTTGCCAGGTGTGGTGCGTCTAGAACTAACGTGCACATGTGATGATACAATATTGTGCGCAAAGACATCCAGCGATACCCAATATGTGGAAGAAGGTGAATGTATGCGCAATTTGCAAATATCCAAGGGATCCTCCCGCATTTGGAATGGTGTCCAACTCAGAAATCAGAATCAGGCCCCGTGTTGTGTATAAAATTTGCACCTGATTCTGAGTTGCACTTCTGGCCCTTCTGCTTTGAGAGGTGCGGACTAAACCATAGTCCGACTGCTTAATTCCTGTGTGCCCATCCTGATAAGGAACTTTTTGCTAGATCTGCAGTAGAAATATTTTGCAGCTACTGATACTTATTGGAATGACAGTACCAACACAAGCATCCAAGTGCCGCCCCCAAATAAGTGCTGCCCCTAGGCACGTGCCTCACATGCCTAATGGGAAATTTGCCACTGCCTGCAGCCAGTAGCCTATGGAGCTGACCAGTGCATCCTTAAGATGCTCTGGGCACTGCCCTACTTCCCAGAAACAGTGGTCCCGCCCCCTATGCTTGACATCACAATGTTACAGGCTTAGGGGAAGGGGTTGGGCTGACACAGGTCACACTGCTGCACTGAGCCTGATTCAGATGTGGCTGGAATTACTATCACTGTTGCTTCCATTTATGGTAGTGCAGCAGGAGGCATCTATTGCAATCAGACGCCTCCTGCTGCAGTAGTGATCCCACCTGCATCCTAGGATGCAGCATCAAATCAATGGACTCACCATTATTGGGCAGCATGCAGCACCCATGATGCCATGCAACCTCCTGTCATACAGCCAGGAAATCTCAGCGCAACTACGGAGCTCCCTGGACTCTAGCCTCCCCCTCAGGGCCGGCTCCAGGCCTACTAGCACCCTGAGCGAAAGCATGTAAAAGCGCCCCCCCCCCCCCCCCCCCATGCGCGCGCGTTCCTGGAAAAGTGGGCGTGGCCTCTTGGAAAGTGGGCGTCGCCTCATAACTTCATATTATTAGACTATAAATAAATGTTTTCACACCCCCTCTACGCACACAATTAGCAGCCTTACACATAACAGCCACAGTAGTGTTCCTTACACATAATGTCTCCAGTATAGTGCCAGATACACATAATGTCTCCAGTATAGTGCCAGATACACATAATGTCTCCAGTATAGTGCCAGATACACATAATGTCTCCAGTATAGTGCCAGATACACATAATGTGCAGTGGCAGATAGACATGATATGCCCCCCAGCAGTGCCAGCTACACACAATATGCCCCCCAGCAGTGCCAGCTACATGATAGTGTTCACTTTTTAGGGCAGGGAGGGCACATTTTTAAGTTAGGAGGGCAAAATGATGTACATACTGTAATGCTTGTTGCTCATCTACCTACATGGTAAAGCATGGACAGTGCGCGCCGAAGGCGCGCAGCAAAAATTTAGGGGCGTTGCTTCGTGGGGAAGGTGCGTGGCCACATAATAGTGGCAATTCGCTTTACACCACACAGTAGTGCAGTTAATATACACTGCACCAGGTAGAACCTCCTATACACTTTGCGCCAGGCAGAGCACGTTAGACACTTTGCGCCAGGCAGAGCACGTTAGACACATTGCCTAGCCACAGACGCCTAGCGGGAACACTACATGATATGCTCCCCAGCCGTGCCAGCTACACATGACATGCCCCCCAGCAACACATGACATGCCCCCCAGCAATGCCAGATACATAAATGGCCACACACTGCCAGATATGTAGATACAGAAAAGCCCCCACAGTGCCAGATACAGAAAAGCCCCCACAGTGCTAGATAAATGCCCCCACAGTGCCAGATAAATGCCCCCACAGTGCCAGATAAATGCCCCCACAGTGCCAGATAAATGCCCCCACAGTGCCAGATATGACCCCACAGTGCTACATAAATGCCCCCAGTGCCAGATAAATGCCCCCACAGTGCCAGATAAATGCCCCCAGTGCCAGATAAATGCCCCCAGTGCCAGATAAATGTCCCCACAGTGCCAGATAAATGTCCCCACAGTGCCAGATAAATGCCAACAGTGCCAGATAAATGCCCCCACAGTGCCAGATAAATGTCCCCACATTGCCAGATAAATGCACCCAGTGCCAGATAAATGCCCCCACAGTGCCAGATAAATGCCCCCACAGTGCCAGATAAATGCCCACAGTGCCAGATAAATGCCCCCACAGTGCCAGATAAATGCCCCCACAGTGCCAGATAAATGCCCCCACAGTGCCAGATATGCCCCCACAGGGCCAGATATGCCCCCACAATGCCAGATACATAAATGCCCCCACAGTGCCAGATATGCCCCCACAGTGCCAGATATGCCCCCACAGAGCCAGATATGCACCCACAGAGCCAGAAATGCCCCCCACAGTGCCAGATATGCCCCCACAGAGCCAGAAATGCCCCCAGTGTGCCAGAAATGCCCCCACAGTGCCAGATAAATGCCCCCACAGTGCCAGATAAATGCCCCCACAGTGCCAGATATGCCCCCAGTGTGCCAGATATGCCCCCACAGTGCCAGATATGCCCCCACAATGCCAGATACATAAATGCCCCCACAGTGCCAGATATGCCCCCACAGTGCCAGATATGCCCCCACAGTGCCAGATATGCCCCCACAGAGCCAGATATGCCCCCACAGAGCCAGAAATGTCCCCCACAGTGCCAGATATGCCCCCACATAGCCAGAAATGCCCCCAGTGTGCCCGAAATGCCCCCACAGTGCCAGATAAATGCCCCCACAGTGCCAGATAAATGCCCCCACAGTGCCAGATATGCCCCCAGTGTGCCAGATATTCCCCACAGTGCCAGATATGCCCCCACAATGCCAGATACATAAATGCCCCCACAGTGCCAGATATGCCCCCACAGTGCCAGATATGCCCCCACAGTGCCAGATATGCCCCCACAGAGCCAGATATGCCCCCACAGAGCCAGAAATGCCCCCCACAGTGCCAGATATGCCCCCACAGAGCCAGAAATGCCCCCAGTGTGCCAGAAATGCCCCCACAGTGCCAGATAAATGCCCCCACAGTGCCAGATAAATGCCCCCACAGTGCCAGATATGCCCCCAGTGTGCCAGATATGCCCCCACAGTGCCAGATATGCCCCCACAATGCCAGATACATAAATGCCCCCACAGTGCCAGATATGCCCCCACAGTGCCAGATATGCCCCCACAGAGCCAGATATGCCCCCACAGAGCCAGAAATGCCCCCCACAGAGCCAGAAATGCCCCCAGTGTGCCAGAAATGCCCCCACAGTGCCAGATAAATGGCCCCACAGTGCCAGATATGCCCCCACAGTGCCAGATATGCCCCCACAGAGCCAGATATGCCCCCACAGAGCCAGAAATGCCCCCACAGTGCCAGATATGCCCCCACAGTGCCAGATAAATGCCCCCACAGTGCGATCCATAAATGTGCCCCCCCCCAAATACCTGCGGCGCTGAGAGGGGGAGGAGTACTGCTGTCCGAGAACGGGAGTGCAGGCGGGCGGGCGGCCGGCCGAGTGAGGGTGCGGGTCCGGGTGGGCGGGCGGCCACTTGTGTGCGCTATGCGCGGCGCCGGCGTCTGACGTTAGACACCGGCGCCGTGCAGCGCGCATAGCGCACACACGGACGGGCCGGGCCAATGCTGCACACACAGGGCCGGCTCCAGCTTCGAATATGGCGGCGCCCATTAAGGGTGGCGCCCTGCGCGGCCGCTCTATTCGAACATGCCTAGAGCCGGCCCTGCTCCCCCTAACTGGTGCCAACATGCCTCCGTTTTCATAAAAGGCTGTCACTGCACCCTCCACACCCCCGAAATGACTTCAGACTGTAATATGTGTAGAGTACCCCTTAATACATTCCTTAACAAGTCAAATTCAGTATTCAGAGCCGGCCCTAACCAATATGATGCCCTAGGCAAGATTGTGGCTGATGCCCCCTAGCACCGCCGCTAGTTCCACCTCTGACCCTGCACCCCTTTCCCAGCACCATCACCCCTCACCTATAGCAGTCCTTATTTTGGTGTTCCTACCCCTTATATTTTAAATATGAACAGTGTGCACATTCATCGCGCAGCCCAAAAAGGGGCGTGTTCTTGCTGGGAGGGGCATGGTCACACAATAGTACCCCCAATTCAAATTGCGCCACATATGAAATGCAGTGGTTTCCAGGAATATACTGTAATGTAGCATTTCCTATGCAGATACAACCGCAGTTACACACAGAATATAGGCATGCTGCATATCATTTTAATCAGCATAAACTGCTTGTGCCCCTAGGCATTTGCCTAGTTTGCCTACGCCTAGGGTCGGCTCTGTCAGTATTAACATGTTTCATAGAATCTGGTGCACTTTGAATTGAAAATACAGTATGCACAATATTTGCTGGAATTCCAGTTCTAATACAGCTTTGCTTTCACGGGTCAGCCCCCCCAAGCTGCTGAAAATGATGTTTACAAGCTGTTTTGGTGCAAAAGACAAACACAGTTTGTAATGAATCTTCATGCTTCCCGTGGTAAGTAAACAAGAGACAGACATTTTAACACATTGCTTGGTACACAAGGCTTTTTTCAATTAACAGCTGCTTGCTCCCCGCAACCCAAAAAGTCTGCATAAATGGCATTACAGTGTATTTCCTTTAAAATTTAATGACATTCATTGCAGTTAAATATTTGTGTTGCATTATTACGGACGGAGATGATGTCTGCAGTGAATCAAATACCTACAGAATGAGGGTCATAAAAACATTATTACAAGACAATGATCGGCTCGGTGACAAGCGAGATACAGTTCTGTATGATTATACATGCTGGCTGAAAGTGTTCTGTAATCTCGTATATCACCTCAGGCTGGAGGAACACAGTCACAGCTATCTGAATACTCTGCAACAGGTAAAAGGTACCTACCGCAGTATGGCCCTCATTCCGAGTTGTTCGCTCGCTAGCTGCTTTTAGCAGCATTGCACACGCTAGGCCGCCGCCCTCTGGGAGTGTATCTTAGCTTAGTAGAATAGCGAACGAAAGATTAGCAGAACTGCTAATAAATAATTCTTTGCAGTTTCTGAGTAGCTCCAGACCTACTCCTAGATTGCGATCAGCTCAGTCCGTTTAGTTCCTGGTTTGACGTCACAAACACGTCCTGCGTTCGGCTAGCCACTTCCCCGTTTCTCCAGACACTCCCGCGTTTTTACCTGACACGCCTGCGTTTTTTAGCACACTCCCGGAAAACGCTCAGTTACCGCCCAGAAACGCCCCTTTCCTGTCAATCATTCACCGATCAGCAGTGCGACTGAAAAGCAGCGCACGAACACCAGCAAATCTACTAAGTTTTGTGTTAAATAACTTAGCGCATGCACGCTGCATACCATGCGCATGCGCATTTAGCATAAATCGCAGCATAGCGAAAATCGGCAACGAGCGTACAACTCGGAATGACCCCCTATATCAGTTCTTTGTAGTACATTTAGTGGATTTACTGGACTTGGGTGGTTATTCCGAGTTGATCGCACGTAGCAACTTTTTGCTGCTCATGCGATCAACTAGACGCCGCCTATGGGGGAGTGTATTTTAGCATAGCAGGCTGAAATTTCTTGTGCAGCCAGGCTATGCTAAAAAAGTTTCCTGCAAAACAAGACCAGGGTCAGACTTACTTACCCTGTGCGACGGATCTAGTGATGAAGGTCCCGGGATTGACGTCAGACATCCGCCCTCCAAACGCCAGGACTCGCCTGCTTTCGGATCTCCACGCCCGGAAAACGGTGAGTAGACGCCCTGGAACGCCTCTTCGCTGTCAATCTTCTTACGATCGCGCTAGTGATCACTTTCTTCTAGTCGTTGCCTGGCGACACGACGTGCGTGTGCATTGCGGCCACCGCGCATGCACTGTTCCGACCCGTTCGCACCACAGCGAAGAACAGCTGCGTGTGAACGGGTCGGAATGACTCCCTTAGGTCAAACCGTGTTACGTTTTCCTATGGAAATCAGCAGGTCTGATATACCACTTTTACACTCGCACTCCCGGGTCACTCCCGGGTTGCTTCCCGGGATGCGTCCCAGGATGCCTTCCCGGGACTGACCCCTTTCACACTGCACTAAGACCTGGGATCGACCCGGGACAGCCCCATTTACACTGATCCCGGGATATCCCTGCAAATGCACATGTATGTCATTAGAAATGGCCTTTTCTGGCTCACATTGATGAGGTCACACTAGTCAACAAAGGGAGGGGTGGTGCCTGCTCACACCATTGCTGCAGTCATGGCCGACGGAGTACCAGTGTGTATGCCTGAGCTCATGATTCTTTCTGCTTTGCAGATGTTTCATACAGCCACTGACAGCATGATGCAGCTTGTCACACTGTGCAGTATACTGCACATATATTTTATGAGGAGGAGGAGGGCGCAATTTATGCTGGATAGGGCTGCTAGTCGCCGCCAATATTTGCGCAGGAGGAGAGCCTTCATATCATCCTGGATGAGTACCATACTGAGCGTGAGTATGGGCCCTAACCGCTCATTTTGGTCCAGAGATCGCCGGCACGGAGAAGCCTTTATGAGGACCGTGGAAGCTTACCAGGATGAGGAGTGGATGGCTAACTTCCGTGTGTCTCGTGCAACCTTTAACTACATCCTGGAATTACTTACCCCAGCACTGGTACAATAGTGTTTAAGAATCAGCACAACATGTTTGGTGAATGAAAATGTTTTTATTTTGTATTCCACCTTTGATCTTTGGGTTCATTATTTATGTTTTTCCAAAAAAACCACATTGCCAGCAACTGTGTATATATGCATAAACAATGTAGAAAACACTGTAAACATGGTCTACTGTTACGCACAAATGGGAATGTTATGCCTAGATTTGCAAACAAGTTTTTATTGGCATAAAAAAAAAAAAAAAAACACTGGTAGGTTTGTAGATACAACACCATAAACCACAGTGTCCCTGCAGTATATTATCACTGTGTAAAAAATAAATAAAAAGTGCTTTAATGTAGACACTATACAAAACAGAACATAGAAAAAAATGAAAGAAGGCACAAACAGTTGTGCATAAACAATGACCACACTGTGGTTATTTAACAACAAATAACAACCGAAAAAAGGAATTCACTGTGTTTCACGGCAAATTGCGCAATACAGTAAACTCTGGGCTTGGCGCACTAGATGGTGCAGTATTTGGGGCATAGTATGGGCCAGGATTAAATGATGAAAAACCCTGCTCAGGGGGGTATTGTGAGTTGTGGTGTTGGTTTGGTGCTCTTGAGGTATTGGTCATATGCTCATAGAACGCCATGTTCATTTGGTGCAATTCCCTGTGGCGGTCATACTGCTCTCTACTCATGCGTTCCTGCATTGTCATGACTTGGGAAAGGAATGCATCATGCATTTGGCGTTCTGCCTCTAGAAACCTGTCGAGCCTTGCATCCTCCTGTGCGGACATTGTAGCGTCCATCTCTCGGAGTTGGTCGACAAGGACATTTGACATGGCTTTAGCCACTTGCTCCGCTCTGTTCAATTTCTTCCTTCTAGGCGGTACGGTGTAAACTGTGAAGAGAAGAAATACAAAATGAGCGTATATAAAAATAGCAGCGTTAGCAAACATGTGTTTGTGGCATTAATCCACCTATACACTAGCTACTCTGCAACATTGAACTTTTTTTAAAAATGCAAAGCCCCCCTGCGTGGGGGCAGAAAATGCAAAGTGTGCCACCGTGCCAGCAGCGTGCTGAGCGCAGTGATCCTGCAAGGGGCTCATTTGCGCTCGCCATGCTGCCGCCACACTGGCCACTCATACTACACACAGAACCGGATGATTAACAATTGTGGATTTGTGCTATGAGTGTTAATTTCTAAACATGTACTTACTGTTTTTCTGTAAAGTTGGGGTGACGGCACTTTGTACAGTCCCACTGTCACTGGTCTGAGCATCCACGACGTCTTCAATGGTTGCTGTTATGCTGTCGTCGTTTCTGGATGTGTTTATGGACGGCTGGGAGGATGTGTCGCTGTCCTCAGGTGTGTCGTCAATTAACAACGGTGATGATGGACAGACGTCACTGCTTGTCTGTGTCTCTTCTGGAGTGCCTTCTGTAGCAGTGTACTGTGAACTGGAAGACAGACTCACCGGACTGCATATAGCTGTGTTTCCAAAGATATTGGCGCACATGTCATAGTACTGCCAGTCGATACGGCCAACACCGCTCTTTTTCCTGTTGTTGTCATGCACCTTAAGGAAATGCTTTTTAAGAGTTTTCATTTTGTTTAACACTTGCTGCTGTGTGCGGATGATTCCCCTGGCTTGCAGCATCTTGGAGATGTTTTTATAAATGACTGCATCTTTGACTGTGCCTGTGATCTGCCTCATAATTTCCTCCTCTCCCCTAATGCTCAGCAACTCTCTCACCTCCTGGTCTGTCCAGGTCGCCATGCTGCCTTCCTCACACGCATCAAGGACGCTCCCCAGGGCTCTGAAAGATGACATCATCTTTTCTGAGCCCATGAAAGCTCCAATCGGAGGCCTTTTAACAGTCCCGGGTAGTGAATCCCGGGACGGGCCCTTTCACACTACCCAGCTTCCCGGGACGGTCCCGGGTTCAACCCTGCTTTTGACCTGGGATGAAATCCCGGGATGCTCGTCCCGGGAAATTGTCCCTGTACCCATTTACACTGAGAAGAATCCCGGGATGATGCGCGTTCACGTGCAATATCCCGGGATTTTTCTGCGAGTGTAAAAGGGGTATAAGTTATGTTATTTGTATACTCCAAGTGTACATTTTCCTCTGTCTTTTAAAGCATACCTTTCCCCTTGATTTTTGAAGGTGCTTTTAAATGCTAAGTTCCCATCCATTCTGGGGTGCTGGCACACTTTGCCTGTTCTCACAGCCATTCCGTGTGTGACTTGTGCCAGTGGACCATATGATGATGAGGATCGGGAATGGAGTCGGGAACATGGAATATAGCCACAAATATTCCCTAAAAAATCAATGTGAAAAAATGGGGGTGCTCTGGCGCTTTAATTTCCATTAGATTGTGAAGTGTATTTTGTTTCGGCAAGTAATGCCAGGGGAAAGCGCAGTATTTATAGAAGGAGGCCAGGGGGTGTGTGTGTGTGTGTGTGTGGGTGTTTAATGCAGTGTATATACAGATGGGTCCATATTTATCTTGACATTTAATAGGATTAACTGAGACTGGGCTGTTGGACTTAATCTTCTGCTGTATTGTTCTCTGTATTGTATTGCAGCTGAGTACAATAGATGAAGGGTTTATGTTAATAAACCATGTTGTGTCTAGGCGCAGAAAACTAGCCAAGATAACCGTGGACCCATCTGTAATATCTCAGCCATATATACACCAGCACTCGTGGTACGCTGTTAGGTATGGCAGTAGTGCCAGCACACCTGAGCTGAGTGTTTGTTTTTTGTATGTGGGCATAACTTTACAATCCATCAGGGGCGTTTCTACAGAGGAGGGGGCCCGTGTGCACCTCCGGGTGGACCCCCTCCTCCGAACGGCGCTGTAGACTCTGGCATAGTGCCGGAGTCTACTGCGCATGTGCAGGTCTCCGGAAACATGGCGCACGCCATGATCCAGAGACCAATTTGGCTACCGTGCATGCATTTCCGCCGGGATCGCTGCGCCCGCCGCTGGACTCCGGTAAGGTAAGTATTTAAATGGGTGCAGTGTGTGCGGTGTGGGCCCCCCTGGACCCAGGGGCCCGTGTGCACCCATTATAGAAACGCCAATGCAATCCATGTCCTCTGTTCTGCGGAACATTGGAACAAGTCCTGAAGTCTGGAGGAGTGGCAGAAGAACACATAAGGTGCATACACACGGAGCAATATAACTGAGCGATATTGACTATATCGCTCAGAAAGTTAGTGCATATCGCTCCGTGTGTATACAGCGAGCGACAGTGATGTGCGTCCCCGCCAGGTCGCTATCGCTGGGAAAAATAGACTGTGCAGGCAAGTAAATTTTTCCCAGCGATAGCGAGGAGGGGGGGGTGAAGGGCGGCCAGCGGGTGGGGGGGGATTTAATGGTAGTCAGAGAGAGATGCCGCCGAGTGTTTCCCTGGCAGCGGCGGGTTGGTGTTCCGGGATGCCATGTTGCGCTGATCACCCGGCTCCTAGCCATGTGCCGTGGAGTGAACAGCGCTGCAGCAGGTAGATTTTAAAGAACTAAAGCTCTGCTGTGCTCACCTTTGGCTGGTGGCGGTGGGGGGCTGGGGGGGGGGGGTGGAGGAGCTAAAAAAAAAAGGTGCTGTGTGGTCTACAACTCCCTTGTAAATGCGATTTGGTACAGCGCAGCTCACAGGGGGCGGGATGTACTATAAGACATCGCCACCCCTCACCGCCTACCGCAGCGATACTAATCGCATATGTACTAACATATGCGATTAGTATCGCAATACAGTATAGGAGGCCCCCCGCAATTATGTTGGCGGGGGTCAGCGGGGATCTCCATCACCTCCCATACCCGGGAGGTGACGTGCGCAGGGAGTCCCTGGGCTCCTCCTCCTCCCCCCTGCATCTGGAAGGAGACAAGGCTATGCTGCGGGGGAGGAGGAGAAGGGGGGCCGCACCAGCAGCAGCTCAGGTATGTCGGGGGGTCGTCGTGAGCGGTGCGGGGCGGCGGTGGGATCTGGCAGCGGCGATAAGAATCCCATAGGCTTCTATAGGGTATCGCCATAAAAAGATGGCGATACCCTATGGGGTGAAAACGCGGCGGTCGGGGGTTTTACCGCATTTTCCCTGTAGTAAACCCCGCCCAGGAAGAGAAGCTGGAAACCAGGTGGGGGGACTAAACTAAAAAACATAAGGAGCAGATTGTATAGAGATGAAGAAAAGGAAAAAGAGGGAAGATAGAGGGGGGGGGGGGGGGGGAGTAGGATGTATCGGATTGTTGTGTAAAGAATTTCTCCCATCTCCAATTTCCATTTTCCTCTGAGCTGCGAAGTATCCCATCGCTTGCTGCAGGAATCCAGCAGGTAACAGGATGCGGGTCACCTGTGTAATGCATAGTGATGTGCACCGGACATTTTTCGGGTTTTGTGTTTTGGTTTTGGATTCGGTTCCGTGGCCGTGTTTTGGATTCGGACGCGTTTTGGCAAAACCTCACCGAAATTTTTTTGTCGGATTCGGGTGTGTTTTGGATTCGGGTGTTTTTTTCAAAAAACCCTAAAAAACAGCTTAAATCATAGAATTTGGGGGTCATTTTGATCCCATAGTATTATTAACCTCAATTACCATAATTTCCACTCATTTCCAGTCTATTCTGAACACCTCACACCTCACAATATTATTTTTAGTCCTACAATTTGCACCGAGGTCGCTGGATGGCTAAGCTAAGCGACACAAGTGGCCGACACAAACACCTGGCCCATCTAGGAGTGGCACTGCAGTGTCAATCAAGACAGGATGGCACTTCCAAAAAGTTGTCCCCAAACAGCACATGATGCAAAGAAAAAAAGAGGCGCACCAAGGTGGCTGTGTGATTAAGCTAAGCGACACAAGTGGCCGACACAAACACCTGGCCCATCTAGGAGTGGCACTGCAGTGTCAGGCAGGATGGCACTTCCAAAAAATTGTCCCCAAACAGCACATGATGCAAAGAAAAAAAGAGGCGCACCAAGGTGGCTGTTTGACTAAGCTAAGTGACACAAGTGGCCGACACAAATACCTGGCCCATCTAGGAGTGGCACTGCAGTGTCAATCAAGACAGGATGGCACTTCCAAAAAATTGTCCCCAAACAGCACATGATGCAAAGAAAAAAAGAGGCGCACAAAGATCACTGTGTGACTAAGCTAAGCGACACAAGTGGCCGACACAAACACCTGGCCCATCTAGGAGTGGCACTGCAGTGTCAGGCAGGATGGCACTTCCAAAAAATTGTCCCCAAACAGCACATGATGCAAAGAAAAAAAGAGGCGCACCAAGGTGGCTGTGTGACTAAGCTAAGCGACACAAGTGGCCGACACAAACACCTGGCCCATCTAGGAGTGGCACTGCAGTGTCAATCAAGACAGGATGGCACTTCCAAAAAATTGTCCCCAAACAGCACATGATGCAAAGAAAAATGAAAGAAAAAAGAGGTGCAAGATGGAATTGTCCTTGGGCCCTCCCACCCACCCTTATGTTGTATAAACAGGACATGCACACTTTAACGAACCCATCATTTCAGCGACAGGGTCTGCCACACGACTGTGACTGAAATGACTGGTTGGTTTGTGCCCCCACCAAAAAAGAAGCACTCAATCTCTCCTTGCACAAACTGGCTCTACAGAGGCAAGATGTCCACCTCATCATCATACTCCGATTCCTCACCCCTTTCACTGTGTACATCCCCCTCCTCACAGATTATTGATTCGTCCCCACTGGAATCCACCATCTCAGATCCCCGTGTACTTTCTGGAGGCAATTGCTGCTGGTGAATGTCTCCACGGAGGAATTGATTATAATTCATTTTGATGAACATCATCTTCTCCACATTTTCTGGAAGTAACCTCGTACGCCGATTGCTGACAAGGTGAGCGGCTGCACTAAACACTCTTTCGGAGTACACACTGGAGGGAGGGCAACTTAGGTAGAATAAAGCCAGTTTGTGGCTGTGCAAGGGCCTCCAAATTACCTCTTTTTCCTGCCAGTATACGTACGGACTGTCTGACGTGTCTACTTGGATGCGGTCACTCATATAATCCTCCACCATTCTTTCAATGGTGAGAGAATCATATGCAATGACAGTAGACGACATGTCAGTAATCATTGGCAGGTCCTTCAGTCCGGACCAGATGTCAGCACTCGCTTCAGACTGCCCTGCATCACCGCCAGCGGGTGGGCTAGGAATTCTTAGCCTTTTCCTCGCACCCCCAGTTGCGGGAGAATGTGAAGGAGGAGATGTTGATGGGTCACGTTCCGCTTGACTTGACAATTTTCTCACCAGCAGGTCTTTTTGAACCTCTGCAGACTTGTGTCTGCCGGAAAGAGAGATACAACGTAGGTTTTAAATCTAGGATCGAGCACGGTGGCCAAAATGTAGTGCTCTGATTTCAACAGATTGACCACCCGTGAATCCTGGTTAAGCGAATTAAGGGCTCCATCCACAAGTCCCACATGGCTAGCGGAATCGCTCTGTTTTTAGCTCCTCCTTCAATGTCTCCAGCTTCTTCTGCAAAAGCCTGATGAGGGGAATGACCTGACTCAGGCTGGCAGTGTCTGAACTGACTTATAATCAATTCCTCCGTGGAGACATTCACCAGCAGCAATTGCCTCCAGAAAGTACACGGGGACCTGAGATGGTGGACTCCAGTGGGGACGAATTAATAATCTGTGAGGAGGGGGATGTACACAGTGAAAGGGGTGATGAATCGGACGATGATGATGATGTGGACATCTTGCCTCTGTAGAGCCAGTTTGTGCAAGGAGAGATTGATTGCTTCTTTTTTGGTGGGGGTCCAAACCAACCAGTCATTTCAGTCACAGTCGTGTGGCAGACCCTGTCGCTGAAATGATGGGTTCGTTAAAGTGTGCATGTCCTGTTTATACAACATAAGGGTGGGTGGGAGGGCCCAAGGACAATTCCATCTTGCACCTCTTTTTTCTTTCATTTTTCTTTGCGTCATGTGCTGTTTGGGGAGTATTTTTTTGAAGGGCCATCCTGCGTGACACTGCAGTGCCACTCCTAGATGGGCCAGGTGTTTGTGTCGGCCACTTGGGTCGCTTAGCTTAGTCACACAGCTACCTCGGTGCAAATTTTAGGACTAAAAATAATATTGTGAGGTGTTCAGAATAGACTGAAAATGAGTGGAAATTATGGTTATTGAGGTTAATAATACTATGGGATCAAAATGACCCCCAAATTCTATGATTTAAGCTGTTTTTTAGGGTTTTTTGAAAAAAACACCGGAATCCAAAACACACCCGAATCCGACAAAAAAATTTCGGTGAGGTTTTGCCAAAACGCGTTCGAACCCAAAACACGGCCGCGGAACCGAACCCAAAACCCGAAAAATTTCCGGTGCACATCACTAGGTATTATACACTCACATACTTACCTAGTGTCCCATGCAGCACTTCGGTCCCCTTTTACATGTAGAATCCATTGGTGTACCTGTAATAACATTTTTTTTAAAATTCGCCTATATATGACACTCCCCCACTCTGTAAAAGCATCCCCCTATTTAAATGAGATAGACAAAATCTCCCATAGCCAAAATTACTGGTAAAGTTAGTCAAAATCTCCTACAGCCAGCTCAAGGGAAATCTCTCACCGTGGGCATACAGTACCTCCCGCATTCAGTAGGACAGTCCCGTTTTCTGGGACTGTCCCACCTGTGGCTGGCAGTGTCCCGTGGTGGTGGGAGGGGGTGGGGGTGGAGTTTGGGGCAGCGCACACATTGCTGAGATGAGGAGAAGAGATGCTGTTCCCATGCATAGCATCTATTCACAGTGTCTGGTGGAGCCTGGGGTCAGCCCAGCTTCTCAGAGAGTGCTGGACACCCCCCCAGAGTGACATGATTGGGGGGTTCTGTGAGGCTCCATCATCTTTCCCAAAGCCACACCCCTTTTCTTGAAGCCCCTCCCCCTTTCGGAAGCTCGCTCGCCGAAAGGCACCCATGGGGTCCCGACTCCCACATCTACAGAGTTGGGAGGTATGCTATTGGGTGGAGGCTGGGAAGATGTATCAAACCTTGGAGAGAGATAAAGTACCAGCCAATCAGCTCCTAAGTTCCATGTTACAGGTTGTGTTTGAAAAAAGTCAGTTAGGACCTGATTGGCTGGTACGTTATCTCTCGTCACTTTATCACTCTCCGAGCCTTAGTACATCTGCCCCACAGTCTGTAAAATGTCTGCTAGTGCGCCAAATAGAGCCAGCACATGGTCACGGAGTGGGTGTGGCCTGTTGTGGAAGGGGCGTGGCCGGCACAGGGTACACTGCACCTTGTTACAACAATGGTATGGGATTTCGGTTCTTATCAGGATAGGTACAGAGGTAGTGATTCAGTAACATTGTTGTGTGTGACAGTGAGTAATAGAAAGGTTCAGGTCTTGTTCCATCATCTCCATCGAAAGAATCCCGCAGTTGTACAGTCAGCCCGTCGGAGCGGAGTTACCGGTAGCCAGTGGTGGCAATTGCCAAAGTGGTCAGAATCAACAGAAACTAGAATAGCTCAAAGACACGACACAGTGATATCCAGGGGAATCAGGAGTCAGGACTCGCACTGTTACCACTAAGATAGGCCACATATTTTGGTTGGTGAAGCGTGTTGGTAGAATAGCTAGCATTTGTTGCGTATAACTGTACATATTTCTGTTACTGCATTACACTGTTCCTATTTGTGCTGGGGAATAAAGATTCGGTTGTATATATTCAGTGACGCACGAATGGCTCATCAGAACCCCCTACCCTGATGGTCCAAATTCTTTTTCTCAGAGATACGGAATGAACTGTGTCTCCTTCTACACACATACCATGATCACTACTGCGATGGCAGCTGCTGTTGCAGGATGCTCTGGGCGGCAGAGCTGCCTGCATACAGAGAATGTCCGGAAGAGAGTGGGAGCTGGTGCGCATGTTCAGCCACAGTAGCTCCGTCTATGTCTTCGCAGTCTGCTGTGCCGTGGCCACCAGTGTCCTCTCATCAGCCCCGGGTATGTGTGTATATTTATTTGATTTACAGCGTGTGTGTGGTATGTTATGTATATACTGTATGTATGTATGTGTATTTGTGTGTGTGTGTGTGTGTGTGTGTGTGTGTGTGTGCGTGTGTACATATTAGACATACAGTATAGTAGTGATATATATTTATACATGCACACATAATATATGGGATGCAGTCAATTTGCTGGTTGTCAGGAACCCGGTGGTCAGGATACCGACACCGGAACCCAGCGCAGCAGGACTATTCCCACTCGTGAGTGTCCATGACACCTATACCGTGCCTGCAGCGTGGCGAGCCCGCAAGGAGACTCTTTGCACACGCACCTCTGCCGGCATGCCGGCGGACGGGACGCCACTGTTGGGATATAGATAGCCGGCATCCTGTCCGCCGGTAAATCATACTGATCCCTAAAATATATATATGTGATCTAAGAACCTAGAAAGATAAACATTCGTCTTTGTCAAGGCTCGTCCAACCAAACAGGAACTACTAAAGGAAGTATTTGTTACATCTATTCTAAAATAAATAAATAAATAAACTAATTTAGTTCTCAACTGCAATGTAAAAGCATAGGCCCTCATTCCGAGTTGTTCGCTCGCTAGCTACTTTTAGCAGCATTGCACACGCTAAGCCGCCGCCCTCTGGGAGTGTATCTTAGCTTAGCAGAATTGCGAACGAAAGATTAGCAGAATTGCTAATAGAAAATTCTTAGCAGTTTCTGAGTAGCTCGAGACTTACTCCTACACTGCGATCAGTTCAGTCAGTTTTGTTCCTGGTTTGACGTCACAAACAGTAAACACACCCAGCGTTCGGCCAGACACTCCCCCGTTTCTCCAGCCACTCCCGCGTTTTTCCCTGAAACTCCCAGAAAACGGTCAGTTTTCGCCCAGAAACACCCACTTCCTGTCAATCACTCACCGATCAGCAGAACGATGAAAAAACTTTGTTAAGCCGTGAGTACAATACCTAACTTTTGTGTAAAATAACTAAGCGCATGCGCTATGCGAACCTTGCGCATGCGCAGTAAGCGACTAATCGCAGTATAGCGAAAATCGGCAATGAGTGAACAACTCGGAATGACCCCCATAGACTGTTATCAAACCTTCCCTTCTTGGAAAGTTTATTGAGCAAGTGGTTGCAACTCAACTGAAAACCCAACTGTCAACCTATGACATTTTTAATCCATTCCAGTAAGGCCTTAGGAGGGGATACGGTCATTAGGTCGACTACACTTAGGTTGACAGTCATTAGGTCGACCACTATTGGTCGACATGCATTAGGTCAACATGGTCACTAGGTCAACGTGGTCATTAGGTCGACATGGAAAAAGATCGACATGAGTTTTACACTTTTTTCAATTTTTTTCAATTTTTCATACTTTACGATCCACGTGGACTACAATTGGGATCGGTAACCTGCGCCGAGCGCAGTGATAGCAGAGCGAGGCCCCTTGCCCGAAGCATGGTGAGCGAAGTGAGCCATGCGAGGGGACACGGTGCACTGATTGAGGTTCCCCGTCACTTTACGAAGAAAATGACACCAAATAAAAGTAAAAATACTCACGTCGACCTTTTTCCATGTCGACATTGTTCATGTCGACCAAAATGACCATGTTGACCTAATGCATGTCGACCAATAGTGGTTGATGTAATGACTGTCAACCTAAGTGTGGTCGACCTAATGACCCATACCCCTCAGGAGATAGTATAGCACCAAAGCAGCCCTGGTACTGTATGTGTGCTTATTGATCATCTGATGGCAAGAGACTGAGGTGTTCAATCCTAATCCTTGTGGATCTCTCTTCAGCATTTGATACTGTGGACCATGGGATTTTAATTGAGCACCTTAAAAATATCTGTGGGCTGGATGGCACAGTCCTGAGGTGGTTCAAATCGTTTCCCACCGGCAGGTCACAGAGAATATCTTCAGGAGTATTCTCCTTATCATCATTACCGCTGTCATGAGGTGTTCCACAGGGTTTTATCTAACGAAGGCTTTTACTGTAAGAGCTCACCATCAAAGGACAAGAGCACATCTTAGCCAACCAAATGGACTTATGCTTGGGGGGCCAGAGATGAAATGCACTAACCAACTGTGGAATCTTGTTGTTACCTTGGATTTTGTCTTGGCACTTCAACACCACTTGTCAGCCATGATCAAGTCCTCATTCTTTCATCTGATGAACTGTGTTGGTTGAATTATTATTCATGAGATTGCAGTTAATCAATTCATTAGAAGTCAATTACCTCACTGAGTTATGAGGTACCGTCTTTAATTCTATCAATACACTAGGAACATTTATTGAAAACTGCGTATATTGCCCCACATGTTGTGCTCTCATTATTGTATATTGGGATTTCCTTGTTTTGTGCTGGGATAGTAATTTTATTTATTTTTCATTATTAGATAACACAGAAAAGAACTTTTGTAGACTTTAAACTGTTTCCCTGCCTCTGCTTAGCCAGAGAAGATTGTTTTTCCTTTTGCATTTAGTGCGTATAATAGTAAGAGTGTGATTTCATGATGTCATCTTATGGACATGGCAAAGTACAAGGTTTACGATGACATGTATTCATGGTTCTTGCCAGCTCTTGACGCCACAATTTATATTTTCACCATCATCACTCTCCTTGCAGGCGGCAAAGAGACTCTGCAGGGCAATTGCCTACTCTCTCAGGAGCATGGGAGGTCTCCAATAATTCAGGAGTCTCCCAGACATGCCGGTAGAGTAGGGTCTGGATTACAAGAACAACAGTATATAGACATTCAATAGGTCAACACCAGATGGTTGACAGTCAATAGGTTAAAAGTTCAACAGTTAAATGGTTGACATGATCAAAAGATTGACATGGTCAAAAGGTTGACATGCAAATGGTCGGCACAGAAAAAGTTGACACTTTTTTTTTGTTATTTTAGCCCTAATCCTAATTCTCCCCCTAGTACCTAACCCTAACCATTCCTCTGGTGCCAGCCTAACCCTAACCGTCCCCTCCATCAGCCTAACCTAACCCTTCCCCAAGTGCCTAACCCTAACTCTAAAAATCCAGAAAAAAACAGGTGTCAACCTTTTCTGTGATGACCATTTGCATGTCGACCCTATCGATCTTTTGACCCTGTTGACCTATTGACTGCCAACCATCTGGTGTCTTCATATTGACTGTCTATTGTCTGTCTATCTTCCATCCGGATACTGGTAGAATAGGTAGTTATAGTAAATACCCCATGTACTGGTAGGAGCATGCTCACTAAGCTCCTGAGAAACACCCTGTGACATCATCAGTCTGCCAGCTATCAGTACATTGGCCCTGAGTGACCACATGAGCTCAGTGTCACAGGAAGTTTTTTTAAATTGTCACCACTAATTTAATTACAAATCAAGCATTGAGAGATGTGTGTGTGTGTGTGCGTGTGTGTGTGATATTAATAATAATAATGCAATTAATGAATATATTATTTATTTATTAACAGTTTCTTATATAGTGCAGCAAATTCCAGTGGCGCACCCAGGGGGGGTTTCCGAGCACCCAGAAACCCCCCTTCACTAAAAAAAAAAAAAAAATTTTTTTTTTTTTTTTTTTTATAGCTGCATGAGTATTATTAGTGGCTGTCTAGCGACCTCTGCAGCCTGCTGTCTTCCTGGTGGCACTTGTAAGTGCAATAAAAGTTTACTTTATTTTAATTATAGTACATATATATCCATGTGCATACATATATACACATGTATATACATACATACATATAAACACACACACATGATATATATATATATATATACATGTGTATATATATATATGTGTACTGTACATATATATATATATGTATGCATGTTTAATATGCTATGTATATGTGTATATGTATGTGTGTGTGTGTGTGTGTGTGTGTATGTATGTATATATGTACATGTATATATATATATGTGTAGATATATGTACAGTATATATATATTTATATTTATATATATATACACACACACAGACACCCTAGTTTTACGGACCCAGCATATACTGGGTCACCTCAGTCCCCACCCCCGTGATTGGCTCCGCCCAGTTCTGGAAACCCCCCCATGCAAATCCTGCGTTTGCCACTGAATTCCATTGCACTTTACAGCTGTACTAGCACTTTTCTAAAATGGATTCAATTTGATAATGGTGAAAAAAAATAAATTCCATTTTGTTTGATATTGTTCTTGATACGTGGCTACAAATGAGTTGAGATCTCCTACTGACATAAGCCTACCCCAGAGTGTATATAGGCCCTCATTCCGAGTTGTGCGCTCGCTAGCTGCTTTTAGCAGCATTACACACGCTAGGCCGCCGCCCTCTGGGAGTGTATCTTAGCTTAGCAGAATAGCGAACGAAAGATTAGCAGAATTGCGAATAGAAAATTCTTAGCAGTTTCTGAGTAGCTCCAGACCTACTCACAGATTGCGATCACCTCAGTCCGTTTAGTTCCTGGTTTGACAAATCTAACTCTCTCTGCACATGTTATATCTGCCTCTCCTGCAGTGCACATGGATTTGCCCAATTGCTAAAAAAAATCCTGCTGCGATCAACTTGGAAGATGAGCGCCTGAAATTTTTCGGGTTTTGTGTTTTGGTTTTGGGTTCGGTTCCGCGGCCGTGTTTTGGGTTCGACTGCGTTTTGGCAAAACCTCACCGAATTTTTTTTTGTCGGATTCGGGTGTGTTTTGGATTCGGGTGTTTTTTTTCAAAAAACCCTAAAAAACAGCTTAAATCATAGAATTTGGGGGTCATTTTGATCCCAAAGTATTATTAACCTCAAAAACCATAATTTCCACTCATTTTCAGTCTATTCTGAATACCTCACACCTCACAATATTATTTTTAGTCCTAAAATTTGCACCTAGGTCGCTGGATGACTAAGCTAAGCGACCCTAGTGGCCGACACAAACACCGTGCCCATCTAGGAGTGGCACTGCAGTGTCACGCAGGATGGCCCTTCCAAAAAACCCTCCCCAAACAGCACATGACGCAAAGAAAAAAAGAGGCGCAATGAGGTAGCTGTGTGAGTAAGATAAGCGACCCTAGTGGCCGACACAAACACCGTGCCCATCTAGGAGTGGCACTGCAGTGTCACGCAGGATGGCCCTTCCAAAAAACCCTCCCCAAACAGCACATGACGCAAAGAAAAAAAGAGGCGCAATGAGGTAGCTGTGTGAGTAAGATAAGCGACCCTAGTGGCCGACACAAACACCGGGCCCATCTAGGAGTGGCACTGCAGTGTCACGCAGGATGTCCCTTCCAAAAAACCCTCCCCAAACAGCACATGACGCAAAGAAAAAAAGAGGCGCAATGAGGTAGCTGACTGTGTGAGTAAGATAAGCGACCCTAGTGGCCGACACAAACACCGGGCCCATCTAGGAGTGGCACTGCAGTGTCACGCAGGATGTCCCTTCCAAAAAACCCTCCCCAAACAGCACATGACGCAAAGAAAAAAAGAGGCGCAATGAGGTAGCTGACTGTGTGAGTAAGATAAGCGACCCTAGTGGCCGACACAAACACCGGGCCCATCTAGGAGTGGCACTGCAGTGTCACGCAGGATGTCCCTTCCAAAAAACCCTCCCCAAACAGCACATGACGCAAAGAAAAAAAGAGGCGCAATGAGGTAGCTGACTGTGTGAGTAAGATAAGCGACCCTAGTGGCCGACACAAACACCGGGCCCATCTAGGAGTGGCACTGCAGTGTCACGCAGGATGTCCCTTCCAAAAAACCCTCCCCAAACAGCACATGACGCAAAGAAAAAAAGAGGCGCAATGAGGTAGCTGACTGTGTGAGTAAGATAAGCGACCCTAGTGGCCGACACAAACACCGGGCCCATCTAGGAGTGGCACTGCAGTGTCACGCAGGATGGCCCTTCCAAAAAACCCTCCCCAAACAGCACATGACGCAAAGAAAAAGAAAAGAAAAAAGAGGTGCAAGATGGAATTGTCCTTGGGCCCTCCCACCCACCCTTATGTTGTATAAACAGGACATGCACACTTTAACCAACCCATCATTTCAGTGACAGGGTCTGCCACACGACTGTGACTGATATGACGGGTTGGTTTGGACCCCCCCCCAAAAAAGAAGCAATTAATCTCTCCTTGCACAAACTGGCTCTACAGAGGCAAGATGTCCACCTCATCATCATCCTCCGATATATCACCGTGTACATCCCCCTCCTCACAGATTATCAATTCGTCCCCACTGGAATCCACCATCTCAGCACCCTGTGTACTTTGTGGAGGCAATTGCTGCTGGTGAATGTCTCCACGGAGGAATTGATTATAATTCATTTTAATGAACATCATCTTCTCCACATTTTCTGGATGTAACCTCGTACGCCGATTGCTGACAAGGTGAGCGGCGGCACTAAACACTCTTTCGGAGTACACACTTGTGGGAGGGCAACTTAGGTAGAATAAAGCCAGTTTGTGCAAGGGCCTCCAAATTTCCTCTTTTTCCTGCCAGTATAAGTACGGACTGTGTGACGTGCCTACTTGGATGCGGTCACTCATAATCCTCCACCATTCTTTCAATGGTGAGAGAATCATATGCAGTGACAGTAGACGACATGTCCGTAATCGTTGTCAGGTCCTTCAGTCCGGACCAGATGTCAGCATCAGCAGTCGCTCCAGACTGCCCTGCATCACCGCCAGCGGGTGGGCTCGGAATTCTGAGCCTTTTCCTCGCACCCCCAGTTGCGGGAGAATGTGAAGGAGGAGATGTTGTTGACAGGTCGCGTTCCGCTTGACTTGACAATTTTCTCACCAGCAGGTCTTTCAACCCCAGCAGACTTGTGTCTGCCGGAAAGAGAGATCCAAGGTAGGCCTTAAATCTAGGATCGAGCACGGTGGCCAAAATGTAGTGCTCTGATTTCAACAGATTGACCACCCGTGAATCCTTGTTAAGCGAATTAAGGGCTCCATCCACAAGTCCCACATGCCTAGCGGAATCGCTCCGTGTTAGCTCCTCCTTCAATGTCTCCAGCTTCTTCTGCAAAAGCCTGATGAGGGGAATGACCTGACTCAGGCTGGCAGTGTCTGAACTGACTTCATGTGTGGCAAGTTCAAAGGGCATCAGAACCTTGCACAACGTTGAAATCATTCTCCACTGCGCTTGAGACAGGTGCATTCCACCTCCTATATCGTGCTCAATTGTATAGGCTTGAATGGCCTTTTGCTGCTCCTCCAACCTCTGAAGCATATAGAGGGTTGAATTCCACCTCGTTACCACTTCTTGCTTCAGATGATGGCAGGGCAGGTTCAGTAGTTTTTGGTGGTGCTCCAGTTTTCTGTACGTGGTGCCTGTACGCCGAAAGTGTCCCGCAATTCTTCTGGCCACCGACAGCATCTCTTGCACGCCCCTGTCGTTTTTTAAAAAATTCTGCACCACCAAATTCAAGGTATGTGCAAAACATGGGACGTGCTGGAATTTGCCCAGATTTAATGCACACACAATATTGCTGGCGTTGTCCGATGCCACAAATCCACAGGAGAGTCCAATTGGGGTAAGCCATTCCGCGATGATCTTCCTCAGTTGCCGTAAGAGGTTTTCAGCTGTGTGCATATTCTGGAAACCGGTGATACAAAGCGTAGCCTGCCTAGGAAAGAGTTGGCGTTTGCGAGATGCTGCTACTGGTGCCGCCGCTGCTGTTCTTGCGGCGGGAGTCCATACATCTACCCAGTGGGCTGTCACAGTCATATAGTCCTGACCCTGCCCTGCTCCACTTGTCCACATGTCCGTGGTTAAGTGGACATTGGGTACAGCTGCATTTTTTAGGACACTGGTGACTCTTTTTCTGAGGTCTGTGTACATTTTCGGTATCGCCTGCCTAGAGAAATGGAACCTAGATGGTATTTGGTACCGGGGACACAGTACCTCCAACAAGTCTCTAGTTGGCTCTGCAGTAATGATGGATACCGGAACCACGTTTCTCACCACCCAGGATGTCAAGGCCTCAGTTATCCGCTTTGCAGTAGGATGACTGCTGTGATATTTCATCTTCCTCGCAAAGGACTGTTGGACAGTCAATTGCTTGGTGGAAGTAGTACAAGTGGTCTTACGACTTCCCCTCTGGGATGACCATCGACTCCCAGCAGCAACAACAGCAGCGCCAGCAGCAGTAGGCGTTACACGCAAGGATGCATCGGAGGAATCCCAGGCAGGAGAGGAATCATCAGAATTGCCAGTGACATGGCCTGCAGGACTATTGGCATTCCTGGGGAAGGAGGAAATTGACACTGAGGGAGTTGGTGGGGTGGTTTGCGTGAGCTTGGTTACAAGAGGAAGGGATTTACTGGTCAGTGGACTGCTTCCGCTGTCGGCCCAAGTTTTTGAACTTGTCACTGACTTATTATGAATGCGCTGCAGGTGACGTATAAGGGAGGATGTTCCGAGGTGGTTAACGTCCTTACCCCTACTTATTACAGCTTGACAAAGGGAACACACGGCTTGACACCTGTTGTCCGCATTTCTGGTGAAATACTTCCACACCGAAGAGCTGATTTTTTTGGTATTTTCACCAGGCATGTCAACGGCCATATTCCTCCCACGGACAACAGGTGTCTCCCCGGGTGCCTGACTTAAACAAACCACCTCACCATCAGAATCCTCCTGGTCAATTTCCTCCCCAGTGCCAGCAACACCCATATCCTCCTCATCCTGGTGTACTTCAACACTGACATCTTCAATCTGACTATCAGGAACTGGACTGCGGGTGCTCCTTCCATCACTTGCAGGGGGCGTGCAAATGGTGGAAGGCGCATGCTCTTCACGTCCAGTGTTGGGAAGGTCAGGCATCGCAACCGACACAATTGGAGTCGGACTCTCCTTGTGGATTTGGGATTTCGAAGAACGCACAGTTCTTTGCGGTGCTACTGCTTTTGCCAGCTTGAGTCTTTTCATTTTTCTAGCGAGAGGCTGAGTGCTTCCATCCTCATGTGAAGCTGAACCACTAGCCATGAACATAGGCCAGGGCCTCAGCCGTTCCTTGCCACTCCGTGTGGTAAATGGCATATTGGCAAGTTTACGCTTCTCCTCCGACAATTTTATTTTAGGTTTTGGAGTCCTTTTTTTACTGATATTTGGTGTTTTGGATTTGACATGCTCTGTACTATGACATTGGGCATCGGCCTTGGCAGACGACGTTGCTGGCATTTCATCGTCTCGGCCATGACTAGTGGCAGCAGCTTCAGCACGAGGTGGAAGTGGATCTTGATCTTTCCCTAATTTTGGAACCTCAACATTTTTGTTCTCCATATTTTAATAGGCACAACTAAAAGGCACCCCAGGTAAACAATGGAGATGGATGGATACTAGTATACAATTATGGATGGACTGCCGAGTGCCGACACAGAGGTAGCTACAGCCGTGGACTACTGTACTGTGTCTGCTGCTAATATAGACTGGTTAATAAAGAGATGTAGTATGTATGTATAAAGAAGAAAGAAAAAAAACCCACGGGTAGGTGGTATACAATTATGGACGGACTGCCGAGTGCCGACACAGAGGTAGCTACAGCCGTGGACTACTGTACTGTGTCTGCTGCTAATATAGACTGGTTGATAAAGAGATGTAGTATGTATGTATGTATAAGAAAGAAAAAAAAACCACGGGTAGGTGGTATACAATTATGGATGGACTGCCGAGTGCCGACACAGAGGTAGCTACAGCCGTGGACTAGTGTACTGTGTCTGCTGCTAATATAGACTGGTTGATAAAGAGATGTAGTATGTATGTATAAAGAAGAAAGAAAAAAAAACCACGGGTAGGTGGTATACAATTATGGATGGACTGCCGAGTGCCGACACAGAGGTAGCTACAGCCGTGGACTACTGTACTGTGTCTGCTGCTAATATAGACTGGTTGATAAAGAGATGTAGTATGTATGTATAAAGAAGAAAGAAAAAAAAACCACGGGTAGGTGGTATACAATTATGGATGGACTGCCGAGTGCCGACACAGAGGTAGCTACAGCCGTGGACTACTGTACTGTGTCTGCTGCTAATATAGACTGGTTGATAAAGAGATGTAGTATGTATGTATAAAGAAGAAAGAAAAAAAAACCACGGGTAGGTGGTATACAATTATGGACGGACTGCCGAGTGCCGACACAGAGGTAGCTACAGCCGTGGACTACCGTACTGTACTGTGTCTGCTGCTAATATAGACTGGTTGATAATGAGATGTAGTATGTATGTATAAAGAAGAAAGAAAAAAAACCCACGGGTAGGTGGTATACAATTATGGATGGACTGCCGAGTGCCGACACAGAGGTAGCTACAGCCGTGGACTACTGTACTGTGTCTGCTGCTAATATAGACTGGTTGATAAAGAGATGTAGTATGTATGTATAAAGAAGAAAGAAAAAAAAAACCACGGGTAGGTGGTATACAATTATGGACGGACTGCCGAGTGCCGACACAGAGGTAGCTACAGCCGTGGACTACTGTACTGTGTCTGCTGCTAATATAGACTGGTTGATAATGAGATGTAGTATGTATGTATAAAGAAGAAAGAAAAAAAAACCACGGGTAGGTGGTATACAATTATGGATGGACTGCCGAGTGCCGACACAGAGGTAGCTACAGCCGTGAACTACCGTACTGTGTCTGCTGCGACTGGATGATAAATAATGATATAAAAAATATATATATATCACTACTGCAGCCGGACAGGTATATATTATATAATGACGGACCTGCTGGACACTGTCTGTCAGCAGAATGAGTTTTTTATAGAATAAAAAAAAAAACACCACACAAGTCACACGACGAGTGTTTAACTTTTTCAGGCAATCACAATATAGTATACTACTAACTATACTGGTGGTCAGTGTGGTCAGGTCACTGGTCAGTCACACTGGCAGTGGCACTCCTGCAGCAAAAGTGTGCACTGTTTAATTTTAATAATATGTACTCCTGGCTCCTGCTATAACCTATAACTGGCACTGCTCCCCAGTCTCCCCCACAATTATAAGCTGTGTGAGCACAGTCAGATATATACATAGATGATGCAGCACACTGGGCTGAGCAGTGCACACAGATATGGTATGTGACTGAGTCACTGTGTATCGTTTTTTTCAGGCAGAGAACGGATTATATTAAATAAAACTGCACTGTCTGGTGGTCACTGTGGTCAGTCACTACTAAACTCTGCACTCTCTACAGTACTCCTAAGCTCCAGTAAATCAAGTGTCTCTGTTTAAAATCAATCTCACTCTCTCTCTTCTAATCTAAATGGAGAGGACGCCAGCCACGTCCTCTCCCTATGAATCTCAATGCACGTGTGAAAATGGCGGCGACGCGCGGCTCCTTATATAGAATCCGAGTCTCGCGATATAATCCGAGCCTCGCGAGAATCCGACAGCGTCATGATGACGTTCGGGCGCGCTCGGGTTAACCGAGCAAGGCGGGAAGATCCGAGTCGCTCGGACCCGTGAAAAAAAACATGAAGTTCGGGCGGGTTCGGATTCCGAGGAACCGAACCCGCTCATCTCTAGGAATTACCCCCCATGGTTTTGCCCAACTGCTAACAAACTTGCTGCTGCGATCAACTCAGAATTAGGCCCCTTAACCCCACTGTGCAGCTGTTACATTCTTTGGGGGGGGGGGGGGGGGAATGAATCACACATACATTCAAATGGGAACATCAGTGCCATTTCCCTGCATTGGTTATAAGACGCAATGATCCCTATGGGGTATATTCGTCCATTCCGACATGCAGTTGTCGGAATGGACCCGACAACCCCTATTCAAAAGAGCAGCCAAAACTGTCGGATTTGGCCGCTCCCGTGTCCTGCTGCTGCTGTCAGCGCTGCGGGTGCGCTGACAGCAGCGGCAGAGGGAGCTGTCAGCGGCGCCGGGGGTAGAGGCGAGCAGTCTGCGGTGCCGGGGGTGAGGGAGGAGCGGGATGCGGCACCGGAGCTGAGGTGATGTCTGCGGCGCCGGGGGGAGGGGGGGGGGAGGAGCGGAGGAGACGGAGCGGAGGAGACGGAGGAGCAGCGGCTGCAGCAGAGTGGAGGCTCACGGCAGCGTCCACCCGGCTCCAGCAAGCGGGACGTCGCTTGCTGGAGCCGGGTGGACGCTGCCGCAGGGTCCCTGCTCTCCCCGCTGCTCCCCCGTCTCCTTCTCTCAGATCACATCTCTCAATCCGACTTTTTTTAAAGTCGGATTGAGATTGTCGGAAACGGGGCTAAAACCTGTCGGGTTTGGCCCAGTTTCCTACAATGCATGCTGATTGGCGGCTGAAGCCGCCGATCAGCGTGCATTCCGACAAGTCGGGTTTCCCGACTTGTCGGAAAAAATAGGGCCGTAATCAGTAGGTCAGAACCCCTTCCAACCTAAAACTGTCGGAAGCTGACGTCTTTCCGACAAGACGGCAGCTTCCGACAGTTATTTAATATATCCCTATGGCTACATGCATTTTTAAATAAGGTTTCTCGTGGCCACTTACAGTATATGGAATCTCTTGTAAAGCACAATACATGAACAAATCCTGCAAAACATAAGTCTTTTCTTCAACAAGTAGATCTTACTAACATTGGGGCTCATTTACATTTGGATGTAAGTCATGTTTATGACACGCCTCTCAGATGTAGCCGTACACGCCCGTGCTGATAGTTGCTACTTTCACAATCTCCCTGAAATGCCTTTTCAAAAGTAGGCAAGTGTGCTTTAAGTCGGGTTCTGTCGTATTACCTGGGCAGAGACAAGGTCCGCAGAAGCATGACCGGAACACCAGCTGTCAGCGCAGTGCTATATGCTGGAAGTCCAGCTGCACTAAGTGAGTGTAATAATTCCACTTATACTGTATAGTCATTTTGGACGGGTTGGTATTGGGTGACCGGTGGATGGGAGACCGGTGGTCACCATACCGATGTCGGGATCCTGTCTGTCATATGGCCAGCGGGGACGAGTGGGGGGAAGGGGTGTGTCGATACAGCGCAACAAAGCCACTCTATGGGAATAATCCCTGTTGCTCGGTCCCATAACCGCATCCCTTTTGGACTTGAGGAGCCTGCACACTGCAAGCATCTGGTTTCTCATTTCTTGTTCCTCTCCCCGATGTTAGATCGAGACCATACATACCTCAGTCCTTTTCTAGGTCACTAAGCTATACAATGGTGAAAATGCGATATAAATACAGTAGTTTTTGTGTGATGCCGGAACGTACAGACAGACAGACTAAATATCACTTCTTCTTTTTTTTTTTTGTCTCAATGGTCCATAAACAGTCCCTAGAAGTATAATTTTCAACAACAACAAAAAAAATGTCTATGTACAGACAGAACCCTTACAGTTCTATTATATGTATAGATCTTTATTGTAGGGTGCCCCTATTTATCTTTGGATATGTAAGGCTTTGCGTGAACCTATTTCCACTGGTGTTATGTTGTTTATTACTATTACAGTGTTTCACTGATAACCTCATTTAAGGACAAAACGATGAAAAAATCTGAGTAAATCTGTGAAAAGCGCAAACATTATCCGATTGGTCTGATTCTGCATATGCTACAGCAGTGTTTTTCAAGCACTGTGCCGTGGCGCACTAGTGTGCCCTGAGCAGTCTCCAGGTGTGCCGCCATAGAAGCACAGCCAGGCACGTCAGTGTTTTGCCGCTACTGAGGCCCTGGAACGATCAATACTGGTGGGTCTAGTGGTTGCAGAGCCAGTTCTATTTATGGTGCCGGGCAGTGTTAGGCTCTTCTGGCTTTCTCAGATGTGGCTCAGGCGTTACCTATGGAGAAGCTGTGACATGATATCCTAGGACACGCAACTGCACCATGCATCACCATTATATGTGAGTGTGCCTTGGCAATATTTACATCTTGTTCAGTGTGCCGCGAGTTGTAAAAGGTTGAAAATCTCTGTGCTACAGTGTCGTCACCATGTTGTTATAGAAACGCCCCCAAAACACCAAAATATGTGCATTTGTGGAGGGGCTGCTGGAGGGGACAGGCAGGGGCCCCAGTTTGCTACACCTCCCCAGTATGCCTGTGCTGTAGCCAGTGGCGCCATCTTCCCGGTGATCTCTTCAGGATGATGGCGCTGCACATAGAAAGCAAAGACTCTGGCACTGCTCCTGATTGGCTGCTGGTCCGCGAACTCTGGCTCACGAACCGGAGCCTGATTTAAGATACCCGCGCCGCCACCGGAGACCGGACTGAGGAGCAGGAGAGGCGCGCGCTGCACTCTCCTGCCCTCGCTGCAAGCAATGTGATTGGGCCGTAAAAGGACCCCTGCCTGACCCCTACCTGTGGGCCGCAGAAGGATGCGGTAGGGGCCGCGAGTTTCACACCCCTGCCCTAGAGTATCAGCATTTGTGTCACGGCACCCCCAGACCAAAGTTTCTTAGTGAGAAATTCAGAAAAAAGATAAAATGAAGTAAATTGTGTTTATAATATGTCATCCTTAGGTTCAGTTATGTGGTGAAGGACTGGTTTTGCCAATTAAATTAAGTATGAATAATTTGAATTGGTTGTGGACCACCAAACTCTGGCACCACTGCAAAACCCCCCTTAACCCCCTCCCCTTTCCCGAGGCACCCCAGGGTGTCACGGCCCCCAGTTTAGAAACTACTGCCATAAAATAATTTTTTTTTTAACTACATGTAATACACCTTAGTTCTTAGTTCCTATAAGGTTATAAATCCTTGTATACAGTAAACTACTCAGATTTGAAAATCCTACACCAGGCACAAGTAATCATTCAGATGCGTTGGGTATGGTTGACCGGCGGCCGGGATCCTGACGGTCAGCAAACCGACGTCGGGATCTTGACCGCCAGAATGCCGGCAGGAGGGCGAGCGAAAAATGAAGCCCCTTGCAGGCTCGCAGCGTTCTCCATGCTGCATGCTCGGTGGCTTGCTGCGCTCGCCAGTTTCCATTCCAACCCTATGGGTGTCATGCACACCAACTAGTGGGAATAATCCTCGGCCCCCTGCCGGCATTCTGGTGGCGATATGATATGCTGTCTGCCGGGATGGTGACTACATCCCATTTAGATGACTATGTGGGAGTTTTATCATTATTTTCCTATTTGTATGTAAAAAGTGTCGAAAGGGGAGAGCGCTACTGCGCAGATTCCATAATGTTCCTTCAGGGAGGCTTCACTCCCTGTACCAAGATGGCTGCTGACTTAAATACTGCACATAAGTGCGGAGCCATCTTGTCAATGTCTTAAGGGCCCTACACATTGGCCGATCCGCCGCCGAGCTGCCCGACGGCGGATACGGGCGACGGACGACCCAGCGGCGGAGGAGCAGTGACGGGGGGGGGAGTGAAGTTTCTTCACTCCCCCCGTCACCCGGCTGTTTTGAAGTGCAGGCAAATATGGACGAGATCGTCCATATTGGCCTGCATGTACAGACGGCGGGGGACCAGCGATGAACGAGCGCGGGGCCGCGCATCGTTTATCGCTGGAGCCTCCACACTCAAAGATATGAACGGTATCTCGTTCATTTATGAACGAGATCGTTCATATCTTTGACTGATGTCGGCCAGTGTGTAGGGCCTATTAGAGCATCACAGTGGGAGACAGTAGTTTTTCACTTAACTCCTCAGAGACCTGAGTTTATCAGAGATCCACAACATTTTCAGTGTTCCTGCACTGCTACCTGTTGCATGACACCCCTCTTGTCACAACCTCCGCTCAGTGAGAACCAGTGTGTAATAGTGATTAAGTGGGATTCATATCAATATTTTATGCAATTCACAATATGAGCTTACCATCTTCGGAGTGTTGGAAATTATTATACATTTTTCTTTTTTCTTTTCTGGTCAGATATTTATTTTTTTTCATTATTATTTCAAAATGTAACTGGACCCTCTTTTGTTATTTTCCCCTCAGCTCACTTTAAAATAGTTCTAAAGGAGAAAATTATCTAAAAGTTGCTTTTCTTTGTACCCTTGTATGCCTTACGGCCGTGTTTTACTTATCGCACAGTGTAACTTATGTAGTGCACCCAACATGGCTGCCTCGCCTGGTACTCTCTCGTGTAGAATAAACAATGCATGGTTCTGAACTCTCTTAATATATTTGTCTCTCCAAATATGTGTCATTTCTTCACCTTTTGAGAGAATTTATTAATAAAGACAACTTCAAGCAAAATATATTTAAAAAGTAAATGTCTATTTTTATTTTAAGTAAAATTTTGCCTGTTTTTTGTTTTTCTTCTTCTTCTTCTTTTTCTTCTGATGATGATTATTATTATTATTATTATTATTTTGAATTATTATTATTATTATAATTATTTACTCTGCATAATAAAATAGGGAATGTTGGACTAAGATTGGTCCTGTAATCTTACAAACTTGTCCTATAAGAGGAACAAGATGACGTAAGCCTCATGACTCATGAAGAGTCATCCTTCAGCACTCAGGAGAGGAAAAACCCCCTTGTGGAGGAAACCTCTGGGGACCCATGGCTGAAGGACTGCCCGTCCCTCTAGGCATTAAGAGACTATGCAGAGTTTGCCCAGACCACTCGCGCACCCACTAACCTTGCCTAACCCAGTCATCCCTTCTGTCACCTCAAATCTGCTATTTTGACCTTTTACCCGGCTGCAGAAGAACACACCTACACGTCAATGGTGAGAGAGTGAAAAAAGAGAGCAAGAGATGAATGGGAGTGAGGGGGGTGAAAGGTGGATAGTCATAACCACCATAGCATTCATTTCTGACTCTAACAGGGAATACAACTGTACAAATGTAGCCATTCTCGTCGTGGCTACATCATATCGCGATTGTGCCTTATTAGGCGTGACCGCACTGCGTACGTCTGGACGTCTAAGACGTGTGTGTGCACCATACGCATGGATGGGAGCAGCAAATGCTGCAGCTCGGTACAGCTAGGCACAGGTCCCAGCAAGCCCGCCTCAGCATGCCGGCACTTGGAGAACCACAAGTGCCAGCATGCCCGGACATTAAGGGGCCCACTGGCACCTGTAGTCCACCTGTAAAGAAAATATTAAAATAAATACATGACACAGTTTTAAAATAAAATTTATTATTCAGCATCTTCACCTGGAAGACAGCGGCCTATAAGCTCTTTTGCATAGCCGCCACCTGCCCAGGGCTTCTGGCGTCTTCACCTGGTGGGCGGTGGCCTTTAAGTTTTTTTGCATAGCCGCCGCCCATCCAGGACATCCACGGCGTCTTCTATCTTCAGGAGCTCTTCACTGCTCCTCCTCCACCGTCGGACTGACAGCCGCTGCCTCGCGCTGACTTATATAAGTCATCTTACAGATCATGGGTTGAAAGCACGTCCCTGTATGAAAGTGGCACTTTAGTAGGTGCCGCTTTCCATTATATTTTCAATGGGCTTTTACTGCCCAAGGCTTGGCCCTCCCCCGCCGCCTCCCGCCCCCCCCGTTCCCATAGTGCCTCTCAAACCCATTCTAGGAATAAAAATAATTCGATTAATATAAAGGAGATACTTATGACACAGAATATGTGTCATTCATAAGTATCTTCTTTGTCTTATTTTAATAATTAATGACAGGGGAGGCACTGCCTCCTACCTCCCCTGACTGCACGTTCCTGGTGCGCATAGCCGCGTTGAGGGTGCACGGTTACCTCAGATGTAGCCATGACCAGCGTGGCTACATCTGTATATAGTATTGGATAAAAACAAACGTAATGATTAAAGCACAATATAATTCTCTTACACCTCTGCACATTAATAAAAATGGATCAGCCTGCAATACTGGCATACTGGGATTTAGGCAGGCAGAGAGAGAGTAAAGGATTTAATTTGCAACATTACAGGCTCACCAAACAACTCCAAGGAGATGTCATAGGTGCGGCTGCACATAAAGGATTTACCTGTAATTAGGAACATTATAGGCCCATCTAGACAGCGCGCTGCAAATTTCTCCAATGGCCCATTTGCAGGCGCTTGTGGTTGTTAAGTAACGGTGCTGTCCCAGTAGGTGTGAGATTTAGTTTTAATCCAATACTATGCTATCCCCAAGGTCATAAGTCATATCTCCTATATAATAGCCCTATTCTGTGACCTTGTGATTCATTTGCTAACGCTGGGCGGAGTCACAACACTGGGCGGAGTTAGTCAAATGAGTCACAGAGATCTGGCCAAATCTACAGGAGACAAGGAGCAGAAGCAGATAGCATGGGCATTGGGCATGTCACAGGCAGGGCTGCATACCTCCCAGCTTTCTGCAGGAGTTTTCTCCAGGCAGAAGGAAGGAAACACACTCGGCGAAAAGGGGGCGTGGCTTCACGGGAGGGTCCCCGTTTTCGTCAGTGAGGGAGCATGCCCAGCGCTCTGTGAGCTGCTGGCATGCCCCCAGGGGCAGAATATGAGTCCGGGGGGCCCAGGGCACTTGAGACAGGGGAGCCCTATCTCATTGCTGTGCCTGCTGGGGGTTGGGGGCGTGACCTAATCGCGGCCCGCGCGGCCACGCCCCCTTATGCAAATTCCGATATTTATTTTTTAATGGGATTTTGGCCCCTCAGCTAGGGCTAAATCCAGAGGAGGTGGTCGCTCCCCCCTACACACCTGCACAGGGAGAAGAAAGCAGGGAGACTGCTGCCTCCCTGCAACACCATAGACCTGCCAATATGCAGCAGCGTGTGCTGCCTGTAGCACAATGCTGCCGCTGTTGCTGGCAGGACGGGGGGGGGGGGCTTCTGAGCTGGGACAGAGCTACTCCAGCCGGGGGGCCCCCTAAAACTGTGGGGCCAACGGTACGTATTCCCTGCCCCCCCCCCCCTTAATCCGGCTCTGCTGCTGGAACCCCCCCATTAATCCGTACCCCCTGATGCCCCCTCTCCCTCTGTCTCCACTATTCACCGCTGCTCTGCTAAGCAGAACAGCGAGTACAGGAGCTTTCCAAATGCCCCCCCCCCCCCCTCACCGCCGGACACTGCGACCCGCAGGTGGGACAGCGGGACATACCCCAAAAAATGGGACTGTCCCGCGAAAATCGGGACATTTGGGAGGTATGGGGGTGTGTGAGGGGTATGTCATACAGACAGACGGGCACCGGCTCACTGTGCTTGACCCCCCACATCGGCATACTCAGCAGGGTCTCTCTGGTGCAGAGGAGCATCACTTTCTGGCACACTCCACGCTTCTTAGCTGCAGTTTTGTGGGGCACCTGCCGCTGTGCAGGTTCCATACTGCCTCTGTTATCTCCAGCCCCGGCAACCCCACCGCTAGCTGCAGCGCTGCCACCCGCAGTGGAGTGCGCCCAGCTCATTCACACACTTTAGCTGGCGGGTAGCACTGCAGAAATCCGAGCTGCTTGCAGGCTCTGACCCACTCCTCCCTCCAGCCGCAGCGTCTCCTGGGAGCTAACCAGTCACTCCCAGTCTCCCCTTACCACAGTGCCTGGAAGCCGTGAGGTCTGCGCTACGTGCATGCTATGACCCCCTCCTCCCTCCAGCCGCAGCATCTCCAGGGGGCTAACCAGTCATTTCCAGTCTCACCTTACCACAGTGCCCGGCAGCTGCGCGAGGTCTGCGGTGTGTGACTGAGGAGGGGGGGGGGAGGGATGCGGACGGGCAGAGAAATCAGGACTCCAGCCTGAGAGAGTCAGCCATGCCAAGTCTCCAGCAGCAGCAGATCCCAACAGGTTGGAGTGGAACAGCAGCAGCCAGCAGCAGTGACTCCGGTAAGACACATCTGTCTGTCACTACTGTTTTGTCCCTAATACCAATCTCTCCCGTGCCCTGTTGTCACGATCCGGGTATCTGGACGCCATTTCTTACCCATCAGATGCCTCCTAAGGCTGGCTCAGCGCTCCAGGACCGGATCCCATCTGTTATCCTGATGTGTACATTCCTGTATCCTCTCCTGTCACTCTGGGACGCTGTCACAGTAAACGCCATATTACACCTGGCATGGCGTCTCCCGCGGCCTCCGCCGCCGTCCCTGAACTTCTGCATGCAGAGTGTCTGAGTGGCGATTACGTCAGCCGCGGCCTCCGCTGTGTCCGCGTGGTTGGATGTGCATCTGTCAGCCTGGCGCCTCCTGTCTCCGGTGGCCGGCGCCGCCATTACTGTTTTCATTACCACATGGATTACAAACCAAACTTCCCTCCAAGTGTCTGCATGGGCGCAGCCATCTTGGATTCTGTCAGCTGATCATTTCCACCAATCTGTTGTCAGTATTGATAATCTGCATAATTGCCTAGCCAATCCCTTCCTTGCTGCAGGTATAAATACACTGTGCCTGAGCAAGGAAGGCGTCAGTGCTTTGGTTGTCAAACCTAGTTCCTGTTTGTCTCTCTCCTGTGATTGTCTTCCAGGTTCCAGCTCCTGTCTCAAGACTTCCACCATAGAGACCCGCACCAGCATTCCACCTGCGGTGTAGCCTGACTCTCCAATTCATTGTGGATTCATCTGTTTCCAGCTACAACATTACCTGCTTCCAGCTCAGCTTCCAGCAGAGTACAGCTTCCCTTAAAGGGCCGGTGTCCTTTCTACACTTTACCACTCTCCACCGGTATTATTATTTCTCCGCTCTCAAGTTCTACATTTCAGTTCATATTTCATCGCTCCCAAGTTCATTTATTATTTAACTGGTTCCAGCCAGTATCCACTCCGTGCTAACAACAGTCTGGTTCCAGCCAGTATCCACAGCAGCTGTTTTATCTTCAGCAACCCAGCTTTTCCTGGAACACCAGCTGGCACAATCCTGGGTTATCTCCATTGCTACAGTCGGGCCTGGTAAGGACTTTCCATCTAGAAGATCATAAGAACTATCTCACACTACCAGTGCCCTGTGGCTCCTGCCATCCTGTAGTACCCAGGAACTGTATTTATTCTTTGCTGACTTTTACGTTTTCTTTTACTGCTGCTGTGTTGCGGAGTTGTCATAATAAACATCATTGACTTTTATCCAAGTTGTCGTGGTCACGCCTTCGGGCAGTTATTATTCATGTTACTTACATGTCCAGGGGTCTGATACAACCTCCCAGGTTCCGGTACATCTCAGCCCCTACAACTGAGGCTGCCTCCCATCAGCTCAGGCCCTCAGTTGTGACAGTAAGCACTGACCTAATGAATCCAGCCGGAGACCAGGATCAAGCGGCCAGGCCGATGCAAGAACTGGCAGCCCGACTAGAACATCAGGAGGCTGCACAGGGCCACATCATCCGCTGTCTCCAGGATCTCTCTACTCGGCTGGATGGGATTCAGACAACTCTCCGTGGATCAGGCGCGTCTGGTGCGTCAACCACAGTGACTCCAGCTATAACCCCACCCACCTTACCCATTTCTGCTCCACGTCTTCATCTTCCAACGCCAGCAAAATTTGACGGATCTCCAAGATTCTGCAGGGGATTTCTCAACCAGTGTGAGATTCAGTTTGAGCTACAACCTGGCAATTTTCCCAGTGACCGTACAAAAATTGCCTACATTATTTCTCTTCTCAGTGGCTCAGCCCTTGATTGGGCATCACCGTTATGGGAGAGGTCCGACACCCTGCTATCTTCCTACACTGCCTTCGTGTCAACATTCAGGCGCATCTTCGACGAGCCAGGCCGGGTAACCTCAGCTTCATCCGAGATTCTCCGTTTACGCCAGGGGTCACGTACTGTAGGACAATATCTGATACAGTTCCAGATCCTGGCATCCGAACTGGCATGGAACGACGAGGCCCTGTATGCTGCATTCTGGCATGGCTTATCTGAGCGTATTAAAGATGAGTTAGCTACCAGAGACTTACCTTCTAAGTTAGATGAGCTAATCTCACTCTGCACGAAAGTTGATTTACGTTTCAGAGAGAGAGCAACTGAGCGTGGAAGATCATTTGCTCCAAAATCTTCTGCTCCTCCTCCTCGTCAACTGTCACCATCTAAAGATGAGCCCATGCAACTTGGCCGTTCCCGTTTAACTCCTGCTGAGCGCCGAAGACGTCTCTCCGAGTCTCTCTGTCTCTATTGTGCAGCTCCGTCTCACACCATTAATGCCTGTCCCAAACGTCCGGGAAACTCCAAATCCTAGCTCGCCAAGGAGAGGGCCGGCTAGGAGTAATGATCTCCTCTCCATCTCCTCAAGATTGTAATCTCCCAGTCTCGCTTCAAGTCGCTCAACGTTATCGGAACGTCATTGCCCTCCTTGATTCCGGAGCGGCTGGGAACTTTATTACCGAAGCCTATGTTAAACGGTGGTCCCTACCCACCGAGAGACTTCCTTCGTCCATTTCTTTAACTGCCGTGGATGGCAGCAAAATTTTTGATGCAGTTATTTCTTTAAGGACTCTACCAATTCGTCTGAGAGTGGGAGTTCTTCATTCCGAACTTATTTCTTTTTTAGTGATTCCAAGAGCCACACATCCTGTGGTCCTGGGCCTTCCATGGCTCCGTCTTCACAATCCTACAATTGATTGGACGACTACGCAAATCCTGGCATGGGGTTCCTCCTGTGCTGAGACATGTTTGTTTAAAGTATTGCCTGTCTGTTCTTCCTCCCCCAGGTCGTCTGATGTTCCACCTCCTCCATATCAAGATTTCACGGATGTGTTCAGTAAAGCTTCTGCTGATATCCTTCCTCCTCATAGAGAATGGGACTGCCCGATTGATCTCGTTCCAGGGAAGGTCCCACCTCGAGGCCGAACTTATCCGTTGTCTCTGCCTGAGACGCATTCTATGGAGGAATATATTAAAGAGAACCTAGCAAAGGGGTTCATTCGACCTTCTTCTTCTCCAGCCGGCGCAGGCTTCTTTTTTGTAAAAAAGAAAGATGGTGGTCTGCGGCCGTGCATCGACTACAGAGGTTTGAACGACATTACCATCAAGAACCGTTATCCTTTACCCCTGATTACTGAGCTCTTTGACAGAGTTAGCGGAGCTACCATCTTTACAAAGCTGGACTTGAGAGGTGCATACAATCTCATCCGGATCCGTGAGGGTGACGAGTGGAAGACCGCCTTTAACACCCGTGACGGACATTATGAGTACCTCGTCATGCCCTTCGGATTGAGCAATGCTCCAGCTGTCTTCCAGCATTTTGTCAATGAGATCTTCAGAGACATTCTATACCGTCATGTCGTGGTCTATCTAGACGATATCCTCATTTTTGCCAACGATTTAGAGGAACATCGTTTTTGGGTTAAAGAGGTTCTGTCCCGTCTCCGTGTCAATCATCTCTATTGCAAATTAGAAAAATGCGTCTTTGAAGTCAAGTCTATTCCGTTTCTAGGGTACATTGTGTCCGGTTCCGGACTAGAGATGGATCCTGAGAAACTACAAGCAATCCAAAATTGGCCGGTTCCCTTAACCCTCAAAGGGGTCCAGAGGTTCTTAGGGTTCGCCAACTATTACCGAAAGTTTATACGAGACTTTTCCACCATTGTGGCGCCTATTACTGCTTTCACTAAGAAGGGTGCTAACCCGTCCAAGTGGTCTGAAGAAGCCATGCAAGCATTTCATCTTTTAAAACAAAGGTTCATCTCTGCGCCTGTTCTGAAACAGCCTGACATCGACTCTCCTTTCATCTTAGAGGTGGATGCCTCCTCCGTTGGAGTAGGAGCGGTGTTATCTCAGAGGGCTAAAGATGGCCATTTACATCCTTGCAGTTTCTTCTCCCGGAAGTTCTCCCCAGCTGAGCGCAACTATGCCATTGGCGACCAGGAGTTGCTAGCCATCAAGCTCGCTCTAGAAGAGTGGAGGTATCTGTTGGAGGGAGCTTCTCATTCAATCACCATACTTACAGACCACAAGAACCTTTTATATCTGAAAGGCGCACAATGTCTCAACCCTCGTCAGGCCAGATGGGCACTTTTCTTTTCCAGGTTCGACTTTAAACTCCAGTTCTGTCCGGGCTCTCAGAATCGCAAGGCCGATGCCCTTTCCCGCTCATGGGAGCAAGAAAATGAGTCAGAGTCTTCAGACAAGCATCCTATTATAAATCCGTTGGCATTCTCCACGGTAGGGATGGACTCTACGCCCCCATCAGGGAAAAGTTTTGTGAAACCGATGCTAAGGAAGAAGCTCATGCATTGGGCCCATGCTTCCCGTTTTGCCGGACATACAGGTATCCAAAAAACCCTGGAGTTTATCTCTAGGTCCTATTGGTGGCCAACTCTGAAAAAGGACGTCTTGGAGTTTATTGCATCTTGCCCAAAGTGTGCTCAACATAAGGTATCCCGCCAGTCGCCTGCGGGGCAACTGGTTCCACTATCTGCTCCCCGTCGACCTTGGACCCATTTGTCGATGGATTTTATTACAGATTTACCCATGTGCAACAAGTTCAATACCATCTGGGTGGTAGTTGACCGGTTCACCAAGATGGCACACTTCATTCCTCTCACCGGTCTTCCGTCAGCTTCCAAGTTGGCTCAAGTATTCATACAAGAGATCTTCCGACTCCACGGTCTTCCTGAAGAAATTATCTCAGATCGAGGAGTTCAATTCACAGCCAAATTCTGGCGAAGTTTATGTCAAGTCCTCCAAGTCAAGCTAAAGTTTTCCACGGCTTACCATCCTCAGACCAATGGTCAAACCGAGAGGGTGAATCAGGACTTGGAGGCCTTCCTCCGCATCTATGTGTCCTCCTCTCAAGATGACTGGGTTCAATTACTTCCCTGGGCCGAGTTCTGTCATAACAACCAGTATCATTCTTCATCTGCTTCAACACCATTCTTCACTAACTTTGGATTCCACCCTAAAGTCCCTGAGTTCCAACCGCTTCCAGCAACTTCTGTTCCCGCAGTGGATATCACCTTGCATCAGTTTGCCAATATCTGGAAGAGCGTACGATCAGCTCTGCTCAAGGCATCGTTCAGGTACAAGAAGTTTGCGGATAAGAAGCGTCGAGCAGTTCCTGCTCTCAAGGTGGGTGATCGGGTATGGTTATCCACGAAGAATTTGAGGTTAAGAGTTCCCAGTATGAAGTTTGCACCTCGCTATATCGGTCCTTTCAAGATTGAACAAGTCATCAATCCTGTTGCTTACAGACTCCAGTTGCCTCCCTTCTTAAAAATACCCAGGACATTCCATGTTTCCCTGTTGAAACCGCTGATCTTGAATCGGTTTCATTCCTCACTTCCTCCAACTCCGAAAGTCCAAACTCAACGAGGCGTTGAGTATGAAGTGGCCAAGATCCTGGACTCACGTCACCGTTACGGTCAACTACAATATCTTATTGACTGGAAGGGTTATGGTCCTGAGGAACGTTCATGGACCAATGCTTCTGATGTCCATGCTCCTGCCTTGGTCCGGAGATTCCATTCCAAGTTTCCTCAAAAGCCAAAGAAGTGTCCTGGGGCCACTCCTAAAGGGGGGGGTGCTGTCACGATCCGGGTATCTGGACGCCATTTCTTACCCATCAGATGCCTCCTAAGGCTGGCTCAGCGCTCCAGGACCGGATCCCATCTGTTATCCTGATGTGTACATTCCTGTATCCTCTCCTGTCACTCTGGGACGCTGTCACAGTAAACGCCATATTACACCTGGCATGGCGTCTCCCGCGGCCTCCGCCGCCGTCCCTGAACTTCTGCATGCAGAGTGTCTGAGTGGCGATTACGTCAGCCGCGGCCTCCGCGTGGTTGGATGTGCATCTGTCAGCCTGGCGCCTCCTGTCTCCGGTGGCCGGCGCCGCCATTACTGTTTTCATTACCACATGGATTACAAACCAAACTTCCCTCCAAGTGTCTGCATGGGCGCAGCCATCTTGGATTCTGTCAGCTGATCATTTCCACCAATCTGTTGTCAGTATTGATAATCTGCATAATTGCCTAGCCAATCCCTTCCTTGCTGCAGGTATAAATACACTGTGCCTGAGCAAGGAAGGCGTCAGTGCTTTGGTTGTCAAACCTAGTTCCTGTTTGTCTCTCTCCTGTGATTGTCTTCCAGGTTCCAGCTCCTGTCTCAAGACTTCCACCATAGAGACCCGCACCAGCATTCCACCTGCGGTGTAGCCTGACTCTCCAATCCATTGTGGATTCATCTGTTTCCAGCTACAACATTACCTGCTTCCAGCTCAGCTTCCAGCAGAGTACAGCTTCCCTTAAAGGGCCGGTGTCCTTTCTACACTTTACCACTCTCCACCGGTATTATTATTTCTCCGCTCTCAAGTTCTACATTTCAGTTCATATTTCATCGCTCCCAAGTTCATTTATTATTTAACTGGTTCCAGCCAGTATCCACTCCGTGCTAACAACAGTCTGGTTCCAGCCAGTATCCACAGCAGCTGTTTTATCTTCAGCAACCCAGCTTTTCCTGGAACACCAGCTGGCACAATCCTGGGTTATCTCCATTGCTACAGTCGGGCCTGGTAAGGACTTTCCATCTAGAAGATCATAAGAACTATCTCACACTACCAGTGCCCTGTGGCTCCTGCCATCCTGTAGTACCCAGGAACTGTATTTATTCTTTGCTGACTTTTACGTTTTCTTTTACTGCTGCTGTGTTGCGGAGTTGTCATAATAAACATCATTGACTTTTATCCAAGTTGTCGTGGTCACGCCTTCGGGCAGTTATTATTCATGTTACTTACATGTCCAGGGGTCTGATACAACCTCCCAGGTTCCGGTACATCTCAGCCCCTACAACTGAGGCTGCCTCCCGTCAGCTCAGGCCCTCAGTTGTGACACCTGTGTTCTGTCATGTCCCTGTCACCCCTGGCCTTGCCCTGCCACCCTTATCCTGGCCCTTTCACCCTTATCCTGGCCCTGTCACCCTTATGCTAGCCCTGTTACCCCTATCCTGGCCCTGTCACCCCTGTGCTTGCCCTGTCAACCCTATACTGGCCCCGTCACCCCTGTCCTGGTCCTGCCGCCCCTACCCTGGCCCTGTCACCCCTATCCTGTCCCTATCATTTCTGTCCTGGCCCTGTCACCCCTGTCCTGGCCCTGTCACCCCTGTCCTGGCACCGTCACCCCTGTTCTGACCCTGTCACCCCTGTCCTGGCCCCGTCAACCCTGTACTGACCCTGTCACCCCTGTCCTGGCCCTGTTACTGCATACCCTCCAACTACCTTTTATGGCATGTACAGTACCCGCAGCACCTCCAGACCTCTCCCCAATGCACCACACCTCCGCACCTTCCCCTCCACCACATGCGGCACTCCACCCCTCCCCCACATGCTGTGCCTCCAGACCCCCTACACCACCCGTGGCTCCCACTCCTCCACCCCTTCACCACCAACAGCACCTCCAGGCCTCTTCCACCATTCACCCCCCTTATATGTCTCCCCCCACACCTGCCCCCCTCCATCCGCAGCATCTGCAGACACCCTCCTCCATCAGCGGTCCCCCCCTCACCCACCCCTCCCCCACCAATGGCACCCCCGCACCTGCCCCTCCACCACCTGCAGCACCTCCGGACCTCCTTTCCCATCCACCGCAACACCCGTACCTGCCCCTACCCTACCCATGGTGCCTGCGGTCCCCTACCCAATCCCCGGCACTCCCGTCCCTTCCCATCCCACAGCACCTCCGGAACCCTTCACCCATCCACAACATCCCCACACCTGCCCCTCCCCCACCCGTGGCACCCCTGCCCCTCCCCCACCTGCAGTGCCTCCGGACCCCTCCCCCATCTGCATCCCCCACTCCTCTGCCCCTCCCCCACGCGCAGCACCTCCCGAACCTTCCCCATCCGGGCCCAACCCCCACTTCTGCCTCCCCTCCACCCGCAGCATCTACAGACACCATCCGCAGTCCCCCCCGCACCCGCTACATTCTGTACATCGTGCCCTGCAGGTGCTGTTCACGCCGTCGCAAGGGGCTGCGCCTCCTTCACCATCGCACGCCCTTTCATTGTGCAATATTTAACCACTAACAAAGGAATGCAGGTAATACTCCATATAATACAAATATTAAACCCCAGAAAGGCATGCAAGGGTTAAGGGGGCGTAGCCCCTTGCGACGGTGTGAAGAGCGCCCGTAGGGCGCGATGAAGCACCTAGTATTATAATAGTCATGCTAAAAGTCTGCCGACGATTGGAACTAAGCTGCCCTAATCTTTGTCCAGTCACTAACCTTCTGCCAGTGTGCTATGCCGTCCCAGGCCTCTGAAGGCATATGTAAGAGATAGCAACAGCACAGCGCTGATATAGGCAGTTGTCATTATGACATCAGCATGACCTCACACACCCCACCAGACCAACCAAAACTGGTTATTCCTGGTTTGAGGCCCTTGTCTTTTACATGACTGACCTACGGGAATTATTTAAAACTATAACATGAGAAAAATGTTATTATTACCATTTGCCCGCAGTTTTGCTCGCTTAGCGGCATCTAATATTGTGATGTATATTTTATATTGTACACATAGGGCCTGATTCAGGTTGGATCGCAATCGCAATAAGCGATCCAACGGCAAAAATTGCTAACAGGATGCGGCTCATGCGCAGGGCCCGTCCTGCGAATGCGTCTGCATTTTCTGCGGCACCCCACAAAAAATGCAATCGCCTCTGCCTGTCAATGAGGCAGAGACGGTCTCGGGGCGGGGGAGGGGGCGGCAACTCTCCATTTCCAAGGCGGAGACGGGTTGTTGCAGGGACAAGGCTTCAAACCGGGGGCGGCAACAGAGAAACAGGGGGCGTAGTCGGGGCGGCTGCGTGACGTCACATGCCGCCGCTGCGATCACAAAAATGGCGTCAGGCCTCCTGTGGGTGCGTGACATGCGTGGCGGACTACAGGCAGAGACGGTCGTGGGGCGGGGGGACTGCAATGCTCCTTTTCCAAGGCGGAGACGGAGCAATGGAGACAATGGGGGGCGTAGTCGGGCGGCTGCGTGACATCACATGAAGCCAATGAGATCACAAAATTGACTGCGGGCCTCCTGCAAGCGCCTGACATGCAGGGCGGACTAGCCTTGTGCCTGGCGTCCCCCCGCATGTCAGAGAATCTGATGGTAAATGTGCTAAATTTAGCACATCTACGATCAGGTCCGAATCGCCCCCAGGGAACAAAAAAAGGCCCAAATTATGTGATTTTTTTTTGTCAATTTTTTAAAACAAAAAAACAAAACCAGTCACTGCGGTTTGGCAAAAACCAGGGGGGTCATTCCGAGTTGATCGTAGCTCGGCTAAATTTAGCACAGCTACTATCATTCACACTGACATGTGGGGGGATGCCCAGCACAGGGCTAGCCCCCCCGCATGTCAGTGCCGCCCCCCCCCCCCCGCAGAAGTGCAAAGGCATCGCAGAGTGGTGATGCCTTTGTACTTCAAGAGTAGCTCCCAACCAGCGCAGCTTTAGCGTGCTGGCCAGGAGCTACTCGTCGCTCCCTGGCCCGCATCGGATGCGTGTGACGTCACGCAGCCGCTGCAGCCCGCCCCCCCAACGGTCCGGCCACGCTTGCGTTGGCCGGACCGCTCCCCCTAAATGGCGGCTTAACGCTGCCGTCCAGCCCCCTCCCGCCCAGCGACCGCCTCTGCCTCAGAGGCGATCGCTAGGCAACGATGGTTGCCATGCGCCGGCACACTGCGGTGCCGGCGCAGTTCCGACCCGATCGCTGCGACAAACTGCAGCAAGCGATCGGGTCGGAATGACCCCCCAGATACAAAGCCGGATGACGAATCAGAAGAATGGTCCTGTGCACATCTCTAATAATAGTCTAAGATCACAATGAGTTTGCTAGCACTGTATGCCTAGGTATGTGCTGATATGAGACATTCCCTTTAACTCCTGTTTAAGGTATTCAGAGTGTAATGTATTATTCCTGTAGTTTAGCTGGTCACTCAAAACTTGGGATCAGTGCTACCATATGGTCCCTACTGGTCTGCACATGTGCACTGATGATGCTTGCTGACTGGTAGCTGCATTAGAAGTTGTTGCATTCCACAGGACGGGCTAGCTGCATATACCCAGTTTTGTGTTCCACATGAGATGCACAGTTCGGGAGCACCAGTGCCACGTTTTACACATGGTACCCTGAGGTTACCGGCAGAGAGGTACAGAGAGGTACATCTCTGCCTGACCGATTACATGACTTAAGTGTCGAACAGTGTAATTTTTTGTTTTTTTGTTGCGCTTTGACCTTTGGGACCTTGTGTTAACATTGTTGCTATAGGAAGTGATACCACTACCAGGCAGGCCATGTGGTCCAAATTAAACTACTGTACACGTAGTTTGCCGCCTTTTTGCACATTATTCTGTTGGTATAAACATACTTGCCTACGCTCCCTCATTCTGCAGGAGACTTCCTGAAATAGTAGCAATCTCCCTGACTCCCTGAATAGACCAGCAATCTCCCTGATTGCATCTTAACCCCGTTGTGCAGCCGTTACATTCTTAGAGGGAAAAAATAAATCAGAGATACATACATTCAAATGGGATCATCAGTGCCATTTCCCTGGTTCGGTTATAAGACACAATGATCCCTATGGCTACATGCTTTCTCGTGGCCACTTACAGTAGATGGAACCTCTTGTAAAGCACAATACATGAACAGATCCTGCAAAATATAAGAGTCTTTTCTTCAACAAGTAGATCTTACTAACTTTGGGGCTCATTTACATTTGGATGTAAGTAATGATTATGACCCGCCTCTCAGATGTAGCAGTAGACGTCCGCGTTGATAGGTGTTACTTTTACATCTCCCTGAAATACTTTTTCAAAAGTAGGCAAGTGTGGTGTAATAGCCAGGTACTCACTTAGCCTTACTGAGCAATAATGTTTCAGCCGAGCTTCTCTCGTTTGTTTGTCCTTTGACAAAGAGAATTCTACATCAAGGGCTATTCTATGGAAGTACAGGAATCTGAAATGTTCTTATAATGTCCTTATGAGTTTATATTCTTTTATAAAGCAGTTTATTTATACTTCTTCAAATAACAACATACAGTCTTTGTTCAGGATGGAAACCTACTTGCATCTACCTTCACCCTAGCTGGCCCAGCAATATGCACATCCTCAGTCTTATCTCCCCTGCCCCCATTAGATTGTAAGCTCTCATGATCAAGCCCCTGTTGTCTCCTCTATTGAATCTTCCCACTGCATCCATCCGGTACGTCACACAGCTACAGCAGGCTTCGCCGGTCAGCGACGGAAAAACGCAGGCGGGCTCAAGTGTTTTCAGGAAGGGTGTCTGACGTCAGCTCCGGCCCCGATCAACAGGATTCAATCGCACTGGAAGAGTAAGTCCTGGGCTGCGCAGAGACTGCACAAGATCAGTTTGTACAGCTCTGCTACACATGCGATCGCACACATACACAGCGAAAATACACTCCCCCTGTAGACGGCGACTATCTAATCGCAGGGCTGCAAAAAACGCAGCCCAGCGATCAGATCTGAATTAGGCCCTATGTTGATCAGGCCTCCTCATGGCTGGTGGAATCACTGTGACCGCGGTTGCTTCTCTCCTTAGCTGCACACACCATTTTTACAGAATACATATGAGTGACCGGTGTGCGGGATGCAGGAGAAGACTGACAATGACATCCTGTTTGTGACAATCCCGACGGGGGATTGGTAAGTATACTAACCCTCCCACCCTACCCCTCTAACCCTAACCCTTCCTTCCCGCAGCCTAACCCCAACCCCCTCCCCGTTCCCTGGCAGCCTAACCCTAACCCGCCTTCACAGAGCCTAACCCTATGCCTCTCCAGGCCTAACCCTATGCCTCTCCAGGGCCTAACCCTATGCCTCTCCAGGGCCTAACCCTATGCCTCTCCAGGGCCTAACCCTATGCCTCTCCAGGGCCTAACCTTATGCCTCTCCAGGGCCTAACCCTATGCCTCTCCAGGGCCTAACCCTATGCCTCTCCAGGGCCTAACCCTATGCCTCTCCAGGGCCTAACCTTATGCCTCTCCAGGGCCTAACCCTATGCCTCTCTAGGGCCTAACCTTATGCCTCTCCAGGGCCTAACCCTATGCCTCTCCAGGGCCTAACCCTATGCCTCTCCAGGCCTAACCCTATGCCTCTCCAGGGCCTAACCTTATGCCTCTCCAGGGCCTAACCCTATGCCTCTCCAGGGCCTAACCCTATGCCTCTCCGGTGGTGATTAAAACTAACCCCTCCACCCATGGCCTAACCCTAACACTCCCCGGCATATTTATGATTGGCATGCCAGCTGTCGACATTCCGGCGTCAGTATTTTGACTGATGTTGGGATTCCGACACCAGTCTTCTGGCCGCGTGTTGGGATCTTGGCACTGGAATTTCAGCAGCCAGTTATCCCGACCACCAGCCTCCTGAAGATGTCCCATTTTACATTATAACTTTAAATACGTTGTTTTCGATGCATTTTTGCATGGAGATCCATGAAAGTTTGACGGGCGTTTCTGGGTGGTAACGTTCAGTTTACAAGTTAGAGGAAGTAACTGCATCATTCCCCACTACACTGTACTGCCAAATTGTCAAACTGTCCTATCGTATTTGTCTCTAATAATGACTGTCCTCATTTACAGTAAATCCTACATGACATTACACAACTGCTGAAGGAGTACTGAATATTTATGCACATTCGATCCACAAATTAACCCCATTTTTCTTTCAATTGACTTAGCTGTACGGGCTAGATCAGGGTATTCCCTACTAGGATGAAAAAAAATGACATTTAATCATTTTAAGAACATACATTGTACGCTGGCAAGAGATAGATGGTATCCGGATGAAAGATAAACAATAGATAGCTAGACAGTCAATAGATCCACAACAGATGGTTGATAGTCAATAAGTCGACAGGGTCAAAATGTCGACATAGTAAAATGGTCGACACAAAAACGGATGAAACCCTAAAAAGGATTAGGGTTATCATTAGGTCAAAATAACACAAAAAACGTGTCAATCTTTTTTGTGTCGACCATTTGCATGTTGACCTTTTCATCCTGCCAACATAAGCTCATGTTAATCATATAACTGTCAACCTTTTGACACTGTCGACCAGTTGACTGTCGATTTATTGACTACCTAGACACTTTCAATATTTTAATCCACACTCGAGATAGGAACATCTTGAATCTCAGTATTTTCCCCCCTTTCCCCCCTACAGGGAACCCCCCTGCATGCACCACAGTACAACAACCAACTGCTACAAAGATCTACAACAGCTCATCACATACTGTAGCCCTGACATCTCAAGTGCAAAAGGTCTACAAACGAACTCTTACAGTACCTACTTTATTTGAAGATAATATCCAGACAATCTATGAGGGGGATTACTAGTAAATTGGGGGGGAAGGGGGTGCTGTTTGTTTCATTCTGCAGAATGGTCAGGGCCACAATGTCACATTTCCTTGTGAAACGCGTCATCACTGTCCCACCGGCGCATTTCACTGGGGAGGTGGGCAGAATATGGCAGCACTGTCTTCAAATTGTTCACCCACACCTCCCATTCAACCTGATGGATTGATCTTTCTTTTAATGGCTGTGCCTAGGAATATTTGTGCAGTTAGCCGCGTTCCATTACCGGGCTCAGCACACTGTACAGTAATTCCTGTTTTCACACATTTGTATCTGGTTATTGTGCTGACACTAAGCTATTATGTTCTTTTACAGTTTCAATAAACAGTTGTTGAGTATTTTAGGGAGGATGGTTTGCTGAGTCAAAATAACTGACTGTCTAATGTGATCCTTGCAAAAATCCTTAAATAAGAATCCATGTGTCTCAGTTGTTCCTATTACATTAAATTGTAACCTTGTAGCACTGAAGCCTCAGCAATACGTGCTCCTTGATCACAGAGAAATTAGCCACTTGAAACAACACATATAGCATTTTCCAGGCAGGTTCTCTTTCCTTATTTCATTCCGCAATTGACACAATTACTTGTTAATGCTAACACGCAGTACTCCTGTGCAGAAATGATTGGCTTCAGGATTTTAACAAAAGAGACCAAAGAAACAGAGAACGTAAAAATAGTAATTTAGCGATGCTACCCTTGAACAACATATATATATATATATATATATTCTTTAAATAATGGATACATTCATCATAGTAAGGCAATAAAAGTGAAACATGCCTGGCAACAGTCCCCATTTTCATGTAAGAGTCCCGATTTGGAAGTTCTACTGTACCTGCCAGTCACAGGTACTACAGGCAGTCCCATTGGGAGGTGTTCCCTCCATCCGGGACTGCCAGACCGGGCTGCCTGTAGGAAGCCAGCTCCCTGCCTCGTCAGCCCTAGCCGGCTTTGTGTGGGCTGCAGCCGATGCAGTCCACTGAAGCCGTGGTTTTGTACACGCGCAATACCGTCGCCTTCTTAAGTGTATGCGCTGGGTCCCGGCATGTGTAAGGGTGCCAGGACCCAAGCGACGGCGGGGACAAGGCGACAGAGACCCGGCAGCATCGTCAGTGGCAGTTCTCCACCAAGCTAGGAGCCGCCGCTGGTAGGAATGCTTTCAAAAACAGAAGTCTTAATAGTTTATTTTTTATCAATTAACAAATTGCAAAGTGAATGAACCTAAAAGAAATCAATATTTGCCTTCAAAACAGCGGTGGTAATTCAGATCTGATCGCAGCAGCAAATGTTTTAGCTAATGGGCAAAACCATGTGGGGGGGCAGATATAACATGTGCAGAGAGAGTTAGATTTGGGTGGGTTATATTGTTTCTGTGCAGGGTAAATACTGGCTGCTTTATTTATACACTGCAATTTAGATTTCAGTTTGAACACACCCCACCCAAATCTCTCTCTCTCTGCACATGTTATATCTGCCCCCCCGCCCCCCCTTGCACTGCAAATGGTTTTGCCCATAGCGAACAAATTTTCTGCTGCGATCAGATCTGAATTAGGCCCAGCATCAATTCTTCTAGGGGGATCAGTACAGTGGGGTAGATGTATTAAGCCCGGAGAAGTGATAAAGAAGTGATAAGTGGAAGGTGATAATGCACCAGCCAATCAGCTCCTACCTGTTATTTTCAAACCCCTAATGATTGGCTGGTGCGTTAGCACCTTCCACTTATCACTGCTATATCACTTCTCTAGGCTTAATACATCTGCCCCAGTTTTAGAAGGAACTCTGCAGGGACGAACATCTTGGAGAACTAACCACAGATCTTCTGTGGATGAAGGTAGACAGACTCTATGCTGTTGAGATCAGGGCTCTGTGGTGGCCATATCATCACTTCCAGGACTCCTTGTTCTTCTCTGACCGCCCGTATACACGGCACGATGCACCAGTATTGCGTTAGATATATTGGCCGTCGGCTGTGCTGCAGGGCCAATGCGATATGGCTGTGAACAACGGCGTTCACAGACATATCGCTCATAGACACTGGCCGACGGACCTGCGATGTATCGGCCATATCTTCTATCAGGATCTGTAACTATTTTCTTTCCTCTCACAAAAACTATCATCTGGATAAGGACTGTACAACACAGAACATTGGGGGTCATTCCGACCCATTCACACGCAGCGGTTTGTCGCTGTGGTGCGAACGGGTCTAGAATGCGCGGCAGACGCACTGCGCGCGCACAACATTGCCCGGCGACAGGTGTCGCCGGGTTACGTCCAGAAGAACGAAGAAAGCAGTCGCAGAGCCGACCACAAGAAGATTGACCGGAAGAAGGCGTTCCTGGGCGTCACCGAAGCGTTTCCACCTGTTTTTGGGGAGTGGATTAGAAAACGCAGGCGTGTCCAGGAGAACGGAGGGCGGATGTCTGACGTCAAAGCCGGCTCCAGCATCGCAGGGAGCATCGCACAGGGTAAGTATATCCAGGGCTGGTCTTGTTTTACTTGAATTTTTTTTAGCTTAGCAGGACTGCACAAGCGATCGCAGCCCTGCTAAGCTAAAATACACTCCCCCATAGGCGTGGACTAGTTGATCGCAGCAGCAGCAAAAAGTTGCTGGCTGCAATCAACTCGGAATGACCACCCTTACCTGTATACTGTACAGTACTTCTAAATACATCTCAATGTCAAAGGTCAAAAAAGATCACAGATTTATAAAAAATAAGTACCTGTATAACTTATACAGTATATGCCCAGGAATAGCGCAAAGGTTATGGATGGTCACACAAATCAAGTGATGCAGAAACATTTCAGATGTAGCGCAGGAAGTTCGGTCACTGCCAGACAGAAAGATAATCCTGTATTTATTACAGACAATCCATCTGGTGAAAGGATGGTAATAAATTTGAGTTAAATAAGGCTTTATGAATTGTGTCAGCTCTTCTTCCTGGAGAGTTGCCCATTTTGTTGTATCCATCTGACAGATGTTTGCAAAAGGTATCATTTGTATTTGTAACAGCTTCTTCTGTGGATACGTTGCAATCCACGGGGAGCGAATACATTTATATTATTTCTATGCAGGGTAATACTGGCTGCTTTTGCATGTAGTCCACAAAAGTTTAATTAGCTTTATTTTTACACTGCAATTTAGATCTCAGTTTGGACAGACCCCACCCAAATCTAAATCTCTCTGCACGTGTTACATTTGCCCTACTTGCAGTGATTCTGATGTGGGAATAAAGTAATGGGCCCTACACAGTGGCAGATAACACTGCACGATATGAACGTTCTCGTTCATTAATGAACGAGAACTCGTTCATATCGTGCAGTGTGTAGGCACCAACGATGAACGATGCGCAGCCCCGAGCTCGTTCATCGTTGGTGCCCCGTCGCTTATGCATGCAGGCCAATATTGACGAGATTGTCCATATTAGCATGTATTGATTTGCTATGGCGCCGGGTGATGAGGGGAGTGAAGAAACTGCCATATCGGCGGTCGGCAGCTTGGCGGCGGGTCGCCCTGTCTGTAGGGCCCTTAAGAAAGAGCCAGTAACGGTGCTCATGGGCAAAACCATGTTACACTGCAGACAGGTTAGATTCAAAATATGCAGAGAGAGTTAGGCTGTGTACACACTGCTAGGCAATATGCCGTCCGATCCAGCAGATTGGAGCCACATATCAGGCACATCATCTAGTACAGTATGTACCGGCAATCGCATGCTCCCACGGGACGATCCTGGCAAAGACCAGATGTAGGTGCACAGGTAATTGCTATTACACACTTTATTCCCAAATCAGAATAGTCCACAGGTGCACAGTTTACACACTTACACACACACACACACACACACACGCGCGCACACACACATGCACACACACAGTAGCAGATCTTGCCACGGGCAAGCAGGCCTTTCCGGAGGGCGCAGGGCGCCATCTGGAGGGCGCCGCACCAGGGCAAAATCCGCTGCTGCTGTATGCCCCCCGCTGCCCGCCTGCTGCCGCTGCCCCCCGCTGCCGCTGTGAAGAGAAACTAGACGCGTACCCGTCTAGTTTCCCTTCGTGGAGAGGTCCTTTACTGTGTGGTGCGTGATGACGTCATCGCGCACCTTTGCTGTGCGGTGCGCCATGATGTAATCGCGCACCGCACATCATTTCAGTCTGTACAGGGGGCGTAAATGACCACGACCCCTGTACGAAGCCACGCCCCCTATTGCCGCCCGGGGCGCACAGAGCGCCAGAACCGGCCCTGCACACACACACACACACACACACACACACACACACACACAATGGGCGGAATGTAATAGGGTGTGGGAATCAGAAAGTTAGAGATTTTGTGAGAGTTTTTTTAATCTATCTATCGATCTACATTGGACACAAATTAAATAGTGCAGGCACTATTCAATTCAGTGCGCTGTTTAGTCCGACTAGTGGATTCCGACAAAACTATTGCTGTTTTGTGCCCCAGCATGGTGCAAACAGCATTGCGAAAGGGCACTCCTGACTGAAAAATGTCCGTTCTTGAGCCTAAACACTCTGTTTAAGGCGTGAGTATGGGCATTCTCCAACAAAGCAAAGTTCTAAATTAAAAAGGTCCGGGACCTCCTTCCTGACGCTATTCAATTCCCGTTCAATTGAATTGAGCCCTACAGTATCTATCTATCTATCTATCTATCTATCTATCTATCTATCTATCTATCTATCTATCTATCTATCTATCTATCTATCTATCTATCAGTCTCTGATACAGTATCTCTCTCTCAAATGGGCCCTACACATTAGGCGATAACACTGAATGTATGAATGTTCTCGTTCATTAATGAGCGAGAACTCGTTCATATAGTTCAGTGTGTAGGCACCAACGATGAACAATGCGCGGCCCCGTGCTCGTTCATCGTTGGTGCCGAGTCGCTTATGCATGCAGGCCAATATGGACAATCTCATCCATATTAGCATGCAGTGTTATGGGGTCAGGTGATGGGGGGAGTGAAGAAACTTCACTCCCTCTGTCACTTCAACCCTGTCGCTGGGTCGCTCGTCGCCCGTATCCGCCATCGGGCAGCTCGGTGGCGGATCGCCGAGTGTGTAGGGGGTATAATTCTGTCTCTCTCACTTTCTCTAATACATTATCTCTCTCTTTGGGGTCAATTTACTAAAGTTTCTAAAAGTGAAAAGTGGTGATGTTGCCCATAGCAACCAATCAGATTTGTCTATCATTTCTCTACTGCACAGGTTCTCAAACTCGGTCCTCAGGACCCCACACAGTGCATGTTTTGCAGGTCTCCTCACAGAATCGCAAGTGAAATAATTAGCTCCACCTGTGGACCTCTTAAAATGTGTCATTGAGTAATTAATACACCTGTGCACCTGCTGGGTTACCTGCAAAACATGCACTGTGTGGGGTCCTGAGGACCGAGTTTGAGAACCTATGCTCTACTGTATCCTAGAAAATGAAAGACACAATCTGGTTGCTATTGGCAACATCACCACTTTTCATTTTTAGACTCTTTCGGAAATGTACGCTCTCTCTCTAATACATCTGTCTCTCTAATACAGTCTCTATCTCTCTCTAATACAGTCTCTCTCTCTCTCTTTCTCTCTCTCTCATACAGTCTCTCTTTCTCTCTCTAATACATTCTCACTCTTTTTCTCTAATACAGTATTTTTTTCTAACTCTCTCTCTCTCTCTCTGGGACTTTTGGCCCTGTTATGACAAGAGCTAGGTCCAGTGATGGATTTTACATATATGTTATCCGCCTGCCCTAAACTCTGATTGCTTCTTTTTGTTCCTGCCTTTTTCAACACTGACATCAGACTTTACTTTTGATTTTTTTTTTTGCCTGCAGCCTGCCCAGATCCTGCCTGTCTCTGACTCTGAACCACACTGGATTAACAGGATCACAGAATCTTTGACTTAAGGGCCATACTCACTGGCCGACCCTCCGCCGAGCTGCCCGACGGTGGATACGGCCGACGAGCGACCCGGCGGCGGGGGGGCAGTGACGGGGGGAGTGAAGTTTCTTCACTCCCCCCGTCACGCGGCTGCATTGAAGTGCAGGCAAATATGGACGAGATCGTCCATATTGGCCTGCATGCACAGCCGACGGGAGACCAGCGATGAACGAGCGCGGGGCCGCACATCGTTCATCGCAGGAGTCTCCACACTAAAAGATATGAACGAGATCGTTCATATCTTTCAAAAAATCGGCCAGTGTGTAGGGCCCTTAAGGTTAGTGGTTCCTCACACTTCCACTGTATAACTCTCAATCTGTGTTTTCCTGCTGCCTCCATTCCCCTCCTTACATCATGTCACCATACCTCCCAACATGACCCTCTCCAGGAGGAACAGAATGCTCTGCTCCTGGACTTCCCTCTTAATATATGTTTGCCATCAACTGTGCGGTAACACCTTTCTTATCCATTCACCTGTTCAAAACAGGTGCCGGCAATCACACAATGGGCCAGATGTACTAAGCTTGAAAAGTGATAAATATCACTGTGATAAAGCACCAGCCAATCGGCTCCTAACTGTCATTTTTCAAACACAGCCTGTGACATGGCAGTTAGGAGCCGATTGGCTGGTGCTTTATCACAGTGATATTTATCACTTTTCAAGCTTAGTACATCTGGCCCATTAAGAGAAAAGTCCAGGAGCAGAGCATTCTGTCCCTCCTAGAGAGGGTCATGTTGGGAGGTATGTGTCACTGCCCCTGTCACATGCAGCCACGTCCTCACTAACACACCACTCATCTCCTGATATACTCTGTGCAGCTGGGTACCCTGCTCTTTCCACTATATAATGCTCAGTCTGTGGCTTCCTGCTGCCTCCATTCCCCTCCTCATCTCATGTCACTGCCCCTGTCACATGCAGCCACGGGGTTCACTATGGTATGCCGGCGGTCGGGCTCCCGGCGACCAGCATACCGGCGCTGGGAGCCCGACCGCCGGCTTACCGACAGTGTGGCGAGCGCAAATGAGCCCCTTGCGGGCTCGCTGCGCTCGCCATGCTACGGGCACGGTGGCGCGCTACTTTATTCTCCCTCCAGGGGGGTCGTGGACCCCCACGAGGGAGAATAAGTGTCGGTATGCCAGCTGTCGGGATTCCGGCGCCGGTATACTGTGCGCCGGGATCCCATCAGTCGGCATACTGAAGACCACCCGCAGCCACGTCCTCACTAACACACCACTCATCTCCTGATATACTCTGTGCTGTTGGGGGACCCTGCTCCTTCCACTATATAACTCTCAGTCTGTGGCTTCCTGCTGCCTCCATTCCCCTCCTCACATCATGTCACTGTCCCCGTCACATGCATCCCTGTCCTTACTGACACATCACCCATCTACTGATATACTCTGTGCTGCTGGGGGACCCTGCTCCTTCCACTATATAACTCTCAGTCTGTGGCTTCCTGCTGCCTCCATTCCCCTCCTCACATCATGTCACTGTCCCCGTCACATGCATCCCTGTCCTCACTGACACATCACCCATCTACTGATATACTCTGTGCTGCTGGGGGACCCTGCTCCTTCCACTATATAACTCTCAGTTTGTGACTTTCTGCTGTTTTCATTCCCGTCTTTGCCCTCACTAACACATCACTCACATCCTGATATACTCTGTGCTACTGGGTACACTGCTCCTTTCACTATATAACTCTCAGTCTGTGGCTTACTGCTGCCTCCATTACCCCCTTCCCCCCATATCATGTCACTGCCTCTGTCACATACAGCCCTGTCCTCCCTTACACATTACTCATCTCCTGATATACTCTGTGCTGCTGGGGGACCCTGCTCCTTCCACTATATAACTCTCAGTTTGTGACTTTCTGCTGTTTTCATTCCCGTCTTTGCCCTCACTAACACATCACTCACATCCTGATATACTCTGTGCTACTGGGTACACTGCTCCTTTCACTATATAACTCTCAGTCTGTGGCTTCCTGCTGCCTCCAGTCCCCTCCTCACATCATGTCACTGCCTCTGTCACATACAGCCCTGTCCTCCCTTACACATCACTCATCTCCTGATATACTCTGTGCTGCTGGGGGACCCTACTCCTTCCACTATATAACTCTCAGTTTGTGACTTTCTGCTGTTTTCATTCCCGTCTTTGCCCTCACTAACACATCACTCACATCCTGATATACTCTGTGCTACTGGGTACACTGCTCCTTTCACTATATAACTCTCAGTCTGTGGCTTCCTGCTGTCTCCATTCCCCTCCTCACATCATGTCACTGCCCCTGTCACATGCAGCCCTGTCCTCACACATCACTCATCTCCTGATATACTCTGTGCTGTTGGGAGATCCTGCTCCTTTCACTATGTAACTGTCAGTCTGTGGCTTCCTGCTGTCTCCATTCCCCTCCTCACATCATGTCACTGCCCCTGTCACATGCAGCCCTGACCTCACACATCACTCATCTCCTGATATACTCTGTGCTGTTGGGAGACCCTGCTCCTTTCACTATGTAACTGTCAGTCTGTGGCTTCCTGCTGCCTCCATTCCCCTCCTCTCATCATGTTACTGCCCCTGTCACATGCAGCCCTGTCCTCACACATCACTCATCTCCTGATATGCTCTGTGCTGTTGGGAGACCCTGCTCCTTCCACTATGTAACTGTCAGTCTGTGGCTTCCTGCTGCCTCCATTCCCCTCCTCTCATCATGTTACTGCCCCTGTCACTCACTGACATAATGACACATGAATAGGTCACTGCTTCCCATAGTACTAAATAGTGTCCAGAACTACTGTACTCTGTATCACTATAAACATTCCAATAATCTCAAAAAATATTATATTAAAATTATGCCCAAATGAATACTTAAAATAATAATACTGAATAAAATCTGCCCCTATCCTGACTCCTGAGAGGGCTGAAGGACAGCAGTTTGCCCTTTGTCTGTTTGATCACTCCTTTCCATCCTAACACACAAGGGTACGATGGTTTGTATTCTTAACCCAATTAGTGTATTCTCTTTGGATTCTGTGAAACTCAGTGTAATTGTAAAACGTGATAACATGCAAACACTGGTCTGGAAGAGCTGCCTTCCTGTCAGTCAGTGATGCACAAGGCAGGGTCTGTGAGGACACAGCATTTCTCTGAGATGTTACATCACCTCAGCACATAGAAAATACTCAGCAGAGGAACGTTTCTTATATTTACAATGATCACATTTCATCTCCCATTTGCCAGATGTCCCTCCCTTGAGGCAAAATAAACAGTGAACGATGGTGTAAGCGTAACTTATATAATGTGTTTCATTTCTTATAGAGTAGTAGACTCGCTAAGTGCCTGCATAAGAGATCTATTCTCAGAGCAACAACGTTGCTTGATGTGTACAGTAAGAAATAGTATCACAGAGAAGTATTATATAAGCCAGCTATAAAACATTAATAAGGCTCACACTGGTCAATGCCTAAGAGGAAGGACAGCTTGATGACGAGGAGCACTACAAGAGCCAGATAGATGATGGGATGTTACAGGATCACTACTAGAGCCAGCTGGATGTGTTACAGGATCACTACAAGAGCCAGATAGATGATGGGATGTTACAGGATCACTACTAGATCCAGCTGGATTATTGGGGTGTTACAGGATCATTGCTAGAGCCCAGGGACGGTTGATGGGGGTGTTACAGAAACATTACTAGAGCTATCTGGATGATGGGGGTGTGACAGGATCACTACTAAATCCAGCTGGATTATGGCGGTGTTACAGGATCACTACTAGAGCCAGCTGGATGATGGGTGTGTACAGGATCACTACTAGAGCCAGCTGGATGATGGTGTTAGGCGCCGAGGGTCCGCTCGTCAGTGCGGCCGGCGCCTAGCAACGGGGACGCCACTGTCGGATCGTGTTCCCCGTTGCTGGGTCTAAGTTTATATCATCACTGGTTTCCTGGCTGTGTAGCATGCAGCTGCACGGCATGTTGTAATTATCACTCATCTGTTTCCCTGGCCATGCAGCTGCATGGCATTTAATCCAATCAGCCTCCAAACAGCTGATTGGAAGACTCTCTGTTAAAAGCACTCCCAGGACTCCTCACAGACGCCGGTGATAGCTTCCTGTTTGCCTGATTTTGCTGCAGAGAGAGTTCCCAGTCCCGGTCTGTTCGTTTGTTCCTGTTCTCAGTGATCCAGTACTCGGAAGTTACCATCTGTTCCTGGAGTCTGACCGAGCACCTTTAACATCTGGTGGTGTTCGTGAGTCGCGGCGCAGCCGTGTGTTGCGGCTTGTCCGCTACTATTTATTATTGTGTTTATTTTGAGTTCTGGTGCTTTGCGGAGGATTCCGCTTCCACAAGATCCACTCTGGTGTCCAGCGGTGCCGGATAGGAGTGTCGGATCCGTGGATCCTTGGTTGTCCTTTTCCCTGGCGGCTAGTCCGCACATACCTTTTGATTTAGTTAAGTTAGCTTGTAACCCCTGGCTTGGTTGCTTAGTCAGAGGGCCCCTTGTTATCTCCCTGTCTCGGACTTCCCCTTGTCTCCCATTAAGACCTGCGGGGGCATCGGGGTTGGGCAGACATAATCCGCCCTTCGAACGCGGCTGCCATGGGCTCAAGCAACCATAGTCTCGCAGGGGATTTCTGATAACACGGGCGAGACAACGGAGTTAGGGCGCCAGGGGTTACTAGGCTCTCCAGCTCCCACAACCTGTATTTCATTCCTGTACTCAGATCTCTGCCATAAGATCTTCTCCAGTCTGGAGTACAGGAATCGTAACATTATCACCGGCCAGACAAAAGAAAAAATTTCAACAGGAGTTAATTTTTTCACTTATCCAGTAGGGAGAATTTTGTCGGCCTCATGAATCCCACCGGTGTTGGGCCAAATCCTGGCCAGTTTTTGGTTAGTCAGATTCAGGAACTTACCCAGATGGTTCAGGATCTGTCCCTCCGGGTGAGCTCACAGGAAGATCTGTTACGGACTTCCCCGAGGGTCATCCCTGAACCAAAAATGCATCTGCCTGACCGTTTTTCTGGGGATAGAAAACAGTTTTTTAATTTTAAAGAGTCTTGTAAACTGTATTTTCGTTTAAGACCAGTTTCCTCAGGTACGGAGGCTCAGCGGGTTGGAATTATAATTTCTCTGCTTCAGGGGGATCCTCAGACCTGGGCTTTTGGTTTAAAGACAGACGATCCGGCCTTATCGTCTGTAGACGCTTTTTTGAAATCTTTAGGGCTATTGTATGACGACCCTGATAGAGAGGCATCCGCAGAAAGTCAGTTGCGTGCTCTAAGACAGGGTAGGAATCCTGCAGAGAATTATTGTACGGAGTTTCGCCGTTGGTCGAACGACTGTGGCTGGAATGATCCTGCCCTGCGCAGTCCGTTTCGCCTCGGCTTATCTGAATCTATAAAAGACAGCCTCCTTCAGTATCCCGCTCCTGAGAACCTTGATAAACTCATGGAGCTCTCTATTAAAATAGATCGTCGGCTCAGAGAGCGGAGGACTGAGAAAGGGGCATCTGTAGTTTCTTTTCCCTGTGTTTCTTCCGTTCCGATAGACATGGAGGAGCCTATGCAGATTGGTCTCTCCAAATTGTCTCCGGAAGAAAGAACCAGGAGGCAAAATTCTGGTCTGTGTTTGTACTGCGGAGGTAAGGGACATTTTGCCCGTAGTTGCCCAAACAAGTCGGGAAACTTCCTGACCAAGTGAATAGTGAGGGGGTTCACTTTGGTCTACAGCTCATCTCCTCAAATAATTCACTATTGGTTCCTGCTAAAGTTTCTTATGACAGCCTCTGTTCCTCGGTCTCTGCTTTTGTGGACAGTGGAGCTGCAGGAAACTTTATGGACTTAACATGGGCCAAGGCCTTAGGTATTCCTCAGTTAACCTTAAGTAGGTGTATCACCATGCATGGTTTAGATGGGAGTCCCTTATCCAATGGGGTTATTTCTCTATGTACACCTCCTGTTTTGCTCTCGGTGGGAGCTCTACATTCTGAAAAGATTGAGTTTTTTCTTACCCATTGTCCAGCAGTTCCTGTGGTTCTGGGTCACCCTTGGCTGGCCTTTCATAATCCCATCATAGATTGGCAGTCTGGGGAGATTCTACAATGGAGTACCATCTGTGATAAAGAATGTATTACACTTCCTATCCGAGTAGCTGCTGCCAGGCCCGCACATATTCCTGGAGAGTACCAAGATTTTTTGGATGTGTTTTCCAAGGGCAATGCGGATATTTTGCCTCCCCATAGGCCTTATGATTGTACCATAGAGTTAATTCCTGGTGCCACGTTGCCTAAAGGAAGGTTATATGCATTGTCTGGTCCTGAAACTGTGGCCATGAATGAGTATGTGAAAGAAAGTCTTGAGAAAGGGTTTATCAGGCCATCTAAATCCCCTTTAAGTGCAGGTTTTTTCTTCGTAGAGAAGAAGGATGGTTCCCTCAGACCCTGCATTGACTTTCGAGCCCTGAATAAAATCTCAGTAAAGAATACTTACCCTCTGCCTCTGATCTCTGTCCTCTTTGATCAGCTACGTTCGGCTGTTATTTTTTCCAAGATTGACCTGAGAGGAGCATATAATCTCATTAGAATCAGATCGGGGGATGAGTGGAAAACGGCATTCAGTACTCAATCAGGTCACTATGAGTATCTGGTCATGCCTTTCGGCCTATCTAACGCTCCGGCAGTCTTTCAGGATCTCATTAATGATGTGCTCCGTGAGTTTCTGGGAAGATTCGTTGTGGTCTATTTAGACGACATTTTGATTTATTCTGACTCTATAGAACAACATGTTACCCAGGTGCGTCAGGTACTTAAGAAATTACGTGAAAATCACTTGTATGCCAAACCGGAGAAGTGTGAATTTCACGTCACGGAGGTATCCTTTTTAGGGTACATTATTTCCCCTCGGGGATTCCGAATGGAACCTAAGAAGCTCCAAGCCATCCTGAGTTGGGCGCAACCCACCAACTTAAAAGCAATTCAGCGCTTTTTAGGGTTTGCGAACTACTACAGAAGGTTTATTCACTCTTTCTCTGACATAGTTGCTCCCATTGTGGCACTCACTAAGAAGGGAGCAGATCCTACCAATTGGTCATGTGAAGCTAAAGTATCTTTTCAGGCCTTGAAACAAGCCTTTGTCTCAGCCCCTGTCCTTAGACATCCCAACCCAGAATTGCCTTTCATCGTTGAGGTAGATGCCTCGGAGGTTGGTGTAGGGGCTATCCTTTCTCAGAAGGATCCAGATTCCCTTGAGTTACATCCTTGTGCCTTTATGTCCAGGAAATTCTCATCTGCTGAATCCAACTACGATGTTGGTAATCGGGAGTTGCTGGCTATTAAATGGGCTTTTGAGGAGTGGAGACATTGGCTTGAAGGAGCGACCCATACCATTTCTGTTTTGACAGATCACAAAAATCTTCAATACATTGAATCAGCTAAGCGACTGAATGCCCGACAGGCTCGTTGGGCTTTATTTTTCACTCGTTTCAAATTCATTATCACCTTCAGACCTGGTTCCAAGAATACCAAGGCAGATGCCCTCTCACGCAGTTTTCTTCCCGCTCAAGACAACAGTCCTGTTACTCTCATACTTCCGCCTTCAGTCATTCAGGCAGGTCTCACACAGGATGTTTTTTCTCAATTGAAGCTGCTTCAACATCAAGCTCCGGGAAATACTCCTGCTGGTCGTCTTTTTGTTCCTGAGTTTTTGAGAGCAACTGTTTTGGAGGAATTTCATGATAGCAAAGTTGCAGGGCATCTGGGAGTCGCTAAAACTTTTGAATTGGTATCCCGCGCAGTGTGGTGGCCTGGTCTTTCTAAAGACATTAAAGAGTTTGTTTTTTCGTGTCAGGTCTGTGCACAGCATAAAGTTCCCCGTTCTTTGCCTATTGGTCAACTTATGCCATTGAATGTTCCTCTTAGACCATGGTCGCATATCTCCATGGATTTTGTGGTGGATCTCCCTCTGTCAGCTGGATGCACAGTCATATGGGTGGTAGTGGACCGTTTTAGTAAGATGGCTCATTTTATTGGTCTTCCCCGATTGCCATCTGCCCAGGGATTGGCAGTCTTGTTCCTCCGTCATGTTTTCAGACTCCATGGGTTACCCACTGATATTGTTTCTGACAGGGGTCCACAATTCATTGCACAGTTTTGGAAGTCTTTTTGTGCTTCGTTAAAAATGAAATTATCATTAACCTCCGGTTATCATCCACAATCAAATGGACAGACTGAGCGAGTGAACCAATCCTTAAAACAATATTTGCGTTTGTACTCGGCCAAACTCCAAAATGACTGGTCTGAGTTTCTTCCATTGGCAGAGTTTGCTTATAATAATGCCTGTCATTCCTCTACCAATGTGTCTCCATTTTTTGCAGTTTTTGGTTTCCACCCCAGAGCTAATTCATTTTTCCAACATTCCTCTGTCTCCTCTCTGGCCCTGACCTCTCATCTTAAACTTATTTGGAAAAAAGTGCACATAGCTCTCAGAAAAGCAGCTTTCAAGGAAAAAGATTTTTCGGACAGGTTCCGGCGGCCGTGCACTTTTAGAGTAGGAGACAGGGTGTGGCTGTCGACTCGCAATATCAAACTTCGACAAACCTCAGCCAGATTGGGTCCTAGATTTATTGGACCATTTCTCATTATCAAAAAAGTCAATCCAGTTGCTTTCCGGTTACAGCTACCAAAAACGTTACGAATCGGAAATACCTTCCATTGCTCTTTGCTCAAACCATATGTTTCATCTAGCAGATTTCCTCGTAAAAAACCTCAGGGGAGATCACCAGTTAATGTACAGGGTCAGCAGGAGTTCGTGGTTGAGAAGGTTCTCGATTCCAAGCTGTCCCGGGGTCGGCTTTATTTTTTGGTGCATTGGACAGGTTATGGTCCTGAGGAAAGGTCGTGGGTCCTAGATAAGGACCTTCATGCCCCAAGGCTCAAAAGGGCATTTTTTCAAGAATTTCCTCAGAAACCCGGATTTAGGGGTTCCTTGACCCCTCCTCAAGGGGGGGGTACTGTTAGGCGCCGAGGGTCCGCTCGTCAGTGCGGCCGGCGCCTAGCAACGGGGACGCCACTGTCGGATCGTGTTCCCCGTTGCTGGGTCTAAGTTTATATCATCACTGGTTTCCTGGCTGTGTAGCATGCAGCTGCACGGCATGTTGTAATTATCACTCATCTGTTTCCCTGGCCATGCAGCTGCATGGCATTTAATCCAATCAGCCTCCAAACAGCTGATTGGAAGACTCTCTGTTAAAAGCACTCCCAGGACTCCTCACAGACGCCGGTGATAGCTTCCTGTTTGCCTGATTTTGCTGCAGAGAGAGTTCCCAGTCCCGGTCTGTTCGTTTGTTCCTGTTCTCAGTGATCCAGTACTCGGAAGTTACCATCTGTTCCTGGAGTCTGACCGAGCACCTTTAACATCTGGTGGTGTTCGTGAGTCGCGGCGCAGCCGTGTGTTGCGGCTTGTCCGCTACTATTTATTATTGTGTTTATTTTGAGTTCTGGTGCTTTGCGGAGGATTCCGCTTCCACAAGATCCACTCTGGTGTCCAGCGGTGCCGGATAGGAGTGTCGGATCCGTGGATCCTTGGTTGTCCTTTTCCCTGGCGGCTAGTCCGCACATACCTTTTGATTTAGTTAAGTTAGCTTGTAACCCCTGGCTTGGTTGCTTAGTCAGAGGGCCCCTTGTTATCTCCCTGTCTCGGACTTCCCCTTGTCTCCCATTAAGACCTGCGGGGGCATCGGGGTTGGGCAGACATAATCCGCCCTTCGAACGCGGCTGCCATGGGCTCAAGCAACCATAGTCTCGCAGGGGATTTCTGATAACACGGGCGAGACAACGGAGTTAGGGCGCCAGGGGTTACTAGGCTCTCCAGCTCCCACAACCTGTATTTCATTCCTGTACTCAGATCTCTGCCATAAGATCTTCTCCAGTCTGGAGTACAGGAATCATAACAGATGGCGTGTTACAGTATCACTACTAGAGCCAGCTGGATGATGGGGGTGTTACAGTATCACTACTAGAGCCAGCTGGATGATGGCGGTGTTACAGGATCACTACTAGAGCCAGCTGGATGATGGGTGTGTACAGGATCACTACTAGAGCCAGCTGGATGATGGCGTGTTACAGTATCACTACTAGAGCCAGCTGGATGATGGCGGTGTTACAGGATCACTACTAGAGCCAGCTGGATGATGGGGGTGTTACAGTATCACTACTAGAGCCAGCTGGATGATGGCGGTGTTACAGGAACACTACTAGAGCCAGCTGGATTATGGCGGTGTTACAGGATCACTACTAGAGCCAGCTGGATGATGGGTGTGTACAGGATCACTACTAGAACCAGCTGGATGATGGGGGTGTTACAGGATCACTACTAGAGCCAGCTGGATGATGGGTGTGTACAGGATCACTACTAGAGCCAGCTGGATGATGGGTGTGTACAGGATCACTACTAGAGCCAGCTGGATGATGGGTGTGTACAGGATCACTACTAGAGCCAGCTGGATGATGGGGGTGTTACAGGATCACTACTAGAGCCAGCTGGATGATGGCGGTGTTACAGGATCATTACTAGAGCCAGCTGGATGATGGGTGTGTACAGGATCACTACTAGAGCCAGCTGGATGATGGGAGTGTTACAGTATCACTAGTAGAGCCAGCTGGATGATGGGTGTGTACAGGATCACTACTAGAGCCAGCTGGATGATGGCGTGTTACAGTATCACTAGTAGAGCCAGCTGGATTATGGCGGTGTTACAGTATCACTACTAGAGCCAGCTGGATGATGGGTGTTACAGTATCACTAGTAGAGCCAGCTGGATGATGGCGGTGTTACAGGATCACTACTAGAGCCAGCTGGATGATGGGTGTGTACAGGATCACTACTAGAGCCAGCTGGATGATGGGGGTGTTACAGTATCACTACTAGAGCCAGCTGGATGATGGCGGTGTTACAGGATCACTACTAGAGCCAGCTGGATGATGGGTGTGTACAGGATCACTACTAGAGCTAGCTGGATGATGGAGGTGTTACAGTATCACTACTAGAGCTAGCTGGATGATGGAGGTGTTACAGGATCACTACTAGAACCAGATGAATGATGTGGATATTACAGGATCACTACTAGAGCCAGCTGAATGATGGGGGGTGTTACAGGATCACTACTAGAGCCAGCTGAATGATGGGGGGTGTAACAGGATCACTACTAGAGCCAGCTGAATGATGGGGGGTGTTACAGGAACCCTATTGGTTGGTTTCCTCAGATTCATCCAACTTCCTAGTGAAGTGGGCAAGATAGTGTGGGGATGATCATTGGAAGCCAGTGTTCACCAACTACCAATGTCCCTGATCCGACAGATGCACTTTTCCCATCAAATTATGGGTATTCGATGGTTGCTAGCCATCGGATGCAACTTTCCATTGCCTGTCCGATAGCTGACTTTTCAGCTGCGGACACCCGGAAGTAGTGTCTGCAGCTCAGCTAATGTGCTCATACACAAAGCCCTGACTCTGCGAGTGCACACAGTATAGCCATCGATAGTTATAACATCACATGATGTAGATGGATAGCTAATAACCATTGTATTACTTTATTTGATATTGGAAGCCCAGCAACCATTCGATGCGTCTCCCTAAGATGGGCAGATAATACTGGTATTCATAGGTCCATAGGAAGAAGCGGGGTCAATGACGTGATCCACGTCATTTTATGTTCCCCCCTGTTCGTGGACCCAGGGGTGGGCCCTATGATGTAAAGAGCCTGGCCTGCCCTCACAGTGGTCATCTGCATCTCTTCTCTGGCTAGTATGGATTGATCTAAGGATTGTTTTGCATATTTCTGAAGTTTATATTTGTGATGTCATTGGGAAATTTCCCTTGTTATAAACTTTAGGTGGAGATTATTTTATTTTTAATTAGTATAGGGTCCTTACATTTGCAGACTATGTATTGGAATAGGCATGATGAATAGGCATTAATCCTGGATTAATGTATATAATATGTCAGTATTAGGAATGGGTATGGGGTGTGGATGGTTCAGGGCATCATAATTGTAACACTTAATCTAACACTTTTTTGCACTTAAATTGCCATTTACTAATGTAACACTTTTTAACACCCTAATTACTACTTCTCACCTATGTAAGGGATGCAGTCAAGATCCCGCCGGACGGAATTCCGGTGGTCGAAATACCGACGCCGGAATCCCGACCGGCACAATCCCGACATATTCTCCCTCCGTGGGTATCCACGACACCCATAGAGGGAGAATAAATGAGTGTGCCAAGTGTAGCGAGACACCGTGCCTGCAGCGTGGCGGGCACAGCGAGCCCGCAAGGGGCTGCGTTCCGCTCGCCACCCCTGTCGGGATTGTGTGGTCGGGATTCCGGCGTCGGTATTTTGACCGTCGGGATCCCGTCCAGCGGGATTTAGTACTGATCCCCTATGTAATACTACTTCTTAATGCTACTTATTAATGTAACACCTTTTAACACTTAAAACTACTTCTTCTCAGTGGCGGAACAAGCAAGCGGTGGGCCCAGGTGCGACAAAATGCTTTGCCCCCCCCCCCCCCCCATCCAAGTCCACCCCAGGGGCAGTGCGCGCCGTAGGCGCGCGCAAAAATACATAGTGGCGTGGCTTCGTGGGGAAGGGGTGTGGCCACAAAATAATACCAACACAGTAGTCTCCATTATTCAAGTTACGCCGCACAGTAGCACCACTACACCAGGTAGAGACCCTTTTACACCTTACAGCGAACAGATTCCTCTTTTTACACATTACAGCAGACAGCGTGCCCTTTTTACACATAACGGCAGACAGCGTGCCCTTTTTACACATAACGGCAGACCGCGTGCCCTTGTTACACATTACGGCAGACAGCGTGCCCTTTTTACACATTACGGTAGACAGCGTGCCCTTGTTACACATTACGGCAGACAGCGTGCCCTTGTTACACATTACGGCAGACAGCGTCCCCATTTTTACACATTACGGCAGGCAGATTCCTCCTTTTTACACATAGCAGCAGGCAGATTCCCCATTTTTACACATAGCGTCAGGCAGCCCCCCTTTTTTACACATTACGGCAGGCAGATTCCCCATTTTTACACATAGCGTCGGGCAGATTACCCCTTTTTACACATAACGGCAGACCGCGTGCCCTTGTTACACATTACGGCAGACAGCGTGCCCTTTTTACACATTACGGCAGACAGCGTGCCCTTGTTACACATTACGGCAGACAGCGTCCCCATTTTTACACATTACGGCAGGCAGATTCCCCTTTTTACACATAGTGGCAGGCAGTCCCCCATTTTTACACATTGCGTCGGGCAGATTACCCCTTTTTACACATAGCGGCAGGCAGTCCCCCATTTTTACACATTGCGGCAGGCTGATTCCCCCTTTTTACACATAGTGGCAGGCAGTCCCCCTTTTTACACAGTGCGGCAGGCAGTCCCCCCTTTTTACACATTGCGGCAGGTAGTCCCCCCTTTTTACACATTGCGGCAGGCAGTCCCCCCTTTTTACACATTGCGGCAGACAGTCCCCCCTTTTTACACATTGCGGCAGGCAGTCCCCCCTTTTTACACATTGCGGCAGGCAGTCCCCCCTTTTTACACATTGCGGCAGGCAGTCCCCCCTTTTTACACATTGCGGCAGGCAGTCCCCCCTTTTTACACATTGCGGCAGGCAGTCCCCCCTTTTTACACATTGCGGCAGGCAGTCCCCCCTTTTTACACATTGCGGCAGGTAGTCCCCCCTTTTTACACATTGCGGCAGGCAGGCACAAGAAAGAAAGAAGGAAAGAAAAAGAAAGAAAGAAAGAAAGAAAGAAAGAAAGAAGAATTATACTTACCCTCTCCGCCGGCTCAGGCTCCTCGGTGCAGCTGCGTCAGACGACGATTCCCGGGCAGTAGAGAATGAGGAGGAGGGAGCCGGAGGACGGAGCCGCAGCAGCGCTTTGTTACTGGTGGAGGCGCTGCTGCTGCTGCCCCTCTGCTTCCCTATAGGCTGTTCTCGGAAGACAGCCTATAGGGAAGCAGAGGAGCAGCAGCAGCAGCGCCTCCACCAGTAACAAAGCGCTGCTGCGGCTCCGTCCTCCGGCTCCCTCCTCCTTCCCCCGTCTTTACCGCTGCTCAGCTCCTATCTCCGGGCGGCTGTGCGCTGCGGGCAGCGGTTGCCTGCAGCGCACAGCAGCATGTAATGAGTCAGTTTGACTCATTACATGCTTGGGCCCCTGGACAGAGGCGGGCCCCAGTGCAGTGCACTGCCTGCACTGCCGGTAGTTCCGCCTCTGCTTCTTCTCACTATTGTAGTGCCTTGGGGTGGTAGGGTTGTGCTGGCCCATGGGTTCCGTGCTCTTGACTTGAACCTTAGAAATGTTAGTGACTCACCTGATGAGGTCACCTGTCCGTGATAGGTAGGCCCATGTTTTTTGGGCCAAAAATGACGCTAAGAACCTCAGTTTTACTCTATGTTAAATTGCAATGTTTAGAGTATGCACCTGCATTTTCTCTCTTTTTTGTTTTTATGTAAGTAGTACCACTGTACCACGGACCCATGGACCCCTATGGACCATGGGTCCATAGGGGACCATGCGAAAACGCACAGCAGCGATCGGCTCTGAATTAGGCCCATGTTACACATGCTACATTTATAGGTAAATCTGCTGAATAAATTGTAGCTGTACATTACACTGTGCAGAAAGGTGTATTTCTGAGGTTTGTACCCTGCAGAGCTTGGGTGAATTTCTTTATATTTAGGTATTCAGTGAAAGAGGATTTTCTGTGACCCTGGATGCCCAAACCGCTGCATATACTGTAACTACATGTATGTCTGACAGATGTCTGTACTAATATACTAGAGAAGAGTAATAGGGGGTACACACGGAGCGATTTTTGCCGATTTTCTAAGCGACCTGACTAGATCGCTTACAAATTAAGCACAAATCGCTCTGTGTGTATAGCAATGCACGGCCCTCACACTCTCAGTGCCCACTACATAATGTAAGATCAGATGCACTCTAAACTCTCTCTTCTTCCGATTGGACACGTGCCAGTGCTCCACCAAAATACTCAACTTTCCTTCCCCCTCAGCTAGACAGCTAGAATCTGATAGATTCCCATGAGCAACACCTCCACGTGTCTTCTTCAGAGGGATTGATAAATTGCCTCCAATGTAATCTTGTATGTTTCCCTTCTCCCACTTAGAATTCTATTTACGGGGCCAGCCAATCAGCTCCTAACTGACATGTCACGGGCTGTGTTTGAAAAAATAAGAATTTACTTACCGATAATTCTATTTCTCATAGTCCGTAGTGGATGCTGGGGACTCCGAAAGGACCATGGGGAATAGCGGCTCCGCAGGAGACTGGGCACAAAGTAAAAGCTTTAGGACTAGCTGGTGTGCACTGGCTCCTCCCCCTATGACCCTCCTCCAAGCCTCAGTTAGGATACTGTGCCCGGACGAGCGTACACAATAAGGAAGGATTTTGAATCCCGGGTAAGACTCATACCAGCCACACCAATCACACCGTACAACTTGTGATCTGAACCCAGTTAACAGCATGATAACAGAAGGAGCCTCTGAAAAGATGGCTCACAACAACAATAACCCGATTTTTGTAACAATAACTATGTACAAGTAATGCAGACAATCCGCACTTGGGATGGGCGCCCAGCATCCACTACGGACTATGAGAAATAGAATTATCGGTAAGTAAATTCTTATTTTCTCTAACGTCCTAGTGGATGCTGGGGACTCCGAAAGGACAATGGGGATTATACCAAAGCTCCCAAACGGGCGGGAGAGTGCGGATGACTCTGCAGCACCGAATGAGAGAACTCCAGGTCCTCCTCAGCCAGGGTATCAAATTTGTAGAATTTAGCAAACGTGTTTGCCCCTGACCAAGTAGCTGCTCGGCAAAGTTGTAAAGCCGAGACCCCTCGGGCAGCCGCCCAAGATGAGCCCACTTTCCGTGTGGAATGGGCTTTTACAGATTTTGGCTGTGGCAGGCCTGCCACAGAATGTGCAAGCTGAATTGTACTACAAATCCAACGAGCAATCGTCTGCTTAGAAGCAGGAGCACCCAGCTTGCTGGGTGCATACAGGATAAACAGCGAATCAGATTTTCTGACTCCAGCCGTCCTGGAAACATATATTTTCAGGGCCCTGACTACGTCCAGCAACTTGGAATCCTCCAAGTCCCTAGTAGCCGCAGGCACCACAATAGGCTGGTTTAAGTGAAATGCTGAAACCACCTTAGGAAGAAATTGAGGACGAGTCCTCAATTCTGCCCTGTCCGTATGAAAAATTAGGTAAGGGCTTTTATAGGATAAAGCCGCCAATTCTGAGACACGCCTGGCTGAAGCCAGGGCTAACAGCATTACCACTTTCCATGTGAGATATTTTAAGTCCACAGTGGTGAGTGGTTCAAACCAATGTGATTTTAGGAATCCCAAAACTACATTGAGATCCCAAGGTGCCACTGGAGGCACAAAGGGAGGCTGTATATGCAGTACTCCCTTGACAAACGTCTGAACTTCAGGAACAGAAGCCAGTTCTTTTTGGAAGAATATTGACAGGGCCGAAATTTGAACCTTAATGGACCCTAATTTGAGGCCCATAGACAGTCCTGTTTGCAGGAAATGCAGGAAACGACCCAGTTGAAATTCCTCTGTAGGGGCCTTCCTGGCCTCGCACCACGCAACATATTTACGCCAAATACGGTGATAATGTTGTATGGTTACATCCTTCCTGGCTTTGATCAGGGTAGGGATGACTTCATCCGGAATGCCTTTTTCCTTCAGGATCCGGCGTTCAACCGCCATGCCGTCAAACGCAGCCGCGGTAAGTCTTGGAACAGACATGGTCCCTGCTGGAGCAGGTCCTTTCTTAGAGGTAGAGGCCACGGGTCTTCCGTGAGCATCTCTTGAATTTCCGGGTACCAAGTCCTTCTTGGCCAATCCGGAGCCACGAGTATAGTCTTTACTCCTCTCCTTCTTATGATTCTCAGTACTTTTGGTATGAGAGGAAGAGGAGGGAACACATACACTGACTGGTACACCCACGGTGTTACCAGAGCGTCCACAGCTATTGCCTGAGGGTCCCTTGACCTGGCGCAATATCTGTCCAGTTTTTTGTTGAGGCGGGACGCCATCATGTCCACCTTTGGTTTTTCCCAACGGTTCACAATCATGTGGAAGACTTCTGGGTGAAGTCCCCACTCCCCCGGGTGAAGATCGTGTCTGCTGAGGAAGTCTGCTTCCCAGTTGTCCACTCCCGGAATGAACACTGCTGACAGTGCTATCACATGATTCTCCGCCCAGCGAAGAATCCTTGCCACTTCCATCATTGCCCTCCTGCTTCTTGTGCCGCCCTGTCTGTTTACGTGGGCGACTGCCGTGATGTTGTCCGACTGGATCAACACCGGCTGACCCTGAAGCAGAGGTCTTGCCTGACTTAGGGCATTGTAAATGGCCCTTAGTTCCAGGATATTTATGTGAAGTGACGTTTCCATGCTTGACCACAAGCCCTGGAAATTTTTTCCCTGTGTGACTGCTCCCCAGCCTCTCAGGCTGGCATCCGTGGTCACCAGGACCCAATCCTGAATGCCGAATCTGCGGCCCTCTAGGAGATGAGCACTCTGTAACCACCACAGGAGAGACACCCTTGTCCTTGGAGACAGGGTTATCCGCTGATGCATTTGAAGATGCGATCCGGACCATTTGTCCAGCAGATCCCACTGAAAAGTTCTTGCGTGGAATCTGCCGAATGGAATCGCTTCGTAAGAAGCCACCATCTTTCCCAGGACCCTTGTGCATTGATGTACTGACACTTGGCCTGGTCTTAGGAGGTTCCTGACTAGGTCGGATAACTCCTTGGCTTTCTCCTCCGGGAGAAACACCTTTTTCTGTACTGTGTCCAGAATCATCCCTAGGAACAGCAGACGTGTCGTCGGAATCAGCTGTGATTTTGGAATATTTAGAATCCATCCGTGCTGTCGTAGTACTACTTGAGATAGTGCTACTCCGACCTCTAACTGTTCTCTGGACCTTGCCCTTATCAGGAGATCGTCCAAGTAAGGGATAATTAAGACGCCTTTTCTTCGAAGAAGAATCATCATTTCGGCCATTACCTTGGTAAAGACCCGGGGTGCCGTGGACAATCCAAACGGCAGCGTCTGAAACTGATAGTGACAGTTCTGTACCACAAACCTGAGGTACCCTTGGTGAGAAGGGCAAATTGGGACATGGAGGTAAGCATCCTTGATGTCCAGAGACACCATATAGTCCCCTTCTTCCAGGTTCGCTATCACTGCTCTGAGTGACTCCATCTTGAACTTGAACCTTTTTATGTAAGTGTTCAAGGATTTCAGATTTAAAATGGGTCTCACCGAGCCGTCCGGCTTCGGTACCACAAACAGCGTGGAATAATACCCCTTTCCCTGTTGTAGGAGGGGTACCTTGATTATCACCTGCTGGGAATACAGCTTGTGAATGGCTTCCAATACCGCCTCCCTGTCGGGGGGAGACGTTGGTAAAGCAGACTTCAGGAACCGGCGAGGGGGAGACGTCTCGAATTCCAATTTGTACCCCTGAGATACTACCTGCAGGATCCAGGGGTCCACTTGCGAGTGTGCCCACTGCGCGCTGAAATTCTTGAGACGGGCCCCCACCGTGCCTGAGTCCGCTTGTAAGGCCCCAGCGTCATGCTGAGGACTTGGCAGAAGCGGGGGAGGGCTTCTGTTCGTGGGAAGAGGCTGTTTGCTGCTGTCTTTTTCCCCTTCCTCTGCCCCGGGGCAGATATGCAGGGCCGGTGCAAGATTTCTCAGCACCCTAGGCAAAACTTCAGCCTCCCTCCCCCTCCACGCCCCTCCCCATTGGCCAACACAGGAAATAAAAAAATAAAAACCATTGGCATCCACAGGAAAAATAATGACAAACACATTGGCCCCTTTCAGGAAAAAAGAAAAAAACACCTTGGCTTCCACAGGGTAAAAAAAACACACACATTTGCCCTGACAGGAAAAACCCCCACTATGCTCCCCAGTACATAATTAGCATTTACCCCTTTATTACTGAGAGAACAGCAAATTAATGTGCTCCTGCTAAGTACAAAGGGGAAATGTGATGGCTTCTCCAACATATGCGCAAGGCCCTATCTTAAAGTATCAAAATGATTATTATTGTTTACTTATATAGTGCCACTGATTTGCACAGCGCTGTACACAGAACATCAGACTCCCTGTTCCACTGGAATGGGAGTGATAGTCCCTAAAATGCAAACACACACACACACACACACACACACACACACACACAGTCACACACACATATCCACATAACCTTCACATATGTTTTTGGAGTGTGGGAGACTGGGTGGAAACAGGAATACCCATAGGAAACCCACACAAACATACAAAGAACATGCACACTCCACACAGACAGGGCCGTGCCCAGGAATTGAACTCATGACCTGAGTGCTGTGAGGCAGTAATGCTTACCCTATGCCACTGACCCACCGATTGGATTATAACGTATAAAAAATGTTGCAGGCTGTATAGAGAATACACCCTACAGCAGGTTGGGAAAGGGATCCAGGCACTTAGGATGCCAGTAGTCAGAAGAAAGACAGCAGCTGCTTATAATCCCAACACCTTGTAGGAAAGTATGTGAACCCTCTACCCTCCCCTACCTGCAGCCTAACCCTCCCTTCCTACAACCTAACCCTAAACCTCCCCTGATTCCTAACCCTATCCCCCTCCCCATACCCCCCTAACTGAAACCCTCCCCAGCACACTTACATTCGGTATGCTGACTCCTGGGATTCCGGCATTGGGATTCTGAGCGTTGTTGGGCCGTTAGATTTCAGTACTAATATATGGCAAAAAAATAGAACATGACAAACTGACAAATACTTTTTCTGAACAGCAGGTACGGATGTCTTGTTCAGTACACTATCTTGTGATATACTATGTTGGTTCATTAACAAACAGTTTTTATGTTGCAAATATAGGGAAATGTAGAACTACAAGTCCAAGCATATCCTGCCAAAAAGTAGCATGTCATACTGGAAAATGTAGTTTCATATCAGCTACAGGTGACACATGGGAAAAAAACACTACCTACTTGCAAGGAGGAGAAACGGTCAGATGGAGAGGCAATAAGTCAGCATCCATCACAGTCTATGGACCTACAGGTGTTCCGTAGCTCTGTAGTACAAAGTACAAAAAAAAAGGCTGTAGTAGTATCACATGCTGGTGCTGGTCTCACAGTGATAGTGGGAGCAGGCTGCAGATGCATAAACCACTGGACTACCAGGGAACTTCCTCTAGATGAGGCGGCCCAGGACATAAGTGACAGAGCGGCCTGGGGGGTATGTGACATCCTGCCCCCCCCCCCCCCCCCCTACACCCCACCCTGAGCAGCCTGTTGCTGTATTACAAGCAGGGGGGCGGGGGGGGGGGGGGGGGGCTCGGTGCTGCCATTGAATCTGCCTATACTCTCCCCAACTGCAGGCCTCTAGTGATACAGTATGTGTGCAGGGAACTTTTTTAACAGGGTGTGAGGTATGGCAATACAGGTACTGGATGTATCACAATGAGCCCTGTAGTACACACACACAACCACCCACACTGAGGCCCACACACACTCATACTGAGACAAACACACAGTGATACTGAGACACATACACACTGACACTCATATTGAGGCAGAGAAACACATACACTCATACTAAGACTGAGACACACTCCCGCTGACACCAATACTGAGGCAAAGGGACACACACACACTCATACTGAGACACACACACACACACACACTGACACTCATACTGAGACAGAGGCACACACTCATACCGAGACACACACAGTGATACTGAGGCCCACACACACACAGACACTCATACTGAGGCAGAGGCACACATACCATCATACTGAGACACACACACAATCATACTGAGGTACACACTTATACTGAGGCAGAGGCACACACACACATACTGAGGCACACACACTCATACTGAGACACACACTGACACTTATATTGAGGCATAGGCACACACACACACACACACACACACACACACACACACACACACACACACACACTCATACTGAGGGACACACACACTGATACTGAGACACACATACTGACACTCATACTGAGGCAGAGGCACAGACTCATACGGAGACGGACACACACTCACTGAGAGACACACATACTGACACTCATACTGAGGCAGAGGCACAGACTCATACGGAGACAGACACACACTCACTGAGAGACACACATACTGACACTCATTCTGAGGCAGAGGCACAGACTCATACGGAGACAGACACACACTCACTGAGAGACACACACACTGACACTCATACTAAGGTAGAGGCACACACACAATCATACTGAGGTACACACTTATACTGAGGCAGAGGCACACACACATACTGAGGCACACACACTCATACTGAGACACACACTGACACTTATATTGAGGCATAGGCACACACACACACACACTCATACTGAGGGACACATACACACACTCTGATACTGAGACACACATACTGACACTCATACTGAGGCAGAGGCACAGACTCATACGGAGACAGACACACACTCACTGAGAGACACACTCTGACACTCATACTAATGTAGAGGCACACACACAGACACACACAGTCACTTATACTGAGGCAGAGGCACACATACACACAATCATACTGAGGTACACACTTATACTGAGGCAGAGGCACACACACATACTGAGGCACACACACTCATACTGAGGCACACACACTCATACTGAGACACACACTGACACTTATATTGAGGCATAGGCACACACACACACACACACACACACACACACACACACACACACACACACACACACACACTCATACTTAGGGACACACACACACACACTGATACTGAGACACACATACTGACACTCATACTGAGGCAGAGGCACAGACTCATACGGAGACAGACACACACTCACTGAGAGACACTCATACTGAGGCAGAGGCACAGACTCATACGGAGACAGACACACACACTCACTGAGAGACACACACACTGACACTCATACTAAGGTAGAGGCACACACACACACACACACACACACACACACACACACACACACACACACACACACACACACAGTGATACTGAGACACACACACTGACACTCATACTGAGGCAGAGGTACACATACACTCATACTGACACACACACACACACACACTGACACTCATACTGAGGTAGAGACACACACACACACACACACACACACACACACACACACACACACACACACACACACACACACACACACACACACTCTGATATTGAGACACACAGATAGTCTACCACAGTAGTTACCTCCAGCTTAAATCACAAGAGCCAGTCTCTGAAAGAGCAGGCATGCCAGGCAGCAGAGCCACAGACAGACCGTCGAGGACCTGACATACTTGGGGGCGTGGCCTAATCACGGAGGGGTGGCCACGCCCCTTTAAAACAAAAAAAGCATCAAGCAGCATGGAGCCGACCCTGCAGAGAGGGGACACGGGACCGGGTGAGGGGGAAACCACCTCTCTGCTCCCCTGCACTCTGCACAGCGGTGCGGTGGTGAATAAAAAAAAGACTCACTGGTGGATCCCGGGACTCTGGGTAGTGGGTAGTGCCTGTCACTGTCAGTCAGCTTAGCAGCGTTGCAGGACTACCCGCAGCGCTGCTATGTGTGTCCATGCCGCCGGGTGCCCTGCTGCTGCTATTGCATGGCTAGCTACAGGGACGAGTGGGGGGAGAGGGAGGGGGCGGCTTACTGTCAAAATGACCAAAATGCTCCTGGCAGACTCAGCGTACCGCCCCCTCAGGTCCCGGCGCCCATAGGCAGCTGCCTAAAGCTGCCTAATGGAAGCGCCGGCCCTGCAGATATGAGTGGCCTTTTGCCCGCTTGCCCTTATGGGGACGAAAGGACTGAGCCTGAAAAGACGGTATCTTTTTCTGCTGCGAGGTGACTTGGGGTAAAAAGGTGGATTTTCCAGCCGTTGCCGTGGCCACCAGGTCCGATAGACCGACCCCAAATAACTCCTCCCCTTTATACGGCAATACTTCCATATGCCGTTTGGAATCCGCATCCCCTGACCACTGTCGCGTCCATAATCCTCTTCTGGCAGAAATGGACATCGCACTTACTCTTGATGCCAGAGTGCAAATATCCCTCTGTGCATCTCGCATATATAGAAATGCATCCTTTAAATGCTCTATAGTCAATAATATATTGTCCCTGTCCAGGGTATCAATATTTTCAGTCAGGGAATCCGACCAAGCCACCCCAGCACTGCACATCCAGGCTGAGGCGATTGCTGGTCGCAGTATAATACCAGTATGTGTGTATATACTTTTAAGGATATTTTCCAGCTTCCTATCAGCTGGTTCCTTGAGGGCGGCCGTATCAGGGGACGGTAACGCCACTTGTTTTGATAAGCGTGTGAGCGCCTTATCTACGCTAGGGGGTGTTTCCCAACGCGCCCTAACCTCTGGTGGGAAAGGGTATAATGCCAATAATTTTTTAGAAATTAGCAGTTTTTTATCGGGGGAAACCCACGCTTCATCACACACCTCATTTAATTCATCTGATTCAGGAAAAACTACGGGTAGTTTTTTCACACCCCACATAATACCCTTTTTTGTGGTACTTGTAGTATCAGAAATGTTCAAAACCTCCTTCATTGCCGTGATCATGTAACGTGTGGCCCTACTGGAAAATACGTTTGTTTCCTCACCGTCGACACTGGAGTCAGTGTCCGTGTCAGTGTCTGTATCGACCTGAGGTAACGGGCATTTTATAGCCCCTGACGGTGTTTCAGACGCCTGTACAGGTATTAACTGATTTGCCGGCTGTCTCATGTCGTCAACAGTCTTTTGTAAAGTGCCGACACTATCACGTAATTCTTTCCATAAGACCATCCAGTCAGGTGTCGACTCCCTAGGGGGTGACATCACTAAGACACAGGCAATTGCTCCGCCTCCACACCATTTTCCTCCTCATACATGTCGACACAGCGTACCGACACACAGCACACACACAGGGAATGCTCTGATAGAGGACAGGACCCCACTAGCCCTTTGGGGAGACAGAGGGAGAGTTTGCCAGCACACACCAGAGCGCTATATATATACAGGGATAACCTTATATAAGTGTTTTTCCCTAATATAGCTGCTGTATATATTAATATGCCAATTTAGTGCCCCCCCTCTCTTGTTTTACCCTGTTTCTGTTGTGCAGGACTGCAGGGGAGAGTCAGGGAGCCTTCCTCCAACGGAGCTGTGAGGAAAAAATGGCGCTTGTGTGCTGAGGAGATAGGCTCCGCCCCTTTTTCGGCGGCCTTTCTCTAGCTTTTTTGTGGAAAACTGGCAGGGGTTAAATACATCCATATAGCCCAGGAGCTATATGTGATCTATTTTTAGCCATTTAAGGTATTTTCATTGCGTCCCAGGGCGCCCCCCCCCAGCGCCCTGCACCCTCAGTGACCGGAGTGTAAAGTGTGCTGAGAGCAATGGCGCACAGCTGCGGTGCTGTGCGCTACCTTATCGAAGACAGGACGTCTTCTGCCGCCGATTTTCCGGACCTCTTCACTCTTCTGGCTCTGTAAGGGGGCCGGCGGCGCGGCTCCGGGACCCATCCATGGCTGGGCCTGTGATCGTCCCTCTGGAGCTAATGTCCAGTAGCCTAAGAAGCCCAATCCACTCTGCACGCAGGTGAGTTCGCTTCTTCTCCCCTTAGTCCCGCGCTGCAGTGAGCCTGTTGCCAGCAGGTCTCACTGAAAATAAAAAAAACTATTTAAACTTTTACTCTAAGCAGCTCAGGAGAGCCACCTAGATTGCACCCTTCTCGTTCGGGCACAAAATCTTAACTGAGGCTTGGAGGAGGGTCATAGGGGGAGGAGCCAGTGCACACCAGCTAGTCCTAAAGCTTTTACTTTGTGCCCAGTCTCCTGCGGAGCCGCTATTCCCCATGGTCCTTTCGGAGTCCCCAGCATCCACTAGGACGTTAGAGAAATGACAGTTAGTAGCTGGTTGGCCGGTACTTTTTCTCTCTCCACTTTATCACTCTCCAACGCTTAGCGCTTAGTTGATAGACCCTTTAGATCCTCATGCGTCTGCTTTATATCAGTGGTGGAAATACTGGCAGCTCGCAGCAGGTGCTCCCCACCCAGTCCCCTAAGGGGCCCCCCACCACAGCCAGAGCCTGATTAGAGGAACAACAACTGAGTAGCACTCCGTTACAATAAGGACTACGGCCCCACAGGTAAAATCCGCCACCCAGCTCACTTTTACCGAAGCCAGATGCAGTCCGTGAGACTGCATTGGCTTCAATGTGACTGCCAGGGACTTCCTATTGGAAGTCCTACCTGCCAGTCACAGATACTACAGGCAGTCCCAGTGGGAGGTGTTTCCTCCCGCCGGGACTGCCAGACCAGGCTGTGATAGGCAGAGCTCTGGCTCCCTGTAGTCAGTCAGCTTCCTGCCTCGTCAGCCCTAGAAGGCATCTATGGGCTGCAAGCGATGCAGTCCATAGAAGCCGGGGTTTGCGCATGCGCAGTACCGTCGCCGCTACTGTGCATGTGCCATTCCCGGCATCTGTAAAAGACATTATACGGATGCCGGGACCCGGCGAGGGCAAGGGAGTATGGACCCGCGACAGGGACCTGGCGACAGGGACTATGGAGAAGGGACCCGGCAGCGCGGCCAGCGGCAGCCCCCCTCCTCCACCGAGGTCGGGGCCGCCGCTGGTTACAATCATTTGGAATCTGAACAATCACTACTCAGTGGCTGCTTTGAGCTGTGTTTGGATGTAGGCAGACCTGATGCGTGTGCATAAAATAATAAAAAAAAATTTTCTCTTCAATTTTTACTGGTGTTCATGATCATATGACACAGGTATTACCAGAATCAGACAAAGCCATTCATTTAGTTCTGTACAACAGGGAAGCATCATTCACATGTGCATATTCCAGTGATTCTTAAAGGCACCCTAACAGTCCAGGTTTTAAGTCTATCCATGTTTAGGCACAGGTGACTTAATTAGTACCTCAGTCTGATTACATCATCTGTTCACAAGCAGGGATATCCCTAAAACCTGGACTGTTGGGGTGCTTGAGAATGAGAGCTGCATTGCCATACACACTAACCACAGCGCTTGGGGTCCAGTTCCAGAGAATATATTAATGCTAAATGTATCAATAATATACTAATTACTGGATTAAAGCAGTGTCTTTCAACACCGAACAATATTTTAAAATTGCAAAGGTACACCATCAGTTCCCCACAAAAAAAAAAAAAAAAACACACACATTGGCCCTCACAGTAAAAAACAATCACATTGCTCCCCACATAAATCCTATTGCTCCCCACATGAATTATTCACATTGTTCCCCCCATAAATTCTTATTCTCCCCACATAAATTCTATTGAAATCCTATTGTTACCCACAGGAGAAATAAAATAACAAATATTATCAGCTGTTCCTCCTCCCTGTCCCTCAGTGGCGGGGGTTGTTCATAGTGGAGTTCTGCGAATACTGAGCAGCGGGCGGTCGGGCAGGTGTAGATGTGGGTGGGAAGGAAAGCTGTGTATGCAGGCGGGAACTGGAAGATGTGTATGCAGGCGGGTGGGCTGGCTGGGTGGTGAGACGCGGCGGCTGTGACCTATGATATCACATCATTTTCAAGGCTTAGGTCATGGCCGGAGCACGGCTGATCCTCTAAGAAGAGGCCGGGCCAACAGTTCACTCTGAAGGCGCGGGAAGCGGCTCTGGCTCCGCGGCACACCTTGCAACTGGTCACGGCACACTGGTTGAAAAAGCCTGAATTAAAGTATAACCCAACTGCTATCTGCCATACAGGAACTTGCTAGGACTGAGAACTGACTGAGAATTGAATGTGATGTTTTGCTTTTCCACAATCATCAAAGGAGACACTGACTTTAAACTACTTCACAGGTTCACGGCAGACAGAATATAAACCTTCAGGTGAGTCATCTTCTTCCCCAATGTTCAGCATCAAGGGGGGGAGTCATAAATCAAGGGAGGCTCTCGTATAGATGAGTTGGAAAGGTAAGACTTGGATTTGTAGTTGAGGCAAGACTAGCAATACATCAGAGCAGGCCCTGAATATAAGGTATTGCTGCAATTATTGTGCTTTTTTTTTGTGGTTGCTGCAGCCATCGGTCCAGTGTAGACAAGAATGAATCCATTACACTAATGTCATCTAGGGTCTGGATTGTACAGACATCAGTCAGACAGGAGGACGATGGAGGTGGATCAAGGGAAAAAAATCAGGGGGACTGCGTTGCGATGAACCAAGGCGGTGGATTTAACAGGCTATGTCACCCGTCACATCTTTAAACAAAAGCTGCTATTTTCCTGGCCGGGTCACAGCCTTTTATGATCATTTTGGAGACAAGATAGAGAGAAAATCCTCCAGAAAATAATACGACAGTCACACACATCCGATCAGTCGTCTAAATTGTTATTTATACCACCATTAAAGCTGTTACCATTAGCTGTGTTTTGAGAGTGGAAGGAGGATGTATTTTAAGTTTTTATTTAGACAGGCGAAGAGGAAAAATAAGGGTTTTTAGCATGCATTTTCTCTCTGCAAATGATAGCCAGCCATCAGAGGTCGCACAGGAGAATATTGTAAAAGCACATTAATGTTGCTATTACCGCTAATGGAAAGCAAAGCAAATCCTTGCAGTATTACCGTGGCACAGACACTAACCCTAGTGATGATGTCTATGTAAGAGCAGCTTTCCCCAGCACACTACAGTTCACTACACTTTTATGGCTTTTTGTTTGTTTAACCCCTGTGTCTAATGTACCTTTACAATCTCTCCATCCTTGCAGGCTAGATCTCAGTCACAGGTCAGTGTTTGGCTGAATCATTTTCATATCACAGAGGAGGAAAGCACCAGGATTAAAATATTGCATTTATTTAAAAACAATAAAAAAAAAAAAAACACTTGCAAATGGACAGCACGGTTGACGTATTGGTTAGCATTGATTCCTCAAGGACTTTGGTTCAGTTCTTACAAAGGACATATCTGTGTTGAGTTTGTGTGTTCTCCGTGTGTCTCCTTTCACCGGTAAACTAATTGGATTCTGACTCCGGAGAGGTCAGTATACTATGGATGCAGGGTGTGCGTAGTGGCCCCCCTGGACCTGTGTGCACTGCACCCATTATAGATAAACCACTTATATTTTTCCCTCATCACCTTCTTCTTCCTCTCTCCACATTATGCTCCCAATACTCTTCTGTATTCCTGTGGGGAACACACCACCGCCGGACTGAGCACAATGGAGCAGGAGAGGCGCATGCTGCGCACTGTGGGGGCATATCTGGCACTGTGGGGACATGTGTATCTGGCACTATGGGGGGCATATCTGGCACTGTGGGGGCATATCTGGCACTGTGGGACATATGTATATCTGTCACTGTGGGGCATATCTGGCACTGTGGGGACATGTGTATCTGGCACTGTGGGGGCATATCTGGCACACTGGGGACATGTGTATCTGGCACTGTGGGGACATGTGTATCTGGCACTATGGGGGGCATATCTGGCACTGTGGGGGCATATCTGGCACTGTGGGACATATGTATATCTGTCACTGTGGGGCATATCTGGCACTGTGGGACATGTGTGTACCTGGCATTGTGGGGGCATATCTGGTGCCATGGAGGCATATATGTATCTGGCACTGGGGGGGAATATCTGTATCTGGGTGCAGTGGAAAAGGAAATTACCCTGGGGTAATTAACTCCTGGTGCTAGATAGGGAGGTTCGGCACAGCAGCTAAACAGAAAGAGGTTGGTCAGACCCCAAATAGGATATGTGAACAATAGAACATGTAGCGCTTGATTGGTCACGGACCTCAGGGACCTTTCTGGAGGGAACTCCCTTAACCGTGGCTATTCTCCTGCACTTTTTCATCAAGGGACTGCTACTTGCGGGACGCCGAACCACTTAAACGCCTTGAATGCATCCATGGTAACTATTATGCACGGTTGTCAATTATACAGGTCCACACGAGATTTAAAGAGGACTATATCTAAGGAACAGGTCATTTGAACTCTTCTTGATCCACATGTTCTTTCAGTTGGGAGCAGCACTACATACAGTAACTTTTTACTAGATTTTAACGTGTATATCCTGTTTTTTTATTTTTCATTTTTAACTCGTTGCATTGTAATTTTGCTCTAATTTATTAAATATGTGTATTGCAATGACATACTCATCTCATCCGTGACCAAACAAGCGCTACATATCTGTATCTGGCACTGTGGGGACATATAATGTGTATCTGGCACTGTTTGGGACATATCTGTATCTGGCACTGTGGGGACATATCTGTATCTGGCACTGTGGGGACATATAATGTGTATCTGGCACTGTGGGGACATATCTGTATCTGGCACTGTGGGGACATATCTGTATCTGGCACTGTGGGGGTATATCTGTATCTGGCACTGTGGGGACATATAATGTGTATCTGGCACTGTGGGGGCATATCTGTATCTGGCACTGTGGGGACGTGTGTACCTGGCACTGTGGGGGCATACCGGACACTGTGGGGGCCTATCTGTCACTGTGGCAGCATATGTGTATCTGGCAGTGCACTACTGGCGGCATATTTGTATCTGGCACTGTGGCGGCATATGTGTATCTGGCAGTGCACTACTGGGGGCATATGTGCATCTGGCACTGTGGTGGCATGTGTATCTGGCAGTGCACTACTGGGGGCATATGTGTATCTGGCACTGTGGTGGCATGTGTATCTGGCAGTGCACTACTGGCGGCATATGTGTATCTGGCAGTGCACTACTGGGGGCATATGTGTATCTGTCAGTGCACTACTGGGGGCATATGTGTATCTGGCACTGTGGTGGCATATGTGTATATGGCAGTGCACTTCTGGGGGCATATGTGTATCTGGCAGTGCACTACTGGGGGCATATGTGTATCTGTCAGTGCACTACTGGGGGCATATGTGTATCTGGCACTGTGGTGGCATATGTGTATATGGCAGTGCACTTCTGGGGGCATATGTGTATCTGGCAGTGCACTACTGGGGGCATATGTGTATCTGGCAGTGCACTACTGGGGGCATATGTGTATCTGGCACTGCGATGGCATATGTGTATCTGGCAGAGCACTTCTGGTGGCATATGTGTATCTATCAGTGCACTACTGGGGGCATATGTGTATCTAGCAGTGCACTACTGGCAGCATATGTGTATCTGGCAGTGCACTACTGGGGGCATATGTGTATCTAGCAGTGCACTACTGGCAGCATATGTGTATCTGGCAGAGCACTTCTGGTGGCATATGTGTATCTATCAGTGCACTACTGGGGGCATATGTGTATCTGGCAGTGCACTACTGGGGGCATATGTGTATCTGGCAGTGCACTACTGGGGGCATATGTGTATCTGGCACTGTGGTGGCATATGTGTATCTGGCAGTGCACTTCTGGGGACAGATGTGTATCTAGCAGTGCACTACTGGCGGCACACTGTATGTGTATCTGGCACTGTGGTGGCATATGTGTATTTGGCAGTGCACTACTGGGGGCATATGTGTATCTAGCAGTGCACTACTGGCAGCATATGTGTATCTGGCAGTGCACTACTGGGGGCATATGTGTATCTGGCAGTGCACTACTGGGGGCATATGTGTATCTGGCAGTGCACTACTGGGGGCATATGTGTATCTGGCAGTGCACTACTGGGGGCATATGTGTATCTGGCACTGTGGTGGCATATGTGTATCTGGCAGTGCACTTCTGGGGGCAGATGTGTATCTAGCAGTGCACTACTGGCGGCACACTGTATGTGTATCTGGCACTGTGGTGGCATATGTGTATTTGGCAGTGCACTACTGGGGGCATATCTACTGGGGGCATAACTACTGGGAGCAGGCTAATTTTTAAGTTGATAATTTTTGTATGGCCCCCGAAGGATTTTATAAATATCCAAATGGCCCTTGGTAGAAAAAAGGTTCCCCACCTCTGCTGTATGATATCGCCCCAGAACACTTTATTCCTGTAACCAGGCAGGAACCAGCAGAATGTAGACGATGATGGCTCCTGCAGTTAAACTCTGATAATAAACAACTCAATTTGCAAAAAAAAAAAAAAAAAACTCTGATAAATGAGTATTTTCGGATCTTGATAAATTTAGGTCCTGTATGTATGGGGCAGCGGGCCAGATCAGGAGTGACAGGTAAGCAGGAGATATCTGTGATATCTCCTGCGTTACCTTTATAATGAATGGCCCTGGCACTTCATTTATACAAATGTAGGTGAAAGTGTTAATTTTCCCCTGCTTTTGTATAAATGAAGTGATGATGAATAGACCCTTTAAAGTCCCTTAATTCAAATTTGAAAACACTGAGAAATCAGGATTAATGGTATAATCCCTATATTATGAAGATGAAAGTTACAGATGTAAGAAATAAATTATGTATACATCTAAGGGGTTTCCAGATATATTTGATCAGTTACTGTTACTGTATATAGTTTAATGAAGTACATCTGTTACAGTCTAGCCCTTTAGGTCCCAGTGTCATTTCAGGGTGGAGGAGTCTCCAGAAGTTGTCAGGGAAGGGTGTGGGATGTGTTCTTTACTGAATTTGTGTGCGGTAATCCAGTAGATGAAAACTGGACTTTACGCTGAATGGTCAGAAGTAAAAAACCTCTAGCTGGATGTCCCCCGAAGTCTCTGTATGAGATGAGCGGGTTCGGTTCTCTGAGATCTCCGGGGGGTTCGGGGGGTTCTCCGAGATCCGAACTTCACCTATTTTACACAGTTCCGAGGCAGCCTCGGATCTTCCAGCCTTGCTCGGTTAACCCGAACGCGGACGAACGTCATCATCCCGTTGTCGGATTCTCGCGAGATTCGTTTTCTATATAAAGAGCCGCGCGTCGCCGCCATTTTCACTCGTGCATTGGAGATTGAACGGAGAGGACGTGGCTGCGTTCTCTCCCTGAAAATCTCCGTAATCTGTGCTCAGTGTGCTGCAAATATCTGTGCTCAGTGTGCTGCAAATATCTGTGCTCAGTGTGCAGCAAATATCTGTGCTCAGTGTGCTGAAAATATCTACGTTCTCTGCCTGAAAACGCTCCATATCTGTGCTCAGTGTGCTGCATATATCTGTGCTCACACTGCTTTATTGTGGGGACTGGGGACCACCAGTATATTATATAGGAGGAGTACAGTTCAGAGTTTTGCTGACCAGTGACCACCAGTATTATACGTTCTCTGCCTGATAAACGCTCCATATCTGTGCTCAGTGTGCTGCATATATCTGTGCTCACACTGCTTTATTGTGGGGACTGGGAACCACCAGTATTATATAGGAGGAGTACAGTGCAGAGTTTTGCTGACCAGTGACCACCAGTATTATACGTTCTCTCTCTTAAAAACGCTCCATATCTGTGCTCAGTGTGCTGTATATATCTGTGCTCACACTGCTTTATTGTGGGGACTGGGGACCACCAGTATATTATATAGGAGGAGTACAGTGCAGAGTTTTGCTGACCAGTGACCACCAGTATTATACGTTCTCTCTCTGAAAAACGCTCCATATCTGTGCTCAGTGTGCTGCATATATCTGTGCTCACACTGCTTTATTGTGGGGACTGGGGACCACCAGTATATTATATAGGAGGAGTACAGTGCAGAGTTTTGCTGACCAGTGACCACCAGTATTATACGTTCTCTCTCTGAAAAACGCTCCATATCTGTGCTCAGTGTGCTGCATATATCTGTGCTCACACTGCTTTATTGTGGGGACTGGGGAGCAGCAGTATTATATAGGAGGAGTACGGTGCAGAGTTTTGCTGATCAGTGACCACCAGTATTATACGTTCTCTGCCTGAAAACGCTCCATATCTGTGCTCAGTGTGCTGCAAATATCTGTGCTCAGTGTGCTTTATTGTGGGGACTGGGGACCACCAGTATAATAGTAGTACAGTACAGTAGGCCATTGCTGTATCTTGCAGCTCTGTGTCACTGCAAGTATACATTCCATATCTGTGCTGCATTTTTGTGAGCAGTATTTATAGTATTACAGTGCAGCATTTTGGTGACCCAACAGTATATAGTTGTGTACAGTAGGCCATTGCTGTATCTTGCAGCTCTGTGTCACTGCAAGTATCCATTCCATATCTGTGCTGCATTATTGTGAGCAGTATATAGTAGGACAGTGGTGACCAGCAGTATACATATATAGTACAGTACAGTAGGCCATTGCTGTATCTTGCAGCTCTGTGTCACTTCTAGTATCCTGATCAGTGCTCAATATCTGCTGCATTGTTGTGACCAGTATGTATACTGTACTCTGTGACGTGTGTTATACACCAGGTGATTATACATACTGTAATCTGTACTGAGCGATGTGTGAGATACACCTGGGGATTATACACCCTATATACTGTACTGTGTGATGTGTGAGATACACCTGGGGATTATACACCCTATATTATTATTATTATTATTATTATTATTATCCTTTATTTATATGGCGCCACAAGGGTTCTGCAGTGCCCAATTACAGAGTACATAAATAATCAAACAGGAAAACAGCAACTTACAGTATAGGACAAGTACAGGGTAAATACACATAGTTACATCAGCAGATGACACTGGAATAAGTATCAGGTGGCAGAAGACTGCTGGATGTGGTACAGTTGAAGATTATTAAAGTAAGACAAAGGATAAACACATGAGGAAAGAGGGCCCTGCTCGTGAGAGCTTACAATCTAAAGGGGAGGGGTAGACAGACATGGGTGACACAGATGGGGTACATAGAGAACGTGGAACAGAGGGTTAGGATGAGAGTTGGCTGGGTTTGGTGAAAAAGTTGACCCCCAGAAGGCACAAGTCAATACTTAACATTGCAACATTTTACTGGGCTATGCAGGAGAAAATTAAAAATAGGGCTAAAAAAAAAAAAAAAAGAATCGATAACTTCTACCGCTTTCAAAAAGGTCAATGGAAGCTGAAATAATGGACAACTACCTCATGGAAGCCAGATACAGTATACCAAACAGTACTTAGCAGAGTTAGGAATGAGTGCTTATGAAATACAGTAACATTTTGTCATAATATTTCAGAAACTGCATGGCTGGTCTCTTGCACTCTTTTGCTCTAATACACCACCTGCTTTAGGATTTATATTCAAAAACATTATGTCTTCATAATCCCAAAAACGTCAGTCTTCTTGGAAAGTGGTTTGTTCCTTTGTAAGGGAAAGAGAACAAACGTTCTCAAACAACGGTTTCTCAATTTCTTTTTCCTCTGGGAAGGGATTGTGGATTCGCAGGAATATCTGAGCATTTCTGTAATCAGAAAGCAGCGACTTTCTACAAATGTTTACGAATAATTCCAGTGATTTTTCTCTTTTCTTTGCATCATGTGCTGTTTGGGGCCAATTTTTTGAAGTGCCATCCTGTCTGACACTGCAGTGCCAGTCCTAGATGGGCCACGTGTTTGTGCCGCCCTCTTGGGTCACTTTGCTTAGTCATCCAGCGACCTCGGTGCAAATTTTAGGACTAAAAATAGTAGTGTGAGGTGTTCAGAATAGACTGGAAATGAGTGGAAATTGTGGTTAATGAGGTTAATAATACTATAGGATCAAAATTACCCCCATGATTTAAGCTGTTTTTGAGGGGTTTTTGAAAAAAAACACCCGAATCCAAAGCACACCCGAATCCGACAAAAAATTTTCAGGGAGGGTTTGCCAAAACGCGTCTGAATCCAAAACACGGCCGCGGAACCGAATCCAAAACCAAAACACAAAACCCGAAAAATTTCCGGTGCACATCTCTAATTGGAACTGTGGAAGTCTGACCTCCTGTTAACTGTTATTCTCTACATACCTTCTCTTTGAAGGGGGCCCCTAGCTAAATTCAGCTCAGTCCGTTCTAACTAGGGATGAGCGGGTATGGTTCTCTGAGAACCGAACCCTACCGGACTTCTGAGCCCGGTTCCGAGTCAGGCTCGGGTTTTCCCGCCTGACTCGGAAACCCGAGCGAGGCAAAACGTTATTATCCCGCTGTCGGATTCTCGCAAGATTTAGATTCCGTATAAGGAGCCGCGCGTCGCGGCCATTTTCACTCCAGTCTCGGAGTGTGTAGTGAGAGGACGTGTCTCCGTCCTCAGTGTCTGTGCGGGGGCGGGAAAGTGAGGTGGCGATTCTAGTGCTGTCTTGTGCTGCTCAGTCCAGTGTAGTCAGTGTCTTATGTTGCATCAGTCCAGCCAGTCACAGTGTTGGTGTCCCCTGCTGCTATATGTACCCAGAGCTGCTGGCTGCTGTATAAATTCCTTGCATTTTTGCTGTGTTGTCTTGCATTAGACCAGGGGTAGTGTCTTGTGCAGCATCAGTCCAGTGACCAATCACAGTGGTGGTGTCCCCTGCTGCCATATATCCAGTGTTACTGGCGTATAATTCCCGTGATATTGCCGTATAATTCCTGTGATACTGGCGTATAATTCCTGTGATATTGCCGTATAATTCCAGTGATATTGGGGGTCATTCCGTGATGATATTGCCGTATAATTCCAGTGATATTGGGGGTCATTCCAAGATGATCGAGCAGAGCTACGATCATTCATACTGACATGCAGGGGGACGCCCAGCACAGGGCTATCCCACCCCGCATGTCAGTGCCGCCCCCCCGCAGAAGTGCAAAGGCATCGCACAGCGGCGATGCCTTTGCACTTTAAGGGTATCTCCCGACCAGCGCAGCTTTAGCAGTCTGGCCGGGAGCTACTCATCGCTCCCCGGACTGCAGCGGCTGCGTGTGACACCACGCAGCTGCTACAGCCCGCCCCCCGTTCGGTCCAGCCACGCCTGCGTTGGCCGGACCGCGCTCACGAAATGGCGGCCAAATGCCACCGTTCCGCCCCCTTCCCCCCCGCCCAGCGACCGCCTCTGCCTGTCAATCAGGCAGACGCAATCATAGTGGCTCGAAGGCCTTCGGCCGTCTGGCATGCGCCGGCGCACTGCGGCGCCGGCGCATGTGCAGTTCTGACCCGATCGCACCGCTGCGATAAACTGCAGCGTGCTATCAGGTCAGAATGACCCCCATTGCCATATAATTCCCGTGATACTGGCGTATAATTCCAGTGATATTGCCGTATAATTCTCGGAATACTGGAGTATAATTCCTGTGACATTTACGTATAATACTCAGAATACTGGCGCATAATTCCTGTGACATTGCCATATAATTCTCGGAATACTGGCGTATAATTCCTATGATATTGCTGTATAATTCCTGTGATATTGTCGTATAATTCCCGTGATACTGGCGTATAATTCCTGTGACATTGTCGTATAATTCCTGTGATATTGCTATATAATTCTCGGAGTACTGGCGTATAATTCCTGTGATACTGCCATATAGTTCCCATGATACTGGAGTATAATTCCTGTGATATTGCCGTATAATTCTCGGAATACTGGCGTATAATTCCTGTGATACTGCCATATAATTCCCGTGATACTGTTGTATAATTCCTGTGACATTGCCATATAATTCCTGTGATATTGCCATATTATTCTCATAATACTGGCGTATAATTCCTGTGATATTGCCGTATAATTCCCATGATACTGCCGTATAATTCCAGTTATCCTGCCGTATAATTCCATATAAATCCACATAATTCCATGTAAATCCAGTCCAGTGGTGCTGCCATATAAATTCAGTGGTGCTGTCCTGTGCTGTATATTATTTACTCCATATAAAGGGGTTATTAATATTCAATCCAAATAAATTTGACAGGGTTTGCCCTGTGAGGTGTAGGGGTACACTCTCTTGTGCCGCATATAATGGAGAACAAACATTTGGAGGATAAAATAGGGAAAGATCAAGAACTACTTCCTCCTAGTGCTGAAGCTGCTGCCACTAGCCATGACATAGACGATGGAATGCTATCAACGTCGTCTGCCAAGGCCGATGCCCATTGTGATAGTAGAGGGCATGTAAAATCCAAAAATTCCAAATTTCAGTAAAAAGACCCAAAAAAAGAAATTTAAATGGTCTGAGGAGAAACGTAAACTTGCCAATATGCCATTTACGACACGGAGTGGCAAGGAACGGCTGAGGCCCTGGCCTATGTTTATGACTAGTGGTTCAGCTTCACATGACGATGGAAGCCCTCATCCTCCTGCTAGAAAAATTAAAAGAGTTAAGATGGGAAGAGCACAGAAAAGAACTGTACGTTCTGAGATGGTATCACAAATCCCCAAGGAGTGTCCAAGTGGGTCGGTGGTTGCGATGCCTGACCTTCCCAACACTGGACGGGAAGAGGTGGCACCTTCCACCATTTGCACGTCCCCCTGCAAGTGCTGGAAGGAGCACCCACAGTCCAGTTCCTGATATTGAAATTGAAGATGTCACTGTTGAAGTACACCAGGATGAGAATATGGGTGTTGCTGGCGCTGAGGAGAAAGTTGACGATGAGGATTCTGATGGTGATGTGGTTTGTTTAAGTCAGGCACCGGGGGAGACACCTGTTGTCCGTGGGATGAAGAAGCCCATTGCGATGCCTCGGCAAACTAACAAAAAAAACACCTCTTCGTTGTGGAATTATTTCTCCACAAATCCGGACAACAGGTGTCAAGCCATCTGTTGCCTCTATCAATCTGTAATAAGTAGGGTAAGGATGTTAACCACCTAGGAACATCCTCCCTTATACGTCACCTGCAGCGCATTCATCATAAGTCAGTGTCAAGTTGTGAAACTTTGGGTAAGAGCGTAAGCAGTCCACTGACACCTAAAGCCCTTCTTCCTCCTGTACCCAAGCTCCTGCAAGCCACACCACCAACTCCCTCAACGTCAACTTCCTCCTCAGTCAGGAACGTCAGTAGTCCTGCAGACCATGTCACTGTCAAGACTGAGGAGTCCTCTCCTAACCGGGATTCCTCCGGAGGATCCTTTAGTAGTACGCCTGCTGTTGCTGCCACTGCTGTTGTTGCTGCTGGGAGTCAATCGTCATCCCAGAGGGGAAGTCGGAAGACCCCTTGTACTACTTCAACTAAGCAATTGACTGTCCAACAGTCCTTTGTGAGGAAGATGAAATATGACAGCAGTCATCCTATTGCAAAGCGGATAAGTGAGGCCTTGACACTTATGTTGGTGTTAGACATGCGTCCAGTATCCGCCATTAGTGCAGTGGGATTTAGACAATTGATGGAGCTATTGTGTCCCCGGTACCAAATCCCATCTAGATTCCACTTCACTAGGCAGGCGATACCGAGAATGTACAAAGACGTCAGAAAAAGAGTCACCAGTGTCCTACAAAATGCAATTGTATCCAGTGTCCACTTAACCACGGACATATGGACAAGTGGAACAGGGCAGACCAAGGACTATATGACTGTGACAGCCCACTGGTTAGGTGTATGGCCTCCCGCAGAAACAATAGCAGTGGCAACAGCAGCAGCATCTCGCAAATGCCAACTCGTTCCTAGGCAGGCTGCTCTATGTATCACAGCTTTCCATAAGAGGCACACAGCTGACAACCTCTTACGGAAACTGAGGGACATCATTGCAGAATGGCTTACCCCAATTAGACTCTCCTGGGGATTTGTGATATCAGACAACACCACCAATATTGTGCGTGCATTACATCTGGGCAAATTCCAGCACATCCTATGATTTGCACATACACTTATTTTGGTGGTGCAGAATTTTTTGAAAAATGACGGGTGTACAGGAGATGCTGTCGGTTGCCTAAAAAAATGGCGGGCCACTTTCGACATTCTGCCATGGCGTGCCAAAGACTGGAGCGCCAGCACACACTCCTGAACCTGCCCTGCCATCAACTGAAGCAAGAGGTGGTAACGAGGTGGAATTTAACACTCTATATGCTTCAGAGTACGGAGGAGCAGCAAAAGGCCATTCAAGCCTATACATCCACCTACGATATAGGCAAAGGAGGGGGAATGCACCTGACTCAAGCGCAGTGGAGAATTATTTCTGTCTTGTGCAAGGTTCTCCAACCCTTCGAACTTGCCACACATGAAGTCAGTTCAGACACTGCCAGCTTGAGTCAGGTAATTCCCCTCATCAGGTTTTTGCAGAAGCAGCTGGAGAAATTGAAGGAGGAACTAAGACTGAGCGATTTCCGCAAAGTATGCGGTACTTGTGGATGGAGCCCTTCATTCGTTTTGCCAGGATTCAAGGGTGGTCAATCTGTTGAAATCAGAGCACTACATTTTGGCCACCATGCTCGATCCTAGGTTTAAAGCCTACGTTGTATCTCTCTTTCCGGCAGACACAAGTCTGCAGAAGTGCAAAGACCTGCTGGTGAATAAATTGTCAACTCAAGCGGAACGTGACCCGTCAACAGCTCCTCCTTCAATTTCTCCCACCACTGGGGCTGCAAGGAAAAGGATAAGATTTCCTAGCCTACCCGCTGGCGGTGATGCAGGGCGGTCAGGAGCGAGTGCTGACATCTGGCCCGGACTGAAGGACCTGCCAACAATTACTGACATGTCTACTGTCACTGCATATGATTCTGTCACCACTGAAAGAATGGTGGAGGATTATATGAGTGACAGCATCCAAGTAGGCATGTCAGACAGTCCGTATGTATACTGGCAGGAAAAAGTGGCAATTTGGATGCCCTTGCACAAACTGGCTTTATTTTACCTAAGTTGACCCCCCTACAATTTTTTAAAGTGCCATCCTGTCTGACACTTCCAGGTATGTCCAGTGGTACTGCCATTTAATTCCAGTGATTTGGATGTATAATTACAGTGATTTGGACGTATAATTCCAGTGGGAATTGTTTGTGTCGCTTGGCTTAGTCATACTGCTACCTCATTGCACCTCTTCGACATCTTTGCATGAGGTGCTATTTGGGGCCTAGTTTTTGAAAAGTGCCATCCTGTCTGACACTGCCGTATGAAGCCAGGGGTACTGCTGTATTAGTCCTGGGATACTGCTGTATAACTAAACCAATGTAGATTTTTTTTTAAATGACTGGGGCGTGCTGGAGATGCTGTCAGTGGACCGAACAATTGCTGCCCACTCTCGACATTCAGCCACTGCGTGACACTACTAGATGGGCCAAGTGGTTGTGTCGCTTAGCTTAGTCATACAGCAACCTCGGTGCACCTTTTTTTCTTCTTTGCATCATGTGCTGTTTGGGGCCTTTTTTTGGATATCTGCCCTTCTGCCTGCCACTGCAGTGCCACTCCTAGGTGGGCCAATTGTTTGTGTCGCTTGGCTTAGTCATACAGCTACCTCTTCTACATCTTTGCATGAGGTGCTGTTTGGGGCCTACTTTTTGAAAAGTGCCATCCTGTCTGACACTGCAGTGCCACTCCTAGATGGGTCAGGTGTTTGTGCCTCTTGGCTTAGTCATACAGCAGCCTCGGTGCACCTCTTTTTCTTCTTTGCATCATGTGCTGTTTGGGGACTAGTTTTTGAATAGTACCATCTTGTCTGCAACTGCAGTAACACTCCTAGATGGGCCAGGTGTTTGTGCCGCACACTTGTGTCGCTTAACTTAGTCATACAGCCACCTCGGTGCAACTTTTAGCCCTAAAAAGCATATTGTGAGGTGTTCAGAATAGACTGGAAATGAGTGGAAATGAATGTTATTGAGGTTAATAATACCTTAGGAGCAAAATGACCCCCAAATTCTGTGATTTTAGCTGTTTTTATGTTTTTTCCTAATATCATCCAGATCCAAAACCAAAACACGAAAGTGGAATTAGAACCAAAACCAAAACACGAAAAGTGCCAGCCGCACATCTCTATTTCTAACCATGCATTAGATAGGGTGATGGCAGATAGATGGCTGTTTACTCAGTGCTCCAAGAGCTGTTATCCATTACCTATGGAAAGAAAAGCAGACAGAGGGCCTAGAGAGTATAGTCCAGGCTCCTTGTAGCCATCAGGCCCCACAGCAGATGCTTGGCTAGCAGAGAGGTAGTTACCCCCCTTGCACCCCCTCCCTCATAGTTACCCCCCTTGCACCCCCCTCCCCCACCAAAGGAATCAACTCGGGGAAGATGTACTGTATAAAGAGGTGTAAAAAGATTTGGAGAGAGATAAAGTAGAAAGAGAAGAAGCACTAACTAAACAGCATCTGTTTCTGTCATTATCTTTCTCCAAGGCTTGATAAATCTCCCCCTACTGTCTTATGCATCTCCTCTGTCCTGATCCTTTATTGAGCAAATGTTAACTTTTGATAACCAGTGTAATATGTATGGTTTTTTTGGTCTTCTTTTTCCTTTCAAATGCTGAATCATCCTTAATATGCGCAGATTGACGATTAATTGTGTCCAACTGTCAATCTATGTCCTTATAATTTAACTTTTTGATTTTGTTACTGTATCACATTGGGCAATGGAAAAGATTATGGATGTATAGTTTCTCCGCCTTCCAAATAAAAATCTGATATAAAATGTTACCCCTATCAATTTATAACAAATATAATATTACACATGTATTGAATCACAAGATGAAACCATTAAAAATACATTAAATAGATACCGTTAAAAGCGAATGGTGGAGTGTTGCTCGTTTTTCTCCAGTACCGAACCAGGGGCCTATTCAGAGGTTGGCACTGTGCATAGACAGTCACAATACGATTGCATTCTTCTGGATGACAGGCGGGCGGTTGAGGTCGGCACTGCAGCGTTGGGGGGGAGTGGCACAGGAAATGTAGGCATGTCAAGGCCTTTTTTTGGGCGTCCGGAATGACATTGCCTCCGTTTCCTGTGATAGGCTGGCTGCGTATACAGGGGTCAGTCTCTATTTAGAGGTTTGTTTGTTTTTTGGAATATTTGTTTATTAGGCAGATGAGATACAAACTGGAGCAGGCAGTAGTACTGAATCAAGTTACACTTACAGAGTCAAAAGTACATGGTAAACATCCCCTTGGGGGTGATCAAAAATTGACATAGACAAAGTAGTGTGAGCCTGATTTCTATCTAGACAAAACGTATACTCATCAATTTTTTGAAGATATTATGAGACAGTATAAGAATGGAAAGAGCAGTAGAGAGAGAAAAAGAAGAGGGGAGAAACAGAGACATAACATCAGAAACCAGGGGCGGGGAAGGTAGGTATGAAAGGTGAGGGGTAGGATGACTCGGTCGGCCCCGTCCAGAGGAAAGGAGCCAGAAAAGAAAACAGTATGTGAGAATGCACATTGTGTGGAGCTGACGATAGAGCCAAGCCCCATTAGCGGAAAGGGGGAGAGGTCTTAAAAAAGGACGTCCATGGTTCCCAGGTCCTAAGAAAGGCCTCCGAAGAGCCCTTCAAGATACTAGTGATATGTTCCATAGTATAGATGTGCCATATTTTCCCCACAATTTCTCCCTGGGTAGGAGCCTCAGTGGATTTCCAAGTCGATGCAATGGCACATCTAGCTGCCAGGACCATATGGGTGAACAATTTAATCTGACATCGCGAGGCCCCAGGGATTGATACAGAGAGGAGGAAGTGCTTGGGATAAAAGGGGATATTGATCTCCAGGATTGAACTGAAAAGAGATCCCAATTCCCTCCAGAGAGGGAGGAGTCTAGGGCATTCCCACCAAATATGCAAGAACGTACCATCCATTATTTTACATCTCCAACAAAGTGGAGAAGTGTCTGGAAACATCTTGGCTAGTCGAGTGGGAACATAATACCATCTATAGAAGAGCTTGTATGCATTTTCCTTTGCTTGCACACAAATAGAGCTAGATGCTAAGCTAGCGTAGATATCTGTCCACTCCCCAGAGTCAAATATTTCTCGCAAATCCGATTCCCACGCCCTTTCATGAGGCTCCTTATCTAGTTGCCCTGGGGGAACCAGTGATCTATAGATAGTGGAAATAAGTCCTTTAGTAGAGTTCGTGCGCGTTGCATGAACTTCCAAAGAAGTTAACGGCCTATGGTTAATCTGTGGAGGAAGCGTGGAGTGGAAATGTCGGATTTGCAGGTATTGGAAAAAGATTGAATGAGGCAGTGCATATTTAGATTGTAATTCTGCAAAGGTTGGGAACACTGAATCTGAGGTCAGATCATTTAGTAACATGATCCCCTCCCCTCGCCAATGGGGCAAGGCATTAGGGTGACGGCCTGGACAAAATAAAGGGTTATCAAATATCGGGACCAGAGGACTAGGGGGCGGTGCCAACTGGAATTTACAATTAGCCCAATCCCAGACGTCTAGGGAGTGGGAAACTACTGGGTGTGATTTGACGGAGCGGGGGCGTGTCGAAGAGGGAAGCCACAATAAAGAGGAAAGATAGTTAAAATTAAGAGAGTCGGCCTCTATTGAGACCCATACCCTCTCTGCTTTTGGAGTATTCCATAGAGTACATTGTGCTAGGGTGGCCGCTATATAATAGGCCTTGAAGTCTGGGACTCCTAGGCCGCCCTCCAAGGTGTGTTTTTGTAGTATAACGCGTTTCACTCTGGGCTTCTTTTTGGACCAGATGAATTGGGACGAGGCTTTAAAGACATAAGGTGGCTCTCGAACAGGGAGAGTTTGAAACAAATAGAGGAGTCTGGGCAACAGGTTAATTTTAACGGCATTGATACAAGCAATCCATGAGATATACTGGCTACTCCAGTTTTCAAGGTCTTTCTGAAGTCTGCGATCAGGTTGGGGTAATTGGCCTGAAAAAGGTGAGAGTAAGTTTTGGTTATAGCAACTCCCAGGTACCTAAGTTTCTTTGCATTCCAGCGAAAATTGAACCTGCGTGTTAAATTATCCTTCATATTTTGCGGGAAGTAAAAGTCTAAGACCTCAGTCTTATCAGTATTAATTTTATAGCCGGAGTGTGCACCAAACTCCTCTATTTCACGAAAGAGATGGGGCAATGAATGTACAGGGTCAGAGATCGTAAGCAACACATCGTCTGCATATAATGCAATTTTGTGTTCAACAGCACCCACCTTTATCCCTCTAATGAGTGGATTGGCTCGAATCCGCGCAGCAAGGGGTTCTATAGTTAGCGCGAATATTAAAGGAGAGAGCGGACAGCCTTGCCGCGTGCCATTAGCTATCCGAAAAGGAGAATACATCACTCCATTGGCAAGTACAGCCGCCCTGGGGTTGTTATATAATGCTGTCACTCCCTGGAGAAAGCGTCCCGAAATCCCCACCTGTTGTAACGTGTGGAACATAAACGGCCATTGAATCCGATCGAATGCCTTCTCGGCGTCTAAACCCAGGACCATAGCCGGCTGTTTTTGTTTGTGTATTTCGTGGATTAGATCCACCGTTCTGCGCGTGTTATCTAAGGCTTGGCGCCCAGGTATAAAACCGACTTGGTCGGGATGGATAAGTCGAGGGAGCAAGGGCCCCAGCCTATTAGCCAACAATTTTGCATAGATCTTAATGTCAACATTTAAGAGTGATATGGGCCTATAATTGGTAACCAGCTCAGGATCTCGACCGGGTTTAGGGATCACAACTATACTTGCCAAAGAAGTCAGGATATCAAAAGAAGCACCGCGCAATATATCGTTAAAAAATTTAGAGAGAAAGGGAGTAAGTTCCGTCGCACACTTTTTATTGTATATAGGGGAAAAACCGTCCGGGCCTGGGGCCGCTGACACTTTAAGATTCTTAATGACACTTAGAATTTCTATATCCGTAAAGTCAGCGTTTAGGTCCAAAAGGTGCTGGTCAGAAACACGAGGGAGTATAATATTAGTGAAAAAAGAGGAAAGTGAAAGAGTATCCCGTATGTTGTGTTGGGGGGTGGAAGTAGGGAGATTATAAAGTGTTTCATAGTAGGATTGAAATTCCCGTACAATTGTCTCTGGGTCATATGTGACGGCCCCTGAATGAAGAGACCTCAATTTATTAATTCAATTCGAGGACTTTTTCTTCCGAAGCTTATTAGCTAAAACAGAATCAGCTTTGTCTGCCTTATGGTAGTATTTCTGTTGGAGCCGTCGTAGAATAAAGGCCGACCTACGGGACAATATAGTGTTGAGTCTGCCTCTTAGCGTGTTTATTTGAGAAAGTAAGGTAGAGGAGGGGTGTAATTGATGTTCGAGCAATAGAGACGATATTTCAGTTTCCAGAGAAGAAATTTCACTTTGGGTCTGCTTGCGACGATGAGAAGCTGCGCTAATGAGCTTACCTCGAATCGTGGCTTTATGAGCCTCTCAGACAACACTATTAGCTATCTCATCAGATACGTTGATCTCAAAGTATTCCGATATGGCAGATCTAACGTCTCGGAGAGTAGATGGATCCAATAATAGGCTATCATCCAACCTCCAGGACCCAGACCTACCCCCGGAGCTACCGAGATCAAACAGGAGGATAGTTCCCGAGTGGTCTGTCCACATGATGGGCTTTATACCTGCATAAGTGACCATCGGTGCTAAGGAACGGGAGACTAGAATCATATCAATTCTGGCATATATTTGGTAAGGAGCAGAGTAATGGGTATAGTCCCTAGCCATAGAATTTTTGAGGCGCCAGGAATCTAGCAACATCATCCTATTAATACCGTTTACCAATACCTGTGCCATTCGTAGTACCTCAGGGGAATGTTTAATTAGAGTGGGGGCCTTTTTATCAAGGGACGGGTCGAGAACTGCATTAAAATCCCCACCAATAGGAATATGGCCTTGTGAGAACCGTTCTATTTGCCGAAATGTACTACGGAAGAAGCGGCCCTGACCAGTATTTGGAGCATACAGATTAACTAGGGTGATCATCTCAGCTCCAATGGTGCCCAACAGCATGAGAAATCTGCCTTCCGGGTCTATCAGGGATTTAGAGAGAGTAAAGGGAACCTTATTAGAAATCAAGATTGCAACCCCCCTTTTTTTGCACGGGGCAGAGGCAAAATAGGTTTGTGGAAAGCGCTTACCTCGTAATTGAGAATAAGTGCCAGTCATGTGAGTTTCCTGGAGCATCACGATGTCAGCTTTCTCCCGCCTACAAGTATCCAGGACCATTGTGCGCTGCCTAGGGGAGTTGAGGCCATTAACATTCAAAGAGAAGACCTTTAGACCCATGGGGGAGGCCAGACACAAAAAGCTCTTACATTCTGCTGAAAGAACCTTGAAAAATTGAACAGGGCCAGTCGAGCCAGGGGAAGAGAGGAGGAAAAAGGAAAGAAGGAAAGAAGAAAAAGGGGGAGAAAGGATAAGGACAGAAGAACAAGAAAAAGAGGAAAAACAAGAACAAAAGGCCTGAGCAGGCCAGAACCCCTTATAAAGTGAGCCCAAACGATAGGGCCATTCATAATGACAGGGAGACACACACTAGAATAAAGAAGGGGAAAAGGAGAACACTAATACCCCTTTTCCACTAGCTCAAAAAACACGGGTAAATGCACGGGGGCGCGCATTTACCCGTGTTTTTTGCAAGTGGAAAAGGGTAAACCCGGATCAAGTGACCCGTGAATCCTACCCGGCTATTTACCTGGGTAGGACACGGGACTGATCCGGGTAGAGTTGTAGTGTAAACGGGAGCCGTGTCGATGCGACACGGCTCCCTTACACTGTATGGAAGGGCGGCGCTGGGAGATCATGTGATCTCCCTGCGCCGCCCCTGCCGCGTCACTAGAAGCGTCACCAACCCGGCATATGCCGGGTTGTGACTGCTGATGGGAAAGGGGCTGAGCACGGGTCGCAGCAGGGGGCAGCTCCCGTGTCAGGCTCCCGGCTGCGACCCGTGCTCGTAAGTGGAAAAGGGGTATCTGTAAACAGGTACTAAAACAATATCCTCCAGGGGTGGAGGGGAGAAATCTAGGGCCGGTAAGACACCAAGGGCCCCCAAACCAGTCAAAAGACCTCCCAGAAGGGGAGGAGCAAAGGAGGTGGATCCGTGATGAACACATCATAATGTGTAACATACAAACAAAAACGCAAAATAGCAAATTACATTTAAAACAAACATAGAGATAGAGAGTCATCCAAGTATCGAACAAAATACCAAAAAATAAACCTATCAACAATAAAAACTAATGATAGGCAAAATGTTGCCCAAAATTGAGGCCAAAATGCTGGCTATCTGAGGCGCTAGCCAACTATAAAAGTGTCAAAAACAAGCATTACTACCATACAGCACAAAGGAGGCCGTGATATACATGTAGAAATACTAAGTAGCAAATAACATATAAAACAAAAATAGAATTATCCAAGCAGTGAGACAAAATACGAGAATTAGGCCTATCGACAATGAAAACTTAACGATAGGCAAAATGTAGGTCAGTAAGTGACCTAAAGCGCTAACTAACTATAAGAATGTTAAATAGCAAACATTAATACTGTACTACATGAGCAAGGTTATAAATGAGGAGTGTAAACCGTGAATATAGGACAGATACTAGCAAGTAAACCATCCTAATTCCGACCACGAGCGGAGTGCATGACCAAATGAGCGAAAGTCCCAAGTCACGGAGGGGCAGAGTCATTCTTCGGACCGTGACGAACTTGCTGCCACGCCACCTGCGGAGGTCGGTTACGCTGAGGCTTGGGAGAGCTCGATGGGACAGTACCAGTGGTAGGTTCTGGAAGAATATCCAAGTCCTCAAGTAATTTTTGGCCTTGTTCCAGCGTTTTGGCTGTGCGTACAGTGTTGTCTGCCAAGACTTGCAATTGGAAAGGAAAGTTCCATCGATATTTTATATTGTGTTGTCGCAGGATTCTTGTGATCGGTTGCAGATCTCTCCTTTTCTGTATAGTCGAAGGTGCTAGATCTTGGAATAGTTGGACTTGCGTGTCCCTAAATGCAATGGACGGCGTATCTCTAGTCGCAATGACTAGCTTCTCTTTCGTCTGGTAGTAGTGTAGTCGGGTGATAATATCCCTGGGTTGTTGGCCAGGAGGAGGCCTGGCTCTAAGCGCACGGTGCGCCCTATCAAGGAGGAGTTCGTTATCCTGAAGACCGGGAAGGATATGCCTAAAGAGGTCCTTGAGAAATGCAGATATAGACGGAGCCGAGACAGTCTCAGGAACACCCCGGACCCTCAGATTATTCCTGCGCGACCTGTTCTCCAAATCTCCTTGTTTCTCCTTAAGGTCGGCAATTTCGGATCTGAGGAGGGAGAGCTCTCTCTCTACCGAGCCTTGGTATTGGCATATTTAATCCGTTTTGGACTCCAGAGCGTTCGTTCTCGTACCAAGAGAAGTCAGTTCTGATTTAAAGTCGTCCACCGCCCGCTTGAGCTCTTGTTGAAATGTCAGTTTTATCCCGTCCACTAGGGTAGCGAGAAGAGAATGTATAGACGGGTCTATGTCCAGCTCTGACGGGGAATCGGGGGGAGAGGACCCCGCACGATACGTATTCTGCGACGGCACTTTGGCTTTGGGTGTAAATATAGAAGGAGTAGTCGCAGCCGAAGCTTTGCGGTTCTTGTTAGACATATTAAAAGCCGGTGACAAATAGCTTGGAAAAACTACATACGGATCCACAGAAAGAATTAAAAAATCGAGGCGCAGGGGCCACACTGAGGTACCATCAGTCCATCACTTGGGTCGATCTGACAGTGTAGGCAGAAATAGAGGTAAGGGCAGAGTGTGGCACGACCTCTTACATCAAAGCACCACGCCTGGGCCTTAATAATCTATGCGTCCCTGTGTGGGGACGATGGCGGTATGGAGAGGGGTGAGTGGTGTGACGGAGATCATCCCTTGTGCGGTCGGAATGTGGGACGTCTCCAAGTGGCGTAATACCGCTCTCGAAACGGGGAGGGTATATATCCCCGGGCGAGGGTGGTGGGACTGCCGGGAGGGAGGGATGGATGGATGAATGGATGGATGGGGGGCGAATCAAATATCCCAGCCAACGGTCAGGTTCAAGGGGGAGAGACTGAGCCCCTGCTCACAGTATCTTCTGCAGCAGACCAAATATATAAATATATCCAGGAGTCCCAGAGCACCTACAATAGAGTCAGGGACCAGTTCCTATAGTGCCTCCGCGGCAGCAGCAGGCTAGTGCATCTCCAGCTCCCTAATGGGGCTAGCAAGAAGTACAGCATAGAAGATGGCCGCCGCAGCAGGGCTGAGGTGCGCAGATACAGCTTACCCCTCCTAGCCGTTAGGTCCAGGCCATCTGGAAAGCCCCCACTTCAGGATATCTCGGCTAGCGGTGGCCGGGGGTGATGTGAACGCTGACCCGGGGACCGGGCGCACGGATGCCGCGGCTCTCACTTCCCGGCGGGGGATGCAGGCGCCGCTCGCAGGGACGAGCGCTCTCCTCTCGGGGCCCCTCTCGATTCGTACTGTGGCAGCAGGCTGTGTAGCGCTTCGGGCACCTCAGACCAGGTACCGTACAGGCGCAAGCATCGGGATCTAGCGTGTCCGGGTTTGCCGCGGTAACTTCCGGTGCGGTCTCTGGAACACAACCCGCACGGGCACCTAGAGCGCCCGCCGGCTCCGCAGCAAGCACCGGGTAGCCGCCGTGGGGTATGAGAGGCAGGGAGCTGCACTGCAAATTCGTGTGGGGTGGCTTAAAAAGGATGCAATTTGCATTCAGGTGCAGGAGCTGTGAAGCCACACGTCTGGCACAGTGCACAGCTAGCCACGCCCCCCTCTATTTAGAGGTTTTTACAATGATATCGCAATTGAATTGCGATTGCATCGCTGGACAGTGCTACACATGCTGGACGGCCTTGCGCTGTACTGGCCGGTCCCCATGTGATTGTATCAATAGCAATTTTTGCTATTTTAGCAAAAATTGCTACCAACTCTGAATAACCCCCAGGTACAATAAGTGAGATTGATTAGCAAAGATATAGTACTGAGTATCACACATGTGGGGTCAATCCAATTAGCCGCGAAGGGTGTGATGAGCCGTTGCCACAGCGTTTCAACTCCAGCAACGGCACCTGATCTCGCACCCTTCGCGGCCCAATTCACACAAAATGACTCGGACCTCTATGGGGCGGCGAGCAATTTTGTGCGAATTTGGGCCACCGTAAAGTGCGCCCGCTGCCGCGGCGAGATCATCACGGCTAATTGGATTGACCCAACAGTTTAAATAGTGCAGGTGTCTTCATTCTTTTGCATTAAATAAGAATCAATAGCCTGAATGTATGAAGACCACAGGTCTCGACTTACTGTACAATATGTCTGTGCACACTTGGTTTAACCATAGATAATGTCAGATTAAAATCGCCCTTCAGTGCTGTTAAATTATATAAACTATATAAACTCATATGGGACACCTTTTAGCAGCCAAATGAATAGGTCCCGGTTCCCTGTAAAATGTAGAATGGATTGCCGTCTTTTCAAGAATCCATTAATTTGTCCAATTTATCAGGTTGTACCTATTGCAGAACTTGCAGTGTCTGCTATTTGTCATTCGGTTCCTGCCTCTTGCAATGATGTCAGTTTCAGACGCCGCTGTCACACAAAGAAATCACTGAGAAACATTTGATATTCTGTGATAATAGCCTTCTTAAAATTCTGTGTTAACTGCACATATGTCCTGTTTCCGAAAAAAAATTCTCAGATAGCATCCTAATATTATCAATTATTTATAAGGCAGCGTACTATATGGGAGGTGCGAGACACAGCAGACGTAAGATGCATGCATATATTAATTGGATTAAAGCTTTATTCTGGAAAAATTGATAGTGTTGTACTGTTTGTGTCAGCACTCAGCGGTTTCTATAAAAGAACTTTCCAAATTAAAATAAATAAAAGGTTTCAGCACAGGCTCATGAAGCTGTTCCGATGAAATCTACTGGTAAGATTCTAATCTGTGTTCTACAAGAGTCCAGAGCACGTCCTACTTTACTTTTTTTTGTCTTATGCGAAATGTAAAATCGCTTTATTTATCATTGTAATCTTTATTTATATGCTTTTTGCTTGTTCAGTTATCTCCAGTGAATGGCGTGGGTCAGACTGGCGATAATACTGCGACATAACAGCGGGCGAATAGTGCCGAATACCTGATGGAAAAGAATAGTGACCGAGCGGTTCTCAGCCAACGTCTCGGGCTGCTCGCACATCTTTAAGTACTAACGAGCGACTATGACCCTTGCGTATCTCAGTCTTTTCTCTATGATGGCTTAGGGGTGGCTGCTCTCACGGATTGAGATCTAGGGAAGTTCCGACGCACAGATGTTTACATCTAGTTGCATCAGCATTTTCTTTCCCAATACGTCAACAACGGGCATCCGAAATTATGTCCACATTGCGTGTGACACAGGAAACTGGCGTATTTATAATGGGTGCACACGGGCCCCCGGGGTACATTGGGGGCCCACACAGCACACCCTGCACCCATTATTTTTAATGCTTACCCTCCAGAGTCTGGTGGCGCAGCAACAGCGCTGCAGAAATCACTGTGAAAATGGCGCAGCGATATTTTCCCGATGTTTTGTGCATGCGCAGTAGAAAAATCACTGGGAAAATGTCCACCACGCCATTTTTCCAGAGATCTGCGCATGCGCTGTAGACTTTGGGACAGCGCTAGGGTCCCATAGTGCCAAGAGCTATGCGCTGACAGCTAGAGAGGACGGGGGCCCAGTCATGTTATGTCGACAGTTATAACGTCAATATACTTAGCATGTCGACAGTGAGCAAATTGACACTTATAATGTATACAGGGATGGCATGTCATCATGATAGAATGGGGTAAATGTATGATACCGGCACATACCGTGCCGGTATTACCCTTCCCACGTTGCTTCTTAACTGAGGCGAAGTGGGAAGCACTAGAACCGAGATGTATTAACATCTTGTCCGCCAGAGAGGTGGAGTGAAAACTCCCCCCTCTGGCAATGCCTGTCAACAGCCACAGCGCATAAGCCTAGTGCTGATGCGCTGTGTCTCCCCCTCCCCCCCAGCCGGCTCACTGGGCATGCACGAGATCTCACAAGCCTTGCGAGATCTCACATGCAGCCCAGAGCCGATACCTGACACAGCCAGGGACAGCGATGACCCTGAAGTGGTGTATGGGCAACGACACCCAGGGCTGCTTCTAGCCAATTTTGCTCCCAGTGTGAGATTTAGAAATGCGCCCCCCCCACTGACATAAATAAATGTGACCCCCCCCATAGATATAAAAAAAAATCTGCGCTCCAGACAAGGAGGCGTACCCTCGCTAAAGTGGACGAGGTTTCGATAAAATGGGCGTGGTTTCACCTGAAAAAACTACCTTACACCCCCGTTTTTGACCCTGCACCAACAGACCTTGGCCACCAAAGGGGGGAAAAATTAATTCCACCATATCAAGCCCCACACAGTAATGCCCCCTGCACCATATTATACCACACACCACAATGCCCTTGATACATTATGCCACACAGTAAAGCTTCTAATTACTTTTAAATTACCTGCTTATTGCTAAGGGTTTTATGTGCTGGGTGTCGTGCTGGTTGCCAGGGGTTTCATGCTCTGGGATCCATGCTGGTTGCCAGGGGTTTCATGCTCTGGGATCCATGCTGGTTGCCAGGGGTTTCATGCTCTGGGATCCATGCTGGTTGCCAGGGGTTTCATGCTCTGGGATCCATGCTGGTTGCCAGGGGTTTCATGCTGTGGAACGGGTGTCATGATCATTGCCAGGGCTGTGTAATGTCAGTTGCCAGGGTTGTGTAGTGCTCGTTGTCAGGGGTGTGCACAGCGCCCGCCAGCATCTCTCTCTCGCCTGCATCTCTCTCCTGCCCGCCGACCACCAGCCTCTCCTGAGTCCTGGTGCTCCTCCTTCTCCCCATCATTTGTACTCTGCTCAGGGGCGGAGTTTTGCATGATGACGCGTTTGCGTCATGACGTCACAACGCAAATGCGCCATTGCGCGAAACTCCGCTCCTCGAGTGGAGTAGTAATGACGAGGAGGAGGGGGAGCACAAGGAGTCACCAAAAGTGCTGCGGTGGGCACCCCATGCGACGGCACGCTTCGTCCGCCGCAAGAAACAGCACTGACGACACCTGTAGCTGTCAAAATCAATAGCTGCAGTTGTCGGAACAGTCAGTACTACATACCGCTCATACATTGCCCTGCATATGGGCATGCTATCTTTTACATAGAGGCGTCGATATAGGCAGGGACGCATAGCATTCTGCCAGCACCGCCACTGTAATACATGGGGTAGACGCGATATCAGTGCATACAATGTGCGCTGATACCACTTCTCCCCCCATATCGCTGCATAATCTGACCCAATGTCCCTGGTTGCCTAATGGCACTAACCTGGTCCTGGCAGCAGCGGGGGTGTATATCCAGCATCATCTTCCAGTTCCTAAGTCATGTGACAAGCCGGCCCAACGCAGACTTCTGAAAAGTGGCTTTCCAGGGAGGCCCTTATGCCTAACCCTAACTCCCACACACAATGCAGCATAGCCCTGACCCCTCCTGGTGCCTAACCCTAGCCCGCCCCCCCCCCCATGCAACCTAATCCCTCATAGTGCCTAACCCTCCCCCTAGTGCCTAACTCTAACCACCACAATGCAACATAACCCTAACCTTCCCAGGGCCTTCATCAGGGCAGGTCGGGTCGTCACACAGCCGCCCCAAAAACGGCCCTGTTTTCCCTGCATCGCCCCTGGAATGGTCCACGAACGCCTTCCGAGCACCTGTGCCTGTCAATCAGGCAGAGGCATTTGCAGTTAATGCGAGCTGATCGCATTAACTGTGCACACAAGCGCAGGACGGGACACGTGCTTGCAAACTGTGCCCCGACCTTAGAAATTGCGGTCGCATCACGGTTGTGTGCAACCTGAATGAGGTCCTTTGTCCTGATTTTGAAAATAGGTTTATTTATTTATTTATTTGATTACCTTTATTGCAGGGTGTGTTGCGCCTGGTTCCCCCCCCCCCCCCCCCCCCCCGGCCCATCTCTATGAGATGCAACCCTTTGTAACGCAGCCCTTAGTCCACTGCCGCAATCAAGAATTCCATTGGCTTCCCCCACGGCTGACTTTACAGCTTGCTGACTGACCTTCATATCACCGGTTACTTTGACGCCACTCTTCATTCTGTATTCAGCTTTTAGGGGGACATTTACTAAGCAGTGATAAGAGTGGAGAAGTTGCCCATGGCAACCAATCAGCACTGAAGTAACATCTGTAATTTGCATACTATAAAATTACACAGAGCTGCTGATTGGTTGATGGGGCAACTTCTCCGCTGGCTCACTTCTCCGCTCTTATCACTGCTTACTAAATGTCCTCTTTAGAGATTTTCTGGGTGAATGTCATCAATTTATTTTACATTCTGATGCTTGAATGTACAATGCTACACGTAAGAATTTATCTCTGTACTTGCCGTGCCCCTCCTAGGCAGGGCCGGTACAAGGTTTCTCGGCACCCTAGGTAAAACGTCAACCTACTGCCCCCAACCAACACCAACGGACACTTCTCAGCTATCCTTATGAAATAAGTTCCACAGCCACCACTTGCAAGTACAACAAGAATGTTTCATTCAGAGACATCCTTTATATTGCTACAGTATATCTAGACTCAATGGCATGTGTGTTTCTGAATTTGTAAATGGCATAATTGATTTCTGAGTGGGGTTAATAGAAGACAATTACATTACTAGATTATGATGGCAACATCTGAAATATGTCGGGGTTAGATGTCTACGTACGTACCTAAGCTTACACTCTGTAACCCAGCAACTGAGAGAATCCCAGTCTCCTGTTCCATGGACCACTGTATAGCTATAGTGGTTTGTGAAGTCATGCCAAATACTCAAATTAAATGAGAAAAGAGCAAACTAAGAACTGAAAGAAAATAAATAGATAAATTAATAAACAAATGTAACAACAGAGAGATAATCCAAGAGATACAGTATCTTGTAACAAACATAACAGCTCGATCTTCCTGTGTCCAATAATCCATGTCATTTCTTGGATAAGACACTAAGGGGGAGATTCAAATGTTTGAGAAGTCAGTTGGGAGTCTGTTTTTTCCTATCTAATAGTCAGGAAAAAACAGACTCCCAACCGACTTTTCAAACATTTGAATCTCCCCCTAAGGGGGAGATGTATGAAGCAGTGACAAAAGTGGAGAAGTGAGCCAGTGGAGAAGTTGCCCACGGCAACCAATCAGCATTGACGTAACATCTATAATTTGCATAGTATAAACATATATACAGAGCAGCTGATTGGGTGCCATGGGCAACTTCTCCACTGGCTCACTTCTCCAACTTTTATCACTGCTTAGTACATGTCCCCCTAAGTTAAATAATATTTATAGAGGATGCAACATTTATCAAACCGCATGATTGGCAGGATGAGGTAATGGCGGGTGTAGAATGGCTGACCGGCGGTCAGCTTACCGACGCCGGGATCCCGGGATCATACCGACGCCGGGATCCCGGCGGGGAGGGGCGAGTGCAGCAAGCCCCTTGCGGGCTCACTGCGCTCGCCACGCTGCGGGCTTGGTGGCGACCTGCGGTCGCCACGGGTTCTATTCCCACTCTATGTGTGTCGTGGACACCCACGAGTGGAAATAGTCCCTGTTGGTCGGCATGCCGACCATCGGGATACTGAGCCGGCGGGATGGTGGAGGAGGTCATGTGACTGTCGGTCAGCAGACCGGCGGTCACATGAATACCACCCGTAATGGCAACCTGTCACAGTTATGATGTGCATTTTATTCTAACTAAAAATATATATGATAGAGGTGGCACCTCCGATTCTGTCAGGGGACAAGTGTGACCTGGTTTTTGGATGATTTGCTGCCTTCTAGGGTTTCCCACGGGGCCTGATTCTGAGTAGCGCGCAATTCCCCAATGTGGCTGCATGCTGTGATTTTTAACAAGCTACAATATGCATTTATCGCGCCTTACAGTACCACTTATATAGCGTCTATGAGTGACTCTGTTTCAGACGCATCTTAGTAGCTTCTCACCAATGGATGAATGGGGACACGCCATTGTTCTACACCAAACATAGGACAGGTGCCTTTACTAGCGATAACAGCTATTCTCACGGCTGGAGGGCTGGGGCAGTGCAGTCGCATCTAACTCTAATTGTAGCCTAACCTTATGACTAACCACAGCCTAACCCTAATCATAGCCTAACCTTATGACTAACCACAGCCAAGTCCTTACCGTAGCCTAACCAAAACCCTATTTGTAGCCTAGTCCTAACTCTAACCATAGTCTGACTGCAGGCTAACCCTAACTGTAGCTTCACACTATCTTTAACCGGAGCCTAACCCTAACCTCAGCCTAACAGAAACCACAGCCTAAATCTAATCATAGCCTAACCTTAACTCTAACCATAGCCTTAGCCTAACTGCAACCTAACCCTAACCATTGCCTAAGCGTAAGTGCAGCCTAACCCTAACTCTAATCATAGCCTAAGCCCAACCACAACCTAACCATAAACCTGTATTTGCAGCCTAACCCTAAACTCAGTCTAACCCTAACCATAGCCTAACCCTAACCACAGCCTAACACTAACCCTATCTGCAGACTGCACCATGTGGGATTGTGTATTAGAGTAAGATAAAAAGGAAGGCTGAGAGCCTTGAGTTGATATCCTTTCGGTGACATCAAGAAGGTTGAACTGCTGTTAACATTTACAGTAAATGCTGTATCCCCCTTGCCAAAAGGAAAGTATTTTTTTTAAACTATTTGAGCAATAAACAACTTGCCTTCAAGACAATGCCTTTCATCTTGCGGCTATCAGGAATGCGACACACACAATTTCATTCTCCTCCTGTTCTAGTTTGAGCCGAGCATCTCCAAGCTCCACCCTCTGCCAGCTATTAAAACAGGGTCTGGTCAATGGTCAGTAAACAGTGGAGGTCAACCTACGCCAGTCAGGAGGTATGGCAGCAGCATATCCTGGTATACACAGCAGCAAGCGGTCTCAGGTGCCGATGGTAGGAGCCTGAGTAAAAATGCTCTTCTCGGTGCTGTGTTGAAGGAACCTGGTGGTTGCAGCAAAATAACCACCCACTGTGGGCAGAGTCAGTAACAGGAGGTTACTGATGGTAAGAGGGTATTCCCTATTGGCCAGGTCCCGTGAGACCCAAAACCCATCTGTGATAGCTTACAGTGGCCCGTGAGGCACGTCTGGTCACAATAGCCTAACTCTAACCTCAGTTTCTCTTACGTCTTAGAGGATACTGGGGTCCACATTAGTACCATGGGGTATAGACGGGTCCACTTGGATCCATGGGCACTTTAAGAACTTGATAGTGTGGGCTGGCTCCTCCCTCTTTGCCCCTCTTACTAGACTCCATTTAGAAAATGTGCCCGGAGGAGCCGGTCACAGCTAGGGGAGCTCCTGAGGAGTTTACTGCATTTATTTTGCTGTTTGGTGTTTGCAGACTGTGCTGTTTGGCAACAGCCTGTCTGCTTCGTGGAACTTAGGGGGGGAACGGCCCAACCTCCTCCAGGGTTAATGGCCCTGTTCCCCGCTGACAGGACACTGAGCTCCTGAGGGTCCTATTCGCAAGCCCCACCACGGCGAGCGTACAGACCCGCAGCACGCCACCACCCCTAACAAAGCCAGAAGACAGAAGAGTGGTGAGTAGACGGCCGGTGTCCCGGTTAGCGGGTCACTGGCTTCAATGGCGGCATAAGGGTATGGAGCGCATCGCTGACAGGCAGGCTGCGCTTCAGGACATGTGGTGCGTGTGTCCCGCTGTGAGGGGCACGCTGAGCCACTAATGGAATACCTACACTGGCAAACTAGCTTACAGGGGTTCTAACCCACTGTTAAGCAAGAAACATACCTCAGCCAGTATAAAAAAACGGGAAAACCGCGTGCCATTACTGGGGCGGGGCTTCACTATGAGCGGATCCAGCAGCTCACCAGCACCATTTTCCCTCTGCAGCTCTACACAGACAGACTGGCAGGGAAGCACAGCCCCTCCTCAAGGACTCCAGCTTGCCTCAGCGGTACCAGTGAGTCATAGCAAAGGGGGGGAGCAGTATTAGTATACTGAGCCTTTATTACAAATGCTTAGTTTGCAACCCAGCTACAATATAATTAGCTATAAGGGCGCTGTGTGGCTGGCTCCATCATACTGTGTCTCCCTAGGGGGCTCTGTGTGGGTTAACTGTGCTTTTAACCTATTCATCACTGTATGTGTGTGTGTGTGTGTGTGTGTGTGTGTGTGTGTGTGTTCTTTTACATTTACTATGTGAAAGGAGTGTGTATCATACACAGCAGAGTGTTTCTCTCAATCTGAGGGATCACTGCAGTGTACTCAGGATAGTACACCTTCTCAGGCTAGTGGATCTGAACCAGTATGGTTGGATTCATTAAAAGGGATGATTTCAAATAAATTATCCCAAAATGAGAAGGAGATGCAATACTTACGGCAATCTGTTGATGATCTGATGAATAGAGATTCAGTGGTCATTCCAGTGGTCTCAGACCCATTGCCATTTGTCCACAGAAGCATACCCTGGCCCAAATCATGCAGGCTGATACCGATGATGATGTATCAGACCCAGAGGAGGGTGAGGTGGACTCGAGAGGGGGGGATGCAGCTTTGTCACAGGGAATACAGGCCCTGATAGAAGCTTATAGAGACGTCCTGCACATTCCTGATAAGGTATCAGGACGAGGAGGAGGAGGAATCTTATGTTAATGTGGAAAAGAAATCCTCAGCTACTTTCCCTGCATCTAAGGAATTACATTCCCTATTTGAAACAACTTGGGTAAATCCTGACAAGAAGTTTCAGGTCCCAAAACGGTTACTCACATCCTTCCCGTTTCCTCAGGATGATAGGAAAAAATGGGAAAACCCACCGATAGTTGACGCATCGGTTTCTAGGCTGTCTCGTAAGATAGTTTTACCTGTTCCTGGGGCAGCTTCTTTGAAGGATACTGCAGACCGCAAGATTGAGACCACTCTCAAATCTCTGTACACAGTGGCGGGGGTGGCCCAGATACCAACTATAGCTTGTGCATGGATCTCTAGGGCCATTGCAAAATGGTCAGGTAATCTAATTGACGGATTAGATTCCTTATCCAGGGGGGAGATAATTTTACTCCTACAACATATACAGTATTCTGCTAACTTTATGGTGGAGGCCATAAAGGAAATTGGTTTACTCAATGCATGCTCCACTGCCATGGCAGTGTCAGCACGCAGGGGCTTGTGGCAATGCCAGAGGACTGTGGACGCGGATTCCAGGAAAGGCGTGGAAAGCCCTTTTTGGAGATGAACTGGATACGTGGATATCCAAGGCTACGGCGGGTAAGTCTACATACCTTCCTTCCGCAGCTTTCCCGGCTAGAAAATCCTACACTGCTCCAACTCTGCAGTCCTTTCGGACAGCAAAGTTTAAAAACAAAACCAAAGATTCTTCTACGGCCTTTAAAGGCAATAGAGGTAAACCCAGAAAACCAGCAACTGCAGGTTCACAGGAACAAACCCCGGTTCTGCTTCCTCTAAGCCTTCAGCATGATGGTGGGAGCCCGTTTGAGACTCTTCAGTCACATATGGGCAACGTCATGCCAGGATCCCTGGGTCAAAGATCTTATAGCCCAGTTTCAGGAACTCCCACCTCACAGATTCTTCAAATCAGGCTTACCAGCTTCTCAAGAAGCAAGTATGACTTTAAAGAAAGCAATTCTAAAACTGGTACAGACTCAGGTCATTGTTCCAGTTCCACTTCAGCTACAAGGTCCCCTAGGGTTATTATTCCAACCTGTTTGTAGTTCCGAGACCGGACGGTTTGGTAAGGCCCATTTTAAATCTCAAGTCGTTAAACCCGTACTTACGGGTGTTCAAGTTCAAGATGGAGTCTCTGAGAGCGGTGATCTCAGGTCTAGGGGAAGGGGAATTCTTGGTGTCTCTGGATATTAAGGATGCGTATCTTCATATTCAGATTTGGCCGCCTCATCAAGCTTATCTAAGGTTTACCTTACAGGACTGTCACTACCAGTTCCAGGCCCTGCCATTTGGCCCCTCTACGGCACCGAGGGTGGTCACCAAGGTAACGGCAGAGATGATGTTTCTCCTCCGCAAACAGGGAGTGAACATAATACCATACCTGGACGATCTGCTGATAAAAGCACCATCCAGGGAGAGGTTGTTAGACAACATTGCCCTCTCAACCCGACTGCTCCAGGATCACGGGTGGATTCTGAACCTACCAAAATCTCATCTGGAACTCGTTCCTGGGGATGATACTGGATACGGAGGCACAGAAGGTGTTCTTTCCGTTGGAAAAGGCATTGGTGATCCAGTCGATGGTGCGGGATGTTCTAAGACAAACCCGGATATCGGTGCATCTATACATTTGCCTTCTGGGGAAGATGGTGGCAGCTTACAGGGCGCTGCAGTACGGAAGGTTTCACGCAAGGCCCTTCCAGCTGGATCTGTTGGACAAATGGTCTGGATTGCATCTTTACATGCACCAGAGGATCCGTCTGTCACCAAAAGCCAGGATTTCTCTTCGGTGGTGGCTTCAGACTTCTCACCTGACTGAAGGCCTGAGGTTTGGAATTCAAAATTGGATTCTGCTAACCACAGATGAAAGCCTCAGGGGTTGGGGAGCAGTCACCCGGGGGGAACAGTTCCAAGGCAGATGGTTAAGTCAGGAAGCCATTCTTCCGATCAACATTCTGGAATTATGGGCCATATACAAGGCCCTTCTACAGGCATCGCATCTTCTTCAAGATCAAGCCATTCAGGTTCAGTTGGACAATGTGACGGCAGTAACGTATATAAACTGACAGGGCGGAATGAAGAGCAGGGCAGCAATGTCAGAGGTAACAAGGATTCTCCTCTGGGCAGAAAGACACGCTCTGGCGTTGTCCGTGATCTTCATTCCGGGAGTAGACAACTGAGAAGCAGACACGACCTCCACCCAGGAGAGTGAGGCCTTCACCCGGAGGTGTTCGGGTGCTTGACACATCAGTGGGGAATTCCACAAATCGACATGATGACCTCTCGTCTCAACAAGAAGCTCAAGCAGTATTGTTCCAGGTCGAGGGACCCACAAGTGGTGGTGGATGCTCTAGTGACTCTGTGGGTCTACCGGATGGTGTACATGTTTCCACCACTCCCATTGATCCCAAAAATTCTCAAAAGAATAAAAATGGAAAAGGTTCAAGCAATTATCATTGCTCCGGACTGGCCAAGAAGTGTCTGGTATGCGGATCTACTGGAGATGCTCCTAGAGAACCCATGGCATCTACCTCTTCACGAGGACCTTCTCCAACAGGGGCCATTCGTCTATCAAGACTTACCGTGGCTACGTTTGACGCCATGGAGGTTGAGTGTCAAATTCTAGCCTGGAAGAGGATCACAGATAGGGTTTTTCCAACCCTGATACAAGCCAGAAAGGGGTTAAAGTCTAAACATTATCACCGTATTTGGAAAAAATATGTCTCTTAGTGTGAGAACAGGAAATTTCCTGCAAGGGAATTTCATCTGGGACGTTTTCTCCTTTTTCTGCAGTCATGTGGGGATGTGGGCCTACGTTTGGGCTCCATAAAAGTCCAGATTTCGGCCTTATCCATTTTCTTCCAGAAACAATTGGCTTCTCTCCCTGAGGTTTAGACATTTTTGATGAGGGTTCTGCACATCCAACCGCCCTTTGTGACTCCTACAGCACCTTGGGATCTCAACGTGGTGTTGCAGTTCCTGCAATCGGAATGGTTTGAGCTTTTACAGGACGTAGACGTCAAGTTTCTTATGTGGAAGGCCGTCACGCTGTTGGCCTTGGCTTCTGCGAGTTGTGTGTCGGAGCTGGGGGCGTTGTCTCACAAAAGCCCCTATTTGATTTTTCATGAAGATAAGGCTGAACTCGGATCTCATCAGCAATTTCTTCCAAAGGTGGTATCTGCGTTTCATATCAACCAACCTAGTGTGGTCCGGTGGTTACCGACACCTCTGCTACTTCAAAGTCCTTGGATGTGGTGAGGACTTTGAAGATCTATGTGAAGCAGACAGCTCGTCACAGAAAATCTGACTCGCTGTTTGTTCTCTATGATCCCAATAAAATTGGGTGTCCTGCTTCAAAGCAGACAATTGCATGTTGGATCAGGCTTACTATCCAGCATGCTTATTCCACGGCAGGTTTGTCATGTCCAAATCTGTACAGGCCCACTCTACTAGGTCAGTGGGTTCTTCCTGGGTGGCTGCCCGGGGTGTCTCGGCTTTATAGCTCTGCCGAGCAACTACTTGGCCAGGTTCGAATACATTTGCTAAGTTCAATACTTTGGCCTCTGAGAACCTTCAGTTTTGTCAATCAGTTCTGCAGGAACCTCAGCACTCTCCCACCTGGTTTGGGAGCTTTGGTACATCCCCATGGTACTAATGTGGACCCCAGTATCCTCTAGGACGTAATAGAAAATAGGATTTTAATTACCTACCGGTAAATCCTTTTCTCGTAGTCCGTAGAGGATACTGGGCACCAACCAAATGCTTTGTTTCTTCCTGCAGTGTACTTAGTTAAGTATTGTTGGTTCAGCGGTTGGTGTTTCTGGTTTGAAGTTTGGTTAGCTTGGCTTTCCTCTAGTTTGTGTGTGCTGGTTCGAAATCTCCCCACTATCCTTTAAATTATCCTTCTCTCAAAGTATATCCATCTCCTCGGGCACAGTTTCCTAGACTGAGTCTGCTAGGAGGGGCATAGAGGGAGGATCCAGCCCACACTATCAAGTTCTTAAAGTGCCCATGGCTCCTAGTGGACCCGTCTATACCCCCATGGTACTAATGTGGACCCCAGTATCCTCTACGGACTACGAGAAAAGGATTTACCGGTAGGTAATTAAAATCCTATTTTTACCCTACCCTAACCGCAACCCAACCCTAGCAATATTCCTAACTCTAACACTAGAGTGGACTGTCGAAATTGTGCGTGTCGACAATGGTGACATCTAGACCATGTTGCCATTATTTGAATCTCTACATTATGACTACATACCGTTCAGCAACAATGAGCCACTCGTAATAGCATACCTCGGCAATCTGCTGTATCACACAGGTCCTCCAGAGGTGCTGCCATGCCCCATCCCAGCATCTTACCTGCTGTAGTGTGTTGGTATGGTGGCATCTTCTCTTGAAGGGAGTGCAGTGCTGGCTTCAAACCTCATATCCTAATGTCACATTTCTTACATGGAAGAACAACCGCTGGCAGCTTTACAGTAAGAAACCAACCATTACTGCACTTCCATATCAGCGAGCGGTGCTCAGTGAGGGTGAGCGTGGGGGCCATAACTCAGTGTTTCAGGTGCCCAATAAACTCTACACGTCAAGACGATGACTGGTTCTCCTAGTGGTAGTGCCAGTGCAGTAATTACCTCTGTGATCAACAATTCACGTTCTTTTGAATGCCTCCCTATATTGGCAATCGATCGCTGGCTTATTGATGGGAAGTTTGATGTGCGTAGATTATGTCCCTGCCATTGAAGATCGTAGGGGAGATGTATCAAGCCTTGGAGAGATAAAGTGGAGAATTGTCTTCTCAGAGGGAAATGCAGAAGAAGCTCATAGCTGTAATTCAGACCTGATCGCTAGGCTGCATTTTTGTACATCCTGCGATCAGGTCTGAACTGCGCATGCGTATGCACCGCAATGCGCAGGCGTGTCGGTCCGCAGTGACTGGGAGCACCAGGCAGCGACGGGTTGTGCGAGAAAAGCGATCGCACGGGTGATCGCAAGGTGACTGACCGGAAGAGGCCGTTTGTGGGTGGCAGCTGACCGTTTTCAGGGAGTGTCCGGAGAAACGCAGGAGTGTCCAGCCGTTTGGAGGGAGGGTTTATGACGTCGGCTCCGGCCCCGATCATCGCACTGGAAGAGTAAGTCCTGGGCTGTGCAGTTGTGCAGCTCTCTGCATATGCAATCGCACCCCTGCACAGCGAATCCCCTCTTCCCCCTATAGGCGGCGATACCTGATCGCAGCGATGCAAAAAACGCACCCTAGCGATCAGATCTGAATTAGGCCCGTAGGCTTCTGTTGGGTCTCACCATCTAAAGTATCGCATTCCGCAGCTTGGTACATACGGGAATGCAGTTAAATCTCAGAATTTTCAGAGTTTTGCCGGCATTTTTTACCTTAGGCCAGTGGTTTCCAAACTTTTTTGAATCACGGCGCCCTAGAATATCAGAATTTTTTTCACGGCACCCCTAGGCCAAAAATTTCTTATTGAGAAATTTAGAAAGCAATATTACATTAAGTAGATCACGTTTATATGTCATCCTTAGGGTCAGTTGTGTGGTGAGGGACAAGATTTGCTTCTGTTTGGCCACATATCTTATGATTGGCTGCCACCAGCACTGGGTTTGCCTATTATATTGACCATGGATAATTTGAATTGGTCCTGGGCCACCTACCCAGGGCACCCCTGCAAGTGTCTCGAGGCACCCCAGGGAGCCACGGCACACTGTTTGGGAACCTCTGCCTTAGTACATCTCATCCTTGATACATCTCCCCTTATGTAACAAACATCTCAAAACAGCAGCAGATTTTGAAAAACATCTGTGAATGATTCATCTATGTTTGTAAGTGCGGCTGGGAACATTATATATAAAGCTGCTTACATTTCAGGTTAGCGGTTCTTTAGAAATGTCAGTTTAATGACTTATTTAATAGACTATGACCCAGAGATGTCTGTCTCCTGTTATCTTTGTAGCTTGCAGAATAAATATGCATGCCGCAATACATAAACAGGGTGTTGTGTCTGTCAGACGACATTTGTAAACAAAGGGCAGTATCATTGTCTTATTTTTATCTGAGTGGGAGAATTATAATGAGCATGAATTGTTCCCGGCAGTAATGGACATCTTGGTGCCTGAGAAAGTCAAACGTTAACCGCTGTGCTGCGCTCCACCTGCATATGGCAGGCTTCTCCTGTCGCGGCTGCCGCAGATGGCTGGCCATATAATAAGATGTAAGGAAGAATGACATAACTGAGATGAGAAAATCTGATTTAGATGCTGTGGCAATAATGATTTCTCTCCGTGGGTCTAGGAAGCTGGAGAGCAGGATACAGCCGAAAATGCAACTTTATGATCTGTTTCATATTGTTCTCACAGTATTTATAAGACACCTTCCTTTTCTTTTCTCCCTTCCCCTCAATAAATATAAATGTCACCGGTATAAATAAGGCAGATTAGGGCTTCCTGACCTTTTCTAACAAAGGCTTGTCGCCTCCACTAAAGCGGTTTACGGCGAGCTGGTGCATTAACCCTTCCCGTGCCTGACAGTAGATGGGCTCTTTGACGTTTCCGCCTCTGCTCTCTGACAGGATTAATAAGGTTTATAAAAGTTCTTCATATTATACAGAGTTACAAGGACAAAAAACTAAATTTCTAACCACAGGCAATGGTATTCTCTTCTGCGCACCGCTAAAACATTTGTCACGTGGTATCGTGTTTGCTGAGTGTGCATAGTGCAAAGGAAGATACAATTTGTGTAAGAGGAATTATTTGGGTTTTTGAGAGAATGCAACAAAAAAGCTGAATGACTTTTTTACTTTCATACTTTACCATCTTAACAATATCTGACTGGGCCTCATTCCGATTTGTATGGAATTACACAGCCGCAGGGAAACGGCTGTGCAATTCCGTACAAATACAATGCAAATGCAGCACGAGCAGACCCGGATTAATGCGAGGGCGCAGGAGACACTGTACTCCGGGCCCCCAGCCGAAGCACACTGACATCACTGGCTCTCCCTCTTGTGCAGCAGCAGAAAGAAGCAGAATAGCACAGAACTTTCTGACCAAAGGGGAGCTTATAAGGGTTGATTGGAGCTATTTTTAAGATGTCTTTGTTCCACTGCAAGACAACTTTTCATAAAATTTAACTCAATTATGTGGAGCTTTAAACCGTACCCAGGCCTTATTAAACAACTATTTTAAATCTAATATACACTAGTGATGAGCGGGTTCGGTTCCTCGGAATCCGAACCCCCCCCGAACTTCACCCATTTTAAACGGTTCCGAGGCAGACTCTGATCCTCCCGCTTGCTCCGTTAACCCGAGCGCGCACGAACGTCATCATCCCGCTGTCGGATTCTCGCGAGATTCGTATTCTATATAAGGAGCCGCGCGTCGCTGCCATTTTCACTCGTGCATTGGAGATGATAGGGAGAGGACGTGCAGCGTTCTCTCAGTTTCTGTGTTCAGTGTGCTGCAAATATCTGTGCTCAGTGTGCTGCAAATATCTGTGCTCAGTGTGCTTGCAAATATCTGTGCTCAGTGTGCTGAAAATATCTACGTTCTCTGCCTGAAAAACGCTCCATATCTGTGCTGCACTGTAGTATATAGTAGCAGGACAGTGCAGAATTTTGCTGACCAGTGACCACCAGTATTATATAGCAGTACGGTAAAGTAGTCCACTGCTCTACCTACCACTGTGTCGTCAAGTATACTATCCATCCATACCTGTGGTGCATTTTAGTTGTGCACAGTATATATAGTAGGAGGACAGTGCAGAATTTTGCTGACCACCAGTATATAATATATAGCAGTACGGTACAGTAGGCCACTGCTCTACCTACTTCTGTGTCATCAAGTATACTATCCATTCATACCTGTGGTGCATTTTAGTTGTGCGCAGTATATATAGTAGGAGGACAGTGCAAAATTTTGCTGGCCACCAGTATATAATATATAGCAGTACGGTACTGTCAAAGTCGAAAAATATTGCAATACACACACCACATGCAAACACCACACAGATGGCATCCATGCATGTACTCAGTCTGCCGTGCGTGCGCATACTCACAAATTGCGTACAATCGCCTCCCACGGGAGTGCGCGTACGGGCATGGTATAAGCAATTACAGAAAGATTCTTACTTGCGATGGAAAATGATTACAGACACATGCCACAGTTCCCAGCCTGTGTCGAGTCACTGTTCACACACACACTAATCTAACCAAACATGCACATCCTTCCAACACAATGTCTTGTTCACTCCAATGTTTGAACAGACCCCCTGGTCTGTGAAGAAAGACAAACACAAACCGAACAAGTCATCGTTTGGTGGGAGCCAGAACAATGGGAGACAAATATCCCAATAGATACACACAAGCCGGCGGTTGCAAATTATTAACTACTGGCAGCCTGCAGTCTAGAAAAACCTTTGAAAGATAGATATAATAGTAGGGAAACACTTATGAATATATATATATATATATATATATATATATATATATATTTATTTGTGTGTATCTTGAGAATGGTTGGTCATTTCATGTGTAGGATCATGTTGCCTGGAGATAACATAACAAAGTAACCTAATGAACATGGAAATATCTGTCACACATTACATATTTCCCAAACTTAGTACACACATTACACATAGTCTCCCCTTTCCCCTCATGCAACTTTTACTTATTTACAAGGCACAACAAGGGAATTATACACCTTTACAGTATGCGAGGGGACAGTAACTGATCAGAGCATCATGCATGGTATCTACGTGTTTGGATAATTATGAGTAATAATCCGGTGTTGGTTTGGAGAAGATCGCATGTCGTTGCAAATAGTTATTTGCAAAGGCAGATTAAAGGTATATTTGTGTTTATTATGTACTTGGTATGCGGTGGAAATCCAGAGCTGACCAGCTGTACACACCCCTGGATCAAGGCATCGCCCATCTCTTCAAACCAACCAATGACCTACCTCTCTTGTACTGTAAACGACCATCCCTCCAACCAATCAGTGGAGAGCATACAACCCCATTGTATTGTATTTTGGGCAAGGGTATATAAACCTTGCACCTGGGCCGGTCACTCTCTCTCTCTGCTTTTAAAGACTCATAGGTCGTCTCCCCAGATGACTGGGGACTGGATCCGGGTGGCGCAAGCGACAAAGCGTACGTATCATTGGGTGTGACTCTCTCTCTGTGATTGAATTGTAAGGTGTTGTACCATTTATATTGTAACTTATTGTAATCCCCTTTTTCAAATATATTATTACTTGTTGCTGCTTTGGACCACAACTTACAATCAAATACTGGTGTCGCATTCAGTTTCTGTTGAGCGTTTGTATAGTGTAATGGCCACACCTAGAGCTGCCTCGTGCTCTCAGCGTGTCGGTCTGTGTGCATGCACTGAGTGTAAGCTGCACGGCTATTCCGGCGTGTGTACGCAAAGTGCATGCACAGTACGGGACTGTGTACGCTAACTGGGGACAGAGTACGAAGGTAAAGGATTTATTACAGCGGCCGCAGCGGCTTCAGTTACAGTGTGCAATATGGGTTAGTGGCTGCTTTCCAAGAAGTCTATCGCACTTCTCAGTACAGTAGTCCACTGCTCTACCTACCTCTGTGTTGTCAAGTATACTATCCATCCATACCTGTGGTGCATTTTAGTTGTGCGCAGTATATATAGTAGGAGGACAGTGCAGAATTTTGCTGACCACCAGTATATAATATATAGCAGTACGGTACAGTAGGCCACTGCTCTACCTACCTCTGTGTCGTCAAGTATACTATCCATCCATACCTGTGGTGCATTTTAGTTGTGCGCAGTATATATAGTAGGAGGACAGTGCAGAATTTTGCTGACCACCAGTATATAATATATAGCAGTACGGTACAGTAGGCCACTGCTCTACCTACCTCTGTGTCGTCAAGTATACTATCCATCCATACCTGTGGTGCATTTTAGTTGTGCGCAGTATATATAGTAGGAGGACAGTGCAGAATTTTGCTTACCACCAGTATATAATATATAGCAGTACGGTACAGTAGGCCACTGCTCTACCTACCTCTGTGTCGTCAAGTATACTATCCATCCATACCTGTGGTGCATTTTAGTTGTGCGCAGTATATATAGTAGGAGGACAGTGCAGAATTTAGCTGACCACCAGTATATAATATATAGCAGTACGGTACAGTAGGCCACTGCTCTACCTACCTCTGTGTCATCAAGTATACTATCCATCCATACCTGTGGTGCATTTTAGTTGTGTGCAGTATATATAGTAGGAGGACTGAGCAGAATTTTGCTGACCACCAGTATATAATATATAGCAGTACGGTACAGTAGGCCACTGCTCTACCTACCTCTTTGTCGTCAAGTATACTATCCATCCATACCTGTGGTGCATTTTAGTTGTGTGCAGTATATATAGTAGGAGGACAGTGCAGAATTTTGCTGACCACCAGTATATAATATATAGCAGTACGGTACAGTAGGCCACTGCTCTACCTACCTCTGTGTCGTCAAGTATACTATCCATCCATACCTGTGGTGCATTTTAGTTGTGCGCAGTATATATAGTAGGAGGACAGTGCAGAATTTTGCTGACCACCGGTATATAATATATAGCAGTACGGTACAGTAGGCCACTGCTCTACCTACCTCTGTGTCGTCAAGTATACTATCCATCCATACCTGTGGTGCATTTTAGTTGTGCGCAGTATATATAGTAGGAGGACAGTGCAGAATTTTGCTGTCCACCAGTATATAATATATAGCAGTACGGTACAGTAGGCCACTGCTCTACCTACCTCTGTGTCGTCAAGTATACTATCCATCCATACCTGTGGTGCATTTTAGTTGTGCGCAGTATATATAGTAGGAGGACAGTGCAGAATTTTGCTGACCACCAGTATATAATATATAGCAGTACGGTACAGTAGGCCATTGCTATTGATAAATTACTGGCATATAATTCCACACATTAAAAACTGGAGAACAAAAATTTGGAGGGTAAAATAGGGAAAGATCAAGATCCACTTCCACCTTGTGCTGAAGCTGCTGCCACTAGTCATGGCCGAGACGATGAAATGCCATCAACGTCGTCTGCCAAGGCCGATGCCCAATGTCATAGTAGAGAGCATGTAAAATCCAAAAAACAAAAGTTCAGTCAAATGACCCAAAAATCTAAATTAAAAGCATCTGATGAGAAGCGTAAACTTGCCAATATGCCATTTACGACACGGAGTGGCAAGGAACGACTGAGGCCCTGGCATATGTTCATGGCTAGTGGTTCAGATTCACATGAGGATGGAAGCACTCATCCTCTCGCTAGAAAAATGAAAAGACTTAAGCTGGCAAAAGCACAGCAAAGAACTGTGCGTTCTTCTAAATCACAAATCCCCAAGGAGAGTCCAATTGTGTCGGTTGCGATGCCTGACCTTCCCAACACTGGACGGGAAGAGGTGGCGCCTTCCACCATTTTCACGCCCCCTGCAAGTGCTGGAAGGAGCACCCACAGTCCAGTTCCTGATAGTCAAATTGAAGATGTCACTGTTGAAGTACACCAGGATGAGGATATGGGTGTTGCTAGCGCTGAGGAGGAAATTGACAAGGAGGATTCTGATGGTGAGGTGGTTTGTTTAAGTCAGGCACCCGGGGAGACACCTGTTGTCCGTGGGACGAATATGGCCATTGACATGCCTGGTCAAATTACAAAAAAAAATCACCTTGTCGGTGTGAAATTATTTTAACAGAAATGCAGACAACATTTGTCAAGCTGTGTGTTGCCTTTGTCAAGCTGTAATAAGTAGGGGTAAGGACGTTAACCACTTAGGAACATCCTCCCTTATACGTCACCTGGAGCGCATTCATCAGACGTCATTGACAAGTTCAAAAACTTTGGGTGACAGCGGAAGCAGTCCACTGACAACTTAATCCCTTCCTCTTGTAAACAAGCTCCTGCAAACCACACCACCAACTCCCTCAGTGTCAATTTCCTCCTTAGACAGGAAAGCCAATAGTCCTGCAGGCCATGTCACTGTCAAGTCTGACGAGTCCTCTCCTGCCTGGGATTCCTCCGATGCATCCTTGAGTGTAACGCCTACTGCTGCTGGCGCTGCTGTTGTTGCTGCTGGGAGTCGATCGTCATCCCAGAGGGGAAGTCGGAAGACCACTTGTACTACTTCCAGTAAGTAATTGACCGTCCAACAGTCCTTTGCGAGGAAGATGAAATATCACAGCAGTCATCCTGCTGCAAAGCGGATAACTCAGGCCTTGGCAGCCTGGGTTGTGTTAAACGTGTTTCCGGTATCCACCGTTAATTCACAGGGAACTATAGAATTGATTGAGGTGCTGTGTCCCCGGTACCAAATGTCATCTAGGTTCCATTTCTCTAGGCAGGCGATACCGAGAATGTACACAGACGTCAGAAAAAGAGTCACCAGTGTCCTAAAAAAATGCAGTTGTACCCAATGTCCAATTAACCACGGACATGTGGACAAGTGGAGCAGGGCAGACTCAGGACTATATGACTGTGACAGCCCACTGGGTAGATGTATTGCCTCCTGCAGCAAGAACAGCAGCGGCGGCACCAGTAGCAGCATATCGCAAACGCCAACTCGTTCCTAGGCAGGCTACGCTTTGTATCACCGCTTTCCATAAGAGGCACACAGCTGACAACCTCTTACGGAAACTGAGGAACATCATCGCAGAATGGATTACCCCAATTGGACTCTCCTGGGGATTTGTGACATCAGACAATGCCACCAATATTGTGCGTGCATTACATGTGGGCAAATTCCAGCACGTCCCATGTATTGCACATACAGTACATTGAATTTGGTGGTGCAGAATTATTTAAAAAACGACAGGGGCGTGCAAGAGATGCTGTCGGTGGCCCAAAGAATTGCGGGCCACTTTCGGCATTCAGCCACCGCGTGCCGAAGACTGGAGCACCAGCAAACACTCCTGAACCTGCCCCGCCATCATCTGAAGCAAGAGGTGGTAACGAGGTGGAATTCAACCCTGTATATGCTTCAGAGGATGGAGGAGCAGCAAAAGGCCATTCAAGCCTATACATCTGCCTACGATATAGGCAAAGGAGGGGGAATGCACCTGACTCAAGCGCAGTTGAGAATGATTTCAATGTTGTGCAAGATTCTGCAACCCTTTGAACTTGCCACACGTGAAGTCAGTTCAGACACTGCCAGCCTGAGTCAGGTCATTCCCCTCATCAGGCTTTTGCAGAAGAAGCTGGAGACATTGAAGGAGGAGCTAAAACAGAGCGATTCCGCTAGGCATGTGGGACTTGTGGATGGAGCCCTTAATTTGCTTAACCAGGATTCCCCTGTAGTCAATCTGTTGAAATCAGAGCACTACATTTTGGCCACCGTGCTCGATCCTAGATTTAAAACCTACGTTGTATCTCTCTTTCCAGCAGACACAAGTCTGCAGAGGTTCAAAGACCTGCTGGTGAGAAAATTGTCAAGTCAAGCGGAACGTGACCTGTCAACAGCTCCTCCTTCACATTCTCCCGCAACTGGGGCTGCGAGGAAAAGGCTAAGAATTCCGAGCCCACCCGCTGGCGGTGATGCAGGGCAGTCTGGAGCGAGTGCTGACATCTGATCCGGACTGAAGGACCTGCCAATGATTACTGACATGTCGTCTACTGTCACTGCATATGATTCTGTCACCATTGAAAGAATGGTGGAGGATTATATGAGTGACCGCATCCAAGTAGGCACGTCAGACAGTCCGTGCGTATACTGGCAGGAAAAAGAGGCAATTTGGAGGCCCTTGCAGAAACTGGCTGTATTTTACCTAAGTTGTCCCCCCTCCAGTGTGTACTCCAAAAGAGTGTTTAGTGCAGCCGCTCACCTTGTCAGCAATCGGCGTACGAGGTTATGTCCAGAAAATGTGGAGAAGATGATGTTCATCAAAATGAATTATAATCAATTCCTCCGTGGAGACATTCACCAGCAATTGCCTCCAGAAAGTAGACAGGGACCTGAGATGGTGGATTCCAGTGGGGACGAATTAATAATCTGTGAGGAGGGGGATGTACACAGTGAAAGGGGTGAGGAATCGGAGTATGAGGAGGAGGTGGACATCTTGCCTCTGTAGAGCCAGTTTGTGCAAGGAGAGATTGATTGCTTCTTTTTTGGTGGGGGCCCAGACCAACCAGTCATTTCAGTCACAGTCGTGTGGCAGACCCTGTTGCTGAAATGATGGGTTTGTTAAAGTGTCCTGTTTATACAACATAAGGGTGGGTGGGAGGGCCCAAGGACAATTCCATTTTGCATCTCTTTTTTCTTTAATTAATCATTGCATCATGTGCTGTTTGGGGACTATTTTTTGAAGTGCCATCTTGTCTGACACTGTAGTGCCACTCCTAGATGGGCCAGGTGTTTCTGTCGGACACTTGGGTCGCTTAGCTTAGCCATCCAGCGACCTTGGTGCACCTCTTTTTTTCTTTGCATCATGTGCTGTTTGGGGACTATTTTTGAAATCTGCCATCCTGTCTGACACTGCAGTGCCACTCCTAGATGGGCCAGGTGTTTGTGTCGGCCACTTGGGTCGCTTAGCTTAGTCACACAGCTACCTCATTGCACCTCTTTTTTTCTTTGCATCATGTGCTGTTTGAGGACTATTTTTTAAATCTGCCATCCTGTCTGACACTGCAGTGCCACTCCTAGATGGGCCAGATGTTTGTGTCGGCCACTTGGGTCGCTTAGCTTAGCCATCCAGCGACCTTGGTGCACCTCTTTTTTTCTTTGCATCATGTGCTGTTTGGGGACTATTTTTTAAATCGGCCATCCTGTGTGACACTGCAGTGCCACTCCTAGGTGGGACAGGTGTTTGTGTCGGCCACTTGGGTCGCTTAGCTTATGTGATGTTAGTGTATTAGAATGCTTAATATTTGTAGACACTCCCTTACTAACATGTGTAAGCCTGAATCTTCAGTGATGTTCCCTAGGACCAGGGGGATGCTGGGAAGTGGGTGGTCCAGTGTGCAGTGTGCCTGTAGTTGGTGATGGAATAAAGCAGCACAGCAGTGAACTCACATGTCTCTGTGTCCTGATGACTGGATTTACAAACATATGAACAAAACATGGTGTCAGAAGAAGTTTAACTTGGACTGCTAGTGCTCTCAGAGTGTGAAAGAATCCTGCAGCAGTCTGTGGCTGTGATACTCAGTGTCTGCAAAACCTGCCGTGTGCTCCTCTCTTCAAACAGTGAGTAACCATGGATAAACTGGCTCCTCCAACCGGCATGCTGATGTCTGGTAACTTGTCTGAAAACTGGAAAAGATTTAAGCAAAGGTTTAATATATATCTTGCTGATTGTGGAGCTGATACAGAGGCTGACAAAACAAAGGCATCCATTTTCCTCAATGTGATAGGAGAGGATGTGCTGGACATTTATAATAGTTTTCAGTTTGATGAGGGGCAGTATATGGTGCTATCTTCTATAATGCAAAAGTTTGAAGGTTACTTTGTGCCAAGGAAAAATATAATATATGAAAGATATAAGTTTTTCACATGTGATCAGAAGTCTGTAGATGGATTTGATCAGTATGTTACAGAGCTGCAATCACTCAGTAAAACCTGTGAGTTTGGTGATTTAAAGGATTCACTGATTAGAGATTGTATTGTCTGTGGAATACCTGATAATGGACTCAGAGAGAGACTGCTGAGAGAGCAAGACCTAACACTAGACAAGGCAGTGACTATGTGTAGATCTGCAGAAATAACTAGGTTTCAAGCCAAAACGTTACACAAGGACGCTGATGGCGCTGTCTATGTAGTGCAGAACACAGAGCTAAGCAAACCTCTATTCTCAAGAATGAAGCAGTCTAAGCCACAGTCTAATAATGAAATGTGTAGTAGATGTGGAAATGCTCACAATCCTAAAATGTGCCTGGCTTATGGTAAAACCTGCATGAAATGTGGTAGACTTAATCACTTTGCCAAATGGTGTAAAATGAAAAGTGAAACAACCAATGTGCATGCTGTTAAACAAACAGAGGAATTCTTTGTGGATTGCATTGAACTTTGCAGTGCAGATAAGAAAGAAGGAATTGTCCCTTTAACTGTGAACGAGATTGTCATTCCCTATAAGCTTGATACTGGCGCGCAGGTGAATTTAATATAATTTCAAGACTATAAGACTTTTAGAGTAAAACCTAAAATTCATCCAGCCAAAGTGAAAGTTACAGGGTACACTGGGGAGGAAATTCCTGTGAAAGGTACATGCTTAGTGACACTGAAATATAAGGGACAACATTTTAAAACATCTCTACTGATTGTGGATAAAAATGTGCAACCGATTCTAGGGTTAAGTTCCTGTGAGAAACTAAGCTTGCTAAAGAAAGTTTTTATAGTGACATCACAAGTAGAAGATGACTTCAAATCGATGTTTACAGAATACAGATACTTGTTTGAAGGTCTAGGTTGTTTCCCTGGAGAGCATAAAATAAATACAGACACGCAAGTTTCTTCAGTGATACACCCCTGTAGAAAAGTGCCGTTTGCGCTGAGAGAAAAACTTGAAATAGATCATTACTGAGCAACCAGTGCTAAAATTCTTTGATCCTGTGAAAAGAATAAGAATTTCAGCAGATGCTTCGCAATTTGGCCTAGGCTCAGTGCTGTTACAAGAACATAAGGATTCATGGCAACCAGTAATTTATGCATCAAGAGCACTGACAAGTGCTAAAACAAGGTATGCTCAGATAGAAAAAGAACTTCTAGCAATCACATATGCATGTGAGCGATTTCATCAGTTTGTGTATGGTCAAACATTTACAGTGGAAACTGACCACAAGCCATTGGTAGCTATCATGACTAAATCATTACATGACTGTCCCATGAGAATTCAACGAATGCTTATCAGACTACAGAAATATGATGTACACTTGCTGTACTGTCCCGGCAAATACATGTACATTGCTGATACACTTTCTCATGCTGTGGACAAAAGTGAAGGTTCCAAAAGTCTGATGGATGAAGAGATAGAAGCCTATGTTAATTTGATCGTAGCTTCTCTACCAGTGTCTCTTGCAAGACAAGAACAGATTAGGAAAGAAACTGAGACAGATGACACAATGAAAGTGTTGAAAGATATCATTCTGAAAGGTTGGCCACCAGAAAAACATGCGTGCCCGCTGTCTGTCCATGATTATTGGATGTACCACAGTGACCTTACAGTTGTCGATGGTATTATTTACAAAGGCAATAGGTTTGTCATACCTGCACGACTAAGAAAAACTATGCTGTGCAAGATACATGAAGGCCAGTTAGGAGAAGAAAAATGTAAGTAGAGAGCGCGTGACGTTATGTATTGGCCAAGAATGAACCAAGACATAGCACAGACTGCAGCTACATGTGAATTATGTCTTCCGTATAGAACGAAACAACAAGTCGAGCCACTGAGTCCTCATGCAGTGCCAGAGAGACCGTACCAGAAAGTTGGCGCAGATTTGTTTGATTGTAATGGGAAAACATACATTGTTGTGACTGATTATTTCTCTAACTACCCTGAGGTGAAGACACTACATACAACTACTAGTAAAGCCGTAATCAATTGCATGAAGTCAATCTTTGCAAGGCATGGTGTTCCTATGGAAGTGTTCACTGACAATGGTCCTCAGTTTTCCAGTGCTGAATTTAGACAATTTGCTGATGAGTGGGAAATTGTTCATACTACGTTAAGTTCCCACTATCCTCGCTCAAATGGGTTGGTGGAAAGTTCAGTAAAAACTGTAAAGAGTCTCATGAAAAAAGCTCAAGACGGTAAAGAAGATTTCAACAAAAGTCTTTTAATCTACCGCAGTACACCTTTACAGAATGGACTTTCTCCTGCACAAATGCTGATGGGAAGGAGGATTAGAGCAAATCTCCCGATACATGATGAACTGCTTAATACACATAACTCAGCGTTGATCAGACTGAGTAAGGAACGTCAACAGGCGAAACAGAAACTGTTCCATGACAGACGAACAAAATGCTTATCTGATCTAAAATCGGGTGACCAAGTCCGTCTCAGAGATCACGAGAAAGGTATTTGGGTGCAGAAAGGTATTGTGCAAGCACAAGTAGCACCAAGATCTTATACTATACATACAGAGCATGGAACGGAAGTAAGAAGAAATCGGGTGGATTTAAGATCTCAACCTAACCATAATGAAGACAACATGACTGAAGAATACCCTTCATCTGAAATGTACGATGATACTCATAATGGTGAACAAACCACGATTCTAGAAAGGTCAAACATGGTTGATGAAACACAGACTGTGTAAGAAAGACCCAAAAGGGAAATACACAGACCTGAGAGACTCATTGAAATGTGTTAGATGATGTTCTTAATATGACGTTGTTAATTGTTGCATTGAAGCGTACAGGGCTTATCTTTAAAGAAAAGAGGATGTGATGTTAGTGTATTAGAATGCTTAATATTTGTAGGCACTCCCTTACTAACATGTGTAAGCCTGAATCTTTAGTGATGGTCCCTAGGACCAGGGGGATGCTGGGAAGTGGGTGGTCCAGTGTGCAGTGTGCCTGTAGTTGGTGATGGAATAAAGCAGCACAGCAGTGAACTCACATGTCTCTGTGTCCTGATGACTGGATTTACAAGCATATGAACAAAACAGCTTAGTCACACAGCTACCTCATTGCACCTCTTTTTTTCTTTGCATCATGTGCTGTTTGGGGACTATTTTTTAAATCTGCCATCCTGTCTGACACTGCAGTGCCACTCCTAGATGGGCCAGGTGTTTGTGTCGGCCACTTGTGTTGCTTAGCTTAGTCACACAGCTACCTCGGTGCAAATTTTAGGACTAAAAATAATATTGTGAGGTGTGAGGTGTTCAGAATAGACTGGAAATGAGTGGAAATTATGGTTATTGAGGTTAATAATACTATGGGATCAAAATGACCCCCAAATTCTATGATTTAAGCTGTTTTTGAGAGTTTTTTGTAAAAAAAACACCCAAATCCAAAACACACCTGAATCCGACAAAAAATTTTCAGGGAGGTTTTGCCAAAACGAGTCCGAATCCAAAACACGGCCGCGGAACCAAATCCAAAACCAAAACCCGAAAAATTTCCGGTGCACATCACTAATATACACCATTGGTTTAAATTTGATACACAAAATCTAACATACCCCCCCCCCCGCCCTGCGCATTGGGGCAGTCCTGACAAGATTGGGAGGACCAGGGGTGCTAGAGCAGGCACTCCTGTCTTAAGTGCCTCGACCCCCTCAAGGCTCAAGGGGGGTACACATGTAGCGATTTTTACTTAATTTCCAAGCAATCTGACTAGATTGCTTAGAAAATAAGCACACATCACTCCGTGTGTAGGGTGCCGGCGATAGCGAAGAGCAGTCCCGTGCGTTGCTATCGCCGGCTCTAGATTTAGCATGCATGCCAAATCTAGTCAGATTGCTCACTTCACCGCTGGGTGCATGCATCTGTGAGATCTGAGTGCTGGGCCTGAGGTTGCAGCATGGGATTACCATGGTCAGTCTGCGGAAGCCGTAGATTGCACAGACTGGCCATAGGATCTGGACAGCCGCATCCAGCGATGCAGTCCGTGGGCTTGGCACACCTACAAAGTGGGGGCGACTCGCCCTTATTTTCAAGAACAGTGTCGGTTGCCACCCCCCAGTGTGCCAATCATGCAGCGACTAAGAGGAGGCTGTGAGCGATATTGCAAGACCCATTCTACACAGACCCACATACATCGGATTTGTATGTAAACCCCTATGTGAGCCCCCCTAGTATTCCTCCTCAGAAAGTCTTAGTAGTTTACTTTGCTTTAAATGGTTCTTCGCATATACTGGGCCTGATTCAGTTGCACGATATGCAAATATACAGTACATGTAACAAGCCAATGTTTTTCTGTTTGCACATGTGTCTGGGACATACATCCCAATTTTTCATGTACAGAGTCGCAGATCAAATTTAGATAGTAGCAGAAATGTTACGGCGTTCCTGGATGCTGACTGGGAGGTAACGGTGGTGGGTAATAAGACACACAGAGATGTTACGTCTTACAAGTATTGCAGCTAAGATGGAAAATGAAAAGCAAATCGCTATAGAGAGTAAAACCAATCATAAAAAGTTTTTTAAATACATAAACAGTAAAAGGTTAAAAAAAGGAGAACATAGGTCCAATAAAAGATGAATTTGGAGTATTAATAAATGATGACCAAATAAAAGCAGAAGTACTGAACACATTTTTTTCATCAGTGTTCACCAGAGAAGAACTGACGGTGGGAGTAGTGCATAATGATAGCAACAGTAATGATTCGTGGTTAGATACTTGTTTAAGTGAAGAAGTCCGGGAGAGACTAAGAAAAATTAAGATTAATAAATCACCTGGTCCTGATGGACTTCACCCAAGGGTTCATATGGAGCTTAGGTCACAACTAGCAAGACCCCTATACTTGATTTTCAATAGTTCAATTAGATTAGGCATGGTACAGAAGGATTGGCGTATAGCTGAGGTAGTACCATTATTTAAAAAGGGATCCAGAATCATCCGGGTAACTACGGACCGGTTAGTTTGAAATCTATAGTGGGGAAAATATTGAAAGGAATTCTAAAGGATAGCATACAGGAGTATCTACAGACCGCTAAGATTATTATCAAGAACCAGCATGGGTTTGTGAGGGACAGATCATGTCAAACTAACTTAATTAGCTTCTACGAGGAAGTGAGCGATAATCTTGACCAGGGAAAAGCAGTGGATGTGGTCTACTTAGATATAGTGCCTCACAGGAGACTGATCATCAAATTAAAGGAGCTGGGCCTAGGAAAAACTGTTTGTACATGGATAAGTAACTGGCTGGATAACAGGGTTCCACGAGTAGTGGTCAACGGGAAGTCCTCAAGCTGGACCCCAGTAGTCAGCGGAATACCACAAGGGTCCGTACTCGGACCACTACTGTTCAACATATTTATCAGGGACCTAGAAATAGGCCAGAAAAGTGCAGTGTCAATCTTTGCAGATGATACTAAACTCTGTAGGGTAATTAATTCAGAAATACAGTAGCTGTAGAGTCTCTGCAGAATGATTTATCTAAACTTGAAATCTGGGCGTCTAAATGGAGAATGAGGTTCAATATAGAAAAATGCAAGGTTATGCATTTTGGGACTAAAAACAAACTTGCATCCTACATATTAAATGGGAAAGTCTAGGGGTAACAGTATTGGAAAAAGATTTGGGTGTACTCATTGATAATAGGCTTAATAACTGTATACAATGTCAAAGCACAGTAAAGAAGGCAAGTAAAGTGCTAGCATGCATAAAACGGGGAATTGAGACAAGGGACGAGGATGTAATCCTGAAGCTGTACAAATCATTGGTACGTCCGCACCTGGAATATTGTGTTCAGTTTTGGGCACCACTGTATAAAAAAGATATCAGTGAACTCCAAAGGGTTCAAAGGCGAGCTACTAATTGGAACAAACCGAATAGTACTTCCCTGCGCTGGACGTATAACAGCTGCAAACAATGATATGTTCAGGAGTTATTTTACCGGAACCAACAAAATATCACAATATAGAAAATTATATCATATGCGCTATCACACTTGATGGGTATAAATAATGTTCCAAAACGGTTTGTTTCCAAATGTCCAAGAGTTCGTAATCACAGTCTTAATAGGTTTTCTCCAAAGGATGATCCTTTGGAGAAAACCTATTAAGACTGTGATTACGAACTCTTGGACATTTGGAAACAAACCGGTTTGGAACATTATTTATACCCATCAAGTGTGATAGCGCATATGATATAATTTTCTATATTGAGCTACTAAATTGATTAAAGGGCTAGAGGGACTGGATTACGAGGAAAGGCTTACTAGGTTGTATATGTATACACTGGAAAAGAGGCGTCTAAGAGGAGACATTATGTATATCTTCAAAAATGTAAAGGGACATTACAAAGAGTTATCAGAGGAATTATTTATTAAAAGAACACTGTTTAGGACACGTGGGCACTCGCTGAGGCTGGAGGAGAGAAAATTCAGTATGCAACGGAGGAAAGGGTTCTTCACTGTTAGGGCAATAAGGATTTGGAATTCCCTGCCAGGGGAGGTGGTAATGGTGGACTCTAAATGCATTTAAAAAAGGATTGGATACATTTCTGATTGAAAATGATATCCAAGGTTATAACATTTAAAATATTGATGTTGATTATCCAGTTGTAACGTGATTTTGTCACACAGCGTGCGCTTACCGCTGCGGATCTCGGCGTTCGTCCGTTGCCGGTGGGCTGTCTGCGGCGGCCCCGTGGCTGCATGGGGATGCGGCTGGGTCGGGCAGCGCGAGTGTGGCTTCATGGAGGCTGGAGGAAGGACCTAGTGACCATCAGCTCCCTGACGCGTCTGCAGTGCTGGGAGCAGAGCTGGATTAAGGCATCAGGGGGCCCGGGGTACTTAAGACAGGGGGGCCCTAAGGTGTAAATGTAAAATTCTAATACATACATATATATATATACACGCTGTATCATTTGAACTAAGGGGAGTATCGGGTAGTATGGGTTAATTACCTATTTCATATATTCATATACACACACACATATATTACACATATATACATATATACACATATATACATACATATGGGTTGGTCTGATATGCCGGCGGTATCCCAATGATGAAAATCCTGATAGGGACAAGGTAAGTATATTTACCTTTCCCCAATGCCCCGCTAACCCTTCCTTCCCGCAGTCTAAAGCTAACCCTCCCCCACCTCTGCAGCCTAACCATAACCATCCCCAGGTGTGCCTAAACCTAACCTTCCCTTCACGCAGCCTAAACCTAAACACACACACCTATCCGCAGCCTAACCATAACTCTCCCCGGGGGTGCCTAAACTAAACCTAACCTCCCCGAAGCCTAAACCTAGCCACCCCTCCTCAGCCTGACCCTAACGCCTCCCCCCACCACCATAGATTACTCGTTCAGGTTTCCAGTGGTTGGGGTTCCGAGCACTGCCAGGATCCTGACCTGATCCATTATATATACACACACACACACACACACACACACACACACACACACACACACACACACACACACACACACACACACACGAAAGTTGACAGGCACTCCCTTACCATAAGTTAATTGACCAGGTGCCATCCAACAATAATAGAACTTCTGAAGCACAGGTAACGACATTCACAGGTCCTGCGAGACCCTGTCCTTTAGAAGTGATAGATAGATAGATAGATAGATAGATAGATAGATAGATAGATAGATAGATAGATAGATAAAATTCAGAGCCTGACTTAAAATTTAAAGCATAACTTAAAAAAAAAAAAAATCCTGACTTACAAACATAAGAGGAGAGTGTGAATGTGCCTCTCCTTCTCTGCAGTGCACCCCGCCAGCACTAATCCCCACGCTGCCAGGGAACTTCCATCCTGAGGCTGCAGCTTGACTTACGCTTATTGGGCAGCTGCAGGGGCAAACGCAGGCTTTACTGGGGGGGTTTCCATGTTGCACACATATGCACATTGCGCGCACACACACACACACACACACACACACACACACACACACACACACACACACACACACACACACACACACATTGTACACGCATACATGGCACACCATGCTTACTGAATTTCTAGCTGCCCAGACACATACGTTGTACACCACATATATACACATTGTACACACAGCACCACAGACATAAACATTGCACACACATACATAGCACACCACACACACACATATTGCACACACAGTATACCCCAAACAAACATAGCACACCATACTCCTACACATTGCACATACACATATACATAGCACACTATACATGTACATAGTACACCACACACACATACACATTGCACACACAGCACACCACACATACATTGCACACAAATACATAGCACACCACACACACTACATAGCACAGCATATACAGATATTCTCACCATGTGCATTGCACACATGCATACATAGTACCACATACACAGTAACCACATAGCACACATACAAAATAAAGCTGTCACCATTTATTAAAGATCGCCTCCCACTCTCCCCCATTCCCCTTCCACCGCGAGACACACACCTGTCTCCACATGGCAGAGAGCGGCTCCGGAAGACACAACCCCGGGTCAGCAGGTCTCACACTGGAACTGCCTAGGAGGGGCTGACGCTGCAGCTCCCCCTACAGTCAGCTATCCTCTTTGTCAGTGTGATGAGCAGGCAGCTGCGCGTTCCTGACACAGCTGCCTGCGCTCTACATTGTCTCGTACCATTCCGTCCCCCAAAAGAATCATCAGTGAGGATGGATCGGCGGGTCGGCCCCTGCGTGCGCGGCGCTGAGCCATCGCTCACACGCTCAGTAATCTCTGCAGTGGGCAGGGGAGCGCAATGCCCCGTAGTGCAGTGCCGCTGATCAGATCGGATTAGAGATCTGATCTCCGGCGAGTGGAGGGGGGCCCTTTTCTGACAGGGGGGCCCGGGGTACTTACCCCCGGAACCCCCCTGTTAATCCGGCTCTGGCTGGGAGCGGCCATATTGGAGACCAAGGGTAGCACCAATTAGCGTGAAGGGTGAGTGCCAACCAATCCTGTTTTCCTGTTGCCTATAAATAGGCTGGGATTATTGCATTCTGTGTCAGTGCTTTGTTGTGGTTACTATGTAACTAGCTCTGTGCTCCCGCAGTTTATTCTGTGTGTCTCTTGTAATTGGTTCCGTCAGGATCTCTGAATTCTCAGCCGACTCTCCCTGTACAACGCTCGCCAGCTCTCCAGTGTGCAGTATCGGTCGACCGCTCTCCCACCAGTGCCTTCGGGTTCCTCAGGATTCTCGTGGCGGTTCGCTAGCTGCAGCTTGAGTTCTTCATCCACTTCTTCATATCATCCAGCTAACCAGTTTCACAGTTCTTCATCCACGTCTTCATATCATCCAGCATCCAGTTTTCCTAGTTTTTCATCCACGTCTTCATATCATCCAGCATCCAGTTTTCCTAATTCTTCATCCACGTCTTCATATCATCCAGCACCCGCTCTTCATCCACGTCTTCATATTATCCAGCAAACCAGTTTTCACAGTTCTTCATCCACGTTTTCATATCACCCAGCATCCAGTCTTCACAGTTCTCCATACACGTTTTCACATCACCCAGCATCCAGTTGTTACAGTTCTTCGTTCACGTCTTGTGTCATTCAGTGACTTCATTAACTGCAGTTCCCTAATCCTGAACTTTTGCCTCAGCTTCTCAGTTCTGTTGTTTTAAATAAATATATAAGAAGGAATTATCTTCGTCCTCCTTGTTTCCAGCACTCAGGGGCATCTGCTCCTTCGGTTGAACTGAGTCCAATGGATCCACAAACACAGCCTGTCCTGACAGTAAGCACTGGCCCCATGGATCCGACCGGTGACCAGGCCTCTGGAGGCAATGCTACGGCCAATATTCTCTCACACCTACCTGGAGATTCAGGAGTCCACTCAGTTGCAAATTGTGCAATTCATGCAGACCATGTCTGATCGGATACAAGCTCTTCATGCGGCCATTAGGGCCCCACAGTCTCCAGCTTCGGTAGTTTCTGTTCCTGCAGTAGTTTCCCTGGCGACCGTCTCAGCATCACGACTGCAGCTACCTCCACCTAGCAAGTTCGACAGGTCTCCAAAACTTTGTAGGGGATTCCTTAACCAGTGTGAAATCCAGTTTGAGCTTCAGTCGGCCAATTTCCCATCGGCCCACACCAAGATCGCATATATTATTTCTCTACTCTCTGGTCAAGCTCTGGAGTGGGCGTCTCCGCTTTGGGAAAGAGGGGATCCAATCCTCCCCAATTATTCTGAATTTGTTTCTTCATTCAGGAAGATCTTCGACGAGCCGGGGCCGAACAACCTCAGCGTCCTTTGAGATCCTTCGTCTTCGGCAGGGCTCGCGTCCCGTCAGTCAGTATGTAATCCAATTCCGTGCCTTGTCCCCTGAATTACAGTGGGATGAGGAGGCCTTAATTGCTGCCTTTTGGAACGGCCTTTCTAAACAGGATTAAGGATGATTTGACGGATCGGTATGTGCCCACGAAACTGGATGATCTGATTTCTACTTGTAACAAACTGGACTTACGGAACGTTGTCTGGAGAAATCCAAACTGGAGCGTCCAAATCCTCGTTTACGGTTTAGACCTCGGCAAGATCCCTCTTCATTACCATCTGCTCCAGTAACCGAAGAGCCGATGCAAATCGGTCGCTCTCGGCTTTTGGAAGAAGAGCGCTCTCGTCGCCGTCAAGGAAACCTCTGTATGTATTGCGGCTCTTCAGATCACTTCGTGAAATCCTGTAAACTCCGGCCAGAAAACTCCCGCTCCTAGCTTACTCCAGAGAGGTTAAGCTAGGAGTTACTTTAGAATCACGTACAGAAAAGGAGCCAACTTTGCCCATTCATTTGGAAATTCCATCTTCTGTATTCTTGGTCTCAGCTATATTAGACTCTGGAGCAGCAGGGAACTTCATTTCTTCCGCCTTCGTCCAGCAATTTAAGATTCAAATTGTGCCCTTGGAACAGGCTATTGCTGTCACGGAAGTTGAATCCCTGATGGTATAATCACCCTACAAACTACCTATCTTAGAATGAAGACGTGCGTATTACAATCTGAATATATCTCCTTCATAGTGATTCCCAAGCCTTTCATGACGTAATTCTCGGATTACCTTGGTTACAGAAACACAATCCAAAAATCTGTTGGCTAACTATGGAGGTCCAATCCTGGGGAGAATCCTGCACCGATGCTTGTTTGGCCTCTGTTAAACCTCTTTGCTCAGTTCATGTCTCCGAAATACCCACGAGTTACCAGTCTTACCGTGACGTCTTCAGTAAGCAAGGGGCAGATTCCTTACCACCTCACAGTGAATGGGATTACCCGATTGATTTGGTGCCAGGTAAGACTCCTCCAAGAGGCCGAATTTACCCGTTGTCAATCCCTGAGACTCAGGCTATGTCCGACTACATACATGAAAATTTGGCCAAAGGCTTCATTAGACCATCTTCATCTCCTGCAGGGGCCGGATTCTTTTTTGCTAAGAAAAAAAGATTGTGGCCTGCCACCTTGCATTGACTACCGTGGACTCAATGAGATCACTATCAAAAATCCGTATCCACTTCCGCTGATCCCTGAACTGTTCGATCAAGTGAAAGGGGCCACAGTTTTTACCAACCTTGATCTCCGAGGCGCTTACAATTTGATTAGAATTCGTGCTGGGGATGAATGGAAAACGGCTTTTAATACTCAGGATGGGCATTACGAGTACCTTGTGATGCCGTTTGGTCTCTGTAATGCCCCAGCGGTTTTCCAAAGTTATGTGAATGAACTTTTCCAGGATTTTCTCTATAAATGCTTGGTGGTATACTTAGATGATATCCTAATATTCTCCAAAGATCAAGAGTCCCATCGTCTCCAAGTCAAGGAAGTGTTAGCTCGTCTGAGGAAGAATCGATTATTCTGTAAATTGGAGAAATGTACCTTCGAGGTAGCGTCTATTCCATTTTTAGGTTTCAACATTTCCGGATCAGAGCTACGGATGGATCCTGCCAAAGTTACAGCTATTCGCGACTGGTCAGCTCCCACGTCTCTCAATGGGATTCAACGCTTCCTTGGCTTCGCCAATTTCTACAGAAAATGTATTAAGGGCTACTCCACCTTGGTTGCACCCATCACGGCCTTAACACGTAAAGGAGCAGATTCCGCGAATTGGACCCCTGAAGCTACTAAACCTTTCCTCGGTTTGAAACAAGCCTTCACATCTGCCCCCATTCTTTGCCAACCTGACCTTGAGCGTTCATTTCTTGTGGAGGTGGATGCTTCCACGGAGGCAGTTGGAGCTGTTATATCCCAAGTTTACGAGGACAAAAAGATCCATCCCTGCGGTTATTATTCTCAAAGATTCCTGCCTGCCGAACGAAACTATGCCATCGGGGAGCAGGAATTACTTGCCATTAAGTTAGTATCGAGGAATGGAGATATCTTTTGGAAGGAACCTAACATCCCATCACAGTATACACCGATCATAAAAATCTACTGTATCTTCAAACAGCTCAATGGCCCTCATTCCGAGTTGTTCGCTCGCTAGCTGCTTTTAGCAGCTTTGCATATGCTAAGCCACCGCCTACTGGGAGTGTATTTTAGCATAGCAGAATTGCGAACGAAAGATTCGCAGAATTGCGAATAGAAATTTCTTAGCAGTTTCTGAGTAGCTCGAGACTTACTCCTCCACTGCGATCAGTTCAGTCATTTTCGTTCCTGGTTTGACGTCACAAACACACCCAGCGTTCGCCCAGACACTCCCCCGTTTCTTCAGACACTCCCGCGTTTTTCCCAGAAACGCCAGCGTTTTTTCGCACACACCCATAAAACGGCCAGTTTCCGCCCAGAAACACCCACTTCCTGTCAATCACACTACGATCACCAGAACGATGAAATTTCTTCGTTAAGCCGTGAGTAAAATACCAAACTTTTTTGCAAATTTACTTGGCGCAGGCGCACTGCGAACGTTGCACATGCGCAGTTTGCGACTAAACTAACGAGCGAACAACTCGGAATGAGGGCCAATGTCTCAATCCACGGCAAGCAAGATGGGCTCTCTTTTTCACCCAGTTTAATTTCAAGCTCACTTATTGCCCAGGATTCTTGAATAAAAAAGCTGATGCCCTCTCCCGCTCCTTAAAATCTTCTGAATCTAATGATCTAAAGGATGAACAAGCTATTTAAATCCAACTTCTTTTTTAACAACTCAGATTTCTTCAGCTCCTGTACTCCCGCTTGGAAAAACATTTGTTTCCCCAAATCTCCGGAAACGGCTATTGTCTTGGGCCCATGCTTCATCTTTTATGGGTCATCCCGGGGTCCGCAAGATTCTTGAATTCATTCGCCGGTCCTACTGGTGGCCACGCCTTAGAACTGATGTTCAAGAATTTGTAGCCGCTTGTTCAAAATGCGCCCAACACAAAAAACCCAAGGGCCCGTCACCTGGGTTGCTTCTTCTGTTATCCATACCCGAAAAGCCTTGGACCCATATTTCAATGGATTTTATAACGGAGTTACCCCCGTCGAAGGGACGAAATACCATCTGGGTAGTGGTGGATAGATTTTCAAAGATGGCGCATTTCATTCCTCTAACTGGACTGCCCTCGGCCCCGGTACTTGCCAAATTATTCATCTCTGAGATCTTCAGTTTGCATGGTCTCCCTTCAGAAATCGATTCAGATCAGGGCACGCAATTTGTGGCCAAATTTTGGAAAACACTTTGTTGTTACCTAGGCATCAAACTGAGTCATTCTTCATCATATCACCCCCAGTCGGATGGACAAACAGAACGAGTAAACCAAGATCTGGAAACCTTCCTTCGTTTATATATTTCCTTGTCTCAAGATGATTGGTCGGACTATCTTCCGCTGGCAGAGTTCGCTCATAACAATCTTTTCAACTCATCTTCAGAATCCATGCCATTCTATGTCAACTATGGTTTCCATCCGCGAGTACCGGTGTTTCAACCTCTCCCAACTCAAGAAGTGCCAGTGGCGGATTTAGTTCTCAAGCAACTTTCCAAAATATGGACTCAAGTATGCAAGTCTTTAGTTAAAACCTCCTTACGTCATAAATCCTTCGCTGATAGAAAACGAAAGGCAGTGCCCAGTTACAAGGTGGGGGACCAAGTCTGGATATCCACTCGCATTCTCAAGTTCAAAGTACCCTCCATGAAATTTGCACCCAGTTACATTGGTCCTTTCCCTATAGAAAGAGTGCTTAACCCTGTATCTTTCAAAGTCAAACTGCCATCTTCCTTCAAGATCCCTAATGCCTTTCACATATCACTCCTAAAGCCTTTGATCCTCAACAAATGTCACACAGCCTTACCCTAACCTCCTAAAATTTGCAGTTTACAAGATGAGGAATTTGAGGTTAAAGAAATTTTGGACTCTCGTCATCGTTATGGACGTCTTCAATATCTCCTCGACTGGAAAGGGTATGGACCTAAGGAAAGGTCTTGGGTTTTCGCTGAGGATGTCCATGCTCCAAGATTAATTCAGAACTTTCACTCCAAAAATCCTAAGAAAGCTCGAAGGTGATTGAAGACCACCCTCAGAGGGAGGGGTACTGTCACGCAGCATGCGCTTACCGCTGCAGGTCCTGCCGTTCGTCCGTTGCCGGTGGGCTGTCTGCGGTGGCTCTGTGGCTACACGGGGATGCGGCTGGGTCGGGCAGCGTGAGTGCGGCTTCCTGGAGCCTGGAGGGAGGACCTAGTGGCCAGCAGCTCCCTGGTGTGTCTGCAGTGCTGGGAGCGGCCATGTTGGAGACCAAGGGTAGCACCAATTAGCGTGAAGGGTGAGTGCCAGCCAATCCGGTTTTCCTGTTGCCTATAAATAGGCTGGGATTATTGCATTCTGTGCCAGTGCTTTGTTGTGGTTACTGTGTACCTAGCTCTGTGCTCCCGCAGTTTGTTCTGTGCGTCTCTTGTAATTGGTTCCGTCAGGATCTCCAAATTCTCAGCCAACTCTCGCTGTACAACGCTCGCCAGCTATCCAGTGTGCAGTCACGGTCGACCGCTCTCCCACCAGTGCCTTCGGGTTCCTCAGGATTCTCGTGGCGGTTCGCTAGCTGCAGCTTGAGTTCTTCATCCACGTCTTCATATCATCCAGCAAACCAGTTTCACAGTTCTTCATCCACATCTTGATATCATCCAGCATCCATATTTCACAGTTCTTCATCCACATCTTCATATCATCCAGCATCCGGTCTTCACATCTCTTCATCTACATCTTCATAACATCCATCATCCAGTCTTCACAGTTCTCCATACACGTTTTCACATCACCCAGCATCCAGTTGTTACAGTTCTTCGTTCACGTCTTGTGTCATTCAATGACTTCATTCCCTGCAGTTCCCTAATCCTGAACTTTTGCCTCAGCTTCTCAGTTCTGTTGTTTTAAATAAATATATGAGAAGGAATTATCTTCGTTCTCCTTGTTTCCAGCACTCAGGGGCATCCGCTCCTTTGGTTGGACTGAGTCCAACGGATCCACAAACACAGCCTGTCCTGACAGATTTATAGTTGTTAACTAGTCATAAAACATTACTTCAGTATGTACATTTATAATCAACTCAACATAATACAGGTTGAACATGATGGGCATTTTGCCTCTATTCAACCTCAATTACTATGTTACTATGTTACAAGAGTGTCGGTGGTTGCATACAAAGATGCACAGCCAACGGGAAACTGGAATTGCCACAGGGCTGAAGCAAGTTTCGATGGTGTGACCGATAGTTCAGTATAAAGACACTCCATTGTGGTATTTTAGTGTCCATGGACGCTGACAATGGGCGTGTCAGTCCTTGGACATCAGGACACATCTACAGTATGTACACCAGGGAATAGCCAGGACCGGATTAAGGTTTGTGTCGGCCCAAGGATTGTGGGGCTTCCACTAATAAAACTGTCAAAAAAGGTACAGATAATGCAATGGTTTGCTTTACTGCCTCACATATAATAATAATAATTCACTGCGTGTATTGGTGGGGCCAAACTGTCATGCCCTGCCCTCTCCTCACGTTCAGGTAGTAGAACGCCCATCGTACCCACTTCCCATCTTCTGGAAAAATCCAGATTTTCCAGAAGGTTTTGGGAGAGTAGATATGTATGATATAGATCCCTATATATATTTATGGATACATTTCTTTTAAAGACTGCAATGTGACTCAGAGATGTGACATAAATATGAGGAGGATATGGAGGCTTACTGGCTGTGTGGTGGCACAGGGGTATCAAGGTTTATGTGGCACACTGTACTGGTTATGTCAAGTTTTTAAATTTGATAAAAATTTACTTTTTTTACCTTTCTAAATGATCTTTTTCTATAAATATTATGCAATAAACAGAATAAGTGAGAGATTTATCAAACGTTGTAAAGAGGAGAAGTGGACGTGTTGCTCATAGCAACCTATCAGGGTATAGTCACCAGTTCATACTTGCCTACCCTCTCGGAATGGTCGGTAGGCTCCCGAAACTTGCGTGGCCCTCCCGGCCCCCCAGAAAGGTGGGCAAGCCTCCCGCTTTCCCTGCAGCTCCTCCACACCCCTCCTCGGACACCCGCAGCAGAGAACAAGTGGGCGGTTCGAGGGGATCAGATGACGCGATTTAGCGCTGAATCGCGTCATCCTAGCTCCGCCCCCTGCTATACAGTGCCCATTTTCTTTGCACCTCATAGCGGGGGGCGGAACCATGATGACGCGATCCTGATGCCATGCCCCAAACTGCCCACTTTCCTGTTGGCCACACCCCCAGACAGCAGACATTGCCTCTTGTCACGCCCCCGGACCGCCCATCTTGCTGCTGGCCATGCTCCCATGCTCCTACAATGCTGCCTCCTCCCGGAGGAGGGGTCAGCAAAATAGGCAAGTGTGCACCAGTTACCTGTTACAGGGGTCTATTTACTAAGCCTTGGAACGAGATAAAGTGGATGGAGATAGAGTACCAGCCAATCAGTTCCTAACTGTCATTTTTCAAACCCTGCCTGTGACATGGCAGCTAGGAGCTGATTGGCTGGTACTTTATCTCCATCCACCTTACCTCCATCCAAGGTTTAGTAAATAGATCCCACAGTCTGTAAAATCATTGAATCTAATTGGTTGCTAGTTGCCGCAACTCTGCTTTTCCTTATAAGGTTTGATAAATCTCCCTCTAAGGGCTCAATCTAAATACCCATGAAGGGGCGAGTTACCTCTGCAACGGCGTGTAAACACCAGCAACGGCACCACAATTCTCCCCCCTTGCGGCCCGATCTCACCACGGATTTGCGGATTTTATTGTGTAGCTAGTTGATAATCAGAAAGTCAGAACCATGGACATTTCTACGGAGGCGTATGTCCAGGAACACATTTGTTAAAACTTGGACTTGTACCTGGGAATCAGGGACAATTGTTAATAACTATGGCCCTCATTCCGAGTTGATCGGTCGCAAGGCGAATTTAGCAGAGTTACACACGCTAAGCCGCCGCCTACTGGGAGTGAATCTTAGCGTCTTAAAATTGCGACCGATGTATTCGCAATATTGCGATTCCAAACTACTTAGCAGTTTCAGAGTAGCTTCAGACTTACTCTGCCTGTGCGATCAGTTCAGTGCTTGTCGTTCCTGGTTTGACGTCACAAACACACCCAGCGTTCGCCCAACCACTCCCCCGTTTCTCCGGCCACTCCTGCGTTTTTTCCGGAAACGGTAGCGTTGTCAGCCACACGCCCATAAAACGCCGTGTTTCCGCCCAGTAACACCCATTTCCTGTCAATCACATTACGATCGCCGGAGCGAGGAAAAAGCCGTGAGTAAAAATACTATCTTCATAGCAAAGATACTTGGCGCAGTCGCAGTGCGAATATTGCGCATGCGCACTATGCGGAATTTCACTGCGATGCGATGAAAAATACCGAGCGAACGACTCGGAATGAGGGCCTATATACAGGTTGTCACTAATTATATCCATTTTGCTATAATGTGCTTTGGACAAACACAGAGGGTGATTCAGACCTGATCGCTGGGCTGCTGAGGTTGCTGTCCAGCGATCGGATAGTTGCCGCCCAAGGGGGAATGGAAATTCGCCCATGCAAGTGTGTGATCGCATTCTGGCCGCTACAAATCCGTTCGCACCTCACTCAAGTGTGTGGTGTGTGTGCGCAGCCCAGGACTTACTCCTACAGTGCTTAAAGTACTTCCTGATCGGGTCCGGAGCTGATGTCACAAACCCTCCATGAAAACGCTTCGGAACGCCTGCTTTTTTCTGACACTCCCAGTAAACGGTCAGTTACCACCCACAAAAGGCCTCTTCCTGTCAATCACCTTGCGAACGCCCGTGCAAATTAAATTTTCGCACCATCCTGTCGCTGACCGGCGATGCCCTTTATTGTTGTCCAACGCAAGTGCGCATTGCGGTGCATACGCATGCGCAGTTATTACATGATCGCCCGCTGCGCGATCAGGTCTGATTCGGGCCCACATTGAATAACTTTGTCAGGTGTCTATACTGAGTGATGTCCCCTAAATGGTATTATTGTCTCCTAGAATTGACACTATTTGAAAAATTATGTTTTTGTTTCATTTTGTTGTGTAACCGAACACAAGACAAATCGGTGTCCTTTACTACAGTGTTTCATACCCAGAGGAAAAAAAGTATCTTGTATTTTGGTAAATAGGAAAAACAGTATATATGGTAAATAAGACTTCTGACATAATATTACATGTCATTTTATCCTTCGTCAGGCTCACGTTTCAGTTCTGATCATCATCTGTAACATGCTGCAGCTCTATTAGATTACAGCGTCCTGAGTTGTAATATCTCCCGGAGGCATTTCCCATTGGGTTCTATTGAGTGATTACAATGGTGTAAGAGTATGGAATGAAACATCTTAAATGGTCCTGAGGTAAACTGGCAGGACAATGACCCGAGAAGCTATAATTCTTAGAATTAATCATTCATGTAAGAGAATAGATAGGAGCTAATAACCAGGACAATGGATGTAATACATTTATTGTACTTGGTTCTCTTGTCACAGCACGGACACTTATGATTCTCTGTCATCCAGAGGATGTGTGCGCTACAAAACGCGTCATGGGATGCATAGTTTACTCAGGATAGCCTGCTGTTTGGTTGTCCCAAGTTCTCAATGTAATACAGTATGGTCTACAGCAGTGGTCTCCAAACTTAATTGAGGTGTGAGCTACTTTTGGAAAAAAAAACCTCTGGAAGAGCTACCCCCTTCCCCCAATGCGCGCGCATTCCTGTGAAAGTGGGTGGGGTCTCACAAAAGTGGGTATGGCCTCCCAACAGTAATGCCCCCCTGCATAGTGCCAGATATACAAATCATGTCCCCCAGCAGTGCCAGATACACAAATAATGCTCCTCAACAGTGCCAGATATACAAATTATGGCACCCAGCAGTGCCAGATATACAAATAATGCCCCCAGCAGTGCCAGATACACAAATAATGCCCCTCAGCAGTGCCAGATACACAAATAATGCCCCCTAGCAGTGGCAGATACACAAATAATGCCCCTCAGCAGTGCCAAATACACAAATAATGCCCCCTAGCAGTGCCAGATACACAAATAATGCCCCTCAGCAGTGCCAGATACACAAATAATGCCCCCTAGCAGTGCCAGATATACAAATAATGCCCCCTAGCAGTGGCAGATACACAAATAATGCCCCTCAGCAGTGCCAGATACACAAATAATGCCCCCTAGCAGTGGCAGATACACAAATAATGCCCCTCAGCAGTGCCAGATACACAAATAATGCCCCCTAGCAGTGCCAGATATACAAATAATGCCCCCAGCAGTGCCAGGTGCACAAATAATGCCACCCAGCAGTTCCAGATATACAAATAATGCCCCCAGCAGTGCCAGATACACAAATAATGCCCCTCAGCAGTGACAGATACACAAATAATGCCCCCTAGCAGTGCCAGATATACAAATAATGCCCCTCAGCAGTGCCAGATACACAAATAGTGCCCCCCAGCAGTGCCAGATATACAAATAATGCCCCCTATCAGTGCCAGATATACAAATAATGGTGCCCAGCAGTGCCAGATACAGAAATAATGCCCCTCCCCCACAGTGAGAGATACATGTGATGCCCCTCACCCGCAGTGACAGATACATGTGATGCCCCTCAGCAGTGCCAGATACAACAGTAGTGCTCACAATTGTTGCCCCCGCATCCGTCACTGTGTCTGAGGGGAGGAGATGAGGAGAGAGCCCACTAGCAGCCACAGCGCATCTCCTCCATCCGAAGTACCGGCACTGTTGATGTCTCCGACCGTGTGCCACATGGCCATTTGAAATATGGTGCGGACCGCCAGCCAATCAGGAGCCGGCGCGCGAGCTCTGATTGGCTGACGGCCGGCACCATATTAATATGCACCCATCGCAAGCTACTTAAGAAGCGGTGCCGAGATACCTGACGCTCGTGAGCGACGGGTTGGCAACCGCTGGTCTACAGTCTGTCACTTTAAAAAAATAGGTGTTTGGTACTTGGCTGAACTTAAACACTCTGTGCTACTGTTGACATTCTAATGGTGATATTTGCTTTGGGTTGTTATTACTCTGGGGGTAATTCAGAGTTGATTGCAGCAGCAAGTTTGTTAGCAGTTGGGCAAAACCATGTGCACTGCAAGTGGGGCAGATATAACATGTGCAGAGAGAGTTAGATTTGGGTGGGTATATTGCTTCTGTGCAGGGTAAAAACTGGCTGCTTTATTTTTACACTGCAATTTAGATTTCAGTTTGAACACACCCCACCCAAATCTATCTCTCTCTGCACATGTTATATCTGTCCCCCCCGCAATGCACATGGTTTTGCCCATCTGCTAACAAATAGGCTGCTACGATCAGATCTGAATTAGGCCCTCTGTTAGATACAGTGTATGAGATATTTAGAGCCAAAGTTTGCATCCAGGAAGATAAGGATCTGTTAACCTTGCTTCTTAAGCGATCTTGACATAATAAAAAAGTAAAAGAATAGTGTATGCCACAAGTCAGGGGTGCCTTGCCTCGCGGCACGCCCTGTACAGGGCCGGTTCTAGACCTCGTGGTGCCCAGGGTGAATGTTTCCTTTGGCGCCCCCCCCCTCCCCCATCGTTCAAAACAGGGACAAGGCATATGTCAAAAATATATGGGTGTGGCTTCATGGGGAAGGGGCATGGCAACAGAATAGTACCAAGTCAAATTACACCACACAGTAGTGCCACATGTTGTGCCAGGTAGAGCCCATTTCACACGTTACACCAGGTAGAGTCCCTTGCACACATTACACCAGGTAGAGCCCCTTATACACGTTGTGCCAGGTAGAGCCCCTTGCACACATTACTCCTGGTAGAGCACCTTGCACATGTTAAACCAGGTAGAGCCCCTTATACACATTGCGCCAGGTAGAGCCCCTTGCACACATTACTCCTGGTAGAGCCCCTTGCACATGTTAAACCAGGTAGAGCTCCTTATACACATTGCGCCAGGTAGAGCCCCTTATATACGTTAAACCAGGTAGAGAGCCTTATAGACATTATGCTAGGTAGAGCCCCTTATACACGTTGCGCCAGGTATACATTTTGCGCCAGGTAGAGCCCCCTACACACGTTACACCAGGTAGAGCCCTGGAGCAGACAGCATGTGGCTGCAGTCAAATCAGACTGCGATACTGGGGTGGCAGCGGCCGCGCCCTCAGGCCACAGCACCCCGGGTGGCTGCCCTGCTAGCCTGCACCTAAAACGAACAGAGCGAGGGAGGGCGGTGAAAGGATTTGCCCTTAAGTTCTTTAACCCTCGATGTGATGGCCTCTTAGACGTCTGGAGTGTAAACCTTTACGCTATCAGTTACATGCACAACACAAGCAGTAAAAATTCACACTGTTTTATTATGAGGTTAACAAAAGTATATAAGGCAATGCATATGGGTGTAACTGACATGTCGTTACACTCCCATTGGCTCGTTAATAGTTACCAGGCAGAACAGAAAAGGCGGATGTCCATATATGGGTTTTCTACAAGTTTCTCAAACATTTAACAAGGTTTTTGTAACACAGTATATTTGGGTAGAAAGAACAAGTTTCATCTGACCTTGGATGCCAGACCCACACAGGCCTGGTATCTGTATGAGAGACAAAGGCACCTAGCACAGGGCAGCACGCATCCATGCAAACACATAAGAGTTCATATAGCATGTTTTAACCCTTCACTAGGGAAATAGAAATATTCACTTTTACACTGTAACTATTATAAGGAAATTGATCATATAAAAAGTAATATTTACAAAGCACAGAAGAGTTAACCCTTCAATCCCCTCTTAGAATCATGATTATTATATGACATGATTCTTGAGTGAGGCTCCTTTTAAATTTCTCCCTGTGGTGGTGTTAGATGTATAACAGGTATAGTTTCCAGGATATATGGTTATGGTGCTTCCTGGGTTGGGATTTTTTGACAATATGGGATATTCCCTTTTCCACATTTCGCACTGACTGTCATTTGTTTTGGTGTCATTAAAAAGGCTGAAAAAAAAACAATTTTCCTGTTCTAGGGGTATATTAAGGGGCACTGTACCTAGGTGGGGCCTAGATTTGCCACAGACATAACAGTTGCTTTTATTGTGTTTGTTAGCACTATACTTCATCCATTCTAACCAAAAATTAATGGACAATCTTTGAAGTAAGTTCAGATGTTGACCATATCTGTTTCTGGCAGCTGATGGGCGATATCCCCAATCTGTTCCTGTATTCCACCCCACAGCTTCCCAGGAATTACAATTAGATCCATAATATCTAATGTCATAGTACCATTCGTCAGTAACACAAATATATACTGTCTCAGACATTCCTGATTTCCTTTTCTGCTGTATGAAATGTTTGTTGTCAGCAAGTTTAGGGAACATGAAATAATCAAGGATATATGTGGCTACGTGTGTGTTGGAGGAATTGTACCACAAGGTGGGGATCCCATTTGTTTGTGTGATGTCGACTTCACATATTGTGAGGTGAATGAGGGCCAGTAGGGCTATCGAGATAGTCCCCAGGATAGAGATAGGGGACAGGTTCCTCATCTTCTTCTGTTCTTCTTTCTTCGCTAGGTGGGAGGTCAGGGCTGTCTGCCCCGGTTCGTACCTCACTGGAATCACTTGCTTCCCTCTCTAGGTCTGGTCTAGGAACCTTTTTTACTCGGGATGCATGGATCCAGGCAGGATTTTCCTCTGTCAGGACTGCTGTTCGGGTAACTGCTACGACCTCTGTCTCTGGACCATAGGTGAAGTCTCCTGGGCTCTTGTTCCTGGGGAGCACCTTCACCACGACTCTGTCTCTGACTTTAAAGGGGTGTGTAGGTTCCTGTGGATTCAAAAGGGTTTTTACAAACAACCTCATGTTCAATTTCATTCAGTTTTGTTATCAGGGACCTGACATACTCTTTTCTGATGAGTTCTAGATCTCCTTCCTGTATTACTAGTGGTTTCTTAGCCCAGGGTGTAGGAAAAGGGTCTACCCATTAGTATTTCAAAGGGTGAGTATCCTAGAGTTTTCTGTGGGGTATTCAAGATGCTGGTGTTTAGCTTTATTAGGGTTGTTCCTGAGGCAAGTGATGCATCTGCTAACATACTGGTCCACAAGTGATTTGGCATTAGTAACATAAAAATCATTGGTTAGTAGGAGTAGTGTTGTGGCTTCACCACGGTGACCAACACCACGGCACTGGGCAACGAGCAAAGGGGCACTGGACTGGGGTATACAGGGTTTCCCCTCTTTGCAGATTAATCCTGATTTAGGATTTTTTCTGCAGAATTGGGTAAGTCCAGTCGGAGAGATCAGTATTAGTCGCAGCAGCTTGAAGTTGAGTGAGCAGATGGACGTTGTAAAGGGAGGGACATGCTCTAGTGAGTGCAATGAGTTCTGCAGCTTGCGCGGACTGATAAGGTATTGGCAGGGTTTCCAACACAGTGTCAGGGAGGGTGACAATGGCATAGCCAGCCTGGTATGCACTGTCATTGGGCCTACTACAGGAGCCGTCAACAAAAACTATGTCTGCGCCTGGTATGGGAACGGGAGACATGTCAAGTCTGGGAGAAGTTTCAGCTTCAATAGAAGCAGCACAGTCATGTAGGTCGGGTGGTTCATCCTCGGGACCTTTCAAGCCTAAAAGGGTATTGAGAATGGGTGCAGGGCCAGAAGAACTAGCAGTGTACTTGATGGTAAGGGTAGGGTTACTCAAAAGGAGTACTTCATATCCACTAAGGCGCTGTGCTGACATGTGCTGTGTGTGCAAGCCTTTAAGTATTGCCAGGACATCATGTGTGGTGTGGAGTACTGTGATGTGGCCTAAAGTGAGGGTAGTGGCCATTTCTGCAACCATTGCACAGGCTGCCAAAGCCCTGAGGCAGGCAGGCATACCTTGCACAGACACTGGCATGACTTTGGAAAAAAATGCCACGGGGCGCAACTTCCCTCCATGAAACTGTGTGAGCACCCCCGCCATGGTTTTACAATTGTCCCTTGCATATAGATGGAAAGGTAGTACATAATTGGGGAGGCCAAGTGCCGGACTTTTCATCAACATACATTTTAAACTTTCATATGCAGTTAACATTTCTTGTGACCATTGTACAGTTTTAGGTTTGTCCTTCAGTGTGGCTTGTCTCAAAATGTTATCACAATAAGAGCAATCAGATATCCACTGTCTGCAGTAATTTACCATACCCAGGAAGGACAGTAGTTCCCTCTGGGTAGTTGGGGTGACCAGGCCCAATACAGACTGTATGCGTTGTGGACTGACTTTCCTCTCTCCCTGAGTGAGCACAAAACCTAAGTAATCAACATGCTTTTTACACCATTGCATTTTTATTTTGGACACCTTGTGTCCACATTCACAAAGCCAGTTTAGTAATGAAACACCATCCTCTCGGCAGGCCTCCTCAGTTTTACTACAGAGCAGCAGATCATCTGCATACTGTAGCAGGACTGAACCATGGTGAGGTTGCCAGGGCCCCAATGTGGCCTGGAGACAACAGGTGCGTCAACAATCTGCACCAGGTAAGTTGTTTACCCTCAAAAGAAAAGGCAAAAGTAATTGTGTCTGTGAATCTACAGGCATGCTGAAAAAAAAGGCATTCTTCAAATCAAATACAGAGAAGAACGCAGCATCTGCAGGGATTGCAGAAATGAGTGAGTTTACATCTGGAACAATTGGTGCAATTGGGACAATTAGCTGATTGATTGCTCTGAGATTCTGTACAAATCTTATACTACCATCAGCTTTGGCAACAGGGTTCACAGGAGTACAGTATGGTGATACAATATGTCTGAGAATACCCTGTTGTAAGAATTGCTGTATCACGGGGCGGAGACCTTCTATCTTTTCTGGTGAGAGGGGATACTGCATAGGTCAGAACACAAAACACTGGTTGTTGCACCGCTGTCCACTAAAAAGGGAATTTTACTTCCATTTATAATAAGTGGCAGCAGAGGTGAATCTTTACTATGACGGGTGAGTTGAATAAAGGCTGGGATACCCTCCTCCGGGCCCCGTCAGTGCACGGGGTCTTTGGAATCTTCCCTGACTGCGGGGTTGGTTCTGTCTGTCAAAGCGTCTGGGGTTCTGATAGTTATGAGTGAGTGGGGAAGTGAGTAAGCTTTCTGAGTTAAGCAAAGGTAAGCCAGCGTCATCTGTCCAGCAGTCCTTAAACCTTTTTCAAAACGCAGTAACAGACTATGAAGGTTTCTGTTTACAAGCTACAGCGACAGGCAAAAAAACACAGGCAAAAAAAACTTCCTTCATATGTGTATAGCTGCGTCCTTTGCAAGCTTTGCGCAAATAAGATATACAGCCATCGAGGGTAATAGTGGGCTTGGGACAGTGTTTTACTATTATCTAAACTCTGGGTTATTGGTGCTAGGGATAGAGCTAGTGGACGCACCCTCCAGCAGTGGAGCTGGAGGCAATCCCATCTAGTGTGAAAGGGTTACTGCTGCCAAGAGATTTGTGTCTCTGAGCGCAGGATACATTGGAATGCAAAGGGGGGAGGCGAGAGGGATCTCTCTGCAGCCTCGCTTCTGTGCTGTTGGGAACTGACATTTTTTCTTAAATCTCCATATAGAAAAGGTAATTACTGCCTTCCCGTAGGAATGGGTCCTGTCCTGCTTTCTCTGTCCATCCCGCTAAATTATCCACCCATGGGTTAACTAAATAATACTCTGAGGTAGAGTTACGGGCAACATACATCTTGCATGTCTCACCAGGGAGGGGCGGGGGATATGCAGTTTTTTACTCTGACTAGAGCCCATTGTCAGACAGTAATATAAATCAACAGTACAACTTTAAAGGAAAATATCTAAAATTTACAACTCTACTATACATGCATCAGCTAACCAGTTAATTAGTCATTGACAATATCACAATATTATCTGTATAATGAGAACATGAAATCTTTTGACGGGTACGCTTACCTTCGTACAAGATGTCAGAAAAATACAGCGTTTTAGACAGGAAGCAAGAAAAGTGTTTGAGCATAGATATCTGGCAGACGAAAACTTACCAGCCGTCTGAACCAAATATAAGAACTTATCTCACTACAACATACAAGAATATATAGGCGATCAAATCGGGGTATTCTCTACGTTATGTATAGACCCCAGGTCTATGTTTTTTTTTAAGTATCCCAGATACTGACGTCTTTGGAGAATTGCGCTTGGACCCCGGGTCCTTTCTCAGACGTATTCTTTAAGTCCCAGACATTAAAGATTCTATGGTATCCCTGATACCTGTTTTATGCTTTTACATAAAACTTCGTAATATTAAGTCCCGGACTTAAATATTACCTTGTCACGTGTTCCCGGAACACTGACACGGATTCAGCTTCAGTGTATGACCGCAATCCTGTATGGCAAAGACAGACAATAAATTCTCTATTTTTACCATTCAGGGACGATCACTGAATTCCGGACATAGCCCCCAGCTGAAAGGATTTGCCCTTAAGTTCTTTAACCCTCGATGTGATGGCCTCTTAGACGTCTGGAGTGTAAACCTTTACGCTATCAGTTACATGCACAACACAAGCAGTAAAAATTCACACTGTTTTATTATGAGGTTAACAAAAGTATATAAGGCAATGCATATGGGTGTAACTGACATGTCGTTACACTCCCATTGGCTCGTTAATAGTTACCAGGCAGAACAGAAAAGGCGGATGTCCATATATGGGTTTTCTACAAGTTTCTCAAACATTTAACAAGGTTTTTGTAACACAGTATATTTGGGTAGAAAGAACAAGTTTCATCTGACCTTGGATGCCAGACCCACACAGGCCTGGTATCTGTATGAGAGACAAAGGCACCTAGCACAGGGCAGCACGCATCCATGCAAACACATAAGAGTTCATATAGCATGTTTTAACCCTTCACTAGGGAAATAGAAATATTCACTTTTACACTGTAACTATTATAAGGAAATTGATCATATAAAAAGTAATATTTACAAAGCACAGAAGAGTTAACCCTTCAGGCGGCCGAGCAGAGAGCCCAGCCTTGCTCTCTGTGTGGCCGGACCAGCCCATCCAGCAATCATTCCTTCTTCCCTTTGCAAGAAGTTCTGGATGTCCAGCTCAACCCTGTATTTCAGTGTCAGTTTAATCAGTGTGAGATCAGGGAGATTGCTAGACTCTTCAGGGAGTCGGGGAGATCACCACTATTTCACAGAGGTCCGGTTAATATAGTGTAAGCAGGGTCGGCGCCACCACTAAGCAGCTTTAGGCAGCTGCCTATGAGCGCCGGCCACTGGAGGGCGGTGCTGTATGCTGCTGATGAAAGAGTGCTTCATTTATTCACTTAGCTCAGCTGAGTAGGGATGCTGCACCGCCCAACTGTAATCAGCCGGCACTGACAGTGAGTACCATGTGTATAACGCATCAGGCAATAAGCAGGGCGGCTCTTATGTAAAATGTTATTAGCACTGTCTGCTCACTGCTCCTCTTTCCGCAATCCTCCCCCCTCTGCGATAATACACTGCATATTCCCGCCCAGCACCATGACAGCACCCTGCCGCATGTTACTCCCCTCTCTCCCGTGATTGCATCCCACCCGCCCCCCTCCTGCGATTACATCCCGCATTTTAAACCCCCTCCTGCAATTACATCCCGCATGTCACCCACCCCCCTCCCCATGCTGGTAGCGGAAGGAGTGAGCCGGCAGCGGAGGGCAGAAAATGTTCACGGTGGAGCACATCAAGGAGGTGTTGCAGAGCCGACCACACATGTCTGCATATGCTGCTGTTGCCTTCCCTGGCTTTCCCAGGTCCCAGACTTCTCAGCCTACCTGGGCCGTTACTGTTTAATACCTCCAGCCAGGTGAGTGGTGTGGAGGGGGTTGCAATTGGTAGTGTTACAGAGACTGGCTGTGTAGCAGGGCCATTATGTCTGTCATGTGTATAAGGGAAATAATGTGGGGCATTATGTGTAGCATTATGTGTAAGGGCATTTAATAATGTGGGGCATATGTGTAAGGGGCATTATATGTAGCATTATGTGTAAGGGCATTTAATAATTTGGGGTATATGTGTAGGGGGCATTATGTCTGTCATTATGTGTAGAAGGGCATTTAATAATGTGTGACATATGTCTAAGGGCAAAATGTGTGTCATTATGTGTATAAAGGCATTAATAATGTTTGCATTTGTGTGGGGCATTACTGTGTGGTATTATGTGTATAAGCTGCACTACTGTGTGGCGTAATGTGTAGAAAGGGCACTACTGTGTGGTGTAATGTGAATAAGGAGCGACACGGTGTGGTGTAATGTGAATAAGGGGGACTACTGTGAGTAACATTTATAAGGTAAATGGGTACTACTGTGTGACATAACCTGAATAAGGGGCACTATCGTGTGTTATAATGTGAATGAGGTTGCACTACTGTGTGGGATCATCTGAATTGGGGGTACTATTGTGTATCACACCCCCTTCCTAGCAAGAACATGCCTTTCTTTTGGGGTGCGCACATTGGGGGTCATTCCGAGTTGATCGCTCGCTAGTGATCAGGTTAAATCTCTGTAAAACTGCGCATTCATATGCACTGCAACGCGCAGGCGCGTCGTATGGGTACAAAGAGGATAGGTGCTGGGCGATGGATTTAACGAAGAATTAATTCGCACAGCCGATCGCAAGGTGATTGACAGAAAGAGGGCGTTTGTAGGTGTCAACTGACCGTTTTCTGGGACTTTTTTGTGCCGTCGGCTGCAACAGCGTTCACACACTTGCAAAGCAAAAATACACTCCCTCATAGGCGGCGACTATCTGATCGCAGCGCTGCAAAAAGTTGCTAGCGAGCGATCAACTCGGAATGACCCGCATTGTTCCTATTTAATATATAGGGAGTGGGGGCACCAGTGCTCTTGGCGACTGCTATGGGTGAAGGGTGATGGTGTTGGGAGATGGGTGCAGGGTAAAAGGCAGGACAAGAGGCGATGCTATGGGACACCAGCCAAAATAATGCTTAGGGTATCAAATTGACTGCGGCATCCCGATGATTAGAATCCCAGCAGGGGAAGGTAAGTATACTGTAGCCTAAACCTAACATCCCCCCCCCCCCCCCCCCCTCCTGCAACCTAACCCTAGCCCTCCCCAGTGGCGTCTAAACCTACCCCCCCCCCTCCAAGTTCAACTTCCGCTTGCCCACCTTAACTACACACAGCGCCACACATAGATAACGTTCTACTCGGCTGCAACAAGTCAGCAGGCAGCCAGTGTCACTAACACAGCAGCGCCAGCCTGTTTGGCTTATTTGCATGCAATGTGCGGCGTGAACTGTGCTGGGGCCGGACGCCGCTGCAGATGGACATGGAGACACATACAGTATGTAAACAGCACTATTTCTGTGTGTATTATACAGGTTGAGTATCCCTTATCCAAAATGCTTGGGACCAGAGGTATTTTGGATATGGGATTTTTCCGTATTTTGGAATAATTGCATACCATAACGAGATATCATGGTGATGGGACCTAAATCTAAGCACAGAATGCATTTATGTTACATATACACCTTATACACACAGCCTGAAGGTAATTTTAGCCAATATTTTTTATACCTTTGTGCATTAAACAAAGTGTGTCTACATTCACACAATTCATTTGTTTCATATACACCTTATATACACAGCCTGAAAGGTCATTTAATACAATATTTTTAATAACTTTGTGTATTAAACAAAGTTTGTGTACATTGAGCCATCAAAAAACAAAGGTTTCACTATCTCACTCTCACTCAAAAAAGTCAGTATTTCGGAATATTCCGTATTTCGGAATATTTGGATATGGGATACTCAACCTGTATATAAGCAGCACTACTACCGTGTGTATTATATATAAGCAGCACTACTACTGTGCGTATTATATATAAGCAACACTACTACTGTGTGAATTATATATAAGCGCCACTACTACTTTGTGTATTATATGTAAGCAGCACTACTTCTGTGTGTATTAAATAAGCTGAAGGCTGCATAAGCCTGAGGCAATATAAGAGCTCAACTTTTTGTGATTGGTTGTTTAATGACTAAGCAGTTGCTAGGCAGATCAGTTTTTTCCTGTGGTTTTCCCTATTGGATTAAAAGGTTGTCCATCAAGCTTGATAGGTTGGTCTTAGGATAGTATATAGGGCAGAGCATTTGCCTCAGACTTCCTCTTGCCATTCATTGTATGACCGCCCGCCCTCCCGGATTGTATCGATTGTTTTATTTCCTTCAGTAGGCTATTGAAAGCCAGATTGGCGGGAAGTCGCTACCAACCAGCTGTCACACAGGCATGAGTGGTCATTGTGGGGCTCCCTCTTTAGAAGGACGGCAGGTGTGTCCTTCTCTTGCGGTTGGACATTTAGACGTTCCCCTGCGGGAACCGAACGTTTGCCAGAGAAAAGAGGGGTGAGGCCAGCACAATGCGGGTTATGCGGGAAGGAGGCGGGGTCTGGGTACTCACCTCCTTGGTTTGGTGGTTTTCATCTAGGTGATTGGTGCTGGTGTCTGGTAGCGACTTTCTGTTGCCATCCTCCAAGCTAAATTTAAATCTATAATCTAAATTAATTCTAATTCGATCACAATTATAGTTTAAAGAGTTGGTCAGCGATCAATAAACATCGTCTGACCTTTAACTCCAGCTACCGTGTCCGTGTCTTTATTTCAGTGTGTGGTGTCGTGTTATTTTAGTGATAAGCTAGCTTAAGAAAAAGGTTTATGTAATCACAATAAAGTTATGGGCGCCTTATATAAGCAGCACTACTACTGTGTGTATTATATGTAAGCAGCACTACTTCTGTGTGTATTATATGTAAGCAGCACTACTACTGTGTGTATTATATATAAGCAGCACTACTACTTTGTGTATTATATGTAAGCAGCACTACTTCTGTGTGTATTATATATAAGCAGCACTACTACTGTGTGTATTATATATAAGCAGCACTACTACTGTGTGTATTATATATAAGCAGCACTACTTCTGTTTGTATTATATATAAGCAGCACTACTACTGTGTGTATTATATATAAGCAGCACTACTTCTGTGTGTATTTTATATAAGCAGTACTACTACTGTGTGTATTATATATAAGCAGCACTACTACTGTGTGTATTATATGTAAGCAGCACTACTACTGTGTGCATTATATATAAGCAGCACTACTACTGTGTGTATTATATATAAGCGCCACTACTACTGTGTGTATTATATATAAGCAGCACTACTACTGTGCGTATTATATATAAACAGCACCACTACTGTGCGTATTATACATAAGCAGCACTGCTACTGTGTGTATTATATGTAAGCAGCACTACTACTGTGCGTATTATATATAATCAGCACTACTACTGTGCATATTATTTATAAGCAGCAATACTACTGTGCGTATTATATATAAGCAGCACTACTACTGTGTGTATTATATATAAGCAGCACTACTACTGTGCGTATTATATATAAGCAGCACTACTACTGTGTGTATTATATATAAGCAGCACTACTACCGTGTATATTATATATAAGCAGCACTACTACCGTGTGTATTATATATAAGCAGCACTACTACTGTGTGTATTATATATAAGCAGCACTACTACCGTATATATTATATATAAGCAGCACTACTACTGTGTGTATTATATATAAGCAGCACTACTACTGTGCGTATTATATATAAGCAGCACTACTACTGTGTGTATTATATATCAGCAGCACTACTACCGTGTGTATTATATATAAGCAGCACTACTACTGTGTGTATTATATATAAGCAGCACTACTACTGTGTGTATTATATATAAGCAGCACTACTACCGTATGTATTATATATCAGCAGCACTACTACTGTGCGTATTATATATAAGCAGCACTACTACTTTGTGTATTATATGTAAGCAGCACTACTACTGTGTGTATTAAATATAAGCAGCACTACTACTGTGCGTATTATATATAAGCAGCACTACTACTGTGTTTATTATATATAAGCAGCACTACTACTGTGTGTATTATATGTAAGCAGCACTACTACTGTGTGTATTATATATAAGCGCCACTACTACTGTGTGTATTATATATAAGCAGCACTACTACTGTGTGTATGATATATAAGCGGCACTACTACTGTATGTATTATATATAAGCAGCACTACTACTGTGTGTATTATACATAAGCAGCACTACTACTGTGTGTATGATATATAAGCGGCACTACTACTGTATGTATTATATATAAGCAGCACTACTACTGTGTGTATTATACATAAGCAGCACTACTACTGTGTGTATTATATATAAGCGGCACTACTACTGTGTGCATTATATATAAGCGCCACTACTACTGTGTGTATTATATAAAAGCGCCACTACTACTGTTTATATTATATATAAGCGCCACTACTACTGTGTGTAATATACATAAGCAGCACTACTACTGTGTGTAATATACATAAGCAGCACTACTACTGTGTGTATTATATATAAGCAGCACTACTACTGTGTGTATTATATATAAGCGCCACTACTACTGTTCATATTATATATAAGCGCCACTACTACTGTGTGTATTATACATAAGCAGCACTACTACTGTGTGTATTATATATAAGCGCCACTACTACTGTGTATATTATATATAAGCAGCACTACTACTGTGCGCATTATATATAAGCGCCACTACTACTGTGTGTATTATATAAAAGCGCCACTACTACTGTTTATATTATATATAAGCGCCACTACTACTGTGTGTAATATACATAAGCAGCACTACTACTGTTCATATTATATATAAGCGCCACTACTACTGTGTGTATTATACATAAGCAGCACTACTACTGTGTGTATTATATATAAGCGCCACTACTACTGTGTATATTATATATAAGCAGCACTACTACTGTGTGTATTATATAAAAGCGCCACTACTACTGTTTATATTATATATAAGCGCCACTACTACTGTGTGTAATATACATAAGCAGCACTACTACTGTTCATATTATATATAAGCGCCACTACTACTGTGTGTATTATACATAAGCAGCACTACTACTGTGTGTATTATATATAAGCGCCACTACTACTGTGTATATTATATATAAGCAGCACTACTACTGTGTGTATTATATATAAGCGCCACTACTACTGTGTATATTATATATAAGCGCCACTACTACTGTGTGTATTATACATAAGCAGCACTACTACTGTGTGTATTATATATAAGCGCCACTACTACTGTGTGCATTATATATAAGCAGCACTACTACTGTGTGTATTATACATAAGCAGCACTACTACTGTGTGTATTATATATAAGCGCCACTACTACTGTGTGTATTATACATAAGCAGCACTACTACTGTGTGTATTATACATAAGCAGCACTACTACTGTGTGTATTATATATAAGCGCCACTACTACTGTGTGTATTATACATAAGCAGCACTACTACTGTGTGTATTATATATAAGCGCCACTACTACTGTGTATATTATATATAAGCAGCACTACTACTGTGTGTATTATATATAAGCGACACTACTACTGTGTATATTATATATAAGCAGCACTACTACTGTGTATATTATATATAAGCGCCACTACTACTGTGTGTATTATACATAAGCAGCACTACTACTGTGTGTATTATATATAAGCGGCACTACTACTGTGTGTATTATATATAAGCAGCACTACTCCTGTGTGTATTATATATAAGCAGTACTACTACTGTGTGTATTATACATAAGCAGCACTACTACTGTGTGTATTATATATAAGCGCCACTACTACTGTGTGTATTATACATAAGCGGCACTACTACTGTGTGTATTATACATAAGCAGCACTACTACTGTGTGTATTATATATAAGCGGCACTACTACTGTGTATTATATTTCTCTGACGTCCTAGTGGATGCTGGGGACTCCGTAAGGACCATGGGGAATAGCGGCTCCGCAGGAGACTGGGCACAAAAGTAAAGCTTTAGAACTACCTGGTGTGCACTGGCTCCTCCCCCCATGACCCTCCTCCAAGCCTCAGTTAGATTTTTGTGCCCGAACGAGAAGGGTGCACACTAGGTGGCTCTCCTGAGCTGCTTAGTGAAAAGTTTAGTTTTAGGTTTTTTATGTTCAGTGAGACCTGCTGGCAACAGGCTCACTGCATCGAGGGACTAAGGGGAGAAGAAGCGAACTCACCTGCGTGCAGAGTGGATTGGGCTTCTTAGGCTACTGGACATTAGCTCCAGAGGGACCGATCACAGGCCCAGCCATGGATAGGTCCCAGAGCCACGCCGCCGGCCCCCTTACAGAGCCAGAAGACAGAAGAGGTCCGGAAAATCGGCGGCAGAAGACGTCCTGTCTTCAACAAGGTAGCGCACAGCACTGCAGCTGTGCACCATTGCTCTCAGCACACTTCACACTCCGGTCACTGAGGGTGCAGGGCGCTGGGGGGGGGCGCCCTGAGACGCAATAAAAACACCTTGGATGGCAAAAAATGCATCACATATAGCTCCTGGGCTATATGGATGAATTTAACCCCTGCCAGAATACACAGAAAAACGGGAGATAAGGCCGCCGAGAAGGGGGCGGAGCCTATCTCCTCAGCACACTGGCGCCATTTTCCCTCACAGCTCCGTTGGAGGGAAGCTCCCTGGCTCTCCCCTGCAGTCACTACACTACAGAAAGGGTTAAAAAAAGAGAGGGGGGCACTAATTACGCGCAGTATTAAAAATACAGCAGCTATAAGGGGAAAAACACTTATATAAGGTTATCCCTGTGTATATATATAGCGCTCTGGTGTGTGCTGGCAAACTCTCCCTCTGTCTCCCCAAAGGGCTAGTGGGGTCCTGTCCTCTATCAGAGCATTCCCTGTGTGTGTGCTGTGTGTCGGTACGTTTGTGTCGACATGTATGAGGAGAAAAATGATGTGGAGACGGAGCAGATTGCCTGTAATAGTGATGTCACCCCCTAGGGGGTCGACACCTGAGTGGATGAACTGTTGGAAGGAATTACGTGACAGTGTCAGCTCTGTATAAAAGACAGTGGTTGACATGAGACAGCCGGCTACTCAGCTTGTGCCTGTCCAGACGTCTCATAGGCCGTCAGGGGCTCTAAAGCGCCCGTTACCTCAGATGGCAGATATAGACGCCGACATGGATACTGACTCCAGTGTCGACGGTGAAGAGACAAATGTGACTTCCAGTAGGGCCACACGTTACATGATTGAGGCAATGAAAAAGGTTTTACACATTTCTGATAATACGGGTACCACCAAAAAGGGGTATTATGTTCGGTGAGGAAAAACTACCTGTAGTTTTCCTGAATCTGAGAAATTAAATGAGATGTGTGATGATGCGTGGGTTTCCCCCGATAACAACTGATAATTTCTAAAATGTTATTGGCATTATATCCTTTCCCGCCAGAGGTTAGGGTGCGTTGGGAAACACCCCCTAGGGTGGATAAAGCGCTCACACGCTTGTAAGAACAAGGGCTCTACCCTCTCCTGAGATGGCCGCCCTTAAGGATCCTGCTTATAGAAAGCAGGAGGGTATCCTAAAATGTATTTACACACATACTGGTGTTATACTGCGACCAGCAATCGCCTCAGCCTGGATGTGCAGTGCTGGGTTGGCGTGGTCGGATTCCCTGACTGAAAATATTGATACCCTAGATAGGGACAGTATATTATTGCCTATAGAGCATTTAAAAGATGCATTTCTATATATGCGTGATGCACAGCGGAATATTTGCCGACTGGCATCAAGTCTAAGTGCGTTGTCCATTTCTGCCAGTAGAGGGTTATGGACACGACAGTGGTCAGGTGATGCGGATTCCAAACGGCATTTGGAAGTACTGCCTTATTAAGGGGAGGAGTTATTTGGGGTCGGTCTTTCAGACCTGGTGGCCACGGCAACAGCTGGGAAATCCACGTTTGTACCCCAGGTCGCCTCTCAACATAAGAAGACGCCGTATTATCAGGCGCAGTCTTTTCGTGGGCAAGCGGGCAAAAGGTTCCTCATTTCTGCCCCGTGACAGAGGGAGAGGAAAAAGGCTGCAGAAATCAGCCAGTTCCCAGGAACAGAAGCCCTCTCCCGCCTCTGCCAAGCCCTCAGTATGACGCTGGGGCTTTACAAGCAGAATCAGGCACGGTGGGGGCCCGTCTCAATGAATTTCAGCGCGCAGTGGGCTCACTCGCAAGTAGACCCCTGGATCCTTCAGGTGATATCTCAGGGGTACAAATTGGAATTCGAGACGTCTCCCCCTCGCCGTTTCCTAAAGTCGGCTTTACCGATGTCTCCTTCTGACAGGGAGGCAGTTTTGGAAGCCATTCACAAGCTGTATTCCCAGCAGGTGATAATCAAGGTACCCCTCCTGCAACAGGGAACGGGGTATTATTCCACACTGTTGTGGTACCGAAGCCGGACGGCTCGGTGAGACCGATTCTAAATCTAAAATCTTGAACACTTACATACGGAGGTTCAAATTCAAGATTGAGTCACTCAGAGCAGTGATTGCGAACCTGGAAGAAGAGGACTACATGATGTCTCGGGACATCAAGGATGCTTACCTTCATGTCCCAATTTACCCTTCTCACCAAGGGTACCTCAGGTTTATGGTACAGAACTGTCACTATCAGTTTCAGACGCTGCCGTATGGATGGTCCACGGCACCCCGGGTCTTTACCAAGGTAATGGCCGAAATGATGATACTCCTTCGAAGGAAGGGAATTTTAGTTATCCCTTACTTGGACGATTCCCTGATAAGGGTAAGATCCAGGGAACAGTTGGAGGTCGGTGTAGCACTATCTCAGGTAGTGTTGCGGCAGCACGATTGGATTCTCAATATTCCAAAATCGCAGCTGATTCCGACGACTCGTCGTCTGTTCCTAGGGATGATCCTGGACACAGTCCAGAAAAAGGTGTTTCTCCCGGAGGAGAAAGTCAGGGAGTTATCCGAGCTAGTCGGGAACCTCCTATAACCGAGCCAAGTCTCAGTACATCAATGAAAGGGTTCTGGGAAAAATGGTGGCTTCCTACGAAGCAATCCCATTCGGCAGATTCCACGCAAGAACTTTCCAGTGGGACCTGCTGGACAAATGGTCCGGGTCGCATCTTCAGATGCATCAGCGGATAACCCTGTCACCAAGCACAAGGGTGTCTCTCCTGTGGTGGTTGCAGAGTGCTCATCTTCTAGAGGGCCGCAGATTCGACATTCAGGACTGGGTCCTGGTGACCACGGATGCCAGCCTGCGAGGCTGGGGAGCAGTCACACAGGGAAGGAATTTCCAGAGCTTATGGTCAAGCCTGGAGACATCACTTCACATAAATATCCTGAAGCTAAGGGCCATTTACAATGCTCTAAGCTCAGCAAGACCTCTGCTTCAAGGTCACCCGGAGTTGATCCATTCGGACAACATCACGGCAGTCACCCACGTAAACAGACAGGGTGACACAAGAAGCAGGAGGGCAATGGCAGAAGCTGCAAGGATTCTTCGCTGGGCGGAAAATCATGTGATAGCACTGTCAGCAAGTGGGGACTTCACCCAGAAGTCTTCCACATGTTTATAAAACTCGACAAGTATTGCGCCGGGTCAAGGGACCCTCCGGCAATAGCTGTAGACGCTCTGGTAACACAGTGGGTGTACCAGTCAGTGCAGGGCCGGCTCCAGGCATGTTCGACTAGAGCGGCCGCGCGGGGCGCCACTCTTACAGGGCGCCGCACGCTGCGGCCGCCATTTTCCTGCCTGGAGCCAGCCTCTGTGTGTCCGACTCCGACTCCCGGCCGCTTGTGTGCGCGCTATGCAGCGCGCTGTGCGGCGCCGGCGTCTGACGTTGGACGCCGGCGCCGCGCAGCGTGCATAGCGCGCACACAGTTTTGTTCCTCCGTCCGCGGCCCGCCCACAGCAGTATTCCCGGCTCCCAGCAGCACCGCAGTGTCAGTGACAGACAGGTAAGTTAAAATCTGTCTGGCACTGTGTGGGGCCGTTTATTTTTCTGGCACTGTGGGGGCATTATTTTTCTGGCACTGTGGGGGCATATCTGCACTGTGGGGGCATTATTTTTCTGGCACTGTGGGGGCATTGTTTTTCTGGCACTGTGGGGGCATATCTGCACTGTGGGGGCATTATTTTTCTGGCACTGTGGGGGCATTGTTTTTCTGGCACTGTGGGGGCATATCTGCACTGTGGGGGCATTATTTTTCTGGCACGGGGGCATATCTGCACTGTGGGGGCATTATTTTTCTGGCACTGTGGGGGCATATCTGCACTGTGGGGGCATTATGTTTCTGGCACTGTGGGGGCATTATTTTTCTGGCACTGTGGGGGCATATCTGCACTGTGGGGGCATTATTTTTCTGGCACTGTGGGGGCATTATTTTTCTGGCACTGTGGGGGCATATCTGCACTGTGGGCATTATTTTTCTGGCACTGTGGGGGCATATCTGCACTGTGGGGGCATTATTTTTCTGGCACTGTGGGGGCATATCTGCACTGTGGGGGCATTATTTTTCTGGCACTGTGGGGGCATATCTGCACTGTGGGGGCATTATTTTTCTGGCACTGTGGGGGCATATCTGCACTGTGGGGGCATTAATTTTCTGGCACTGTGGGGGCATATCTGCACTGTGGGGGCATTTATGTTTCTGGCACTGGGGGCATTTATGTATCTGGCACTGTGGGGGCATATCTGCACTGTGGGGGCTTTTATGTTTTGTGGCACGGCGGGCATTTATTTATCTGGCACTGTGGGGGCATTTATGTTTTGTGGCACTGGGGGCATTTATGTATCTGGCAGTTATGTATCTGGCACTGTGGGGTCATTGATGCATCTGGCACTGTGGGGGCACTTATGTATCTGGCATTGTGTGGTCATTTATGTATCTGGCATTGTGGGGGCATTTATGTATCTGGCACTGGGGGCATATCTGCACTGTGTGGCCATTTATGTATCTGGCACTGCTGGGGGGCATGTCACGTGTAGCTGGCACTGCTGGGGGGTATGTCACGTGTAGCTGGCATTGCTGGGGGGCATGTCACGTGTAGCTGGCACTGCTGGGGGGCATATCATGTAGTGTATCTACTAGGCATCTGTGGCTAGGCAATGTGTCTATCGTGCGCTGCCTGGCGCAAAGTGTCTATCGTGCGCTGCCTGGCGCAAAGTGTCTATCGTGCTCTGCCTGGCGCAAAGTGTCTATCGTGCTCTGCCTGGCGCAAAGTGTCTAACGTGCTCTGCCTGGCGCAAAGTGTGTAGGAGGTTCTACCTGGTGCAATGTGTATTAGCTGCACTACTATGTGGTGTAATGCGAATTGCCACTACTCTGTGGTCATGCACCTTCCCCACGAAGCAACGGCCCTAAATTTTTGCTGCGCGCCTTCGGCGCGCACTGTCCCTGCTTCAGCATGTGGGTGGAGGAGCACCAAGTATTACAGTATGTACATCATTTTGCCCTCCTTACTTAAAAATGTGCCCTCCTTGTGATCAGCACCCTGCCCTAAAACGTGAACACTATCATGTGTAGCTGGCACTGCTGGGGGTCTATTGTGTGTAGCTGGCACTGTTGAGGGGCATGTCATGTGTAGCTGGCACTGCTGCGGGGCATGTCATGTGTAGCTGGCACTACACTGGAGACATTGTGTGTAAGGAACACTACTGTGGCTGTTCTGCATAAGGCTGCTAATTGTGTGCATAGAGGGGGTGTGAAAAAATATATTTATTTATAGTTTAATAATATGAAGTTACGAGGCCACACCCACTTTCCCAGGAGGCCACGCCCACTTTTCACGAAGCGCGCGCGCCTTCGGCGCGCGCATAGGGGTTAGGGGGCGCTTTTACATTTTCTCGCACAGGGTGCTAGTAGGCCTGGAGCCGGCCCTGAGTCAGTGTATGTGTTCCCTCCTCTGCCTCTCATACCCAAGGTACTGAGAATTATAAGATGGAGAGGAGTAAGCACTATATTCGGGCTCCGGATTGGCCAAGAAGGACTTGGTAACCGGAACTTCAAGAGATGCTCACGGAGGATCCGTGGCCTCTACCTCTAAGAAGGGACCTGTTCCAGCAAGGACCCTGTCTGTTCCAAGACTTACCGCGACTGCGTTTGACGGCATGGCGGTTGAACGCCGGATCCTGAAGGAGAAAGGCATTCCGGATGAAGTCATTCCTATCCTGATCAAAGCCAGGAAAGATATAACCGCAAAACATTATCACCGCATTTGGCGAAAATATGTTGCGTGGTGCGAGGCCAGTAAGGCCCCGACGGAGGAATTTTCAACTAGGTCGATTCCTACATTTCCTGCAAACAGGAGTGTCTATGGGCCTGAAATGGGGGTCCATTAAGGTTCAAATTTCGGCCCTGTCAATTTTCTTCCAAAAAGAACTAGCTTCAGTCCCTGAAGTTCAGACGTTTGTGAAAGGGGTACTGTATATACAGCCTCCTTTTGTGCCTCCAGTGGCACCTTGGGATCTAAATGTAGTTTTTGGGTTCCAAAAGTCACATTGGTTTGAACCACTTAAATATGTGGAGTTAAAATATCTCACATGGAAAGTGGTCATGCTGTTGGCCCTGGCCTGGGCCAGGTGCGTCTCAGAATTGGCGGCTTTATCCTGTAAAAGCCCTCATCTGATTTTCCATTCGGACAGGGCGGAATTGAGGACTTGTCCTCAGTTTCTCCCTAAGGTGGTTTTCAGCGTTTCACCTGAATCAACCTATTGTGGTGCCTGCGGCTACTAGGGACTTGGAGGACTCCAAGTTGCTAGACGTTGTCAGGGCCCTGGAAATATAGGTTTCCAGGACGGCTGGAGTCAGAAAATCTGACTCGTTGTTTATTCTGTATGCACCCAACAAGCTGGGTGCTCCTGCTTCTAAGCAGACTATTGCTCGTTGGATTTGTAGTACAATTCAGCTTGCACATTCTGTGGCAGGCCTGCCACAGACAAAATCTGTAAAAGCCCATTCCACAAGGAAGGTGGGCTCATCTTGGGCGGCTGCCCGAGGGGTCTCGGCTTTACAACTTTGCCGAGCAGCTACTTGGTCAGGAGCAAATACGTTTGTAAAATTCTACAAATTTGATACCCTGGCTGAGGAGGACCTGGAGTTCTCTCATTTGGTGCTGCAGAGTCATCCGCACTCTCCCGCCCGTTTGGGAGCTTTGGTATAATCCCCATGGTCCTTACGGAGTCCCCAGCATCCACTAGGACGTCAGAGAAAATAAGAATTTACTTACCGATAATTCTATTTCTCGTAGTCCGTAGTGGATGCTGGGCGCCCATCCCAAGTGCGGATTGTCTGCAATACTGGTACATAGTTATTGTTACCAAAAAAATCGGGTTATTGCTGTAGTGAGCCATCTTTTCTAGAGGCTCCTCTGTTATCATGCTGTTAACTGGGTTTAGATCACAAGTTATATGGTGTGATTGGTGTGGCTGGTATGAGTCTTACCCGGGATTCAAAATCCTTCCTTATTGTGTACGCTCGTCCGGGCACAGTATCCTAACTGAGGCTTGGAGGAGGGTCATGGGGGGAGGAGCCAGTGCACACCAGGTAGTTCTAAAGCTTTTCTTTTGTGCCCAGTCTCCTGCGGAGCCGCTATTCCCCATGGTCCTTACGGAGTCCCCAGCATCCACTACGGACTACGAGAAATAGAATTATCGGTAAGTAAATTCTTATTATAAGCGGCACTACTACTGTGTGTATTATATGTAAGCAGCACTACTACTGTGTGTATTATATATAAGCAGCACTACTACTGTGTGTATTATATATAAGCAGCACTACTACTGTGTGTATTATATATAAGCAGCACTACTACTGTGTGTATTATATATAAGCAGCACTACTACTGTGTGTATTATACATAAGCAGCACTACTACTGTGTGTATTATATATAAGCAGCACTACTACTGTGTTTATTATATATAAGCGGCACTACTACTGTGTGTATTATATATAAGCAGCACTACTACTGTGTGTATTATATATAAGCAGCACTACTATTGTGTGTATTATACATAAGCAGCACTACTACTGTGTGTATTATATATAAGCAGCACTACTATTGTGTGTATTATATATAAGCGCCACTACTACTGTGTGTATTATACATAAGCAGGGTGCCAGGATCTGAGGTGGCAGCCCTGAGTCTGCTTTTCACAAATTTAAGGATAACTCTGAGAGCTGTATCCTTGTTAAACTTAATGCAGACGGTAGCTGTTGAACTTCAAAGATGCTACCTACACACTTTCACTTGATGGGCTGGAGAATGGGTACTAGACTGGTGTGTACTTTTGGTCAAGGGGGGCGGAGTTACGAGCAGGCTGAAGTTTTGTCTAGGGTGTCGAGAAACCTTGCACCGGCCCCGAGTATAAGGCCTTTTTGGAGTGAATTAATTTATGCACAATAGTTATGCACTTCTCATAAATTTTCCGTAAAAACTATCGGGGTCATTCCGAGTTGATCGCTCGCTAGCTGTTTTTAGCAGCCATGCAAACGCTAAGCCGCCGCCCTCTGGGAGTGTATTTTAGCTTAGCAGAAGTGTGACCGAAAGGATCGCAGAGCGACTTAAAAAAAAATATTGTGCAGTTTCGGAGTAGCTCCAAACCTACTCCTATCTTGCGATCACTTCAGACTGTTCAGTTCCTGATGTGACGTCACAAACATGCCCTCCGTTCTCCCAGACACGCCTGGCACGCCAGCGGTTTTTCTAACACTCCCTGAAAACGGTCAGTTCACACCCAGAAACGCCCACTTCATGTCAATCACTCTGCGGCCAGCAGTGCGACTGAAAAGCTTCGCTAGACCTTGTGTAAAATCACATCGGCCGTTGTGAGAGTACGTCGCACGTGCGCATTGCACCGCATACGCATGCGCAGAAGTGACGCTTTTTTGCTTCATCGCTGCGCAGCGAACATTTTTAGCTAGCGAACAACTCGGAATGACCACCTATGTGAGAAACACCAGCCCTATGAAATACAGCAGTAACAGACAGGAAAATGAGTAGAGAGCATTTAGTCATGTCTATTTAACGATATGGAATCATTGAATACAGTTCTATAGCAGATGGCGCCTCCTATATTATTTTTCATATAACTCAATTTGTGATGGAGCGCGCAGGACTTTTAATTACTTTTCTGGCTCCTTTGTCTCCAGGGAATTCCTAAATAAAACACAGCATATTGTTACGTGAGTTGCGTTTTCCTAGTTTTATTTAAATGAGGAGTGATTGCCACATTACAAATATGGCATAAATTAAATGATTTTGTTTCCCTTTTTACTACACATTTTCCATATTTATTTATTTTTTTGATGTCTTTTAATTATATTAATTTATATATTTCATAGTTTTTATTTTTCTTTGGCGTATGGCAGAAGTGGATGTAACTATATAGTTAAAGTACATAGCAAAAATACATGGGTTCTGTTAACAAATACAGACAGCACTTTTAGAATTAATTCTCTTTTTATTGCATTTTCATGTTTAACATCAATAAACCGTACAAGCGATAACTGAATTACTGTTCTGCAGAAGTTGCTCTATCGGAAGTTCACTAATGAACTAAAATAGATTACTCCAGCGCTGAATTGCATGACAGGAAAAAAATATACACTGCCTATCAGTGATTGGCTGATCCTTGCAAGAGACAGCTCCTGATTGGCTGCTTTACTTACTCAATGGAGATTCACAGTCATACTACTGTTCTATGAGGTTTCTACAAATGGATTAAGAGATTCCTGTTGGACTGCAGCAGATCCAGAACGAACAGAGATTTCTAAGTATCAAATATGTCGAGTCAAAGTCATTTTGTCACAAAAGAGGGCTGAGGCTGACCTGGGGAAGCCTCAGATGTAGGGGCTGACGCAGGGCTGTCTTTTCGTATGGGCTCAATGGGCTCTTGCCCATGGGCCCCAGGATTTTAAGGGCCCTAGGCTGATAGCTGAGGGTCCCCTCTTTCCAGGGGTACCAGATTTTTGAAAATCGGCCCTGGCAAACCAGAGATAACTGACTTGAAAGCAGTGGTCCCCATCCAAGCCTGTTAATTGCTCTTCCCAGCCAGATATCTCGGGTTCTGTATGACCTAGAGTTTTTATGAAGGTAAACTCCAAAATCTGGGACTCTCCCTTTTTGGTGGACACTGGCAGCTTGTCTCTACTATGCCCAGAACCAGAGATATCAGCATTCAAGCAGCTGGTCCCTGCTCCAGATCCACATGCCTAATATGCAGTTTTAGATTTTCGTTGGTGGATTGCTCTGGCTCCTGAACTCTGATCCCCAAGTCCTAAGAACCTTCTGAAAGGTGGGACTTTCTAGTTTTTTTATCCCATTCAGAGCTAAGAAATATATTTTCAGGAACTTGAGATATCTGCAGTCAAGCGAGCTGCCCTCCCACTGGAAAATGATAAATGTTAAGCCCACTCCACTATCCACCGCTCCCCTACATATTAAACACCCCCTACCACCCCGGAAGTCATGTACCAGGGCTTCTTAATTCAGCCCAATGCCCCCTTCTACAGTTTAGCCCCATCTGTACAGTAAAGGAGTAATTCTAATTAGCAGAAATTACTGCTAAAGGTCCTACATGGCATAAAATAGAACACCCACCACCGCCCGCGGGACGTCAAAGCTGCTGCTGATAGCACCTCCCACCCCTACTGCTGGAGGATGGGTAGGGGGCCCAGTGCATTGCTGTGCCCAGGGGCCTACATTGCTGTTAAGATGGCCCTGGGCTGACGTGTAGGTGAACCGGGGAGATAGTATTGGGTTCCTTGACATACAGGAGATCTAGTACCATTTGCCCGAAGGCGTGACCACGACAACGAAGTTGTAAAAAGGTAAAGTCAGTTTTACTGAACACACAGCTTAAAACACCTTGGATATGCAAAATGTCACAGAAGATGTGCAGTGGTAAATTACAGTACAGTTCCCAAAAGCGTAGAGGTAATTAGTGCTGTGGCTTGCAGATCTGGAGATGGTAAGTCCGTATGCCACAGCTAACCGCTGAGGAGAGGTATGAACTAGTACTGGCCAGCAGATGGTGTACAGAGGCTGGAGCAACACAGATGAACAGAAGTAGATGGTACTTAGTAATTGCAGAGAGTGCCAGATGGAACCGGTATGAATGAAAGGTGTGCAGAACTCACCACTGTAGATTTTAGAGTCCGATGGTGAGCATCGATGGACGCTGTGGTTCAATGGTAGAATGGTCACTGATGCAGGCGATATAGGAATACCACTGATGACGTTGAAGTAAACTGAAGACACTGTGGAGCACCGCTAGCAGAACACCAGCGACTCAGGAGCACTGTGGAAAGCTGGTAGGCCGTGGTAAGTACGCTGTGGAGTATGGAGAGTGGTGCTGCAGAAAGGAGAAGTTGAAAACGATACCAGGACACCGCTGGAGGCTGGAAGCGAAGCAGGACCAACGCTGGAAGCCGGTGTCTGATCGTAGAGAGTAATCAGGAGCAATGCTGGAACACTGCAGAACTCAAACTGCACCACAGGATGGAAACAGGTGCGGGTCTCTTAGTGGAGCTGAATCACAGGAGCTGGAATACCTGGAGAAACAAGCAGTAGACTCCACAAGCAGGAGAGACATGTGTATAGGTTAGACAACCAAAGCACTGACCATTATCCAGCCCAGGAGCAGGATATTTATACCAGCTGGGAAGCAGGCATTGGCTGGATAATTAGGCAGAGTCCAGAGTGCAGCGGATAGATTGTGAAATGACATGTGATGAGGAAAAACATGGCTGCGCCCATGTTTGCATTTGGAGGGAAAGTCTGTTTGTATATTCCATGTGGTAAACAGCAGTAATGGCGGCGGAGGCCGCGGAGGGCAGGAGATGCCATTCTTACAAACAGTGTACCTAAGCTGTAGGACTGTCATGACAGCACTGCGGGATCACAGGGAAGAGACTTGAGGTAATGATATACTGTACAGCGCGCTGCACGCAGACAGCGCAGATGGAATCCCATTTTGGAACGCTGGGTCAGTCTCAGGAGACACTTGGAAGGTAAAGAATGATGTCCAATAACCCGGATCGTGACACATTTTTAATAATGGTGACATTATTGATTACATTATACATATTATTACTTTCTTAGGGGTAGATTTACTAAAGCTTCTGAAAATGACTGCCATTGCCCATGACAACCAATCATATTCTAGCCATCATTTCTCTTCCGCACCCTAGAAAATTCTAGACAGAATATGGTTGCAATGGGCAATACTTCCAACTTTTCTGTTTTATAAGCTTTAGTAAATCTACCCCTTGTTGTTTTTTTAAAATCTGCCAGTTGGTGATACACAGTGCAGCTGCCAGGTGACATGGAAAATGTGAACTGTGTAGGGTCCTGAGGACCGAGTTTGAGAACTGCTGCCTTAGACTGTATACTGTCACAGGCAGGGCCCTCCTTCCTCATGTTTCATCCCTAGTACTGTATTTACTTTCAGTACTCCTTGTCTTCAGTCTCCACGCTAGCTATTTTTTGCAGCGCTGCGATCAGGTCAAGACTCGGCAAAACTGTGCATGCGTATGCACCGCAATGCGCAGGCGCGTTGTATGGGTACAAAGCGGATCGGTGCTGGGCGATGAATTTAACGAAGAATCCATTCGCACAGCCGATCGCAAGAAGATTGACAGGAAGAGGGCGTTTATGGGTGTCAACTGACCGTTTTCTGGGAGTATTTGGAAAAACGCAGGCATGTCAAAGCGTTTGCAGGCTGGGTGTCTGACGTCGATTCCGGGACCGGACAGGCTGAAGTGATCGCAGCGGCTGAGTAAGTTTAGACCTACTCAGAAACTGCACAAACTGTTTTTGTACCGCTCGGTTGCACAAGCGTTCGCACACTTGCAAAGCGAAAATATACATTACCCCATAGGCGGCAACTATCTGATCGCAGCGCTGCAAAAATAGCTAGCGAGCGATCAACTCGGAATGACCCCCCTAGTCCCTTTCAGCAACACTGACACTGTATTCTCGTCTAACCCAAGTGCATGATGGTAGGGGAGAGTGAGGTAAGATGAGCCAATTTTTACTTATGTTATCCCCTAGGGAAGAAAAAATAATATATCTACAGTGCATCCGGAAAGTATTCACAGCGCTTCACTTTTTCCACTTTTTGTTATGTTACAGCCTAATTCCAAAATGGAATAAATAAATTTTTTTCCCTCAAAATGCTACACACAATTCCCCATAATGACAACGTGAAAAAAGTTTTTTTGAGATTTTTGCTAAATTATAAAAAATTAAGAAATCACATGTACATAAGTATTCACAGCCTTTGCTCAATACTTTGTTGATGCACCTTTGGCAGCAATTACAGCCTCAAGTCTTTTTGAATATGATGCCACAAGCTTGGCACACCTATCTTTGATCAGTTTCGCCCATTTCTCTTTGCAGCATCTCTCAAGCTCCATCAGGTTGGATGGGAAGCGTTGGTGCACAGCCATTTTCAGATCTCTCCAGAGATGTTCAATCAAATTCAAGTCTTGGCTCTGGCTGGGCAACTGAAGGACATTCACAGAGTTGTCCTGAAGCCACTCCTTTGATATTTTGGCTGTGTGCTTAGGGTCGTTGTACTGCTGAAAAATGAACCATCGCCCCAGTCTGAGGTCAAGAGCACTCTGGAGCAGGTTTTCATCCAGGATGTCTCTGTACATTGCTGCATTCATCATTTCCTCTATCCTGACTAGTCTCCCACTTCCTGCCGCTGAAAAACATCCCCACAGCATGATGCTACCACCACTATGCTTCACTGTAGGGATGGTATTGGCCTGGTGATGAGCGGTGCCTGATTTCCTCCAAACATGATGACTGGTATTCACGCCAAAGAGTTCAATATTTGTCTCATCAGACCAGAGAGTTTTGTTTCTCATGGTCAGAGTCCTTCAGGTGCATTTTGACAAACTCCGGGTGGGCTGCCATGTGTGTTTTACTAAGGAGTGGCTTCCGTCTGGCCACTCTACCATACAGGCCTGATTGGTGGATTACTGCAGAGATGGTTGTCCTTCTGGAAGGTTCTCATCCCTCCAGAGGAATGCTGTAGCTCTGACAGAGTGACCATCGGGTTCTGGGTCACCTCCCTGACTAGGGCCCGTCTCCCCCGACCGCTCAGTTTAGATGGGCGGCCAGCTCTAGGAAGAGTCCTGGTGGTTCCAAACTTCTTCCATTTACGGATGATGGAGGCCACTGGGCTCATTGGGACCTTTAAAGCAGCAGATATTTTTCTGTATCCTACCCCAGATTTGTGCCTTGAGACAATCCTGTCTTGGAGGTCTACAGACAATTCCTTTGACTTCATGCTTGGTTTGTGCTCAGACATGCACTGTCAAGTGTGGGACCTTATTTAGACAGGTGTGTGCCTTTCCAGATCATATCCAATTAACTGAATTTACCACAGGAGGACTCCAATAAAGCTGTAGGAACATCTCAAGAATGATCAGTGGAAACAGGATGCAACTGTGCTTGCAAAAAAAAAAAAAAAAAAAATGTGGAAAAAGTGAAGCGCTATGAATACTTTCCGGATGCACTGTACATTTATTTCAGGATGTATCCTGTCAATCGAAATGGTGAGACTGCATCTATGACAAAGGGCTGTGAAAATGGGATGCAGTTAATTTCCCGACTGTCGGGATCCCAGCAGTCGAAATACAGACGCCGGAATCCCAACACCCGTTGAAATGCCGGCAGTCAGAATCCCGAGCGCCGCCCGGAATCCCGACTGCCACCCGGAATCCCCACTTGGGTGGTGGTCCTCGCCACCACCCGAGGGGGAATAGATTAGTGTGGCGAACGAGCCCGCGAGGGGACACACTGCACTCGAGGTCAGGATTCCGGCTGTTGGGATTCCAGCGTCAGTATTTTTCGACCGATGTGATCTCCACAGTCGGGATTTCATACCGAACCGTGAAAATATAATTTCTTCAAAAAAGGTGGTCTTGTGGCTCAACTTGCCCCTGATTAGGGGTAACTTCATTTGGGTCAATCTGCAAATGTAGCCACCTGGGGGTAAATTCCCCATTTGACTTTATCAAGTTTACAAATGAGCATAACGAAAAAAATACTTACTAATCTTTAGCTAAATGATTCACATGGTTTTATACATTGGCAAATAACCAACACGTATGATATACAGTACGTTGTTAGACCAGGGTAAACTTGCTTTGCCATAACAGTTATTATATCCGACATAAAACTGTTTCTTGTGAAAAAAACATGCTGTACTTACCACTTTACCTTGTGCTTCTCTCCATCGCAGCCAGATAGAAATGATAGGGGCATTTTCTGAATTTATGGTCATGTGACAACAAAAGTGTACAGTTGCCTAAACTTACCCACTGGCTCATCTTACCATACTCTCCCCTACTTATTGTGTCACCAGTGGTTGCTCTTTTTTTTGCATTTAAACCCTGTTTTCCAATTGCCAGTTGTACCAGAAGGGCAGGGTTACAGCCAGTGTCGGACTGGGGCATGAAGGGCCCACCGGGGGAATGCAGTAATAGGGGCCCATACTTAGGGGTGTGGCCAGCCTACAAAGGGGGTGTGGCCAGCCTCCACAGAGGATTGAAATACACAATTGTCTTGTGCAGTGCAATGCAACATATCTACCATGTATAATACAAGTGCACTGTCTGGAAACTGATCCATAGAGGAAGAAGTGGGCCTTCAGGCAGTGGGGCCAGGGCCGGCAACAGAAATCTTGGGGCCCGGTACAGTAATATCTCTGCGGGCCCCCCCACCCGGCCCTAAAAACATTGTCTGCACTATGTTCTTCCCCACGACCGTCACATGCACCTCCCTGGGATGTAGTTATGATCCCGGCAGCCGGGATCTTGGTGGTCAGCATACCGACGCCGGGATCCCGGATGCCAGAATGCCGGCAGGGCGCCCAGCCATATTCCCACTTGTGGGTATCCCGGCGTCAGTATGCTGACCACCGGGATCCCGACCGCCGGTCACCCGATCCCAACCCCGCCTGCCTAATACAATACTGATATATTGGGATCATCTCTTTCCAAAATTAAGATTCCCAGACACACAATGGCCAGGCATTTTGTACTGTCTGTGCTGAGCAACAGATGAGCCTGAAAGACCAGTCACCACCACACAGACATTCTGCTCTGATCTCATCTGACATGCATGCATGCAGATGCATCTATATGTGCAGAATGCTGCATGCATAATGTGCCTGCCTGCCCGCAGCCCAACCCAAACCAATCCCAAAGCCCCAAACCAAACCCAAATCCCTAAACATTCTGGAGTTGGAGAGCCTTACCAGCAGCAACACACAGCCGCCGGCGCCGCTAATTGACCAGGCTCAGAATCCCGCAGTACTGTCCTGGGCCACTCCTGCTTGGCGCTCCGGCTCCTTACAGCTTACAGAGCAGAGACAGGGAGGCGTGCGGTGAGGACTCGGAGAGGAGGGGCGGTCCGGACGGGCGTCATCGTGTGTGACTGGTGCAACGTCAGTGCACTGCACAGCATACAGCACGGCCGGGGACTGGCTGGCTCAGGCTGACAGCTGACCTGGCTGGGGCTGTGCACTGAGGGGGTGACCACACGGCTTGGGGGGATTGGGGGGTGCTGCTGCAAAAAAACAACAACTCAACCACACAGCGGGCCGCACTCGGCTGGTGCGGTGCCGCGAGTTATAGAATTATGTACATTTATTGTGATATGCTGCCACCGCTGGACCTTGGGGCCCCTCACAATGATGGGGCCCGGGACGGGTGTCCCCTTTGACCCCCCCTGTCGCCGGGCCTGAGTGGGGCCCAGGGGTGGTTTCCCCTGTGGGCCAGTCTGAACCCTGGTTACAGCTAAGGAAGGGTTGGAGTGATTGCGAGGCATGTGCCTCTGGTGAAGGAGGGAGTGTGGGAGCCAGAGCTGGGTATGGTGTATAACAACTCTATAAACCGGGGAGGCAAGAACCGCAGGGCAGGGTGGACATATGATTATAGCCACCAGAGGGGCTGTGCGTTGCAGTATTAGGTTGTGTAGCTCCTGTCTCCCTTCTGATGGCGCCTCCTCACTTACAACCTTAATGGGACCTGTCTGCATATTTCCTGACCTGTGCTGTGGCAAGAGGAATAAATAAGATAAGTTAGGCTATTATGGGATGGGTAAAGCGTTTGGTATGTAATAGCAAGGAGAAGAGGGCAAATGGATAATTAAGACGAAGATGTTTTTTAATGAGACTCGTACAGATAGAGCCGCACTCAAGTGTTGCTCCATCGCAGGTGTGCACTCCCGGCGTGACCTGGTGACCTGGCCTAGCCCCGTCGGGAGTGCACAGAGACGCTCTCCCATTCTAGTGACTGGGGCACGTCTCCGCCCGGACGGAGACACTTTTCTCCGCATTAGGAGCGCCAAGGCACAGATGGAGCCACGACTAGTGTGTCTCCATCTGTATACAAAGCCTTGGAGCGTGATAAAGTGGAGAGAGATAAACTACCAAACAATCAGCTCCTAACTGTCATTTTTTCAAACAGCCTGTAACGTAGTAGTTGCTGATTGGTTTGTACTTTATCTCTCTCCCTTTATCACTCTCTACGGTATAGTACTGTTAGGGTCTCCTGCTCTGTGCTGCCACGTCGTCATGGCAACCGGGAGACAAGTGCTAGCGGAGTAACCTGAGCGTAGCTGATACTCCGGTTCGGGTCTTTTGCTGTGCAGTGGTTACAGGCTCTGTGCACGGCAGGGGATCCGGTGCTGGTTTTTGTGCTCACAGTCTGTGAGGTCTGAGTGGGGCGTGGACAGCACCTGCTATATAAACCCTCTTCTCAGGTTAGGCAGATGCTGCTGAATCTTTGTTGGTTAGTCAGTTCCTGAAAGCTAGCTAGTACTGTGTAAACTTTGTATTTGTTTGTTGCTTACTGCAAATAGGCCTTGGGATTTTGGTATTACACTCTGCCAATCCAGACCTAGCAGTAAGACTGGAGTCAGTCGTTTAACCTGCTGGGGTTCTTTTGCTACTCTGTGAACCTAGCAAGTTTGCGGCTGTATTCTCAGACTTGCCTGCCAAAATCCTTTCTCACTGTGCAAGGTGTTCAGGTGTCAGTTTAGTGGCAATAAGCTGAACCAGTGCACTGCAAGTGAAGACTAGGATTGTGGAGACTCTCCTTGTGTCTATTATTCCATCTCTGACCAAGGAGTTTACTGCCACACCCGTTGGTAACCCTTTAGGGTTTTGCTGTTGCCCTTAGCAACAGCATTTCGGGTTCTCTACGTATTAAATCACTACATCTCGCTTCTTTCCATCTGAGCATTCCTAATACTAGGAAGACACCCAGTTTCTTAGCCTTTGGGCTTCTCTGTTCACTTTGTGTTTATTTTGTTACCCTATCACCTTCTGTGTATGTAATGTCATATTCCCCAGTCTGTCTGTGAGTTCATTTGTTTTGCATCCCTCACCATTCAGACACCATTACATTCCTGCTGGCACTGGTGTGCATAACATATTCAGCAGCCCATACTCCTGTTGAAATTTTGTGGGAATATGGAGCATACCCCTCAAAATACTTTGCAACAGGTGGTCGATCAGGTGCAGGTCCTGACTCGACAATTTAATGATTTGTCCATTAAAATGCACACCTCACAGGCCGCTGGCGGAGCTCCCGCAGCAGCAGTACCTTCAGGGGTTAAGGAGCCGAAAGTAAATCTCCCGGATCGTTTTTCTGGAGATTGCTCGCAGTTCTTTTGTTTCAAGGAGAGCTGCAAGCTATATTTCCAGCTTAGGCCTCAGTCTTCTGGGTCGGAGATTCAGCGGGTGGGCATAGTGATTTCCTTGCTACAAGGAGACCCACAGGTCTGGGCATATGGGTTGCAGCCTGACTGTCCGTCGCTTAAAAGTGTTGATGCTTTTTTTACGGCACTGGGCATGTTGTATGATGACCCTGACAAGACGGCCTCAGCCGAGGCTCAGATTTCGATCCTTAAGCAAGGGCGAAGGCCAGTTGAGGTTTATTGTACGGAGTTTCGGAGGTTGGCCCATGATACCCAGTGGAATGACCCAGCCCTGAGACACCAGTACCGAAGAGGTCTTTCTAACCAGTTAAAAGACCAACTGGTACAATATCCCTTGCCTGATAGCTTTGATCAGCTCATGCAGTTATCCATTCGGGTGGATAGACGGCTGAGAGAGCACAGGCTTGAAAGGGAGACCGAGGTTTCCTTCTTTCCCAAGGGAACCTCAGACTCTGAGGAATTTTCCGAGGAGCCTATGCAGATTGGGGCTACCCGCCTCTCCTCGTGTGAGAAGACGCGGAGGAGACAGCAGAGGTTATGTTTGTACTGTGGGAATAAAGGTCATGTGGTAGTATCATGCCCAGAAAAGCCGGAAAACTTCAGGGCCTGAGGGTGATGGGAAATATCCTGTCAGGCCAGAAGTCAGAATTTCCCAAGAAGACTTTTATCATTCCGGTGACCTTGAAGATCCTCGGTCAAACTGTCAAGACTGAGGCCTTTGTGGACAGTGGGGCCGACGGGGTTTTTATGGACCGCCAATTCGCCCTGAAACACTCTGTTCCCTTAGTACCCTTGGCATCGGAAATTGAGATTTGTGGGTTAAACGGGGAACCATTATCCCAGGGTAAAATTACCTCTTGCACTAGCCAGATTTCTTTGTTTATTGGAGCCACACACTCTGAAAAATTGTCCTTTTATGTGACTGTCTGTACTTTTGCCCCATTGGTGTTGGGGTTACCCTGGTTAAGGGCCCACAATCCTCAATTTGACTGGGTCTCTGGGGAGATTCTTAGTTGGGGTACTGATTGTTTCAGGAGTTGCTTGAGCCTTCCAGTCAGGCTTTCGCAGCTAAGTTTGCCAGGATTGCCAGGATGTTATGCAGATTTTGCGGACGTGTTCTCCAAAAGAGTTGCAGAGGTACTACCTCCCCATCGCCCCTATGACTGTGCCATTGATTTGTTGCCGAATGCTAAGCTTCCCAAGAGCAGGTTGTACTCCCTGTCACGTCCTGAGACTCAGGCTATGGCAGAGTACATTCAGGAGAACTTGGCTAAGGGATTTATCAGACCTTCACAGTCTCCAGTTGGGTCGGGGTTCTTCTTCATGGGTAAATAGGACGGTTCGTTGCGACCCTGCATCGACTTCAGGGAATTGAACCGTATCACGATTAAAAACTCATACCCACTGCCTCTCATTTCGGTCTTGTTTGACCAGCTTCGTACTGCCCCCATTTTTTCTAAGATTGACCAACGCGGTGCGTACAATCTAATCCGAATAAGAGAGGGGGATGAATGGAAGACTGCCTTTAATACCCACTCAGGGCATTATGAATATTTGGTGATGTCTTTTGGGCTCTGTAATGCCCCGGCAGTCTTCCAGGACTTCATGAACGATGTGCTCAGGGAATATTTGGATAGATTCTTAGTTGTATACTTAGATGACATCCTAATCTTCTCCCATTCCCTGGAGGAACATCGGAAGCATGTACGCTTAGTCCTCCAGAAACTCAGAGACCACCGGCTTGGGGCGAAGCTGGAGAAGTGCGAATTTGAAGTTCAGCAAATCGCATTTCTAGGATATATTATCTCCCCAGAAGGGAGGGTTCCAAGGTACAGGCAGTCCTGGATTGGGTGCAGCCCACTATTTTGAAGGCGCTTCAGCATTTTCTGGGCTTTGCAAATTTTTATAGACGATTTATCGCTGGATTTTCGTCTATAGTGGCGCCCTTGGTGGCACTCACTAAGAAAGGGGCGGATGTTGCTCACTGGTCTTGTGAGGCCAAAGCGGCTTTTGCCCGTCTCAAAAGGGCATTTGTCTCGGCCAAGGTGCTGCGACACCCAGATCCAGAGCGTCCTTTTGTGGTGGAGGTGGATGCCTCTGAGATGGGTATTGGGGCAGTGCTCTCTCAGATGGGGGTGTCTGATAAATCGCCTTCATCCCTGTGCTTACTTTTCCCGTAAATTTTCGCCTGCCGAGATGAATTATGACGTAGGTAACCGGGAATTGTTGGCTATTAAGGATGCACTCGAGGAGTGGAGACACTGGCTTGAGGGGGCGAAGTTTGTGGTCTCAATTCTCACCGACCATAAGAATTTGGCATATTTAGAGTCAGCGAAGCGCGTCAATGCCAGGCAGGCACGATGGGCTTTGTTTTTTGCTCGCTTTAATTTTTTGATAACATATCGCCCTGGGTCAAAAAACATCAAGGCTGATGCGCTCTCGCGGAGTTTTGCTCCAATCCAGGAGACCACCGAGGAGCCATTGCCCATTGTGCCTCCTAGGTTAAGACAGCGAGTGTTCCTGGAATTCCATGCCAAGAAGTCGGCAGGTCACCCGGGTATTGCCAGAACTCGGGAGTTGCTATCTAGGGCGGTGTGGTGGCCCTCGGTGGCTAGGGATGTGGATCAGTGGGTTCGGGCATGTGACATCTGTGCCCAAAATAAGACTCCTAGAGGGGTTCCTGTTGGCCCATTACATCCACTCTCTATTCCATCTAAGCCATGGACCCACATTTCTATGGATTTTGTGGTGGACTTGCCCAAATCCTCGGGGATGACAGCCATCTGGGTTGTCGTTGACAGGTTTTCGAAGATGGCGCACTTCGTTCCATTGGTTGGGCTGCCATCGGCCAGACGCCTGTCTGAATTATTTATGCTGCATGTTGTGTGCCTCCACGGGTTGCCACTTGATGTGGTCTCTGACCGCGGATCCCAGTTTGTGGCCAAATTCTGGAGGGCATTTTGTTCCGATCTCCAGATTTCTTTCAGCTTGTCGTCAGGCTACCATCCGCAGTCTAATGGGCAGACTGAAAGGGTGAACCAGTCCTTGGAGCAGTTCCTCAGGTGTTATGACTCCAAGTGTCAGACTGACTGGGTTGCTCATCTGTCCATGGCGGAGTTTGCCTATAACAACGCGGCTCACTCTGCTACAGGGATCTCTCCCTTCCTTTGTGTGTATGGGCATCATCCTAAGGCCAATTCTTTTGACCCCCTGGACTCCACGCCTGGTGGTTCCTCTGTGGTTTCGGTCCTTAGAGGTATTTTGGAGGAAAGTGAAGAAAGCCCTTGTGTCTGTGTCATTAGTGACCAAAAGGGTTTTTGATAAGCGGAAAAGACCCTGCAGCTTTAAATTAGGAGACTTCGTCTGGTTGTCTACCAAGAATTTGAAGTTGAGACAGCCATCTCATAAGTTAGGCCCCCGGTTCATCGGTCCTTATAAGATCACTAGGGTTATCAATCCGGTGGCATTTCAGTTAGATCTACCCCGTTCTTTGGGTATCAATAAAACATTTCATTGTTCCCTTTTAAAACGGGCGATTAGTAATCCTTCTTCCAGTGGAAGACCTTCCGCTCTTCTGATACGTGGCCAGAGGGAGTTTGTTGTTGAAAGGATTCTTGACTCCAAGATGGTTCGGGGTCGGCTGTCATTTTTGGTGCACTGGAAGGGGTATGGCCCGGAGGAGCGGTCGTGGGTGCGCAGTTGTAATCTTCATGCCCCCAGACTGTTACGCTCTTTCTTCTCGCAGTTCCCCGATAAACCCGGTGGTAGGGGTTCTTTGACCCCTCGTCAGAGGGGGGGTACTGTTAGGGTCTCCTGCTCTGTGCTGCCACGTCGTCATGGCAACCGGGAGACAAGTGCTAGCGGAGTAACCTGAGCGTAGCTGATACTCCGGTTCGGGTCTTTTGCTGTGCAGTGGTTACAGGCTCTGTGCACGGCAGGGGATCCGGTGCTGGTTTTTGTGCTCACAGTCTGTGAGGTCTGAGTGGGGCGTGGACAGCACCTGCTATATAAACCCTCTTCTCAGGTTAGGCAGATGCTGCTGAATCTTTGTTGGTTAGTCAGTTCCTGAAAGCTAGCTAGTACTGTGTAAACTTTGTATTTGTTTGTTGCTTACTGCAAATAGGCCTTGGGATTTGGTATTACACTCTGCCAATCCAGACCTAGCAGTAAGACTGGAGTCAGTCGTTTAACCTGCTGGGGTTCTTTTGCTACTCTGTGAACCTAGCAAGTTTGCGGCTGTATTCTCAGACTTGCCTGCCAAAATCCTTTCTCACTGTGCAAGGTGTTCAGGTGTCAGTTTAGTGGCAGTAAGCTGAACCAGTGCACTGCAAGTGAGGACTAGGATTGTGGAGACTATCCTTGTGTCTATTATTCCATCTCTGACCAAGGAGTTTACTGCCACACCTGTTGGTAACCCTTTAGGGTTTTGCTGTTGCCCTTAGCAACAGCATTTCGGGTTCTCTACGTATTAAATCCCTACATCTCGCTTCTTTCCATCTGAGCATTCCTAATACTAGGGAGACACCCAGTTTCTTAGCCTTTGGGCTTCTCTGTTCACTTTGTGTTTATTTTGTTACCCTATCACCTTCTGTGTATGTAATGTCATATTCCCCAGTCTGTCTGTGAGTTCATTTGTTTTGCATCCCTCACCGTTCAGACACCAGTACATTCCTGCTGGCACTGGTGTGCATAACAAGTACATCTCACCCTGAATGAAGTAATAGGGTTTAATGTACATGAATGGAATTATTTGATGATGGTAGGATTAATCAATAATGGGCATTATGAAGGTACTGATTATAGAGGGGTTACTTATATTAATCATTAACCTCATTATATGGGGTTGTTACGATGCTGCTTAAGTAGTTAATGGTTTTTGAGAAAGGGTTCATTATTGTTATGTCAATTATACTGTAAGTGGATTTAAAATACTCCCTGTATTATATGGCAGTTTCTGATGCTCTCTGTATTGTTTTGTGGTCACTGGTGTCTTCTGTATTATGTGGCAGTTACAAATACTCTCTACTGTATGGTGGTCACCCATGATCTCTATTATATAGCAGTCGCTGTTATGTTCTCTGCAATACATGGAGGTCACTGTGATGTTCTCTGCATTATATTGTCACTGATGTTCTCTGTATTATATGACACTGGGATATTCTCTGCCTCATATGATTACTAATGTACTCTACATCATAGGGCAGTCACTGTGATGTTCTCCGCATTATATGGCAGTCATTGTGATGTTCTTTGCATTTTATAGCAGTCACTGTGATGTTCTCTCCATTATATTGTCACTGATGTTCTCTGTGTTGTGTAGCAGTCACTGGGATATTCTCTGCCTTATACAATTACTGATGTTCTCTTCATCATAGGGCAGTCACTGTAATGTTTTCTGAATTATATGGTGGTCACTGTGGTTTCCTCTGCATTATATAGTGGTCACTGTGGTGTTCTCTGTATTATATGGCAATCATATACAGTATGCTCTGCACAATATAGGATGGTCACTGTGATGCTCTTTATATTGTTGCTGGTGTCCGCATTATATGGTGGCCACTGATGCTCCCTGTGTTATACTGTATGGCAATCTTTCTAATGCTAAACAATGAGAGTAATTCTATTGGTTTGTGTGGACGCTTTGTTAATTGAGAAAAAACCTGGGAGGATTATTTACACTTTGTACAAATGATACAAATCAACTAATATCTGTTTTTATTATTTAGAAGTAGGGTCCTGTCAGACTGCTGGAGGGATGCTCGTGTGCGTTACCCTGCACTCCCTCATTAGCACTGCGCTGTTACGTTAAATAGATAGAGCAGCTTCATACAAAACTGCAAGCATGTATTTATACTATCTTATTATTACTTTTATTGTGCATATTAGTGGGGTAATATTACTTATATTTATATGAGTGATCATTTAGCCAATAGCCCCACTGTGCACAATCACCAGTAACCCCTATATACCAGCCATTAGCCCCATTGTATACAATCACCAGCGACCCCCATATACCAGCCAATAGCCCCACTGCATACAATCACCAGTGACCCCTATATACCAGCCAATAGCCCCACTGTATACAAGAACCAGTGACCCTATATACCAGCCAATAGCACCATTTTATATAAGCATTAGCTAGCCCCATATACCAGTTAATAACCCCACTGTATACAAACACCAGTGACCCTATATACCAGCTCATAACCCCACTGTATACAATCACCAGTGACCCCTATATACCAGCCAATAGCCCCATTTGTATACAATCACCAGCGATTTCTATATACCAGCTAATAGCCCCAATGTATACAATCACCAGTGACCCCTATATACCAGCTAATAGCCCCACTGTATACAAGAACCACTGACCCCTATATACCAGCCATTTGCCCCACTGTATACAATCACCAGTGACCCTATATACCAGCCTATAGCCTCAATGTAAACAATCACCAGCGATCTTTATATACCAGCTAATAGCCCCAATGTATACAATCACCAGTGACCACTATATACCAGCTAATAGCCCCACTGTATATGATCACCAGTGACCCCTATATACCAGCTAATAGCCCCACTATATACAAGAACCACTGATCCCTATATACCAGCCATTAGCCCCACTGTATGCAATCACCACCAGTGACCCTATATACCAGCCAATAGCCCCAATGTATACAATCACCAGTGACCCCTATATACCAGCCAATAGCCCCATTGTATAAAATCACCAGCGATCTCTATATGCCAGCTAATAGCCCCACTGTATACAATCACCAGTGACCCTATGTACCAGCCAATATCCCCATTGTATACAATCACCAGTGACCCTATATACCAGCCAATAGCCCCACTGTATACAAGAACCACTGACCCTATATACCAGCCATTAGCCCCACTGTATACAATCACCAGTGACCCCTATATACCAGCTAATAGCCCCACTGTATACAATCACCAGTGACCCCTATATACCAGCCAATAGCCCCACTGTATTCAAGAACCACTGACCCTATATACTAGCCATTAGCCCCACTGTATACAATCACCAGCGACCCCTATATACCAGCTAATAACCTCAATGTATACAATCACCAGTGACCCTATATACCAGCTAATAGCCCCACTGTATACAATCACCAGCGACCCTATATACCAGCTAATAGCACCATTTTATATAAGCATGAGCTAGCCCCATATACCAGCTAATAACCCCACTGCATACAATCACCCTACACCTTGTGTACGCTCAACTCTGCTCATCCCACAATAATTTTTTTGGCATATTAATATTAAATTGCAGACAACACTATATATATATTGTGACAAGAACACTGGAATAGTGTTTGAGGGCAGGTATGTTTGTCCCAGGTTCTTGTCTTACATGTATTAGAAAAATGAAAAACTTCTAGGAAAATGTTTTGTCTTCTCAGAACCTTTTCAGTTTATTGGAAAAGCTGGATAAGGGCCCTGAAAGAGAGATAGGGCAAGTTCCAGACATTGGGCCCAGTTCGGGTCTTTGGCCTCACAGAGGGCTAATCAGGGTTTCAGCTGTGTAAGAGTGTTATAGGGCTGCTAGCCTGATTAGTGTGGGCAGACTACCTGGGAAGACTGCAGGATCTCTGTGAGAGATACGCTTCCTTATACAAGTGAGCTAAATAGTATTGACTGGAAAACTCTGTGTTTTTGTTTAGAGACAGTTACGAACTTCTTGTGTTTAGTTAGTGCCGGACAGGCAAGGTATTTTCTTTTGGTGTTTGTTTTATTTTTTGTTTAATAAAACTGGTCGTGGCCAGTTGCACCATAAACTGGACTTGTATGATTCCTCAGCTGCTGCAAGGTGCCATTTACCCCAAGGTTATTAAACCATAAACGATTTGTAAAAAGCCAGAGATATATAAATAATAAAAATGTTTTTTTAATACATATGAGAGTAAGTTAAAAGAGTTGACAAGATAAAAAAGGTTCTATAAAAAAAGATATATAAAAAATGAAGCTTTTCTTTTTTAAAAAGGATAAGAAATCGGACTTAGCTTAGAAATCAGTAGGGGGTCAGTGCAGGAAATCCAACGCGTTTCGTCTCATCAGACTTCTTTTAACTTACTCTAATACTGTATGTATTAAAAAATCTTCTTTATTATTTATATATCTCTGGCTTTTTACAAATCGTTTATGGTTTAATAACCTTTTAGTAGTAACACTGGTCGCCGACATCCCTATCCCTCCATTCTCCATACGTTTTATGCAATACTGTACCAGTATTGCAGTACTTAGGGTCTGGCTGACACCTAGCAATAAGGTTATGTGTGCTTTTCTATGATGTTTTTATGATACTTTTATCCATATTCACATATTATACTGAGATTCCTTCTCACAAGTGGCGCTATACCACTCTCTTTGCACATATATATATATATATATATATATATATATATACATACATACACTAGCGTTTACCTGCAGTTTCCCTTGCATGGATGCCTGTCATTGGCATCACTTCCCCTGATGACACCTGGTGCGGTCAGTCGTGAAAAGGGGCGTGGTCTTGTACAAAGGGTGTGGCTTAGTGCAGAGGCGTGGAGGAGTGCTGTGGCTGCAGTGCTAGCTCCTACACAGTGAGAGGAGCTGGGTGCTGCATGTAATGTTACTGTGCAGCACCCGCCTCCTGTCACTGAGGAGGAGCCAGCATTTTGGTGTCACCCCTCGGCGGGCAGGGCCGGCGACAGGGGGATACAAAGGGGACAACTGTACCGAGCCCCAAAGATCAGAGGGGCCCCAAATATATGCTAATCAGGGACGTGCAGTCAGGGGAGGCAGTGCCTCCCCTGTGATTCATTATTAAAATAAACTAAAGAAGATACTTATGACACATATTCTGTGTCATAAGTATATTCTTTATGTAATTCTAATAATTTTCCTTGTTTAAATGTGTTTGGGAGGCACTGATAGCAGTGCCTCCCAAACATAATGGAAACGGGACTGAGCTGGGGGGCGGGACCAAGCTTGGGCTGTAAAAGCCCATTCAAAAAGATAGGCAAAGCGGCACTTCTACAAGTGCCTCGCTGACAGGGACACCACCCCCATGTCAGCGAGGCACCTGTGATTGGACAGCGGATCCAGTGCTGGATCTGCTGTCCAATCCCACACATGCGGCGCTGGAGGCGGCGGGTACCGGCGGTGAGTGTCGCTGGAGGTAGGCGGGAGTGCGGCTCTCCCCCGACCTCCTCCGTCTTCCTGCTGACCAAAGCGCCGTGGTGTGCGGCTCTCCCCCTCCTCTACCCTCCCGCTGACCGGCGCGGCTCTCCCCAGCAGCAGCAGAGGTAGTGTTTGTGTGTGTTGTGTGTGTGTGTGTCCAGCAGCAGCAGCAGCAGCAGCACCAACAGGTAGGGGTGGGGGTGGGGTGGGGGTCATCCAGCAGCAGCAGCAGCAGCAGCAGAGGTAGTGTGTGTGTGTGTGTGTGTGTGTGTGTCCAGCAGCAGGTGTGTGTGGGGGTGGGGGGGGGGGGGGGTGTCCAGCAGCAGCAGAGGTAGTGTTTGTGTGTGTTGTGTGTGTTTGTGTGTCCAGCTGCAGCCGATAGGGGGGGTGGGGGGGGTCATCCAGCAGCAGCAGCAGAGGTAGTGTGTGTGTGTGTGTCCAGCAGCAGCAGGTGTGTGTGTGTGTGTGTGTGTGTGTGTGGGGGGGGGGGTGTCCAGCAGCAGCAGGTAGGGGTGAGGGTGTGTGTGTGCAGCAGCAGGTAGGGGTGTGCGTGTGTGCAGCAGCAGGTAGGGGTGTGTGTGTGTGTGTGTCGGTCTCGTGCGGCTCTCCCCAGCAGCAGGTAGGGGGGTGTGTGTGTCCTACCAGCTCAATATCTTTTCCCCATATTTAATTAACCCCCAGCCTGCCACGTGACTTCTGCACGATACCTGCTCTCATAGGTAGCCTATTGGTCCACCGCGGGCACCGTATATACGAACGTACGGACCCATCACCTCCGATCATTAAACGATGGCACATATGCCTGGAGGTGACAGGTCCTGTACGTTCGTACATACGGTGCCCGTGGTGGAACAATAGGCTACCTATGACAGCAGGTACCGTGCCGAAGAAGTCACGTGTAACAGGAGATGCAGAAGCAACTGACAGCGCAGTAGGCTGAGGATTAATAGAACATACGGGGAAAAGACATCGGGCCGGTAACAGGTTTAACCGCTATATTACTGCTTAGTACATCCAGCCCTCACACTCTCTCTCTCTCTCTCTCTCTCTCTCTCAGTTTGTAAGTATAATGTTCATTTTTACAGGTACCCCTACCCTATTGGATTCTACTGGACAAGTGGACGTGATCGGTGTGGGATGTAGGTAAGTAATCTGTCTCTCGTTTTTACAGGTACCCCTATTGGATTCTACTGGACAAGTGGACGTGACCGGCGTGGGATGTAGGTAAGTATGTGTGAGTGTGTAAGTGTGTTTTAATAAACCTTTACTTTCACTGTGTGTGAGTTGTTTTTATTTGGGTATTTTTGTTGTTGTAGAACTACAGGTACCAGCGGGCCCGTTATTTCCCCACATGCTGGTACTTGAGGTTCTCCAAGTACCAGCAAGCGGGGGAGGCTTGCTGGGCCTTGTAGTTCCACAACAAAAAACAATATTCTTTTTTTTACACACATGACTATCAGCCCGGCACCCACCGCCCAGGGGTGCTGGGGACAGCCTCGGGCTTCAACCCTGGCCTTTGGGTGCCTGGAGGGGGGTGACCCCTTGATTTAAGGGGTCCCCACTCCTCCAGGGAACCCCGGCAAGGGGTGACTAGTTGGGGGGGTAATGCCACGACCGCAGGGACCTACATAAATGTGTCCCCCGGCTGTGGCATTATGTCCCTGGCTAGTGGAGCCCGGTGCTGGTTTTAAAAATACGGGAGACCCCTACATCTTTTGTTCCCCGTATTTTTGGAACCAGGACCGGACTAAGAGCCCGGTGCTGGTTGTCTAAATACGGGGAACCCCTGTCCAATTTTTCCCCCAGTATTTAAACAACCAGGATCGGCTCAAAGAGCCCGAGGCTGGTCATACTTAGGAGGGGGGACCTCTCGCATTTTTTTTTATTTTTTTTTTAACCCATTCAGACCCTTCTCCATTAAGTTAATGGAAGCCCTGGACAAAAAAATTGCATTCATGCCCTCCTCCCACTCCCTTCCCAGTCCCAAACACTATTTTTTTTTTCTATAAAAATGTAGAATATACAACAAGTATGATGAGCAAGCAGGCAGCGAGCATTGGCGGCATCGGACTGAGATGCAAATTAGTGGCGGAGGGCTGGGTCAGTTGATGGTGGGCGAGTTTGTAAGCCATTGGCGGTCGCAGCGGGCATTGGCTCGGAGGCGGTAGGGGTCATCGGCAGGATGCGGCGTACATTATGGCTGTAGTGCCTCACCAGCCACTGACCTCACCGCACGCCACTGATGCTAATAAGTACCTGGCAGGGATGTGAGCCGTCTTGTCCAAACAGGGCAGCGAGCTGTAGGTGGTGTGGCGACAGCCTCAGAGTGACAGGAGCCCCTCACACACAGTGACTGTGCGGCGTGAGTGTGCGTATGCTTTTCCGGGTTCTGCTCTGTTGCAGGCAGTTACGGGACATGGCAGCAGCTCAGCTGGCCAGGATTTCCGTGCCCTGCACTGGTCTCTTCTGTTAGGGTCTGCTGTGCGGTGTTCAGATTTGGGGGTTGCAGCACATGTGAGTCTCTCCCCGGGGTAAGAGTGGATTGGTGTGGGGATACAGGACTTTGGGATAGGCTGGGGGAGCTGGGAATGCAGCATGAATTCATTGGGAAGAGACAGACTGTGGGGTGTGTGGGAGGAATGAGAGAGGGAGACACAGACTGGGGTGTGCGTGAGGGAGGAAGGAAACATATACATATTTCTATATTTGTATAAATTAATATATATACATTTTAACAGTTTCTTATATAGCACAAATTCCGTTGCACTTTAACATATATATAGTATATATATATATATATATATATATATATAATATATTCATCTGAGGGGGGCCCCAGTGATATCACTGTACAGGGCCTCAAGATTTCTGTTGCCGGCCCTGTCGGCGGGTGATACCCGGGTGCGGCCCACAAACCCCACATCCCCCTTGTGACGCCGCTGATGTCTTTTACTGCTCAGCCAAACTAATTTTACAAACACAGTAGTGCAATTGAATACTGTGATGTATATTTTATATTGTATCACATTGATCACAAAATTTCTTTGTAAACAATACAGTATTTGCAATTGCATCGGACCACCCATTAGCCTGACAACAGTGACTGGTTGCTTGGCTGCTGTGTGAGTCTCCGGTAGAGCCACTGCCAAAGGGAGGACAGCAGCTTAGCTGCTTCCAGGAGGAGAAGCAGTACCTCTGGGCCCCATCCGCGGCAGCCCCACACCTCCCCTCCACCACCCGCGGTGGCTCTAGACCCTCTCCCCCACCAGCAGCACCACCACACCCACCCCTCCCCCACCCGTGGTGGTTCCGGACACCCTCCCCCACCCGCAGCACCACTGCACCCACCCCTTCCACCCCCGTGGCACAGCCACAGCCGCCCCCCACCCACAGCACCTCCGGACCCCACCCACCACTTCCCAAACCACAGCACATACTAGGTGATTCATCGGGCCTTGAGTGCGCTGTTCACGCCATTGCAAGGGGCTATGGCCCCTTAACCATCGCACGCACTTTGTCCGTGCAATATTTAACCACTCACAAAATTATGATCCCACAAGTGCGTGCAAAGGTTACGGTGGCATAGCCCATTACGATGGTGTGAAGAGCGCCCGTAGGGCACGTTGAATAACCTAGTATCTTTATCAGTGCCGTAACTAGACATTTTAGCGCTATGTGCAAGAAACGGCATCGGCGCCCCCCCCACCTTAACGTAAACCGGCGGCAGTGCGCACCATAGGTGCGTGAAAAATATATAGGGCGTGGCTTCACGGGAAAGGGGTGTGGCCACAAAATAATACCAATTCATACAATGGTGCACAGTAGTCTCCATTATTCAAATTACGCCGCACAGTAGCGCCACTACACCAGGTAGTGCCCCTTTTTCACATTACGGCGGACAGCGTCCCCTTTTTACACATTACGGCAGACAGCATCCCCTTTGCACACATTACGGCAGACAGCGTCACCTTTTCACACATTACAGCAGACAACGTCCCCTTTTTTACACATTACGGCGGACAGCGTCCCCTTTTTACACATTTCAGCAGACAGCGTCCCCTATTTTACACATTACAGCAGACAGCGTCCCCTTTTTACACATTACGGCAGACGGCATCCCTTTTTTACACATTACGGCAGACGGCATCCCCTTTTTACACATTACGGCAGACAGCGTCCCCTTTTTTACACATTACGGCAGACTAGGTCCCCTTTTTTACACATTACGGCAAACGGCGTCCCCTTTTTACACATTACGGCAGATAGCGTCCACCTTTTACACGTTACGGCAGGTAGAGTCCCCCTTTTACACATTACAGCAGGATAGGTCCCCTTTTACACATTATGGAAGGCAGAGTCCTCCTTACACCCCCCCCCCACCCTAACAGTGTAGTGTAGTGTAGTGTAGTGAAGTGTACTGTGGTGTGGTGTAGTGTAATATAGTGTAGTGTAGTGTAGTGTAGTGTCTGTGAAAGTACTTGCATGATGTGTACGCTCTACCAGCGCTGTTGCCGGCTCCTGACTCCTCCTGACAGAGTCCACTTCACGGGCAGAACTCACCCGCAGCGCTGCCAGGACCTCAGCAGCAGCGGCGGCTTCAGCGGGACACAGGTGCGCGGGCGGCGGCTTCAGATGGGGCGAGCGGGCGGCAGCGGCTTGGCTGGGAGAGGAGGTGGGTGGGTGGAGGACGGACATTGCAGCATAACGCGCTGCAGCACTATAAGCTCCGGCTTGGCTGGGGAAGGAGGCGGAGATCATCGCGGAGGCGGGGGGGCATTACTCGCGGCTTCATGAGCTGTACTGCTAGCTCTGGCTTTGGGGCGGGGGGAGGCGGAGCTAGCAGTACAGCTCATGAGAGTAGATTGTGAGGCCGGCTGATTGCGCCCCAGGTCACACAGCGCACCTACAGTACCTAGTTATGGCACTGGTGCAGGGTACAGGGGGCAGTGTGTGTGGTGCTGTCTACAGGGGGCAGTGTGTGTGAGGTGCATGGTACAGGGGGCAGTGTGTGTGGTGCAGGGTACAGGGGGCAGTGTGTGAGGTGCTTGGTACAGAGGGCAGTGTGTGTGATGCAGGGTACAGGGGGCAGTGTGTGAGGTGCATGGTACAGGGGGCAGTGTGTGTGAGGTACAGGTGGGCAGTGTGTGTTAGGTACAGGGGGCAGTGTGTGTGGTGCTGGGTGTAGGGGGGCAGTGTGTGAGGTGCATGCTACAGGGGGCAGTGTGTGTGAGGTACAGGGGGCAGTGTGTGAGGTGCATGGTACAGAGGGCAGTGTGTGTGGTGCAGGGGGCAGTGTGTGTGAGGTACAGGAGGGCAGTGTGTGTCAGGTACAGGGGGCAGTGTGTGTGATGCTGGGTGTAGGGGGCAGTGTGTGAGGTGCATGGTACAGGGGGGCAGTGTGTGTTAGGTACAGGGGGCAGTGTGTGTGTGCATGGTACAGGGGGCAGTGTGTGTGAGGTACAGGGGGCAGTGTGTGTGGTGCAGGGTACAGGGGGCAGTGTGTGAGGTGCATGGTACAGAGGGCAGTGTGTGTGATGCAGGGTACAGGGGGCAGTGTGTGAGGTGCATGGTACAGGGGGCAGTGTGTGTGAGGTACAGGTGGGCAGTGTGTGTTAGGTACAGGGGGCAGTGTGTGTGGTGCTGGGTGTAGGGGGCAGTGTGTGAGGTGCATGGTACAGGGGGCAGGGTGTGTGAGGTACAGGTGGGCAGTGTGTGTTAGGTACAGGGGGCAGTGTGTGTGGTGCTGGGTGTAGGGGGCAGTGTGTGTGAGGTACAGGGGGCAGTGTGTGTGAGGTACAGGAGGGCAGTGTGTGTTAGGTACAGGGTGCAGTGTGTGTGGTGCTGGGTGTAGGGGGCAGTGTGTGAGGTGCATGGTACAGGGGGGCAGTGTGTGTTAGGTACAGGGGGCAGTGTGTGTGGTGCTGGGTGTAGGGGGCAGTGTGTGAGGTGCATGGTACAGGGGGCAGTGTGTGTGGTGCTGGGTGTACGGGGCAGTGTGTGAGGTGCATGGTACAGGGGGGCAGTGTGTGTTAGGTACAGGGGGGCTGTGTGTGTTAGGTACAGGGGGGCTGTGTGTGTTGGGTACAGGGGGCAGTGTGTGTGGTGCTGGGTGTAGGGGGCAGTGTGTGAGGTGCATGGTACAGGGGGGCAGTGTGTGTTAGGTACAGGGTGCAGTGTGTGTGAGGTACAGGGGGGCAGTGTGTGTTAGGTACAGGGGGCAGTGTGTGTGGCGCTGGGTGTAGGGGGCAGTGTGTGAGGTGCATGGTACAGGGGGGCAGTGTGTGTTAGGTACAGGGGGCAGTGTGTGTTGTGCTGGGTGTAGGGGGCAGTGTGTGAGGTGCATGGTACAGGGGGGCAGTGTGTGTTAGGTACAGGGGGCAGTGTGTGTGGTGCTGGGTGTAGGGGGCAGTGTGTGAGGTGCATGGTACAGGGGGGCAGTGTGTGTTAGGTACAGGGTGCAGTGTGTGTGAGGTACAGGGGGGCAGTGTGTGTTAGGTACAGGGGGCAGTGTGTGTGGCGCTGGGTGTAGGGGGCAGTGTGTGAGGTGCATGGTACAGGGGGGCAGTGTGTGTTAGGTACAGGGGGCAGTGTGTGTGGTGCTGGGTGTAGGGGGCAGTGTGTGAGGTGCATGGTACAGGGGGGCAGTGTGTGTTAGGTACAGGGGGCAGTGTGTGTGGTGCTGGGTGTATGGGGCAGTGTGTTAGATGCTAGTGAGAGGCTGGGTGCAGGGGGCTATGTGTCAGTGTGTGTGTGTCTGTCAGTGTGTGTATAGGGACTGTGTGTTAGTGTGTGTGTGTCAGTGTGTGTATAGGGACTGTGTGTTAGTGTGGGCCAGTGTGTGTATAGGGGGCTGTGTGTGTGTCAGTGTGTATATAGGGACTGTGTGTCAGTGTGGGGTTGGAGAGAGCTAGGGTAGTAATAGAGGGGCATCCTCCCACCAGCAATGGCAGCCAGCCCCCCTCCCACTTACAAGGATCCTGCTTGTGTCCGGGCGAGCTGAGGTCAGCAGCAGGTATAGAGCTGCTGGTCCTCGGCCATAATTTCCGCAGCTGATACTCGCTGGAGCTGCTGCTATGAGAAGTTGCTGGATGCCATAACCCATACGCAGCCAGCGTAGTGAGAGGCCCGGCATCACACATATCCGGGCTGGCGGCCTCTCACTGCGCTGGCTACGTATGGGTTATGGCATCCAGCAACTTCTCATAGCAGCGGTACATAGAAGAATCGGGCCAGCGTTGCGGGGGAGGTGGGGGAGGGATAGCACAACCACCATGGAGATAACAGAGCTCAGCCTCAGCACACCGGCAGACTATCCCGGCGTAACAATCCGCAGCTGCTTGAGTGTTCCAGCTGCACTGGGCGCTAGGAGGAAGTTTGTGACCTAGGGGTCTATTCATCAAACAGTGAAAAGTGTGGAGAAGTGAGCCAGTGGAGAAGTTGCCCATGGCAACCAATCAGCATTAAGATAACATTTATAATTTGCATACTATAAAATTATACAGAGCAGCTGTTTGGTTGCCATGGGAAACTTCTCCACTGACTCACTTCTCCACACTTTTCACTGCTTCATGAATAGACCCCCTAATGAGGGCAGCATCAGAGCCTAAGCTTCCTACACGCAGGGCTGTACAGGAGTGCATCCTCACACTCACAGCCAGCCACAGCTTACCACATGGTATGATTTTCTATTTATGTGCAGCACTATAAGCTCCGGCTTGGCTGGGGGAGCAGGCGGAGATCATCGCGGAGGCGGGGGGCGGGCATTACTCGCGGCTTCATGAGCTGTACTGCTAGCTCCGGCTTTGGGGCGGAGGGAGGCAGAGCTAGCAGTACAGCTCATGAGAGTAGATTGTGAGGCCGGCTGATTGCGCCCCAGGTCATCCTGCACTGTGTGCAAGGCACACAGCGCACCTACCTAGTTACGGCACTGATCTTTATATTTATTCTGTGAGAGAATATCACTAATTGGTTACTAATATCCTTTTTTGTTCTCTTTTTATATGTTATATGTACTATACAATTGAAAACAGCACACTGAGATTATTTAAATATTACGAACTCTCCGAAGATGGCTACCGCAACAAGAAAAATGTGTGTCACTTTATGAAAAAGACTCTATAAATATGGTGGCCGGACTGCTCTTAGTTCATTTGAAAGTTCTATGCTGACCAAGATGCGGTTCACGTGTGTTCCACTTCAGATGCGACTTCCGGGAATAGTCTCTGTATATGTATAATACGGATTTCACTGGAAATAACACAAATGCGGTCCACAGGCGTTCCAAGAAAGACTCAGCTTCTGGTCACCAGCCTACAAGCAAGCGCTATAGAGACCTTTTAATACCGGAAGAAGGGCGGGCGCATGCCCAGTTCAGCTTTACAGCCATAAGAAGTGTGGTGGAAGTGGTCATTTGAAGTATCCTCTGTCATTTTCGATATCTTATTTATTTTTACCACTCGTTTTTGTAACTTATGTAATTCATTAGCACTTTTATACATAATTCTAACACACATTTAATATATATTCAAATATTACTATTTATTATCAGCTTACGATTCCTAGACACTCCCATAGGAGGAAGTGAGGTCATATTTAGTCCCATAATTGATAAGGATATAAATATGAGCTATATCCCAGCACACCATAACCCTTGATGAAGTCTTGACGGACGAAACGCTTTGGTTGCTCCATGACTGCTCCCTAGACTGACCTCCATATATAAGTTAAGAACCCATTCCATGCACTTTATATATTTTGAACATTTTTGAAATCTTTTAATCTTCTCATTACCTGAAGGTCGTTTTATTCATTTTTTTTTTTTTTGCTGTCTTAATTAGAAATTTATGTCTCTATGTATGTAGAATAAATTTAGATATTTTTTTCAATAAAAAAATGTGACTATTACTCTAAGTTCCTTTACATTTTACACCATTGGTCGCTGTTGCCCATATCCCCCCTTTTTATACATATATATGTATTGCAAGCCCCGGGTGCCGAGCATCTGGTTTTTCCTTAATTGCTCCTCTCCCTGATGTCACATCAAGATCATACATACCTCAGTTTCTTTCTACAGGGTAGGTCACTAAGCTATACAATAATGAAAATATGATCCAAATTCATTCCTTAGGTTTTGCATGGATGAACGAACAGACAGACAAAAGCTCTGATTTTTTTTTCCCTGTCTCCATAGTTCATAAACAGTCCCTAGAGGTATGTATATATATATATATATATATATATATATATATATGTGTGTATATATATATATGTATGTATATGTATGTATGTATGTGTATATATATATATATATATATATATATATCCATATGCATGCTTTTACAGTATCCTGGCTATGCCTGCTATTGCATTTATATGTGTGAACGCCTTTATCATTTTTACATTTTAATGTTCCCAATAACAGCTTCCGTTCCACACTGCGCCCCAGTGAAGCCATTATCCGGTTACTTCCTCCCATACCCTGGATGTTTCCTGCATTCAGAGTCTGTGAATAATTTCTGTAGAAATGGTTAAAAACATATTGAAATATAATTTTAGAAAAATAAGTGGCCATAAGGTGAAAACACAGTAACATTGAATAAAACATCTGCTCCTAATAGAAGACCTTGTTACACAGACATATTGCTATTTACCAGGACTTTAGCCTTGGGAGGGGAAAACAAAATATTTCCCAACATACCCGAAAGTCGTGGAGATCTCATTTTCTGCCTAGCAGAGTCGCTGTGCTAGTAATTATTTCTTACAATATGCTGGGGGGTCAGATTCTGTGCCCCATTTATACTGTACTCATCTTTCCCTATCCCCAAGCCTTATCCTATGCTCATTTTATGTCTTCCTCGATCTTACATCTCACTCTTATTCCATCATCACCTCCGGGTTCTGTGCAGCTAAAGATTCACTTAGCCCTGTGCAAGAGGTACGGAGTGGTTCACCTTCCCCTTCTAATTAATACTAAGCCACATCGCCTCTGCTTATCATTTGGGCTACTGGAGGCGTCAGTGTGGTCTGGTTTTTAACTTTTAGCCCCGTGCATTTAAAGTTATCAGTAATGTAGATGGAGCTATAAAGTAAAGTGTCTTAAATGCTAAGAGGCTGAATCGGAGTTGGGAGGAAAGTGAAAATAAGCATGTAACTTTTCACTATGGGTATATCTATAATAGATGAAGATTGTGAAGCGCACACGAGCTCCTGGGTCCAGGGGGGGGGGGACCACACCGCACACAGTGCACCCATACATTATATGTATGGATTGCTATGGGCAACCTTACCGGTTAAAAAAAAACCTCCCACCGTAGTAAATTTACCCCAATGTATCCATCAGCAGCTAACCCGGTCCCCCCAACAGGTCTCTACATCAAGCATGGGCCTAGGAAATCATTACCCCCCCCGCCCCCTCCCCCTCTCTCGGTTCCTTCTTGCATGTGTGGGCTACATGCAAATGCTGTCAATATTTACCTTCCATGCAAAAATATTACATGCAATTGCACCCCTTGCATTGCAACATGTTTTGTTTAGGGACAAAGTTACACCTTTTTCCCCTGACTACAAATACTTAAAATTGTACCAAAATAATTTATAGCTGCCATTCGTAAGGTATGTGTACACACGGTGAGATATATTCTTTCGATATTGATTATATAGTCAAAATCGCAAGGACAGTTAGTGGAAATCGCAAGGTGTTAGGCAGCTTGCGATACCGATTCGATCCCCATGCGCGGTCCCACGGGGTCGTATCACAAGGCTAGATAGACTGTGCAGGATAGTCAATCTTGACTATCTAGTGTCAAAATCGAAAGTAAAGATAGTCAAAACCGGTGCTTCTGGACTCAAGGGAAATCGCACAGTCAAAATCAGGCATAGCAAGGATCTCGCCTTTACATTCCTGGGGACAAGCACCATGGACGGTTATCTGTAGGTGTAGAGCAACAGGCACCAGGGCCCTGCAGAGTGGACGGTTATACGGAGGCATACCATACTTGCCTACTTTATCATTTTCCTCTCTGGAAGAAGCCCGGAGAGCAGATGCAGGTGGGAGTCGATGGGGGCGGCACCGGGCTAATCTAGTTATTATGCCCCACTTCCTCGCGGAAAATTGCCACAATTGCTGCAAATTTGCATAGGGACTGGGCCAAAATGGCGCATTTCTATTGAGACATGTCACTAAGCTCCACCCCTTGGGTGTATCTCGCAGAATCTAGGAGGGTAGGCAAGTATGAGGCGTACAGCAACAGGTGCCCGGGGCCCTGCGGCAACAGGGGCCCTGCAAAGAGAACGGTTATATGGAGGCACAGAGCGAAAGGTACGTGGGCCCTGCAGAGAGGACAATGATCCATAAGAAATCAATGGTTGTTTATAAGTTGCTTAATAGCTAGGTGCATGTGAATTTTAAATGATAAAATGTCACGCCAGAGTATTTGTGGTCTACATTTAAGTGTAAAATTTCAGGTACCTGCTTCTCCAACCATCATCTTAAACTCTCTAGGCCACTCTACTGTATCCGATTACCCATACAGAGAGTACTTGAAGGTTTGGAGGCTGACACAAGTCTTGTTCTATGAGGGAGGGAAATCCATTGAGTAGGTGCAGCACGAATAAAGTCCTGTAATTGGTATCAGGAACAGGTAACGAGTGTGGATGAGAAATGTATCATATTTTATATTGGATTCTGTACAGTACAGGAGAACAGGGAGGAACAGCAGCAGAAAATGAGTCTAGTCATACACGATTGCCGGGTAAAAGATACTCGCTTTATTGAAGGAGTAACAGAATTGTTTTAGGAAAATGTGTCATTTTTAAAAGCAAGTTATTTGTCAGCTGAGCTTAAGGATACATCTGTGAAACGACAGCATTTTACCGAACTGCTCACTTTTAACATGTGACCAATTGTCATGCGGATGCAAACGTTCCGATGCTAACTCTGAAAACAGTTGGTGGCAAACGAGGCCTCCTCGTAGCCACCTGTAACTCACTTCTGCTTAACAGGCTTTGGCATCCTCTAATACATTTTATACATTTGCAATGTGCGGAATAGAAATCTACAGACTACTGGAGCAATGCTTCTGCTACAATGGATAGAATTCTAAGCAGAAGGTATTAATACAGCATTTCCGTGACTGTGGCAGGGAAGGGCCTCAGGCTTGTGCCACGTTATCATGAGTATTATTCTGGTGCACATCATGCAAAATATACATAGGTACGGCTGACATCTCCAGAACAGGATAGCGGGGTGTTTTTTTTCCCCAGCTTCATTTGTCCTATCGGAGCCAAGGCACATTGAATGCCGGCACATAATGAGAGACAGCACGGCGGGATGGCAAGATGAAATCTTTAAGCACAAATGAGGGACTGTAGAGAGGGGAACTGGAGAGTTCAGTGCTTGTATAATGTCTTCTAGAGCCATCCAAGCAGTGTGAAATGGCCAAGAGAAAGAGAGAGACTAATTAACCCCCTGGAGTGCCTTCAGATGTACAGTCTGTGTCTGGGAAAGGGGCTGATATTTCATCCAATCAGGAAATGTAACCTGCGCCAGCTCTTTTATTAATGGGGATTTTTTTTGTGGGTTTTTTTTTTGGTCTCACAAAGCTATCAGATTCTGTTTGCGGAAATGAGGCCTCTGAGACTTGGCAGCCTGAGGTGTTACGTCAGTGTAGCACCTGTTACCTGTGCCATCGCCAGACTGTCCACCATCCCTGACTCTGCATGTGCTCCTGGAATTCTACTGTACATTCTGATGCTTCCGATTCAAAGCTTTACAGACCTCCTGCTATTTACAGCCAGAACCTGATGTAGGAGAGGATGAAGCAGCTAATAGAGACACACACACACAGGGGCACCATTTGCATCTACTATATAAAGCTAGCACAAGTTACGTCCTGTAAAAAGTCGCTATGTTGATTTGTTGTATGTCGCCAAACATACCGATCCCACTATAGTATACATGCCTGGGTTACACCGGGACAGGAGTAGTACTGTATGTGTGCCTGGGTTACATCAGAAGAGAACAGTAGTATATGTGTCTGGGTTACATCAGTAGTGAGCAGTAGTATATGTGCCTGAGTTACACCAGGAGAGAACAGTAGTATATATGCCTGGGTTACACCAGGAGAGAACAGTAGTATATGGGCCTGGGTTACACCAGGAGAGAACAGTAGTATATGTGCCTGGGTTACACCAGGAGAGAGCAGTATTATCTGTGCCTGAGTTACACCAGGAGAGAACAGTAGTATATATGCCTGGGTTACACCAGGAGAGAACAGTAGTATATGTGCCTGGTTAAGCCAGGAGAGAACAGTAGTATATGTGCCTGGATTACACCAGGAAAGAACAGTAGTATATGTGCCTGGGTTACACCAGGAGAGAACAGCAGTATATATGCCTGGGTTACACCAGGAGAGAACAGTAGTATATATGCCTGGGTTACACCAGGAGAGAACAGTAGTATATATGCCTGGGTTACACCAGGAGAGAACAGTAGTATATATGCCTGGGTTACACCAGGAGAGAACAGTAGTATATATGCCTGGGTTACACCAGGAGAGAACAGTAGTATATATGCCTGGGTTACACCAGGAGAGAACAGTAGTATATATGCCTGGGTTACACCAGGAGAGAACAGTAGTATATATGCCTGGGTTACACCAGGAGAGAACAGTAGTATATGCGCCTGGGTTCCACCAGGGGCAGACCTGTGCTACTGAGCTCCTAGGCCTCTGGAAGTTTTTGGAGCCTGCAGTGTTTCCTGGAAGGTCTCCCAGGGGAGGATGGATCCCCCTGGGGAGGATGATGAAGGCGATCCCCTGGCTTCAGGGTCTGGTGGAGGCCCTAGTGATCTGGGCCTGGCAAAGGCTGGGATGGCAACAGCCCAGTCTGATGTTGATGGGGACAGTGCATCTGTGCAAGGTGGTCTGATGACTTCGGGTCCTGTGAAGGAACAGGATCCCCAATTGGATCCCCCCAAACTGCAGGTTGCTGACTCTCTGAGTGAAGTAACTCAGTTAAGAGAAATTACATCTACATTTGCCTGTAGTGAAGTGGGGAATTGTGTGGAAAACATGCAGGATGTTTGTAGCAGCCCAGATGAATCTGAGCCCTCTGAAGAAATGTTTTCTCATTTAAATTTGGATGAGCTAAAGAAAGAAATAAGGAAAATACAAACTAAAATCAGTACTAAAAGGAGAAAAAGGAACTCCTGCCGCACCTGGGAGCGGCCCATTTTGAGAGAGGAGCTGGAGCAGTTAAATGAAATGTTGTTTCAAGCTAAAAGCAGGTGCACTACTCTGCAAGCAAAAGCATTTCTGCAGAAACAGAAAGAACAGAGGAAAGCTAAATTGCCTGTGCAGGACGGTGACCATGTTCCTGGGGAGCCAATGATGGAAGTCAGTATACCAATGGAGACAGGCAACCTGGAAGAGGCAGCAAAAAGCAGTGAAAACAGGAATGCTGAGGAACCCAAAATGGCGGCAGATGCGGTTTGCGGTGCGTTCCACGGTGGAGGGGAGGCGTCTCTCCTGGGGGCAGTGCCGGGCGGTAGCGGGGCGCAGCAGTTGATATGGTAACGGCTAGCACCGGATCCATTTCAGTTGTAGCTGCTTCCCAGGGTCTGTCTCCGCCGGTGCCTAACCCGAAGGCTGCGAGTGAGGGTCCAGCGCGGGCTGGTAGTCTGCCTGGAAAGGTAGGCAGTACTGAGGCTGGTCTCCTCCATATGCCTGTAGCGGCCAGCTCCGGCTTGGTCATTGCGGAGGCGGTAAGGGGCGTGGCCAAAGACGCACAAGTGGTGATGTCATTGGGTAGCAGAGAGACTGTTAAGCAGCCGGGGTGTATGGAAGCTAAGGTACAAGGACTGCCTGCACTGGACAAACGTGTATTAACCCCTGAGAAGTCTGCTGTTACAGAGACTATTTATGGTGATATGATTGCCCCAGCCAGGGTAATGGCAGCTGTCAACCTTATCTGTGCCAATCAGGCCAGGTTATCAGAAGCCACTGCTAGTGCAGTAAATAAAGAAAGGGAGGGGGTGAATGTACAGACTTCTTTATCCCTTCCTCAATTTTCTTCTGGTCCAGTAAAACCCAACCCTGTGTCTTATGCTCGAGCGGTGTCTGAGGCTATAGGTGTTGCGCCTCAGGTGAGAGCAAGTGGGGGTCAGTCAATTAAAAGGAGGAATGTAATACAGTTTAGATGGGTTGGTGATGGGGTTCCCCCTTCTAAATCTGATTTTCTGGACTTAATTTTTTCTTTAGGGTTTGAAGCAGCTGATCTTTATGCCTGCATACACCCGGTGAAGTCCCCAGAATATGACTTAAGTTTTGTGTCATTAAATGGTCTCCAAGCTTTCTGTACAAAATGGGAGCAGAACAGGCTGGAAGAGCCTTACATATTTTTCAAAACAAACACAGTCACTAGGCCGGATAAGGTTAAAATCACCATATTAGTGAGGAATGAATCATTACCTACTGCTGATATTGTATTCTGGCTATCTAGATATTGTTCTGTGTTGTCTCCACTGATCAAGTTTGACCATACCAAGGGTGTTTGGGGGGGTGCCTACTCTACATTTGTGCGTCTTCATTCTAGTGGTGCGGAAACCCAGCATTTGCCCTCGGCTGCCTATATCGGTAGAGACAGGCTTCAATGTTTCTACCCGGGCAGCCGAGGACCTGCCACAAGTGCGGGGACTTTAGGCAAAATAGTGGAGATTGCACAGTTGTTAAGTGTGCTTTATGCAATCAGACAGGCCATGTTTCAAAGGAATGTGTAAAGGTCAAGTGCAACCTTTGTGGCACTGAAGGGCACCCCTACAGCAGATGCCCAAATGCATCACACAATGTAAATGTGACGGTAGATAAGACTGTAAATGATATTGGTGACAATAGCATGTTGGAGGCAATTTTGCACAAGGAAATGTTACAGCAATTGGAGGAGAGGGCTAGTAAGTCACAGAAACAGGTGGGAGGTGGAAGCAAGATGCAGCCAGAGTCTAGTGAAGTGCCCTTTCAGACTGTGAAGAATGGAGGAAAGAAGGCGGCAAAGACAAAGAACATAGATGTTATTTGTGCAAATAAAGTCAATGTCTTGGCTTCTTCTGAGGATGAGGGGGAGGGTGAAGGTGAGATTGTGATGGTAGGTGGCAAGGAGCTTATCTTTGTCCCCAATAAACCCAGACCTAAAAAAGCAAAGAAGAGCTCCAGCTTACTAGTGAGTGATGTGGCTGTGCGGGTGGAGTCTAAGGACAAGAGGGGGAGGAATGGTAGAAATACTAAGAAGGCTAAGTGAGAGTCCACTCAAAATGATCTAGAGTGGGATCCAGCTGGGACGGAGCTTAGCCAGGCATTGGAATCCTTGTTGGATGAGCAGGCTAAAGGTAGACAGGGTGAAGAAGGGAAGGAGAGCCAGATGGTGGTGGAGGAAACTCCTAGTCAAGGACTTGGATGCCAGGGATTTTCTTCACTGGACCCCCTTAAGGGGATTGATGGTGGGGATGACCCAGGTGTAGTCCCAAAGCCTCCTGATCCGGATCCTCCCCCAGAAATGGTTGGGTGTGGGGTTGAAACTGATACCAGGGAGGTTTCTGAAACTGTAGGACCTAAGAGCCCACATGATGGGGTTGTGGCTCCTGATTCTGGTGGTGGGTGTGGGGTGGAAGAAGGTGCCGGGGAAGAGGTTGTTGTGGAGGATGATGATGTAATTCCTTTTGGTTTGTCTTGTAAGAGGGTAGGGTCCTCCGATGAGGACTGTGAGAAAGAAGTAAAGAGAAATTAAATGGGTCCTACTTCTATAATCCAAGAACCATGGATCCCCAACCTATACGATGTGCCACCATTAATGTGGCTTCCGTGCTTTCCGAACAAGCTCAATTTATGGCCTTTGATTTTTTCGATGCGGTTGATGTCGATTTTTTTATTTTTGCAAGAGACCAGAGTGGGCGATTTGGCCACACTCCATCGGGCCAAATCTCAGTGGAGGAGGGGGCCTTCTTTCTGGTCTCTTGCGGCTGAGCTGTACGGTGGGTTGGCAGTTCTTTTTACTGGTATGGTAACTGTGCACAGGATTATAGAGTTGCAGGTATGTAGGTGCATGGTTCTGGATGTCAACTTGAGAGGACATGACCTGAGGCTGATTAATATCTATGGGCCCCAGTCAAAGTGGGACAGGAAATGTCTTTTCAGGGAAATAAAGCCGTTTCTTTTTACAGCCCAGCAGATTGTTTTTGGAGGTGATTTTAATACCATCATTAGGCCTAAAGACAGAGGAGACACCAGAGCAACCCTGGGCTATGATTCCAACTTTTTAGTTAGTATGATTAAAGAGGCAGGTCTGGTGGATGTGCATGTTCAACATTTCCCAGACCTCACAGGTTACACCTTTCATAGTGGTAGTCGTAGATCTAGGATAGACAGGATTTTTGTTAAGGAGTCCTCGAAAACTTTGCCTCCAGAGACAAAGCCAGTAGAGTTCTCCGATCACGTTTTTCTGAGTGTTACTTTAAATGCCTCAGAAACCCCTCAGAAAGGGCGGGGCCTTTGGCGTTTGAACTCCGAGCTCCTAAAGGAGGAGAGGGTCAGACAGTCCTTTAGAGACTTTCTTCAATTACAAGAGACACTTCTGGAGGCTGGCTGGAGTAGGTCTGAGTGGTGGGAGGAGTGTAAAAAGAGGACCCGGAAATTTTTCCAATGGCTGGTAGCCAGGAAAAGCTTGTCAAAAAGGTGCATCTACCAGAGCTTGAGAAGGAAACTTGATCTCTTGATTTCTGAGCGTGGAGATAGTGGGGAAATCTCTCGAGTGAAGGCTCAGATGAAGGAATACCAGTACAATCGTCTGTCTTCATTGATTCTGGAGAGGGATTACGGTAAATACCACTCACCGGATCCCTACCAGAGTAGCAGAAGATCAGTCGATCTGAGGGAGGTCCGGGGCCTGTATAATGAACAGGGTACTCTTCGTGAGGATAAGGAAGGTATCTTGGGAGTCATTAGGTCCTACTACTCCAACCTCTTATCTGAGCAGCCACTTATCAGAGAGAGGATGGAGCGTTTTCTGAGGGAAACACCTGGGCTTGAAGGGCTTGATCCCTCTTTTGACTCTTTGGGTAGTGATGTAACAGTGGAGGAAGTCAAGAATGCCATGGACAGTCTGTCTATGAAGAAGTCTCCAGGCCCAGATGGATTACCATCGGAATTTTATAAAGTGTTTTCTGACATCTTGGCTCCTCATCTTGTAGAGGTATTTAATGAAAGCCTGGGTGAGGGGTTGCTCCCTCCCTCTATGAGATCTTCTGCTCTTATATTGTTGTCCAAAGGTAAGGACCCAGCCCGTATTGAAAATTGGCGCCCCATCGCTCTTCTCAATACGGACAGAAAGATTCTGGCAAAGGTACTCTTCAATCGGTTGATGGAAGTTTCCGGACTGTTGCTTTCCCCATCTCAGCATTGCACCGTGAAGGCGCCGTAGCACCTTTAGTGCTGTTCTTGGCGTCCGGGAGGCCGTGGAACGATGTCGTGCTGAAAAGTGGGGGAAGTATTTGCTGGCATTGGATCAGTCCAAAACTTTTGACCGTGTGAATCATCAGTATTTGTGGACTGTATTGGAAAGGTATGGTCTTCCTGTGCGGGTGGTAGATTGGCTGCGTGTTATTTATAATCAGGCCGAGAGCTTCCCACTGGTTAATGGCTGGGTAGGCCCTGCTTTCACTGTTGATTCGGGTGTCCGTCAGGGATGTCCTCTGAGCCCCCTTTTATATGTGTTTGCAATTGATCCTTTTGTGAGGAGGATTGAGAGTGGCACTGTAGAGGGGGTGCAGCTGGGCCCTGAGTCTCCATTGAGGGTGGTGGCCTATGCAGATGATGTCACTCTTGTCCTGTCATCTGTGGCAGAGGCACGTGACGTGGAACATCTTATCTGTGAGTACTCTGAAGCTTCGTGTTCCAGAGTCAACCAGGACAAGTGTGAAGCTTTCTGGATGGGAGAGGAAGGTGATGAGTTTGCCCTTCCGGACAGCCTCCCCCGGGCCAGCCCAGAGATCAAAATTTTAGGTATACGATTTGGCCGTGGTGATTATGCCACTCAAAATTGTGAGAAAAGGCTAGAAGATGCTACCAAGAAGGTACAGTCTTGGAGAAAGTGGCAGCTTTCTTACAGGCAGAGGATTGACTTGTGAAAAACTTACCTGATCCCTTTGTTTCTCTATGTCAGCTACGTGTGCTTTTTGCTAGAATCCTTGTGGACCAGGATGAATTCTTTATTCTTCCTATTATTATGGGGGAATAGAATGAATCCAGTCAAGAGGAGGATTACTTACATGTCGAAGGAACAGGGTGGCCTAAGTATGGTCAACCCTGTGGTGTTTTTTGCTTCTACCTTTATAAAACATAACCTTGGGAGTTTATTTTTAGATTCCCCCCCTCGATGGGTAGAGAGCTTTTGGGTCTGGGTGTTTCCCTTTCTTGAGCTCTGGTTTGATGGTGGTCAAGTGAAAAATTTTCGGGTCCGGCATGGCTACCTCCCGATCTACGTCATCTTGTGCTTGAAGATGACAAGGCGTTGGGGGCTGGAAGAGGGTGAAGTTAAAAACTTCTCCAGAAGAGAGTTGGAGAGAAGGATTTTGCGAACTCACTTCTTTGTTCCGCTGTCGCTAAGGGACTGCCCGAGTAATGTTTGCTCAGATGGGTTATCTCTGATCAATTCTCAGAGGATCCCACTGAAGTTCAGGGACATTGCTTGGCTCTCCTTTCATGGGAAGCTTTACGTGAAGGGTAATCTCAAGTTTAAAAGTGCCGGTGATCGTGGCTGCCCACGTGAGGAATGTCTAGGGGAGGAGGAGACAATAGACCATTTTTTTCTTGAGTGTCCTTTCAATGTAAAAGTTTATAAGGGAGTTTCAAGAGCCTTACGCATCCCGTGCCTCTCGGGGCTTCGTTACCCTGAGTGGGCTTATGGGGCATTTAAAGGGTATAGGAGATTTGATTTGACCACTATTTTTATAGTTAGCTTAGCTGTTAGACATCACACGTGGAGAGCACGGTGTCAGGTATCCCTTAGACAGAAAGTTCTCCCCTGCGAAGTGGTGGTGGAAAGCATTCTACACGAGGTGAAGAGGTTGATGGATATGGATAAGGAGAGGATGGATGCTGTTGGGTGGTCCAGGCTTTGGCGCCACTTAAAGCCTCCTTGAGTGGGTGGCAGACATCTTCTCCTCCATCTTTTGGCTATCTATTTTTCTCACTCCCTGTAGATTTTGGACTTGGTTTTTTTGTTTAAAATGGTTTACATGCAGCTAAAAGCCCTTTACTTTCTCTCTACTTGAATTTAATGTAAGTGGTTTGTAGTGCTGGGTTACATTTGTATGTTGTGTATAGTTGTGTGTTGTCTAGTATAGGCTGTTAGGCTTAACAAATTGTTAAGCCATGGAAATTATATATGTAAGATTCTGTTGATTTACATTTATGATATGTTATTTTCAGCCATAATTGTGTTTTGGCTTGGTTTTATGCTTTATTTATTGTATGTTGCAAGTTTTCTAATAAAAGAATCAACCAGGAGAGAGCAGTAGTATATGGGCCTGGGTTACACCAGGAGAGAACAGTAGTATATGTGCCTGGGTTACACAAGGAGAGAACAGTAGTATATGTGCCTGGGTTACACCAGGAGAGAACAGTAGTATATGTGCCTGGGTAACACCAGGAGAGAACAGTAGTATATGTGCCTGGGTTACACCAGGAGAGAACAGTAGTATATGGGCCTGGGTTACACCAGGAGAGAACAGTAGTATATGTGCCTGGGTTACACCAGGAGAGAGCAGTATTATCTGTGCCTGAGTTACACCAGGAGAGAACAGTAGTATATGGGCATGGGTTACACCAGGAGAGAACAGTAGTATATGTGCCTGGGTTACACCAGGAGAGAACAGTAGTATATGGGCATGGGTTACACCAGGAGAGAACAGTAATATATGTTCATGGGGAAGCATGGCCAAGCCTGGGAAGGAGTGAGGGGGTGATGCCCTCCGTGGTTTTTCACTGTCCCTTTATTGGTCAGTCTAACCTTGACTTCATGAAAGAACAGTAGTATATGCACTGTCTTTGCTACAATAGCAGAGCTAGATTAACTGGGGGCACAGGTGGTAGTTGCCCCCGGGACCCTTCTCTCAGGGGCCCCCCATGATCTCCATCCACCACAGGACATTTGCATGTGTTTTTTTTAAATTAAAAAAATGTATCAGAGTTTATGTGTCAGAGCCCCCCCAGGAGCTGTCCCTACCATGGGCGCAGAAGCCTCCTGGCCCCGTTTCCCCTCTGTACCCAGCTAAGCTTACCTCACTCCTTCTGCAATACATGGTTTTGCAGGGCCACCCAAAGAGGGGGACACATGTCCAAGAGCCACCCTGCATTGCACTGTACTAACATTTTTTTTTAAGTAATAATGGCTGCTGCAATAGAGATGCATGGGAAGACAGCTGTACGTCAGTCAGAGGAGAGTGCAAGCAAGCAAGCGAGACTGCTATTAGGCCTATCACACATGGAAGCTGAGAGAAATCACCCGGAGAAGAGTTGTTAATAGAATGTAATCTCAGCTCGCTCCCCTCTCTGCCCCTCCCCCAGCCTACTGCTCCACACTGCAGGGGTCCTCGGCTCCTGTCTCCCTGATCCTCCACTGAGGCAGCAGCTGGGGTACTAGAAAATGATAAGTAGAATCTGATTGGGCATCGTTTCCACTTCTGTAAACCTGCACTTTAGTAAATATGAGTATGGATCACAGGGTTGACCCTAATTAGGTCTACAGTCATTAGGACAACCACTATTGTTTGACATGGCAGAGGTCGACATGCTGAAAAGGTCGACATGTGAAAGGTCGACATGGACATACAGTCGACACTGGAAAAGGTCGACCTGACAAAAGGTTGGCCCCAAAAATCTCAACACTGCATTTTTTTTTATTTCTTGGGTGCCGTTTGCACCATCACAGCACATGGGGGTAAATTGACTAAAGTGTGAGTTTTTTTAGAAGTGGAGAGGTTGCCTATAGCAACCAATCAGATTCTATTTAATATCTTCAAAATGGTGGTAGATGAATGATAAGTAGAATCTGATTGGTTGCTATGGGCAACATCTCCACTTCTAAAAAAACTCACACTTTAGTAAATATACCCCATGGAACCCAATTAGTTTACTGCATCCCCCCTTTGGAAAAAAATGAACACCCATCCCCCCCAAAAAAAATAAAGCCACGTCGACCATATCTGTGTCAATCATTTGCACCTGTTGACCATAAGCATGGTCGACCTTTTACATGTCAACCTTTTGTCCATTAGTGGTCGACCTATCAACTGTTGACGTAACTAAGGTCGGCCTATCATCCAGATACCAGTAAATATACCTCCTGGTTTCTAGGTTCTTATTGTTTCTGGCGTCCTGATACCACACTAGTGTGTGTCACCGTGGACAGGGTTTATTGGTGGGTTTTGTGTGTGTGTCGTATGTGGACACTAGTGCAGTTATAGCATTTCCCATGTGATAGCTGTACATGTGCTCACATGTTACATTTTCATGTACAGTGGCATCTTTGCTCACATTACGTACATTATCCATATGTCAGTATCTTAACTCATCATTTCCCATGGGCGTTGCCTGAAAAATATGATATAAAGAAATGACATAAGGATCAGCCACATTTACACAATCTCCTGCTTTCAGTCTGCCGCTTTAGCCCATAAGGGGTCCATTGTCCATACCCTCCAACATGACCCATTCCATTAGGTTCAAAATGCTCTGTTCCTGGACTTATTTGAAAGTGGCAGTTGTAGAGGTGGGGCTGCAGCATAGTCCAAAATTTAAATTGGGGCCATACCAACTGCCAGTGAGTCCCAGCTGGCGATGTCTGGTAGTCTATTTTGGATGGCAGTTGGTGTGGCTCCCCTATTTGAATTTTGGACTGTGCTGCAGCTCCACATCTGCAACTGCCACTGGCAAAGAAGTCCAGGAGCAGAGTATTTTGTACCTAATGGAATGGGTCATGTTGGAGGGTCTGCTTTGTCTTGTGTCTCGGGCCACCCGGAGCCTTAATCTGCCTCTGTAAAGGCCTGATTCTGATTTGTATTTGCTTCCCTGCGGCTGTACAGTTCCATACAGATATAGTGCAAATACAGCAGAAGGCATCTGTAGGAGATAGACGCCCCTTGCATGCATCTGCGAGATATGAGTGCTGCGTTTCCGGATACAACATCAGATCACCATCATGACCATCGGTCTCAACCAGCGATGGTAGCAGTCAGTCAGTTAGCGTAGGCTGAAGCTTACTCCGACTGGCTGTAGTATCTGCACAGCCTGACTCTGGGCCGGACATGCCTACAAAACGGGGCAACACGTCCCCTATTTAAAGAATGTTGCTGGTAGCAGCCCCCACTACGCCCCCCAAACACCACAGCATCTCAAACATGCTGTGGCTAAGACATACTTGCCTTCTCTCCCGGAATGGCCGGAGGGCTTCCGAAAATTGGATGGAGCTTCCAACCCCTTGGGAAAGTAGCCAAGTGTCCCGGATTTGCACGCACCCTGCCACCCACTTACTGAGTTAAGTGGGTGGACTGGGTGTCCAATGACGCAATTCGTGCTGAGTCGCGTCATCGTAGCCACCCCCCCCAGCTGCACAATGCCGGTAATCTCGCCATTACATGGCGGGGGCGTGGCTACGATGACTTGATATGGTAGCAACGCCCCCACACATAGCCTTTCTGTTGTGTCATGCCCCGTCTCCGCCTCCTATTTGAAACCACACACCGCACATTGCTGTACTGACCTGGCTGCCCCCTCCCGCAGAGGGGCAGCCAGAAAGTCGGGAACCATAGGCTAACGAGGTGGGGTGGTTGGGGGCCTGTGAGCAATATTGCCGGACCCATTCTACATATGCGCAGACCATGAACCATTGGATTTGCACGTGAACCACTGGGTTTGCATACAAATCCAAACAGGTTCTGAGCTCAAAAGTAACAGTCCAAATACAATGGGGGTCATTCCGAGTTGTTCGCTCGGTAAATTTTTTCGCATCGCAGCGATTTTCCGCTTAGTGCGCATGCGCAATGTCCGCAGTGCGACTGCGCCAAGTAAATTTGCTATGCAGTTAGGTATTTTACTCACGGTTTTTTCTTCGTTCTGGTGATCGTATTGTGATTGACAGGAAGTGGGTGTTTCTGGGCGGAAACTGGCCGTTTTATGGGTGTGTGCGAAAAAACGCTACCGTTTCTGGGAAAAACGCGGGAGTGGCTGGAGAAACGGAGGAGTGTCTGGGCGAACGCTGGGTGTGTTTATGACGTCAAACCAGGAACGACAAGCACTGAACTGATCGCAGATGCCGAGTAAGTCTCGAGCTACTCAGAAACTGCACAGAGATGTCTTTTCGCTATATTGCGAATCTTTCGTTCGCAATTTTAAGAAGCTAAGATTCACTCCCAGTAGGCGGAGGCTTAGCGTGTGTAAAGCTGCTAAAAGCAGCTTGCGAGCGAACAACTCGGAATGAGGGCCTATATACAGTAGTACATGTCTGGACAATGTAATAAAGTCACATTTACCATGAAAATGGTAAATTATAACAAGATTTCCCATGTACCATGTAGGAAATTATAACAAGTTGCAAAAACAAAATGAAAGTATTCATAAAATATAATCAAATTTTATAGAGATAAGTTGCAATCTTTATATGCCTTATACAATAGAACAGCAATGAATGGATATGCACGCCGTCCACTCAGTGCAAGGAACAGGCAGCGTAATGATCAATGTGGGCGTGACCCACCTAGAAACGTCACACGACTCCCATGAGGCTACGCCTACTTTTCACGTGATGTCCCAAATTCCAAATTCAATTTGAAGATTTTTTTTGTGGGGGGGGGGGGGGTTTCATATAAAACCTAAAAAAAATATTTGCACATTGACAAATAATACTCTTGTATGTGAAGACAGGGGTAACAGCGTCTAGTTTTGTGTTTCCCCTATACAGGAAAAGTGTGTGGGGTGGGGGTGGGGGTCATTTTACGAGTTTACAGTATGTGGGGACCTCCCAACACTCTGATTGGTGAGTAACAATCACAATCCACCAATCATCTTGTTATCGCCGTTAGTAACCCATATCACTGGTGGAAACCATCTTCATCAGCAATAAATAGAGAGCTTTATTTGATCTGCAGCACATTGGGTTTAATTTTACCTATTGTTTTCAACAGACTCGTAAACCATGAACTCAGCACACCCGTGTTATAAATGACTTCTATGCGTATTAAACCATCGATAGAATTAATTTAGACCGAGCGCTGTGTGGTGAATGTAAAAATAAGCCTTTTTTTAAATGAATGCACTCCCGGCGCTATATGGGCCATTTAAAGTCAGACTGTGGCCTGTCAGAACATGGAATAATCTCTAATAATGATTATATTTGACACATGCTGTAATAGAATCTGTGTTTTCTCTGTGCCTTGATCTGTTTCATGAACTGTTGTAGTAAATTACTTGTGAAGTCTCATTGTTGTCACACAATTTATAGAGGGTAAAATTGTCACTGGGCCTAATACCTACTGTATATGGGAGAAAGGGCACATTATGTAACGTGTGATATTAGTCCTATTACCATTAGTCCTACCAGGGTTTTAAGATCATTTTATTGCTCTGAAAATATTAAAATATGTTTATCAGGTTTTAAATAACTGAAATCAACACAAAGGTTGTCATTCCGAGTTGTTCGCTCGCTAGCTGTTTTTAGCAGCCGTGCAAACGCTATGCCGCCGCCCACTGGGAGTGTATTTTAGCTTAGCAGAAGTTCGAACGAAAGGATCGCAGAGCGGCTACAAAATAATTTTGTGCAGTTTCAGAGTAGCTTCAGACCTACTCAACGCTTGCGATCACTTCAGACTGTTCAGTTCCTGTTTTGATGTCATGAGCATGCCCTGCGTTCGCCCAGCTACGCCTGCATTTTTCCTGGCAGGCCTGCGTTTTTTGGAACACTCCCTGAAAACGGCCAGTTGACACCCAGAAACGCCCACTTCCTGTCAATCACTCTGCGGCCAGCAGTGCGACTGAAAAACTTAGCTAGACCTTGTGTGAAACTACTTCGGATGTTGTGAAAGTACGTTGCGTGGGCGCAAACGCATGCGCAGAAGTGCCTTTTTGTTGCATCATCGCAACGCAGCGAACAATTTCAGTTGGCGATCAACTTGGAATGACACCCAAAATGCTATTTTTAAAGGTTCTAGACATTGTCATGTAAGATGTTTTTTCTCAAGTTACCGACATGCACTGAGTAATTGAGAGCCAATTAGGCTGTCTAAAGCCAGCCATAGATAATTAATGCAGACAGGGCTTCCGTCAGAAATTGTGGGACCCGGGACTGACAAAATAGGCAAGGCGCTCCTTCTGTCTCACCAGTGAGACCCACTTATGTCTCACCAGCCAGCCTTCCTTATTTTTCACCAGGCATACCCCCTTCTGTCTCACCAGCCAGCTCCCCATATCTTTCTCCAGCCAGCCCCCCTTCTGGATATGTCCCAACTGTCCCGATTTTCGTGGGACAGTCCCTTTATTTGGGACTGTCCTACCTGCGGGCCGCAGTGTCCCGCCTTGGTGGTGGTGGGGCAGTTGGGAGGCTCCTGTCACTCTGCTCTGCTCAGCAGAGCAACAGTGAATAGATGCTGGGCGCATGTGCTCAGCATCTATTCACGGGAGACAGAGGGGCTGGGGGCATGCCAGCAGCTCACAGAGCGCAGGGCATGCCCCCTAAGTGACAAAATCGGGAGGCATGGCTTGCAGATGCGTCATCCCCTTCCCCAAGGCCATGCCCCCTTTCTGGGCACATGCGGCTTTGCCTCGCATAAGGGTCCCACATTCCTGGCTGAAGATGTTGGGAGGTATGCTTCTGGCTCACCAGTCAGCACCCACTTTTGGCTCATCAGCCAGCCCATCTTTCGGCTCACCAGCCAGAACTCCTTCTGTTTCTCCAGCCATCTCCGTTTCTGTCTCTCCAGCCAGCCTCCCTTTCTGTCTCTCCAGCCAGCCTCCCTTTCTGTCTCTCCAGCCAGCCTCCCTTTGTCTCTCCAGCTAGCCTTCCTTCTGTCTCTCCAGCCAGCTCCCCTTCTTTCTCGCCAGCCTGACCCCTTTCTGTCTCTCCAGCCATCCCCCCTTCTGTCTCACCAACCATCCCCCCTTCTGGCTCACCAGCCAGCGCCCCTTCTGTCTCACCAGTTAGACCCCTTTATGTCTCTCCAGCCAGCTCCCCTTCTGTCTCTCCAACCATACCCCTTCTGTCTCACCAACCATCCCCTCTTCTGGCTCACCAGCCAGCGCCCCTTCTGTCTCACCAGTTAGACCCCTTTATGTCTCTCCAGCCAGCTCCCCTTCTGTCTCTCCAACCATACCCCTTCTGTCTCTCCAGCCAGCTCCCCTTCTGTCTCCCCAGCCAGCTCCCCTTCTGTCTCTCCAACCAGCTCCCCTTCTGTCTCTCCAGCCAGCTCCCCTTCTGTCTCCCCAGCCAGCTCCCCTTCTGTCTCTCCAACCAGCTGCCCTTCTGTCTCTCCAGCCAGCTCCCCTTCTGTCTCCCCAGCCAGCTCCCCTTCTGTCTCCCCAGCCAGCTCCCCTTCTGTCTCTCCAACCAGCTGCCCTTCTGTCTCTCCAGCCAGTTCCCCTTCTGTTTCTCCAGCCAGTTCCCCTTCTGTTTCTCCAGCCAGTTCCCCTTCTGTCTCCCCAGCCAGCTCCCCTTCTGTTTCACCAGCCAGCTCCCCTTCTGTCTCTCCAGCAAGCTCCCCTTCTGTCTCTCCAGCCAGCCTCTCTTTTGTCTCTCCAGTCAGGCTCCTTTCTGTCTCTCCAACCAGCTCCCCTTCTGTCTCTCCAACCATACCCCTTCTGTCTCTCCAGCCAGCTCCCCTTCTGTCTCCCCAGCCAGCTCCCCTTCTGTCTCTCCAACCAGCTCCCCTTCTGTCTCTCCAGCCAGCTCCCCTTCTGTCTCCCCAGCCAGCTCCCCTTCTGTCTCTCCAACCAGCTGCCCTTCTGTCTCTCCAGCCAGCTCCCCTTCTGTCTCCCCAGCCAGCTCCCCTTCTGTCTCCCCAGCCAGCTCCCCTTCTGTCTCTCCAACCAGCTGCCCTTCTGTCTCTCCAGCCAGTTCCCCTTCTGTTTCTCCAGCCAGTTCCCCTTCTGTTTCTCCAGCCAGTTCCCCTTCTGTCTCCCCAGCCAGCTCCCCTTCTGTCTCCCCAGCCAGCTCCCCTTCTGTTTCACCAGCCAGCTCCCCTTCTGTCTCTCCAGCAAGCTCCCCTTCTGTCTCTCCAGCCAGCCTCTCTTTTGTCTCTCCAGTCAGGCTCCTTTCTGTCTCTCCAACCAGCTCCCCTTCTGTCTCTCCAGCCAGTCTCCCTTTTGTCTCTCCAGCCAGCCTTCCTTCTGTCTCTCCAGCCAGCTCCCCATCTGTCTCACCAACCAGCTCCCATTCTTTCTCACCATACAGACCCCTTTCTGTCTCTCCAGCCAGCTCCCCTTCTGTCTCACCAGCCATCCCCACTTCTGGCTCACCAGCCAGCTCCCCTTCTGTCTCACCAGTCAGACCTCTTTATGTCTCCCCAGCCAGCTCCCCTTCTATCTCTCCAGCCAGCTCCCCTTCTAGCTCTCCAGCCAGCTCCCATTATGGCTCATCTGGACACTTCCCCATGCTGGGCTGCACAATATAAACACAATATAAAACATAGTCATTCTTAAAAATAAAGCAAATCTTCCTGAGTCGTCACCATGCCTGGCTGTGGTCCCCTGGAAGGGGCATGTGGCATCGTTCTCGTAGTTAAAGGTCTGTAAAGCTCATACTATTATAAGTCATAATCGCCCTACCCATCTAGACACCCTTTTTTTCTCTTTCAATCTAATATACAGAGCTACTTGGACTCCCAAATTTATATGTTTGGCTGTAACCTATTTTGAGGGGAAAATCCATGAAATCAAAACTCTCTTTCTTGATCTAAACATTATTTTCTTGTGCTTCAGACTTCACCGCAGGAAATGTGAGCTAAGCTACAATTTATTTAAGAATTCTCCAAGCCTTGAACGTGAAGCAGCCAATCGCTGCTGAAATAATGATAGGAAATTTGCGGAATTTACACTTTGGTATTTTTGGTTTTAAATGAGGCCTGACACATACAATTGCAATAAATTAATATCAATAGTGACCCTGTCATATCACACATAAAGGAAGTTGGTATTATATTGTCATTTTGCTGACTATAAAGGATGGTTGACATACGCGCACACATCGCACTGGAAGGGACGGCGGTGAGCAACACATAATTAAACGACAGACAAGCCAAGGAAAATCAAATCAAAATAGGCTTTATTGCCAACAGTGTTTCTGTGAAACCTGTAGCCTGGATTGGCGTTTTCTGAATATAATTTTAGAATGGCGTACAGTAGATTACGAGCTGAAATATGTGTCTCTGAGAGTTGTATGACACTCATGAGATCTGCTGCCATTATTTGTGACCTCACTCTATTAAATGGGATGCAGTCAATATATCAGCTGTCGGGATCCCGGCGTTCAGGAGACCGACGGACGCCATTTTACCGACAGACGGAATCGCGACACTCGCCCAGTATTCTCACTCGGCTGGTGGGTCCACGCCACCAACCGAGTGGGAATAGAACCTGTGGCGAGGGAAGCAAAGCACCGGGCCCGACGCGTCAGTTTAGTGACAGTCGGCATCCCTGTGACTTTATGCTAGCATTAGCATAAAGTCACAGGCGCAACTACAGCAAAGACACGGTTGCAGCAAGGAATTATTACGATCGCCCAGAGGTCACATGTGCAGCTCCCATCCTGCGCATGCGCCCACACTTTCTGTGGGGGGGGGGCACAGAAAATGCGATTGCCTCTGCCTATCGATCAGGCAGAGGCGGGGCGGGGGGACGGCAACGCTCCGTTTCCAGGGCGGAGACGGAGCGTTGCAGGGGGCGGTGCGGCTCGAATGGGGGCATGTTTGGGGCGTGATCATGGTGGATGCGTGACGTCACACGCAGGCACCGCAATCGAGTACAAGGCAGCGGGCTATCCTCAGTTTCTGCTAACAAGTAGAAATAAATTGTGATTCGTTCGCAATTTCTGCTTTTTAAATTGGGGGGCGGGGGGGGGGGGGGGGGGGGGGAGGCGGCAGTCAGTATGCTGGGCGGCCTTGCCCAGTGACGGGCGACCCCCACCATGCGATCCAAAGGCTTGCAAATTCTGCTAATCAGCAGAATTTGGAATCCTTACTGAATTAGGCCCTAAAAGCCTTATTCAGAGTCGCACCTTGATGCAACCGCTTAAGTGTCTTTGCTGTAGCTGCGCCTGAGACTTTATGATAATGCTAGTACCAGCCCTTACCCTGGTGTACAAGGTGTGAAGGTGCAACTGCTGGGACGTCCATGCTGAGCGTCCTTAGATGACGCATGGTACAGCTTGGAGCGTGCAGATTCCCAGACACAGCATGGCCACCAATGTGAGCAATTAAGCGTCTGAGTTCACAACCAGTTATGCTACACACCTGCAGTGGTGTCTATAAGAGAGGGGGGGCAGGTCCCACTGCCCCCTCCTTCCCCCCGATGTAGACAGTGTGCCGTCATGGAGCTGGGAGAGAGAGGACACTGCTGCAGCTTCTCTCCAGTGCGCTGGGGAGATAGGCAACTGCATCAGTGTCTTCTCTCTCCCTGCCTGACATGCAGGGGGGTGAGTGATCGCTACCGCCACCCCAAGCAGCTGTCCCCACCGCCCCATGCTACTCACCCAGCACCTCCCTGTCAGCTGTTTGGAACACCTCTTATGTACATGCAGGCGGTTGCCAGAAAGCTGTGGTCCCCATAGCAACATTTTGAAAGTGTTCCTGTCCCATTGCTTCTAGAGAGACACCTCTTTGCAGCAGTTATTCATTGTATGCTCCATTATAGCACCCTAGTTCATTTACTGAACTATAGTAGTGCCTTAATATAAATAATGTTATGCCCCATAGTACTGCCCTTGGGGTTTTTTTTTATAACCCATAGTAGTGCCCTATGGCTGCCAGTACACATTATTCAAAACAGTACCCCTAATTTACATTACTATATTCAGTGTCCTCAGTTTAAGGTGGCCCCTCTCAGCTCTGGGCCCCATAGTTGTTGCACTCCCTGCACCTATGGTAGCTATGCCCCTGTATATAACACATGTAACTGTGACAGGGAAGGTGGGCCCCTCTCAGCTCTGGGTCCCATAGCAGCTGCACTGCCTGCACCTATGGTAGCTATGCCCCTGTATATAACACATGTAACTGTGACAGGGAAGGTGGCCCCTCTCAGCTCTGGGCCCCATAGCATCTGCACTCCCTGCACCTATGATAGCTACACCCTTGAGTACAAGCACAATATCAAAATTGAAATTGTGAGGTATTGTGTGTGTGTGTGTGTGTGTGTGTGTGTGTGTGTGTGTGCAGAGTTGGCCTGGCCCACAGGGGTACAGGGGGAAACCCCTAGTTGGCCCCACTGCCTGAGGGCCCACCTCCACATCTAGGGAACAGGTTTCAGACTGTGCAGTTGAATTACACATAGGGTTACCATACTATCCCTTTAGACTGGGACACTCATGAATTACAAAGGTTTTCCAGCTGCTTAAAACCAGGTGACATGGAGGCTTGAAGTTGGCAAGCCACAGAACCTGTCTAATTCATAAGTGTCCCAGTTTAAAGGGATAGTATGGTAAACCTAAATATACATTATAAATATGTTACCTTATACTGCACAGGACTATGGTTTATTTTCTACAGTGCATTGCTGTTATTAGGCTGGTCAATTATCATGCATGCACTAGCAGTATTTACTATATATGTTTATCAAGGGGCCCAGACTGTGCACTCTCTAATGGTTAGCCAAACCTCTATGGTGGCTGGTGGTGTGTGTTTGAGCGTGGTGTGTGTGTGTGAGCGTGGTGTGTGTGTGTGAGAGCGTGGTGTGTTTGTGTGAGCGTGGTGTGTGTGTGAGCGTGGTGTGTGTGTACGTGTGGTGTGTGTGTGTATGTGTTGTGAGTGTGCGCATGTGGTGTGTGTACGTGTGGTGTATGTGTACGCATGGTGTGTGTACGTGCGGTGTGTTTATGAGCGTGGTGTGAGTGTGCGCACATGGTGTGTGTGTAAGAGGGTGGCGGCGGTGCGCGTAGTGCCTGCTGCCGTGCAGGTGTAGGTTCACCACTTACCAGGCGCCGCACTCTCTCACCTTCAGGTACCGGAACCTTCAACGGACCTGGAAGATCTTCGGTCGGACCCGGACACAATGACCTAGGAGGAAGGAGATTGCTGAGTGCCGTCCTCCTGACTGTGGACCGAAACGCCCTCCGGAACCAAGAATAATAACGCTTTCGGGCTAGGTGAGGGTCATCCCAGGCGTACGCCTCAGAGCCCAAATTTCACCTACTGGCACTCTCGCACCAGGTGGAAATTCTACCTTGCACCGACGTGCAAGGCTCACCGTTCGCCCTGAAGGAAGGGAGACAGATAGGGACAAACACAGAAGGAACACACAGACAGATGTTACTCACCGCCCTACGTCTTGTACTCCGATCTTCTCCACTTACAGGTCCCTGTAAGGAGGCAAAGAGAGAAACAGCCATGCAGGGCCTAACTCTAACCTAGTGTGCATCCGCTACACTAGCTACATAAACAAAGCCCTCAAACTGGCTCAAGTGTGGGTGGTGCAACACAAACTATGCACAAACTCTAAAACAACACTTTGCCCTGCACGGTAACAACACACATATCAGAGTACAACATCAAATGGTGCTGTTCCTTTAAATCCCTACCTACCGCTGGAAGGGGGATGGGCGCCGCACAGCCTGCCCACCTCCTGTAACATAGTAACATAGTATCTGAGGTTGAAAAAAGACAATTGTCCATCGAGTTCAACCTATTTGTGGTCTCCTATGCATGATGATATGACTAAAATTTCTGACTGATGCTGCTGTCAGCTGTTGCATTTTATCCCTATTTATAGTAACTATAATGCATGACTATGCACCATACCCCTGGATATCCTTATCCATTAGGAATTTATCTAACCCATTCTTAAAGGTGTTGACAGATTCCGCCATTACAACTCCCTCGGGCAGGGAATTACACTTCCTTCTATGGGGCTCAGGTCAAGCGAACCTGCCTACCTAAACACCTTGGGGTGGAGTGGGCCTAGTGCCCAGTGCCACCTTCATTCACCTTGGGGGCACTTATTCACCTTCGGGGGAACCGCTTATTTATTGGGCCTAGCGCCCCCTATTTGCGCACGGGCCCGAGGCCCGATATTACCCACGGGCCTAGCGCCCGCCTAACTCGTCACTCGTTGGGTGACCTGGGCCTAGTACCCAGCGTCACCTTATATTCCCCTAATTGGCCAACATACACTAGGGCCTAATGCCCTCTAATGCCCCACAGCCTATTGCCTAATATGCCCCTCGGGCCTAATGCCCGCCTAACTGGTGCCACAGGCCGGTGGCCTGACTATCTTTACAGGCCTAGTGCCCACTATGTACCATCGGGCCTAATGCCCGCCCGACAGTGCCACGGGCCAGGAGGGCCCGACCAGAAATGCCCACGGGCCGGAAGGGCCCGACTTTATGCCCACAGGCCGGAAGGGCCTGACTATGCCCACGGGCCTAATGCCCGATCACCCGGTGGTCTAGGGAGGAATGGGAGGGGGGCACCTTACAAGGGCCTACCTTGGTGGAGAAGGCTGCAGTGGGGAACTGCACAGCTCTATTGCTTCCCACCACTGCAGCGCTTCTCAATCCTAGATGGGCACTTCTGCCGCTGGCCCGTCCTGGCCAGCGGCGCCGTCGTCGCTTCGCCACGTCCGGCCGCCGCCGGACATCTTCTTTCCCGGGACTGGAGTCTTCCGGCCTCTTCCGCAGCCTCCCGAGCTCTTCAGCGCTCTTCCGCGCGCCCTCCGTCTTTGGCTCCCGCCCGGCGTCTTCTGCGCTCCCGCGCGTGGTCCTCTCCTTAGGCTCCCGCCCGGTGTCTAACGTCAGACGCCGGGGCCTATGACGCGGCGAGCGCCGATTGGCTCGCCGCACCTGCCTCTGATTGGCCGGCGCCCCGCGAGCAGCGATTGGCTCGCGGACGGCGCTGGATTTGAAAAGCCGAGGGCGGCGCTTTTGATTGGCGGCCAGAATGGCGCCAAGTTTAAAGCGCCGCTGCCGCGCCGCTACCCGACACCGCTCCTCGTCCGATGCAGGGAAAAATCTAATCCCTGCACTGGACACCCGCCGCCGTTGCTCACTGACAGGCGCTGGGGACAGACACATTGTCCCAGCGCTGTCAGACATGTGGTCCCGCAGGGGACACAGATTCCCTGCCTGCCGCAGCTGAAATGTGTCCTGTAAAACAGGACACATTTCCACATTTCCCCCCCCTTTTTCCTTTGTAGTCCCTACAAAGGTCTCCACGACATCCATTGTCCGCGGGTCAGGGAATCCCGAGGTCCCTCCGGCGAGGTTGTGTTTGAGGGCCCAGCCCGGACAGACCGTGACCCCACATCCTTCCTCCACCGGTTCCGGATTCCTCCTCTTCGTTCCTCCTGACCTCCATCGGTGGATCCTCTGGGGGAGTGGCATCTCCTCACGGTCGCTCGACGTGGCCCACCAAGAGGAACCTTCCTCCACGGGGACAACAGTCACCCACTCTTGACCTCCCAAGTTGTCTGTGGCATCGTCCCTGTCTTCAGGGTGTGGTACCGACCACCACCCAACAGCGGAATCCTCCGGGGCATCCATTTCCTCCCGGGCAACAACCACCATCTGTCGCATCTCCTCGTGGGGCCTCTCCAAAGGTCCCATGTCTTCCTCTGGAACGGGTCCTCCCACGGCATCACGATCCTCTCCCCGTACGTCCGTCCAATTCGGCACTTCCGGCCGGTATTCTTGCTCCAGGACTATCTCCTCCTCTCCACGGAGGGCAATCAACTGGGAGCACGACTCCACCCGATCCTGCCAGTCACACTCGTCGGCACTCCCGATGCCAGAGTCGTCCTCCATCTGCTCTCGGAGGGATTCGTCGGCAGACAGCTCACCGTAGTCCGAGTCCTCCTCCACCGATACCTGGACTAGGGGATTATTTTCCTCCTCAGCGTACTTGGTCCCTTCCGCTGGCATATTTACTTCCTCAGCGTACTCCTTCGCTTCAGCTGGCATCTTTACTTCCTCATCGTACTCCTTCGCTTCCGCTGGCATCTTTACTTCCTCAGCGTACTCCTTCGCTTCCGCTGGCATCTCTTGGTACCCAGGACACACCTGTTCCACACGTCCTAGACGTGGACAGTTCCAACGCGGGGAGATTCCGGACGTCCCCGTCACTGGGTCTTCACGCTTTTTCTCGCAGCGTGGTCTCTTCACCTCCCAGTCATCCACCTCCGCCTTATGCGGGAAAGGATTCTTCCTTACTGGGGTCGCTTTCTTGGGACAGAGCTGGGCACGACCATCCGCAATCACCCGGTCTTCATTCCATGGACAATCGGGAAGCTCATGTCCCCTATACTCGCAGAGCGCACACACGGGCTCTTTCTTCGTTTGGCCCTTCTGACATCTTCGGTCCGCTTCCTGGACCACCTTCTTTGGGGACGTCTCTCGCCAAGTACATTCGTCGGCAAAGTGCCCTGTTTGCCGACATTTCTTGCAGGGCGTCACAGCGGCCTTCTTGCGCCCCTTCTCCCGGCGCTCTTCCTTTTCACGCTGGACCGACCGCTGCACCATCTTTAGGAGGTCTGCCCCAGACACCGTCACCCAGTCGCTCTGGTCCGCACATATCCGGTGGTGGGTCTGTTCCGGAGCCGTCCGCAGGGAGGTCTTCTTGGGGACGTTCCACATCGTGTCCGCGGTCCTTGATCCTGCCGACTACGCCAAAATGTAAGAGGGTGGCAGCGGTGCGTGTAGTGCCTGCTGCCGTGCAGGTGTAGGTTCACCACTTACCAGGCGCCGCACTCTCTCACCTTCAGGTACCAAAACCTTCAACGGACCTGGAAGATCTTCGGTCGGACCCGGACACGATGACCTAGGAGGAAGGAGATTGCTGAGTGCCGTCCTCCTGACTGTGGACCGAAACGCCCTCCGGAACCAAGAAAAATAACGCTTTCGGGCTAGGTGAGGGTCATCCCAGGCGTACGCCTCAGAGCCCGAATTTCACCTATTGGCACTCTCGCACCAGGTGGAAATTCTACCTTGCACCGACGTGCAAGGCTCACCGTTCGCCCTGAAGGAAGGGAGACAGATAGGGACAAACACAGAAGGAACACACAGACAGATGTTACTCACCGCCCTACGTCTTGTACTCCGATCTTCTCCACTTACAGGTCCCTGTAAGGAGGCAAAGAGAGAAACAGCCGTGCAGGGCCTAACTCTAACCTAGTGTGCATCCGCTACACTAGCTACATAAACAAAGCCCTCAAACTGGCTCAAGTGTGGGTGGTGCAACACAAACTATGCACAAACTCTAAAACAACACTTTGCCCTGCACGGTAACAACACACATATCAGAGTACAACATCAAATGGTGCTGTTCCTTTAAATCCCTACCTACCGCTGGAAGGGGGGTGGGCACCGCACAGCCTGCCCACCTCCTGTAAACTTCCTTCTATGGGGCTCAGGTCAAGCGGACCTGCCTACCTAAACACCTTGGGGTGGACTGGGCCTAGTGCCCAGTGCCACCTTCATTCACCTTGGGGGCACTTATTCACCTTCGGGGGAACCGCTTATTTATTGGGCCTAGCGCCCCCTATTTGCGCACGGGCCCGAGGCCCGATATTACCCACGGGATTAGCGCCCGCCTAACTCGTCACTCGTTGGGTGACCTGGGCCTAGTACCCAGCGTCACCTTATATTCCCCTAATTGGCCAACATACACTAGGGCCTAATGCCCTCTAATGCCCCACAGGCCTATTGCCTGATATGCCCCTCGGGCCTAATGCCCGCCTAACTGGTGCCACAGGCCGGTGGCCTGACTATCTTTACGGGCCTAGTGCCCACTATGTACTCCCGGGCCTAATGCCCGCCCGACAGTGCCACGGGCCAGGAGGGCCCGACCAGAAATGCCCACGGGCCGGAAGGGCCCGACTTTATGCCCACAGGCCGGAAGGGCCTGACTATGCCCACGTGCCTAATGCCCGATCACCCGGTGGTCTAGGGAGGAATGGGAGGGGGGCACCTTACAAGGGCCTACCTTGGTGGAGAAGGCTGCAGTGGGGAACTGCACAGCTCTATTGCTACCCACCACTGCAGCGCTTCTCAATCCTGGATGGGCTCTTCCAGGACGGGCCAGCGGCGCCGCCGTTGCTTCGCCACGTCCAGCCGCCGCCGGTCATCTTCTTTCCCGGGACTGGAGTCTTCCGGCCTCTTCCGCGGCCACCCGAGCTCTTCAGCGCTCTTCCGCGCGCCCTCCGTCTTCGGCTCCCGCCCGGCGTCTTCTGCGCTCCCGCGCGCGGTCCTCTCCTTAGGCTCCCGCCCGGCGTCTGACGTCAGACGCCGGAGGCGGGGCCTATGACGCAGCGAGCGCCGATTGGCTCGCCACGACCGCCTCTGATTGGCCGGCGCCCCGCGAGCCGCGATTGGCTTGCGGACGGCGCCGGATTTGAAAAGCCGCGGGCGGCGCTTTTGACTGGCGGCCAGAATGGCGGCAAGTTTAAAGCACCGCTTCCGCGCTGCTACCCGACCCCGCTCCTCGTCCGGTGCAGGGAAAAATCTAATCCCTGCACTGGACACCCGCCGCCGTTGCTCACTGACAGGCGCTGGGGACAGACACATTGTCCCAGCGCTGTCAGACATGTGGTCCCGCAGGGGACACAGATTCCCTGCCTGCCGCAGCTGAAATGTGTCCTTTAAAACAGGACACATTTCCACATGTGTGTTCGTGGTGTGTGTGTGTGTGTACGTGTGTGTGCGCGCGTGTGGTGTGTGCAGTGACGGACTGGAGCATGAAGGGCCCACCAGGGGGAATGCTGTGAAAGGGGCCCATATTTAGGGGTGTGACCAGCTGCTACAGCCGTTTGGCTAACCATTATAGAGTGTATGGTCTGGGCCCCTTGATAATATATATAGTAAATACTGCTACGTCATGTATAATAATGTACCAGATTAATCACAGCAATACACTGTAGAAAATACACCATAGTCCTGTGCAGTATCTTATGTATAATTCAAGTGCACAGTCTGGAACCTGATCCCTAGAAGAGGAGGGTGTGGGCCCCAAGGCAGTGGGGCCCACCGGGTGTTTCCCCTGTACCCCTGTGGGCCAGTCCGGCACTGGGTGTGTGTGTGTGTGTGTGTGTGTGTGTGTGTGTGTGTGTGTATGCGTGGTGTGTGTGAACGTGGTGTTAGTGTGGGCATGTGGTGTGCATACCTCCCAACATTCTAAGGGCTCAAAGAGGGACTCCTGCGCGTGCCCGAAAAGGGGGCGTGGTCTAACCAACAGGGGGTGTGGTCTCGCGGCACTGCCGCGATCGCGAGTCATGCCCCCATTTTTCATCACTAAAGGGGGCATGACCAGCGCTCTGTGAGCCGCTGGCATGCCCCCTCTCCCTGTCTTCACTGAATAGACGCTGTGCGCTAAGCAGAGCAGCGATGACAGGAGCCTCCCAACTTCCCCTTCCACACCGCGGAATACCTGGTGCAATGTGTATAACGTGCTCTACCTGGTGCAATGTGTGTAACGTGCTCTACCTGGTGCAATGTGTGTAACATGCTCTACCTGGTGCAATGTGTGTAACGTGCTCTACCTGGTGCAATGTGTGTAACATGCTCTACCTGGTGCAATGTGTATAACGTGCTCTACCTGGTGCAATGTGTGTAACATGGTCTACCTGGTGCAATGTGTATAACGTGCTCTACCTGGTGCAATGTGTGTAACGTGCTCTACCTGGTGCAATGTGTGTAACATGCTCTACCTGGTGCAATGTGTGTAACGTGCTCTACCTGGTGCAATGTGTGTAACATGCTCTACCTGGTGCAATGTGTATAACGTGCTCTACCTGGTGCAATGTGTGTAACGTGCTCTACCTGGTGCAATGTGTGTAACGTGCTCTACCTGGTGCAATGTGTGTAACATGCTCTACCTGGTGCAATGTGTGTAACATGCTCTACCTGGTGCAATGTGTGTAACATGCTCTACCTGGTGCAATGTGTGTAACATGCTCTACCTGGTGCAATGTGTGTAACATGCTCTACCTGGTGCAATGTGTGTAACATGCTCTATCTGGTGCAATGTGTGTAACGTGCTCTACCTGGTGCAATGTGTATAACGTGCTCTACCTGGTGCAATGTGTGTAACGTGCTCTACCTGGTGCAATGTGTGTAACATGCTCTACCTGGTGCAATGTGTATAACGTGCTCTACCTGGTGCAATGTGTGTAACGTGCTCTACCTGGTGCAATGTGTGTAACATGTATGGTTGTGCACCTGAAATTTTTTGGGTTTTGTGTTTTGGTTTTGGGTTCGGTTCCTTGGCCGTGTTTTGGGTTCGAACGCGTTTTGGCAAAACCTCACCGAATTTTTTTTGTCGGATTCGGGTGTGTTTTGGATTCGGGTGTTTTTTACAAAAAAACCCTAAAAAACAGCTTAAATCATAGAATTTGGGGGTCATTTTGATCCCATAGTATTATTAACCTCAATAACCATAATTTCCACTCATTTTCAGTCTATTCTGAACACCTCACAATATTATTTTTAGTCCTAAAATTTGCACCGAGGTCGCTGGATGGCTAAGCTAAGCGACACAAGTGGCCGACACAAACACCTGGCCCATCTAGGAGTGGCACTGCAGTGTCAGGCAGGATGGCCCTTCCAAAAAATACTCCCCAAACAGCACATGACGCAAAGAAAAAAAGAGGCGCAATGAGGTAGCTGTGTGAGTAAGCTAAGCGACCCTAGTGGCCGACACAAACACCTGGCCCATCTAGGAGTGGCACTGCAGTGTCAGGCAGGATGGCCCTTCCAAAAAATACTCCCCAAACAGCACATGACGCAAAGAAGAAAAAAAAGAGGCGCAATGAGGTAGCTGTGTGAGTAAGATAAGCGACCCAAGTGGCCGACACAAACACCTGGCCCATCTAGGAGTGGCACTGCAGTGTCAGGCAGGATGGCCCTTCCAAAAACTACTCCCCAAACAGCACATGACGCAAAGAAGAAAAAAAAGAGGCGCAATGAGGTAGCTGTGTGAGTAAGATAAGCGACCCAAGTGGCCGACACAAACACCTGGCCCATCTAGGAGTGGCACTGCAGTGTCAGGCAGGATGGCCCTTCCAAAAAATACTCCCCAAACAGCACATGACGCAAAGAAGAAAAAAAAGAGGCGCAATGAGGTAGCTGTGTGAGTAAGATAAGCGACCCAAGTGGCCGACACAAACACCTGGCCCATCTAGGAGTGGCACTGCAGTGTCAGGCAGGATGGCCCTTCTAAAAAATACTCCCCAAACAGCACATGACGCAAAGAAAAATTAAAGAAAAAAGAGGTGCAAGATGGAATTGTCCTTGGGCCCTCCCACCCACCCTTATGTTGTATAAACAGGACATGCACACTTTAACCAACCCATCATTTCAGCGACAGGGTCTGCCACACGACTGTGACTGAAATGACTGGTTGGTTTGGGCCCCCACCAAAAAAGAAGCAATCAATCTCTCCTTGCACAAACTGGCTCTACAGAGGCAAGATGTCCACCTCATCATCATCGTCCGATTCATCACCCCTTTCACTGTGTACATCCCCCTCCTCACAGATTATTACTTCGTCCCCACTGGAATCCACCATCTCAGATCCCCGTGTACTTTCTGGAGGCAATTGCTGCTGGTGAATGTCTCCATGGAGTAATTGATTATAATTCATTTTAATGAACATCATCTTCTCCACATTTTCTGGAAGTAACCTTGTACGCCGATTGCTGACAAGGTGAGCGGCGGCACTAAACACTCTTTCGGAGTACACACTGGAGGGAGGGCAACTTAGGTAGAATAAAGCCAGTTTGTGCAAGGGCCTCCAAATTGCCTCTTTTCCCTGCCAGTATACGTACGGACTGTCTGACGTGCCTACTTGGATGCGGTCACTCATATAATCCTCCACCATTCTTTCAATGGTGAGAGAATCATATGCAGTGACAGTAGACGACATGTCAGTAATCGTTGGCAGGTCCTTCAGTCCGGACCAGATGTCAGCATCAGCAGTCGCTCCAGACTGCCCTGCATCACCGCCAGCGGGTGGGCTCGGAATTCGTAGCCTTTTCCTCGCACCCCCAGTTGCGGGAGAATGTGAAGGAGGAGATGTTGACAGGTCGCGTTCCGCTTGACTTGACAATTTTCTCAGCAGCAGTTCCTTGAACCCCTGCAGACTTGTGTCTGCCGGAAAGAGAGATCCAACGTAGGTTTTAAATCTAGGATCGAGCACGGTGGCCAAAATGTAGTGCTCTGATTTCAACAGATTGACCACACGTGAATCCTGGTTAAGCGAATGAAGGGCTCCATCCACAAGTCCCACATGCCTAGCGGAATCGCTCTGTTTTAGCTCCTCCTTCAATGCCTCCAGCTTCTTCTGCAAAAGCCTGATGAGGGGAATGACCTGACTCAGGCTGGCAGTGTCTGAACTGACTTCACGTGTGGCAAGTTCAAAGGGCAGCAGAACCTTGCACAACGTTGAAATCATTCTCCACTGCGCTTGAGACAGGTGCATTCCACCTCCTTTGCCTATATTGTGGCCAGATGTATAGGCTTGAATGGCCTTTTGCTGCTCCTCCATCCTCTGAAGCATATAGAGGGTTGAATTCCACCTCGTTACCACCTCTTGCTTCAGATGATGGCAGGGCAGGTTCAGGTTTTTTTGGTGGTGCTCCAGTCTTCTGTACGCGGTGCCTGCACGCCGAAAGTGGCCCGCAATTCTTCTGGCCACCGACAGCATCTCTTGCACGCCCCTGTCGTTTTTTAAATAATTCTGCACCACCAAATTCAAGGTATGTGCAAAACATGGGACGTGCTGGAATTTGCCCAGATGTAATGCGCGCACAATATTGCTGGCGTTGTCCGATGTCACAAATCCCCAGGAGAGTCCAATTGGGGTAAGCCATTCTGCGATGATCTTCCTCCGTTGCCGTAAGAGGTTTTCAGCTGTGTGCGTATTCTGGAAAGCGGTGATACAAAGCGTAGCCTGCCTAGGAACGAGTTGGCGTTTGCGAGATCCTGCTACTGGTGCCGCCGCTGCTGTTCTTGCAGCGGGAGGCAATACATCTACCCAGTGGGCTGTCACAGTCATGTAGTCCTGAGTCTGCCCTGCTCCACTTGTCCATATGTCCGTGGTTAAGTGGACATTGGGTACAACTGCATTTTTTAGGGCACTGGTGAGTCTTTTTCTGACGTCCGTGTACATTCTGGGTATCGCCTGCCTAGAGAAGTGGAACCTAGATGGGATTTGGTAACAGGGGCACACTGCCTCAATAAATTGTCTAGTTCCCTGTGAACTAACGGCGGATACCGGACGCACGTCTAACACCAACATAGTTGTCAAGGCCTCAGTTATCCGCTTTGCAGCAGGATGACTGCTGTGATATTTCATCTTCCTCGCAAAGGACTGTTGGACAGTCAATTGCTTACTGGAAGTAGTACAAGTGGTCTTACGACTTCCCCTCTGGGATGACGATCGACTCCCAGCAGCAACAACAGCAGCGCCAGCAGCAGTAGGCATTACACTCAAGGATGCATCGGAGGAATCCCAGGCAGGAGAGGACTCGTCAGACTTGCCAGTGACATGGCCTGCAGGACTATTGGCTTTCCTGGGTAAGGAGGAAATTGACACTGAGGGAGTTGGTGGTGTGGTTTGCGCGAGCTTGGTTACAAGAGGAAGGGATTTACTGGTCAGTAGACTGCTTCCGCTGTCGCCCAAAGTTTTTGAACTTGTCACTGACTTATTATGAATGCGCTGCAGGTGACGTATAAGGGAGGATGTTCCGAGGTGGTTAACGTCCTTACCCCTACTTATTACAGCTTGACAAAGGCAACACACGGCTTGACACCTGTTGTCCGCATTTCTGTTGAAATACTTCCACACTGAAGAGCTGATTTATTTTCACCAGGCATGTCAATGGCCATATTCCTCCCACGGACAACAGGTGTCTCCCCGAGTGCCTGACTTAAACAAACCACCTCACCATCAGAATCCTCCTTGTCAATTTCCTCCCCAGCCCAAGCAACACCCATATCCTCATCCTGGTGTACTTCAACACTGACATCTTCAATTTCACTATCAGGAACTGGACTGCGTGTGCTCCTTTCAACACTTGCAGGGGGCGTGCAAATGGTGGAAGGCGCAAGCTCTTCCCGTCCAGTGTTGGGAAGGTCAGGCATCGCAACCGACACAATTGGACTCTCCTTTGGGATTTGTGATTTCGAAGAACGCACAGTTCTTTGCTGTGCTTTTGCCGCAAGTCTTTTCTTTTTTCTAGCGAGAGGATGAGTGCTTCCATCCTCATGTGAAGCTGAACCACTAGCCATGAACATAGGCCAGGGCCTCAGCCGTTCCTTGCCACTCCGTGTCGCAAATGGCATATTGGCAAGTTTACGCTTCTCCTCAGACGCTTTTAATTTTGATTTTTGGGTCATTTTTTTACTGATCTTTTGTGTTTTGGATTTTACATGCTCTGTTCTATGACATTGGGCATCGGCCTTGGCAGACGACGTTGATGGCATTTCATCGTCTCGGCCATGACTAGTGGCAGCAGCTTCAGCACGAGGTGGAAGTGGATCTTGATCTTTCCCTATTTTTTTAACCTCCACATTTTTGTTCTCCATATTTTGCGCACAACTAAAAGCCACCACAGGTATACAATGTAGATGGATGGATAGTATAGTATTACTTATACTTATGGACGACGACTGACGACACAGAGGTAGGTACAGCCGTGGCCTACCGTACTGCTGCTTAGTGCTTATATATATGATATACTGTATAACGGACCTGGTGGACACTGTCAGCAGACTGCTAAACAAACTAGTATGAAGAAAGAAAAAAAAACCACCACAGGTATACAATGTAGATGGATGGATAGTATAGTATTACTTATACTTATGGACGACGAGTGACGACACAGAGGTAGGTACAGCCGTGGCCTACCGTACTGCTGCTTAGTGCTTATATATATGATATTATACTGTATAACGGACCTGGTGGACAGTGTCAGCAGACTGCTAAACTAGTATGAAGAAAGAAAAAAAAAACACCACAGGTATACAATGTAGATGGATGGATAGTATAGTATTACTTATACTTATGGACGACAAGTGACGACACAGAGGTAGGTACAGCCGTGGCCTACCGTACTGCTGCTTAGTGCTTATATATATGATATACTGTATAACGGACCTGGTGGACAGTGTCAGCAGACTGCTAAACTAGTATGAAGAAAGAAAAAAAAAACACCACAGGTATACAATGTAGATGGATGGATAGTATAGTATTACTTATACTTATGGACGACGAGTGACGACACAGAGGTAGGTACAGCCGTGGCCTACCGTACTGCTGCTTAGTGCTTATATATATGATATTTATACTGTATAACGGACCTGGTGGACACTGTCAGCAGACTGCTAAACTAGTATGAAGAAAGAAAAAAAAAAACACCACAGGTATACAATGTAGATGGATGGATAGTATAGTATTACTTATACTTATGGACGACGAGTGACGACACAGAGGTAGGTACAGCCGTGGCCTACCGTACTGCTGCTTAGTGCTTATATATATGATATTATACTGTATAACGGACCTGGTGGACAGTGTCAGCAGACTGCTAATCTAGTATGAAGAAAGAAAAAAAAACACCACAGGTATACAATGTAGATGGATGGATAGTATAGTATTACTTATACTTATGGACGACGAGTGACGACACAGAGGTAGTTACAGCCGTGGCCTACCGTACTGCTGCTTAGTGCTTATATATATGATATTATACTGTATAACGGACCTGGTGGACAGTGTCAGCAGACTGCTGAACTAGTATGAAGAAAGAAAAAAAAAAACACCACAGGTATACAATGTAGATGGATGGATAGTATAGTATTACTTATACTTATGGACGACGAGTGACGACACAGAGGTAGGTACAGCCGTGGCCTACCGTACTGCTGCTTAGTGCTTATATATATGATATACTGTATAACGGACCTGGTGGACAGTGTCAGCAGACTGCTAAACTAGTATGAAGAAAGAAAAAAAAAACACCACAGGTATACAATGTAGATGGATGGATAGTATAGTATTACTTATACTTATGGACGACGAGTGACGACACAGAGGTAGGTACAGCCGTGGCCTACCATACTGCTGCTTAGTGCTTATATATATGATATTTATACTGTATAACGGACCTGGTGGACACTGTCAGCAGACTGCTAAACAAACTAGTATGACTATGAAGAAAGAAAAAAAAAACACCACAGGTATACAATGTAGATGGATGGATAGTATAGTATTACTTATACTTATGGACGACGAGTGCACTGACGACACAGAGGTAGGTACAGCCGTGGCCTACCGTACTGCTGCTTAGTGCTTAATTATATATATAATATACTGTATAACGGACCTGGTGGACACTGTCAGCAGACTGCTAAACAAACTAGCATGAAGAAAGAAAAAAAAAACACCACAGTGTTTTTCAGGCAGACAAACGTATACTGGACTGGTGGTCACTGTCAGCAAAACTGTGCACTGTACTCCTGCTATAACTGCTCCCCAGTCCCCACAATTAGGCAGTGTGAGCAGTGCACTCAGCACAGATATATCATGCAGCAGTGCAGCACACTGAGTGAGCACAGATATGGTGGAGCGTTTTTTTTCAGGCAGAGAAACAACGGATTAAACTCAAAACCCTGCACTGTACTCCCTAACAGCTGCTCCCCGTCCCCAATCCTCCCCACAATTATAACTAACTAAGTTCTAATATAATAATACAACGGACTCGGAGAGGACGCCAGCCACGTCCTCTCCCTATCAATCTCAATGCACGTGTGAAAAATGGCGGCGACGCGCGGCTCCTTATATAGAATCCGAGTCTCGCGAGAATCCGACAGCGGGATGATGACGTTCGGGCGCGCTCGGGTTAACCGAGCAAGGCGGGAGGATCCGAGTCGCTCGGACCCGTGTAAAAAAAAGGTGAAGTTCGGGCGGGTTCGGATTCCGAGGAACCGAACCCGCTCATTACTAGTAACATGCTCTATTTGGTGCAATGTGTATATAACGTGCTCTACCTGGTGCAATGTATATAACGTGCTCTACCTGTGTGGTGTAATGTGAATTGGTACTATTATGTGGCCATGCTCTTTCCCCATGAAGCCACGCCACTAAACTTTGGGTGCGCGACTTCGGCGCGCACTGTCCTTGAATTCAAATATAGGAGGGGGAACACCAATTTACTTTCTGCCAAAGGGCACCGAAATGTCTACAGCTCTGGTGCAGTGTCCTGTATGCTACACAGCCCAGCAGCACTGTCACCCCCTCCCTCCCCCTTGCAACAGTTTTGTAGTGTCCAAGTCAAGTCTGTTTTTATATATGAATAATTAATGAGATTAATATGAACCTTCATTCCAATGGGATCCAGAAAAGGACGGGTAGGACCCCAATTTTTAAAAGTTAGATTAATTAGAAAAGATTTACTTAGCGGTTTTGCCCTTTAAGTTTTAACTTTGTGGTAGGCAGTTGATTTCACCCATATTTTGCTTAATGCGCTTTAAGCTTTTGTGTGTATAATATTTTCCATCATCCATGGGGGGGTGCCAAAATCTATATTCGCTTACCAAAAAATTTAGGGTTGGGCCGGCCCTGCACATAGTTTCATTCATTCCAAGGTCGCCGGCAGCCCAGCACAGCAGTGTGGTGCCGCCAGTATGAAGGCTTTTAGTGGCCGCTGCTGCGGCGCCGCGGATCAGTGATTAATCACCGATCTGATCTCTGGAGTGTGACCGGGGAACCCTTTCAGGTAGGGGGGCCCAGGGATACGTGCCACCTCCTTAATCCGGCTCTGCACACACAGCATAGGAGCTGGTGGGCTGGGAGCGTGGTGCAGGCTGCCGGCGCCCTCCACACTGTGGCGCCTTACTCCTTTGCGTAACCCGCGTAACGGGCGGGCCGGCCCTGTATGTACGTGTGGGGTGTGTGCGAACGTGGTGTTAGTGTGGGCACATGGTGGTATGTGTGTGTGTATAGATATAGCTGTTTAATATGGTTTAGCTGCAGCATTATGTAAAATACTGAAGCTGGCTGAAAATCAGAACTTATATAAGGTTATATCTTGACAAATCGCATCCTAATGTAATCATATAGAATATAAACATAGATATAAAATACTTTGTGATAGAACTAAAAATATCCAATAAAATGACTGTATTGCTATACATCTATCCTGGATGTAAAGGTCAGAGCAGATTAATGTAATAAGTCACATTTGCATAACAACATGAATCTGGCGCCATTTCCCCTGAGCTGCGAGTCGCTGAGTATCAATAAACGGAACACCTTCCCCCGTGTATCACAGAGTGACAGGCACGGGCCGGGTGTTCACCGCGGTGATGGTTATTCAGCTTATGTGTGTGCTGGAATATGGGGCTGGATAATCTTCTTGCTCTACTTCTGAGCGGATCTGTGTGGAATTGGAAACATTCCGGGTCATTTACTCTAAGGGGTTAATTACAGTAGGTGCGCGTTTCCTTGTGCAAGCTGCGAGTTGCCGCTTTCTCAGGAAGCTTGCATGCCAACTGCATGTGAAATTCAACTACAAACTCGCATTGCTTCTCTCAGTGGAAATACACCCCCTGAGGGTGTGAAAAAGGAGGGAGAATCTTTATTTAAAGGTAAAAATGTCGGAACTCGCTTCAGAACCCCTTGCCAACACCCCCTTACCCTAATGGCTAATTAGGCATTTAGATGTCTTCAATTAGCTTAATTGGGACAATAACTACAGGTCATGTGTTGCTTCAGAGGTAGGACTATGTGCATATGCCATATGCGCCAGAATTGGCGATACCATTGGATCTAATCTTTGATGGCAAAACCATCAGTGACAAACCATTGATGGTTGGAAATCAATGATGATCGATGACCATACCCAGGGTTGGATTAAGGGCCTGGGGCTGAAAATGTTCAAGGGCCTATTATGAGAAGCAGAGGGGGTGTGACCAGTGCTGTGTGGGTGTGGCCATTGCTGTGTGGGTGTGGCCAGTGCCAAGTAGGCTTTGTACACTATAAGCCCCAAAGTCTCCCTAAGTACAAAAATGGCATCATTTTGTGTGAAAATAGGTATACAATTTAATACTTCTGATTTATGGCCGACTGTGTGGCCAGCGGGCGACTGGTCATCATCAGGCTGTCATGATGATGGGCCTATTTTTAGGTGGAGGCCTGGAGCTGTAGTTCCATTTGCCCCATTGTTCATCTGGCTCTGACCATACCTTCTGAGAAACAACAGTACATATGTTCACAAATTGGAAGCTGTTGATTTCCCACTGAAATCTAACTCTCTCTGCACATGTTACATCTGCCCCACGTGCACTGCACATGCTTTTGCCCAATTGCTAACTTTTTTGGTTTGCTAACAAACCGGTATAAGGCCCAAAGCCCATAATGTGATGAGGAGGAATTGCAACCCCTGAGAAGAAAGAGGAAAATCAGAATGCTGGGAGAGACAGAAGAAATGGTAAGTAAATCTAGTAAATGCTGTACTGCAGCTGGTGGGGTAAATGTAATATGTGCAGGGAGATCTAGATTTGGAAGGGGAGTGTATATTGCAGTGCAAAAATAAAACTATCCAGCATTTTTGGGCTACATGCAAAAGCAACCAGTATTTACCCTGCATGCAAAATAAAAATAAATGTATTTGCACCCCTTGCATTGCAACATGGCTTATTCCAGGTGCAAAGTTGTTGTTTTTTTTTTTTGCTTTGATAGCAACTCATCAGCCCGCTATTTGCTTAAGGTTTCATGTATGTGGCCACAACAACGCTGCTAGTCTAATATGCTAAGTTTAGCAAAAACGTGAATCCGCACAGAAATTAGTTCTGAAATTTCCGCAAAAAAAAAACAAGGTTGTGATGATGATGAAGATGCTATTCGTCAGGATCATGGTGATGATGACATTTGTGAGGATGAAGATGATATTTGTGCAAACAGACAAGTGAAGCCTCCCAATTCTTCATCACCCCAATATGACACTACTTTTGTGTCAACTATCAATCTGAATGTGCTTAATGTATATGGAGTATATTCAACGTTAACTACAAACCAGTAAATAAAACATATATTGCAATTTTTTTAAACCATAATTAAGACTGTAAAAGCAGAAAGTAACGCTTTATGGCTGTAAATACACAAATTAATATTTTTATGACTGTTATAACAAACGTAGCAGTTTTTTTATGACTAATTGCAGAAAAGTAACAACTTTCATTTAAAGTAAACTGAAACGAGTTTTATTAACTGAGATCCCTGGGTGCACATTGCTTCTGCTGACTGGGAGCTCCCCATACGTCTGATGTTACTTTGTTCAGTGATAACCGCAACGTGAAAAAATGTTCTATTACTGTACTGATTTGTCTGCTCCGTTCCTGGCAGCTCAGTGACAATAGATGGCGGTGTCATTGTGACTGAACCCAGTTTCCCGTGACTGTATAACGGTGCAGATGTTTAGAGAGTTCCCTCGCTTCCCATTATAGAGCTTCCCAAAGCTTACTTGTGTCTTTTAAGTTCTGTTCTGAATTTCTCCAACAGCAGCGACTCAAAGGTGTTGCTTTAATTTACAGCGCAGGATCACGCCGATGATTCTCAGTACGCATGTTACTGATCTCTGGTGCAAGTGGTTTGGGGTCTTGTCAATTAAGCCAGCACAATGAGGAATGGAGACGAGCGGCAGTTGTATTCCTATCCCTGTGGGCTGAATGCGTTGTTTGTAGGTGAACAAAGATTTATCTGAGGAGAAAAAAAATCTAGTTGTTTTTTTTTTAAACACGTTTCATTCACCTTTTTGTTCTTAGCAATACACTGTTACCCCCATCACAGAGAGTACCCACTGATAGATGCTGTGTTATACTCCATCTTCATCCCCCCGCTAACACAACTCAATGGAATTCTATTAGACAGCAAAGGATGCAATTAGTAAATGAATATAGATATTAAAAGAGGCATGATTAGAAACTATGGGGTCTATTTACTAAGCCTTGGATGGAGATAAAGGGGGTCATTCTGACCCGTTCGCTCGCTGCTTTTTGTCGCTGCCGAGCGAACGGGTCCCCACTGCGCATGCGCCATTGCCGTAGTGCGCCGGCGCATGCCAGACGGCCAAAGGCCATAGCAGGGCTGCGATCGCTTCTGCCTGATTGACAGGCAGAGGCGATGGCCGGGCGGGAGGGGGCAGAACGGCAGCGTTTGGCCACCGTTTCGTGGGAGCGGGGGGGGGGGGGGCGTGCCGCAGCAGCTGCTTGACATCACACGCAGCCGCTGCGGGCAGGGGAGCGATGAGTAGCTCCCAGCCAGTACGCTAAAGCTGTGCTGGCCGGGAGCTACTCTTGAAGTGCAAAGACATCGCCGCTGTGCGATGACTTTGCACTTCTGTTGGGGGGGGGGGGGGGCACTGACATGAGGGCCGGACTAGCCCTGTGCTGGGTGTCCCCCCGCATGTCAGTGTGAATGAGCGTAGCTGTGCTAAATTTAGCACAGCTACGATCAACTCGGAATGACCCCCAAAGTGCACAGAGATAAAGTACCAGCTAATCAGCAACTAATCAGCAACTACCTGGCATGTCACAGGCTAGTTTGAAAAATGACAGGAGCTGGTTGGCTGGGACTTTTTCTCTGTGCACTTAGTAAATAGACCCCTAACTCACCAGAAATAGGAAACTGTCGCTGTCCAGCTAATGTGGAACAACAAGTCCCATCATATTCTGTCAGCTAAAGGTCATGTTGGGAATGCCATACCCTGCTCTAGACATACTGAAAATAAAAAGAGCAGCTTCAGGGTGCAACTAGACATGTGTGGCTTCCATAGCAAAATGATGTATGAAACACCAAGTACATGAACCAGATCCTTCTGCTGATCAGTCCATGACCACCGTTATAATAACCAATGGGAAACAACTAGTGATGAGCGGGTTCGGTTCCTCGGAATCCGAACCCGCCCGAACTTCAGGTTTTTTTACACGGGGCCGAGCGACTCGGATCTTCCCGCCTTGCTCGGTTAACCCGAGCGCGCCCGAACGTCATCATCCCGCTGTCGGATTCTCGCGAGGCTCGGATTCTATCGCGAGACTCGGATTCTATATAAGGAGCCGTGCGTCGCCGCCATTTTCACACGGGCATTGAGATTGATAGGGAGAGAGAGTGGCTGGCGTCCTCTCCGTTTAGACTAGAGTTCTAGAGAGAGACACTAATTTTGGGGAGCATATTATTAGGAGGAGTACTACTTGCTGCTGATAGTGTGACCAGTGACCACCACCAGTTTAATTAATCCGTTCTCTGCCTGAAAAAAAACGATACACAGTGTGACACAGTCACATACCATATCTGTGCTCAGCCCAGTGTGCTGCATCATATGTAATACTGTATATCATTATCTGACTGTGCTGAGTGCTCACTGCTCACACAGCTTAATTGTGGGGGAGACTGGGGAGCAGTTATAGCAGGAGTACATATTTTAAGTACAGTGCACACTTTTGCTGCCAGAGTGCCACTGCCAGTGTGACTGACCAGTGACCACTGACCACCAGTATTGTGATTGTCTGCTAACCACCAGTATATTGTGATTGTCTGCCTGAAAAAGTTAAACACTCGTCGTGTGGTGTTTTTATAAACGCATTCTGCAGACAGTGTCCAGCAGGTCCGTCATTACATAATATATACCTGTCCGGCTGCAGTACTAGTGTGATATATATATATATTTTAATTTTATCTCATTATCATCCAGTCTATATTAGCAGCAGACACAGTACGGTAGTCCACGGCTGTAGCTACCTCTGTGTCGGCAGTCGCTCGTCCATCCATAATTGTATACCACCTACCCGTGGTTTTTTTTTCTTTTCTATCTTCTTGATACTAGTAGCTTACTTTAGGAGTCTGCAGTGCTGAGTCTGACAGACAGTGTCCAGCAGGTCCGTCATTACATAATATATACCTGTCCGGCTGCAGTACTAGTGTGATATATATATATTTTTTAATTTTATCTCATTATCATCCAGTCTATATTAGCAGCAGACACAGTACGGTAGTCCACGGCTGTAGCTACCTCTGTGTCGGCAGTCGCTCGTCCATCCATAATTGTATACCACCTACCCGTGGTTTTTTTTCTTCTATCTTCTTGATACTAGTAGCTTACTTTAGGAGTCTGCAGTGCTGACAGACAGTGTCCAGCAGGTCCGTCATTACATAATATATACCTGTCCGGCTGCAGTACTAGTGTGATATATATATATATTTTAATTTTATCTCATTATCATCCAGTCTATATTAGCAGCAGACACAGTACGGTAGTCCACGGCTGTAGCTACCTCTGTGTCGGCAGTCGCTCGTCTTCCATAAGTATACTAGTATCCATCCATCTCCATTGTTTACCTGAGGTGCCTTTTAGTTGTGCCTATTAAAATATGGAGAACAAAAATGTTGAGGTTCCAAAAATAGGGAAAGATCAAGATCGACTTCCACCTCGTGCTGAAGCTGCTGCCACTAGTCATGGCCGAGACGATGAAATGCCATCAACGTCGTCTGCCAAGGCCGATGCCCAATGTCATAGTACAGAGCATGTAAAATCCAAAACACCAAATATCAGTTAAAAAAGGACTCAAAAATCTAAAATAAAATTGTCGGAGGAGAAGCGTAAACTTGTCAATATGCCATTTACCACACGGAGTGGCAAGGAACGGCTGAGGCCCTGGCCTATGTTCATGGCTAGTGGTTCAGCTTCACATGAGGATGGAAGCACTCAGCCTCTCGCTAGAAAAATGAAAAGACTCAAGCTGGCAAAAGCACAGCAAAGAACTGTGCGTTCTTCGAAATCCCAAATCCACAAGGAGAGTCCAATTGTGTCGGTTGCGATGCCTGACCTTCCCAACACTGGACGTGAAGAGCATGCGCCTTCCACCATTTGCACGCCCCCTGCAAGTACTGGAAGGAGCACCCGCAGTCCAGTTCCTGATAGTCAGATTGAAGATGTCAGTGTTGCAGTACACCAGGATGAGGAGGATATGGGTGTTGCTGGCGCTGGGGAGGAAATTGACAAGGAGGATTCTGATGGTGAGGTGGTTTGTTTAATTCAGGCACCCGGGGAGACACCTGTTGTCCGTGGGAGGAATATGGCCATTGACATGCCTGGTGAAAATACCAAAAAAATCAGCTCTTCGGTGTGGAAGTATTTCAACAGAAATGCGGACAACATTTGTCAAGCCGTGTGTTGCCTTTGTCAAGCTGTAATAAGTAGGGGTAAGGACGTTAACCACCTCGGAACATCCTCCCTTATACGTCACCTGCAGCGCATTCATAATAAGTCAGTGACAAGTTCAAAAACTTTGGGCGACAGCGGAAGCAGTCCACTGACCAGTAAATCCCTTCCTCTTGTAACCAAGCTCACGCAAACCACCCCACCAACTCCCTCAGTGTCAATTTCCTCCTTCCCCAGGAATGCCAATAGTCCTGCAGGCTGGCAATTCTGACGAGTCCTCTCCTGCCTGGGATTCCTCCGATGCGTCCTTGCGTGTAACGCCTACTGCTGCTGGCGCTGCTGTTGTTGCTGCTGGGAGTCGATGGTCATCCCAGAGGGGAAGTCGTAAGACCACTTTTACTACTTCCACCAAGCAATTGACTATCCAACAGTCCTTTGCGAGGAAGATGAAATATCACAGCAGTCATCCTGCTGCAAAGCGGATAACTGAGGCCTTGGCATCCTGGGTGGTGAGAAACGTGGTTCCGGTATCCATCATTACTGCAGAGCCAACTAGAGACTTGTTGGAGGTACTGTGTCCCCGGTACCAAATACCATCTAGGTTCCATTTCTCTAGGCAGGCGATACCGAAAATGTACACAGACCTCAGAAAAAGAGTCACCAGTGTCCTAAAAAATGCAGCTGTACCCAATGTCCACTTAACCACGGACATGTGGACAAGTGGAGCAGGGCAGGGTCAGGACTATATGACTGTGACAGCCCACTGGGTAGATGTATGGACTCCCGCCGCAAGAACAGCAGCGGCGGCACCAGTAGCAGCATCTCGCAAACGCCAACTCTTTCCTAGGCAGGCTACGCTTTGTATCACCGGTTTCCAGAATACGCACACAGCTGAAAACCTCTTACGGCAACTGAGGAAGATCATCGCGGAATGGCTTACCCCAATTGGACTCTCCTGTGGATTTGTGGCATCGGACAACGCCAGCAATATTGTGTGTGCATTAAATATGGGCAAATTCCAGCACGTCCCATGTTTTGCACATACCTTGAATTTGGTGGTGCAGAATTATATAAAAAACGAGAGGGGCGTGCAAGAGATGCTGTCGGTGGCCAGAAGAATTGCGGGACACTTTCGGCGTACAGGCACCACGTACAGAAGACTGGAGCACCACCAAAAACGCCTGAACCTGCCCTGCCATCATCTGAAGCAAGAAGTGGTAACGAGGTGGAATTCAACCCTATATATGCTTCAGAGGTTGGAGGAGCAGCAAAAGGCCATTCAAGCCTATACAATTGAGCACGATATAGGAGGTGGAATGCACCTGTCTCAAGCGCAGTGGAGAATGATTTCAACGTTGTGCAAGGTTCTGCTGCCCTTTGAACTTGCCACACGTGAAGTCAGTTCAGACACTGCCAGCCTGAGTCAGGTCATTCCCCTCATCAGGCTTTTGCAGCAGAAGCTGGAGACATTGAAGGAGGAGCTAACACAGAGCGATTCCGCTAGGCATGTGGGACTTGTGGATGGAGCCCTTAATTTGCTTAACAAGGATTCACGGGTGGTCAATCTGTTGAAATCAGAGCACTACATTTTGGCCACCGTGCTCGATCCTAGATTTAAAACCTACCTTGGATCTCTCTTTCCGGCACACACAAGTCTGCTGGGGTTCGAAGACCTGCTGGTGAAAAAATTGTCAAGTCAAGCGGAACGCGACCTGTCAACATCTCCTCCTTCACATTCTCCCGCAACTGGGGGTGCGAGGAAAAGGCTCAGAATTCCGAGCCCACCCGCTGGCGGTGATGCAGGGCAGTCTGGAGCGACTGCTGATGCTGACATCTGGTCCGGACTGAAGGACCTGTCAACGATTACGGCCATGTCGTCTACTGGCACTGCATATGATTCTCTCCCCATTGAAAGAATGGTGGAGGATTATATGAGTGACCGCATCCAAGTAGGCACGTCAGACAGTCCGTACTTATACTGGCATGAAAAAGAGGCAATTTGGAGGCCCTTGCACAAACTGGCTTTATTCTACCTAAGTTGCCCTCCCACAAGTGTGTACTCCGAAAGAGTGTTTAGTGCCGCCGCTCACCTTGTCAGCAATCGGCGTACGAGGTTACTTCCAGAAAATGTGGAGAAGATGATGTTCATTAAAATGAATTATAATCAATTCCTCCGTGGAGACATTGACCAGCAGCAATTGCCTCCACAAAGTACACAGGGAGCTGAGATGGTGGATTCCAGTGGGGACGAATTGATAATCTGTGAGGAGCGGGATGTACACGGTGATATATCGGAGGATGATGATGAGGTGGACATCTTGCCTCTGTAGAGCCAGTTTGTGCAAGGAGAGATTAATTGCTTCTTTTTCGGTGGGGGTCCAAACCAACCCGTCATTTCAGTCACAGTCGTGTGGCAGACCCTGTCACTGAAATGATGGGTTGGTTAAAGTGTGCATGTCCTGTTTATACAACATAAGGGTGGGTGGGAGGGCCCAAGGACAATTCCATCTTGCACCTCTTTTTTCTTTCATTTTTCTTTGCGTCATGTGCTGTTTGGGGAGTGTTTTTTGGAAGGGCCATCCTGCGTGACACTGCAGTGCCACTCCTAGATGGGCCAGGTGTTTGTGTCGGCCACTAGGGTCGCTTAGCTTACTCACACAGCTACCTCATTGCGCCTCTTTTTTTCTTTGCGTCATGTGCTGTTTGGGGAGTGTTTTTTGGAAGGGCCATCCTGCGTGACACTGCAGTGCCACTCCTAGATGGGCCAGGTGTTTGTGTCGGCCACTAGGGTCGCTTAGCTTACTCACACAGCTACCTCATTGCGCCTCTTTTTTTCTTTGCGTCATGTGCTGTTTGGGGAGTGTTTTTTGGAAGGGCCATCCTGCGTGACACTGCAGTGCCACTTCTAGATGGGCCAGGTGTTTGTGTCGGCCACTAGGGTCGCTTAGCTTACTCACACAGCTACCTCATTGCGCCTCTTTTTTTCTTTGCGTCATGTGCTGTTTGGGGAGTGTTTTTTGGAAGGGCCATCCTGCGTGACACTGCAGTGCCACTCCTAGATGGGCCAGGTGTTTGTGTCGGCCACTAGGGTCGCTTAGCTTACTCACACAGCTACCTCATTGCGCCTCTTTTTTTCTTTGCGTCATGTGCTGTTTGGGGAGTGTTTTTTGGAAGGGCCATCCTGCGTGACACTGCAGTGCCACTCCTAGATGGGCCAGGTGTTTGTGTCGGCCACTAGGGTCGCTTAGCTTACTCACACAGCTACCTCATTGCGCCTCTTTTTTTCTTTGTGTCATGTGCTGTTTGGGGAGTGTTTTTTGGAAGGGCCATCCTGCGTGACACTGCAGTGCCACTCCTAGATGGGCCAGGTGTTTGTGTCGGCCACTAGGGTCGCTTAGCTTACTCACACAGCTACCTCATTGCGCCTCTTTTTTTCTTCTTTGCGTCATGTGCTGTTTGGGGAGTGTTTTTTGGAAGGGCCATCCTGCGTGACACTGCAGTGCCACTCCTAGATGGGCCAGGTGTTTGTGTCGGCCACTAGGGTCGCTTAGCTTAGTCATCCAGCGACCTCGGTGCAAATTTTAGGACTAAAAATAATATTGTGAGGTGTTCAGTGTTCAGAATAGACTGAAAATGAGTGGAAATTATGGTTTTTGAGGTTAATAATGCTTTGGGATCAAAATGACCCCCAAATTCTATGATATAAGCTGTTTTTTAGGGTTTTTTGAAAAAAACACCCGAATCCAAAACACACCCGAATCCGACAAAAAAAATTCGGTGAGGTTTTGCCAAAACGCGGTCGAACCCAAAACACGGCCGCGGAACCGAACCCAAAACCAAAACACAAAACCCGAAAAATTTCAAGTGCACATCTCTAGAAACAACCTACACTGTTTACCAATCTCAGGCTTACTTTTGGATACTGACAGCGGTCATGACCTCATCACCAGAGGGATCCTAGACTGTTTACCAATCACAGGCTTCCTTTTGGTTACTATGACAGCAGTCACGGCTTGATTATTTATTATTTATTTACAGTTTCTTATATAGCGCAGCATATTCCGTTGTGCTTTACAATGGAAACAACAGTGATAAGACAAACTGGGTAATAACAGACAGACATAGAGGCAGTGGCGTAACTAGAAATTTTTCTCCCCCAAGCCAAAAAATTCTTTGGCGCCCCCCCCCCCCCCCATAATTGGCACTAGGAAAGGGACAAACATGTGCGCGCCTAAGGCGCGCGGCGCCAAAAAGGGGCGTGGTTTTGTTTAAATGGGTGCGGCTTCGCATAAAGAGGCGTGGCATTGCAGGAATAGACTACCTTATACCCCAGTTTTGCAACCTGCACGCCCAGACGTTAGCCACCACAGGAAAGAAAAATAATCCTGATTCATGCCCCTTCCATTATTTGTCATTTTTCCTCCTTATAGTAATGCCCAGTATACATTATGCCACATACTACAAAGGCCCTCAGACATTATGCCACACACAATAATGCACATGACACAATATGCACACACCGTAATGCCCCCGACACATTATGCCACACACCGTAATGTCTGTGACACATTATGACAGGAATCGCAATGCCCGTTATACATTATGCTACACACTGCAATGCCCCTGATACATTATAGCACATACCACAATGCCCATGATATAGTATACCACACACCGCAATGTCCGTGATACATTATGACACACACCGCAATGTCCGTGATACATTATGACACACACTGCAATGAACCTGAGACATTATACCACATACCACAATGCCCATGATATAGTATACCACACACCGCAATGTCCGTGATACATTATGACACACACCGCAATGCCCGTTATACATTATGCCACACTGCAATAACCCTGAGACATTATACCACATACCACAATGCCCGTGATATAGTATACAGATACCGTAATGCCTGACACATTATGCCACACACCGCAATGCCCATTATACATTATGCCACACACTGCAATGACCCTGAGACATTATACCACATACCACAATGCCCGTGATCTAGTATACCATACACCGTAATGCCTGTGACACATACCGCAATGCCCGTTATACCCTATGCCACACTGCAATGCCCCTGAGACATTATACCACATACCACAATGCCCGTGATATAGTTTGCCACACACCGTAATGCCTGTGACACATTCTGACACACACCGCAATGTCCGTGATACATTATGCCACACACCGTAATGCCCATTACACATTAAGTCCTACATTAAGGCTTCTAATTACTTTTAAATTACCTGCTCGTTGCCAGGGGTTTCATGCTCTTGGTTCCATGCACGGTGCCAGGGGTTTTCATGCTCAGGGTGTCATGCTCGTTGCCAGGTGTTTCATGCACTCTGTGTCATGCTCGTTGCCAGGGGTTTCATGCACTGGGTGTCATGCTCATTGCTAGGGGGTAGTGCTTGTTGCTAGGGCTGTGCTCCCAGTGCCACATATGTCCTCAGTGCCAGATATTCCCCCACGGTGCCAGGTACTCACATGCCCCCAGTGCCAAATATAGCCTCTCCCCCCAGTGCCACATATGCCCCCAGTGCCAGATATTCCCCCACAATGCCAGGTGCTCACGTGCCCCCAGTGCCAAATATAGCCCCCCATGTGCCAGGTACACATACAGTGCCATATATGCCCCCTCAGTGCCCCCCCAGTGCCATATATGCCCCCTCAGTGCCTCCCCAGTGCCATATATGCCCCCTCAGTGCCCCCCAGTGCCATATATGCCCCCTCAGTACCCCCCAGTGCCATATATGCCCCCTCAGTGCCCCCCCAGTGCCATATATGCCCCCTCAGTGCCCCACCAGTGCCATATATGCCCCCTCAGTGCCATATATGCCCCCTCAGTGCCTCCCCAGTGCCATATATGCCCCCTCAGTGCCCCCCAGTGCCATCTATGCCCCCTCAGTGCCCCCCAGTGCCATATATGCCCTCAGTGCCCCCCAGTGCCATATATGCCCCCTCAGTGCCATATATGCCCCCTCAGTGCCCCCCGCAGTGCCATATATGCCCCCTCAGTGCCATATATGACCCCTCTGTGCCCCCCCAGTGCCATATATGCCCCCTCAGTGCCCCCAGTGCCATATATGCCCCCTCAGTGCCATATATGCCCCCTCAGGCCATATATGCCCCCTCAGTGCCCCCCCCCTGTTCCATATATGCCCCCTCAGTGCCCCCCCAGTGCCATATATGCTTTCCTCCCGCAGTGTCCCGCGATGGGGGGGGCAGTTGGGAGGCTCCTACAGTCACTGCTCTGCATAGCAGAGCAGTAGTGAATAGACGCTGTGCGCATGCGCACAGCGTCTATTCAGCGCAGACAGTGGGAGAGAGGGCATGCCAGCAGCTCACAGAGCGCTGGGCATGCCCCCTCAGTGACGAAACGGGGGCGTGGCCCGCGATCGCGGGTCCTCCGCGAAGCCACGCCCCCTTTTCATAGGACACGCCCCCGACACGCCGGAGACTCAGAGGGACACAGGAGAGGCGCACGCTGTGCCCTCCGTGTCCCTACTTCACAGCGGGGGGCTAGTGACAACAGATTGACATGCGGACGTTCGTCCGCATGTCAATCTGCTCTAAATCAGTGGCGGCGCCCCCGCAGCCCCTCGCCCCCAAGCCACCGCGAGGGCTGCGGGGGCAGTAGTTACGCCACTGCATAGAGGGAGGAAGGCCCTGCTCACAATCTATGGGGAATTAGGAAGGATACACAATGATAAGCACTATCTATAGCATAGCGGTCCCACCAGATTGCAAGGACAGTCCTGATGGCATGTTATTAGAAATGAATGCTTCTGAAGGTCATGTGAGCGGTCCAGGAATTTGATAGGCTCACCTGAAGAGGTGAGTTTTCAGGGAACGCTTGAAAGTTTGGAAGCTATGGGAGAGTTTTATCTTGCATGGGGGGGGGGGGGGGGGGGGGGTTTCTCTAGGGTGTGTGCTGCCTGAAGAAAGTTCTGGAATTGTGAATGGGAGTGAGTGATCCGGGCAGATGAGAGACGCAGGTCTTGTGCAGAGCGGAGAGGTGGAGTTGGGAGATATTTTGAGATAAGCGAAGAGATATATGTTGGTGTGGTTTGGGTAACAGCTTTGTATGTGAGTAGAAGTATTTTAAATTGAATACGGTAGAATATGGGCAATGAATGGAGGGACTGACAGAGCGGATCCGCAGACGATGAACGTCTTGCTAGGAAGATTATCCTTGCAACTGCATTCAAAATGGGAGCTGGATATGTATAAGGGGTCGCGCTAGAGAGCTAATTAGATCACAGAAATAGCCAGTGGTTAAAAATGAACAACAATTTATTATAGTTACACACTTATGCATCACTTTAAAAATATATAAAAACAGACAGCACCAAGAGAAACAATTACATGTAACAATCAAGGATATTTGTAGCAATAAAAAATGTAACAACTGCTTATGTTACGTATGTTGCACTTCTACTAATGCAAATGTCTCAATTCCTCAACGGGAAAGATAAGGTTGTAAATAGCGCAGTCCAGAGATATATAATAAAAATATATAGATTTGAGCCAGATTATAAAACCAGTTAGAGACTGGGACCAAGCTGAAAAAGATATATAGAGTCAATATATATATATATATATATATATATATATATATATATATATATAGTAAATAGTAGAAAGAAGGCAGCGGCACTCCGTCAGGATGAATGGTCAAACGTGTATTAAATCAAAGAGTAACAATGGTCACATAACAACCAACGTTTCGGGGTCCTAAGACCCCTTTGTCAAGACGTGAAGAGTGTTAAGAAAGAAAACCCCTTACCTTTATAACACCCGGTGCAAACCCGCACGTGGAGGAGAGCGGGGCCTGATGCCGTCAATCGCGGGGACCGCCGGAAGTCCTCCGGCGTCTCCAGGAAGTGACGTGGTGCCGGGTGCAGGACGCGGTTGCCGTGGCAACCAGCGGCGCTTTCCCATGACACCCGCGCCGACCCTGCAATGAAAACAAATGTGATAGAGAAAGCTCAAAATAAAACAGAGTATAGCAGCAGCACAATATGTAGTTTAAACACCATAAGGAAAGCTGCGGAAGTTGAGATAAAGCGGAATGGGCTGCATGGACGGTCTGTGTGTAAAAAAACACGCTGGAGAAGAGTACACAGGAATGATATGAATGGAGCAGATGTGTGTTGAGGATAGAGACAAAGGAAAGAAAAATGTGGAGAAAGTTGTGAGAGACTGTGTGATCATAGGAAGAGGAATGGCAGGGTGGTGAAAATAAAATGAAATGGTGAAAAAGATGGTGAATACGGAAAAAGCTGGAATGGGATGAAATGAGAAACTGTGTGTGGGGAAAAAGCAGGGGAATGGGCAGAAGAATGGCAGGGTGGTGGAAAGGGGACAGCGAGGGAGGGGGAGGGGGGGGGGAAAGGAAGGTGGGGGGGGAGGTCATTAAGGTGGAGGTCTGGCAGGGTTGTGCCCATGACATGATGCTGGTGAGGAGTGAATTTGTAAGGCTGAATCTGTTATCGGCAAACAGGAGTGGAGTGAATGCTGTGTGAACAAGATGTGAAGAACAAGATCGAAGTGAAGCATGAAAAAGAAGAAAAAGAAGAGAGGTGTATCTGCAGAGTTTAAGCACAGAGCTGGATAGAACAGAAGAGAAAAGAAAAGAAGGTGATAGGGAACATGTTAAAGGAAAGAGAAAACCCAGGTGTGTAGAAAAATGACAGAAGGAAAAAAGATGGAGAAAACGAAACCTGTGTAAAAGAGGAAAAGAAACAGGAAAAAGGGAACAAAGAGCAGAAACCGCTGTGAACCGCTGGTTCCTAAAGACCCAGTGGAGGCCAGTGTTAATAATACGTAAAAACTGTGTCAAGTGCTTTAAAGACTGTTCCACTGGATTTTTTCATTGAGTCCCTTCGGTGGGAAAGTTTCCAATTTAAATATCCAATGCGCCTCCAATTTTAGTAATGCGCCACTCCTGTCGCCGCCTCTCAAGTTCGCTGGAACGTGATCGATTATCATATACTTCAGTTGGTCTACTGAGTGTCCTTTGGTCGCGAAATGCTGCGCCACTGGTTGGTTAGTATTCCCCTTCTTAATTGCTGCGTTGATGGCCGATCTATGCTGTGCCATCCTGGTTCTGAAACTGGTGATGGTCTTGCCAACATACCCTAGCCCACATGGGCAAGTTATGCGATATACCACGTGGGTGGACGTGCAGGTCAGCACATGCTTTAATCTGAACGTGAGGTCTTTAGTTGGGTGTTTGAAGGAAGGTCCACTGACCATATTCTTGCAGGTGGTGCAGCCCAGGCATTTGTAACAGCCTGGCTGTTTGGTGAGGAAATTTGATGGTGTGGAGCTGGAGAAGCCAGTAATGTCTGCATGCACAATGGTGTCTTTGATGTTTCTGGCCCTCATGAAGCTATTGATGGGCCTCTTGTTGCTGAAACATGTGAGTTTATCGTCAATGGCCACTATGGGCCATAGCGCTCGGGTGGCCCGTTGGACCACCGGGCTGGAAGTGCAGAACTGGCTTTTCCAGGGTATTATATTGTCTTTCCTCCTTCCTGATGGATGCAGTAGCTCCTTCCTGTCCATCTTCATGACCTCATGTTTGTGTTTCAGCAGGTCAGCCTCATTGTAGCCTCTCTGGAGGAATTTGTGGAATACTTTATCCAATTGAATCTCCAAGGTGTCATGGGTGCTATGGATCCTGGCTGTACGTATTACCTGGGAACGAGGTAGCCCTTTAATGAGAGGTTTAGGGTGATGACTGCTTGCCAGTAACATCGTATTTTTGTCCGTGGGCTTGGTGTATACAGTGGTACAAATGCTGTTATTGCGAATGGTAACCTGCACGTCCAAATAATTGATGGTGGAGGCATCACATTGATAGGTGAATTTGATGTGAACCGCTGCTTGATTGATGTCTTCCATCATGCTAATGAACTCCTCTTGACTACCGCTCCATAGCATGAAGACATCATCGATGTATCGGCAGTACGTTAAAATCTTTTGAAAGTATGCTGGGTTAGTGAAGAAAATCTTCCGTTCCTCCTGGAACATGTAGGGGTTTGCGTAAGACGGGGCCACATTACTGCCCATGGCGCATCCCGTTAATTGAAGATAGAATTTACCGTCAAATAGGAAATAATTCCTCTGTAGAGTCAATTCCAGTAGACGTACAAATAGTGCTCGGTCCACATCCTGCATGTTGTTCTGTGCTAGGAATTCTTGCATGTCAGCCAGGCCTCCTTCGTGTGGTGTACTCGTGTATAGGTTGCAGATGTCCATGACGCACAACAGGGTGCCTGTGGGAACAGTAGAGATACTGTCCAGTAAATTGAGAAAGTCTGTAGTATCTTTGATATATGAATGTTGTTTAATGACAAGTGGTTGGAGAATACGGTCAAGGAACTGGGATATGGGTTGGTATAATGAAGATCTGGCAGAAATGATCGGCCTACCAGGAGGCCTGTGGGTATTCTTGTGTATCTTGGGGACGATGAAGAAGACTGGTGTGACTGGATGCTCCTGCTTCAGTATCCGGTGTAGTTTCTGAGTGATGTGTTTGTCATCTAATGCGTCATCAAGAATCAGGTCCAGTTCTCGTTTGTAGCCTGTGGTGGGATCGAGGTTAGTTCCTGATATACTTGAACGTCTGTAAGCTGTCTTAGAGCATCCGTACGGTAGTCCTCAAAGTTCTGGATTACCAGGCCACCCCCCTTGTCGGCAGGGCGAAAAATGATATCCCTGGCATTTCCCAACTTGCGCAAGGCGCTTCTTTCTGCCTGAGTTAGGTTGTTGCGCTGTGTAACGGAGGTGGCGTTGTAACGTTGAACCGAATTGTCCAACAGGCGGGAAAAGGTTTTGAGGGATGAGTTGGTGGACTGGGGATCAAACCTTGAGGTGGTGTGCTGTCTCACAAACTTATCGAAGACGGACGTGGATTGTTCTTGATGTTGGTGTTGGAAATACTCTTGAAGTCGGAGTTTCCGTGAGAAGCGGTGCAAGTCTCTTTTCCAAGTGAATTCGTCATGCCTGTTAGTAGGAATGTTTGACAAGCCTTTATTTAACACTGCCATTTCTGTTGGGGTAAAAACTCTATCAGAAAGATTAAATATTAAGTCTTCCGTTTGTTGGAAGTGCTTTTGTTGCCTCTTGTTTTGGCGCCCCCTGCAGGGGGGGCGTCCTTTTGGATTGGCGTCCCCTGAAGTGGCTGAAGCCCCGCCTAAAGGGGTCCCACTTTGCATCGGAGATTCCTCCGGTTCAGGAGCTGGGAACTCGCTGTCACTGTTGGAAGACTGGGCCGAATAGGTGGACTCGTCCCTACGTCTCCGCCAATTCCTTCTGAGGGTGAACTTGGTTTGTTCTTCCCTCGCATGTCACCCCCCATGAGCCACCGGTACACTTTATTCTCCTCATAGTCTGTTTTGACTATGAGGTGTTTGTTCCTCTTGAACCTGATCAGTTCCCTTTTATACTGATCCACCTGTGTTTGTAGCTTCAGTATCCAGTCCTGGGTGGTATTCTCCTGTAAGGTCTTCAGGCATTGTTTCTCAAAAGTGGTGATTTTTTCTCTGGTCGTTTTTAATTCCCGGCCGACCTCCTCTATCACCAGTAGAACTAAATCCATGCTGCATTTATTCAGGATGGCCGTCCATTTACGGCAAAATTCCAGGTTGTACCTCCCCAGGGTGGGTACATTCCTTATTCTGAAGCCGCGTGGGATCATTTGTTCGCGATGGTAATCCGAAAGAGAGATGCCATGCATGAGGAAATCTGTTTCCTTCTTCCTCAAACGGAGTAGTCGGTGAAAAATGTACTGTGCTTCCAGGTGTGTATCTATCAGAGGCAGGCTCTCTTTGAAGCGTAACCTCTCGGCATCCTCCATGTTGAAGCTGAACATGTCCCCTTTAGGTGCTGTAACGGTATGGCATCCCGCTTGATAGCCATTCCCTGGTGTTTGCGGCTTGTCCATGCTGTGCTGATGATGTGTGCAACTTGGAAAAGAACCAAAAGTGCAGAAAGTGTTAAGTGTACAGTGGTGCTGATTAAAACCGCCTTGCTAACAAGGTGTCCTGGTAACACTAAAATATAGTAAAACAGAGTATAGCAGCAGCACAATATGTAGTTTAAACACCATAAGGAAAGCTGCGGAAGTTCGCGCCTTGACAAAGGGATCTTAGGACCCCGAAACGTTGGTTGTTATGTGACCATTGTTACTCTTTGATTTAATACAGGTTTGACCATTCATCCTGACGGAGTGCCGCTGCCTTCTTTCTACTATTTACTGTATCATCTGTTGCGGAGGGCACCCGGATTTGCAACGTTTCAGTGGGAGTGCCGGGCATTTCTGTACTGTATACCACGGGCTCCAGGTCTCCGCTCCTGCCGCCCACCCGAGCCAGGGCACCCACAGATACCATTGACGTATACTATATTTTAGTGTTACCAGGACATCTTATTAGCAAGGCGGTGTTAATCAGCACCACTGGACACTTATCACTTTCTGCACTTTTGGTTATTTTCCAAGTTGCACACATCATCAGCACAGCATGGACAAGCCGCAAACACCAGGGAATGGCTATCAAGCGGGTTGCCATACCGCTACAGCACCTAAAGGGGACATGTTCAGCTTCAACATGGAGGATGCCGAGAGGTTACGCTTCAAAGAGAGCCTGCCTCTGATAGATACACAACTGGAAGCACAGGACATTTTTCACCAACTACTCCGTTTGAGGAAGAAGGAAACAGATTTCCTCATGCATGGCATCTCTCTTTCGGATTACCATCGCGAACAAATGATCCCACGCGGCTTCAGAATAAGGATTGTACCCACCCTGGGGAGGTACAACCCGGAATTTTGCCATAAATGGACGGCCATCCTGAATAAATGCAGCATGGATTTAGTTCTACTGGTGATAGAGGAGGTCGGACGGGAATTAAAAACAACCAGAGAAAAAAAATCACCACTTTTGAGAAACAATGCCTGAAGACCTTACAGGAGAATACCACCCAGGACTGGATACTGAAGCTACAAACACAGGTGGATCAGTATAAAAGGGAACTGATCAGGTTCAAGAGGAACAAACACCTCATAGTCAAAACAGACTATGAGGAGAATAAAGTGTACCGGTGGCTCATGGGGGGTGACATGCGAGGGAAGAACAAACCAAGTTCACCCTCAGAAGGAATTGGCGGAGACGTAGGGACGAGTCCACCTATTCGGCCCAGTCTTCCAACAGTGACAGCGAGTTCCCAGCTCCTGAACCGGAGGAATCTCCGATGCAAAGTGGGACCCCTTTAGGCGGGGCTTCAGCCACTTCAGGGGACCCCAATCCAAAAGGACGCCCACCCGCAGGGGGGGCCAAAACAAGAGGCAACAAAAGCACTTGCAACAAACGGAAGACTTAATATTTAATCTTTCTGATAGAGTTTTTACCCCAACAGAAATGGCAGTGTTAAATAAAGGCTTGTCATACATTCCTACTAACAGGCATGATGAATTCACTTGGAAAAGAGACTTGCACCGCTTCTCACGGAAACTCCGACTTCAAGAGTATTTCCAACACCAACATCAAGAACAATCCACGTCCGTCTTCGATAAGTTTGTGAGACAGCACACCACCTCAAGGTGATCCCAACTCCACCAACTCATCCCTCAAAACCTTTTTTCCGCCTGTTGGACAATTCGGTTCAACGTTACAACGCCACCTCCGTTACACAGCGCGACAACCTAACTCAGGCAGAAAGAAGCGCCTTACGCAAGTTGGGAAACGCCAGGGATATCATTTTTCGCCCTGCCGACAAGGGGGGTGGCCTGGTAATCCAGAACCTTGAGGACTACCGTACGGAGGCTCTAAAACAGCTTACAGATGTTCAAGTATATCAGGAGCTAACCTCGGATCCTACCACAGGCTACAAACGAGAACTGGACCTGATTCTTGATGAAGCATTAGATGACAAACACATCACTCAGAAACTACACCGGATACTGAAGCAGGAGCATCCAGTCACACCAGTCTTCTCCACCGTCCCCAAGATACACAAGAATACCAACAGGCCTCCAGGTAGGCCGATCATTTCTGCCAGATCTTCATTATACCAACCCATATCCCAGTTCCTTGACAGTATTCTCCAACCACTGGTCATTAAACAACATACATATATCAAAGATACTACAGACTTTCTCAATTTACTGGACAGTATCTCTACTGTTCCCACAGGCACCCTGTTGTGCGTCATGGACATTTGCAACCTGTACACGAGTATATCACACGAAGGAGGCCTGGCTGCCATGCAAGAATTCCTAGCACAGAACAACATGCAGGATGTGGACCGAGCACTATTTGTACGTCTACTGGAATTGACTCTAAAGAGGAATTATTTCCTATTTGATGGTAAATGCTATCTTCAATTAACGGGATGCGCCATGGGCAGTAATGTGGCCCCGTCTTATGCAAACACCTACATGTTCCAGGAGGAACGGAAGATTTTCTTCACTAACCCAGCATACTTTCAAAAGATTTTAGCGTACTGCCGATACATCGATGATGTCTTCATGCTATGGAGCGGTAGTCAAGAGGAGTTCATTAGCATGATGGAAGACATCAATCAAGCAGCGGTTCACATCAAATTCACCTATCAATGTGATGCCTCCACCATCAATTATTTGGACGTGCAGGTTACCATTTGTAATAACAGCATTTGTACCACTGTATACACCAAGCCCACGGACAAAAATACGATGTTACTGGCAAGCAGCCATCACCCTAAACCTCTCATTAAAGGGCTATCTCGTTCCCAGGTAATACGTACAGCCAGGATCCATAGCACCCATGACACCTTGGAGATTCAATTGGATAAAGTAATCCACAAATTCCTCCAGAGAGACTACAATGAGGCTGACCTGCTGAAACACAAACATGAGGTCATGAAGATGGACAGGAAGGAGCTACTGCATCCATCAGGAAGGAGGAACGACAATATAATACCCTGGAAAAGCCAGTTCTGCACTTCCAGCCCGGTGGTCCAACGGGCCACCCGAGCGCTATGGCCCATAGTGGCCATTGACGATAAACTCACATGTTTCAGCAACAAGAGGCCCATGAATTGCTTCATGAGGACCAGAAACATCAAAGACACCATTATGCATGCAGACATTACTGGCTTCTCCAGCTCCACACCATCAAATTTCCTCACCAAACAGCCAGGCTGATACAAATGCCTGGGCTGCACCACCTGCAAGAATATGGTCAGTGGACCTTCCTTCAAACACCCAACTAAAGACCTCACGTTCAGATTAAAGCATGTGCTGACCTGCACGTCCACCCACGTGGTATATCTCATAACTTGCCCATGTGGGCTAGGGTATGTTGGCAAGACCATCACCAGTTTCAGAACCAGGATGGCACAGCATAGATCGGCCATCAACGCAGCAATTAAGAAGGGGAATTCTGACCAACCAGTGGCGCAGCATTTTGCGACCAAAGGACACTCAGTAGACCAACTGAAGTATATGATAATCGATCACGTTCCAGCGAACCTGAGAGGCGGCGACAGGAGTGGCGCATTACTAAAATTGGAGGCGCGTTGGATATTTAAATTGGAAACTTTCCCACCGAAGGGACTCAATGAAAAAATCCAGTGGAACAGTCTTTAAAACACTTGACACAGTTTTTACGTATTATTAACACTGGCCTTCACTGGGTCTTTAGGAACCAGCGGTTCACAGCGGTTTCTGCTCTTTGTTCCCTTTTTCCTGTTTCTTTTCCTCTTTTACACAGGTTTCGTTTTCTCCATCTTTTTTCCTGCTGTCATTTTTCTACACACCTGGGTTTTCTCTTTCCTTTAACATGTTCCCTATCACCTTCTTTTCTTTTCTCTTCTGTTCTATCCAGCTCTGTGCTTAAACTCAGCAGATACACCTCTCTTCTTTTTCATGCTTCACTTCGATCTTGTTCTTCACATCTTGTTCACACAGCATTCACTCCACTCCTGTTTGCCGATAACAGATTCAGCCTTACAAATTCACTCCTCACCAGCATCATGTCATGGACACCACCCTGCCAGACCTCCATCTTCATGATTCCCCCCCCACCTTCCCCCCCCCACACCTTCCTTCCCCCCCCTCCCCCTCCCTCGCTGTCCCCTTTCCATTACCCTGCCATTCTTCTGCCCATTCCCCTGCTTTCCCCCCCCCACACAGTTTCTCATTTCATCCCATTCCAGCTTTTTCCGTATTCACCATCTTTTTCACCATTTCATTTTATTTTCACCACCCTGCCATTCCTCTTCCTATGATCACACAGTCTCTCACAACTTTCTCCACATTTTTCTTTCCTTTGTCTCTATCCTCAACACACATCTGCTCCATTCATATCATTCCTGTGTACTCTTCTCCAGCGTGTTTTTTTACACACAGACCGTCCATGCAGCCCATTCCGCTTTATCTCAACTTCCGCAGCTTTCCTTATGGTGTTTAAACTACATATTGTGCTGCTGCTATACTCTGTTTTATTTTGAGCTTTCTCTATCACATTTGTTTTCATTGCAGGGCCGGCGCGGGTGTCACGGGAAAGCACTGCTGGTTGCCACGGCAACCGCGTCCTGCACCCGTCACCACGTCACTTCCTGGAGACGTCGGAGGACTTCCGGCGGTCCCCGCGATTGACGGCGTCAGGCCCCGCTCTCCTCCACGTGCGGGTTTGCACCGGGTGTTATAAAGGTAAGGGGTTTTCTTTCTTAACACTGTTCACGCCTTGACAAAGGGATCTTAGGACCCCGAAACGTTGGTTGTTATGTGACCATTGTTACTCTTTGATTTAATACACGTTTGACCATTCATCCTGACGGAGTGCCGCTGCCTTCTTTCTACTATTTACTGTATCATCTGTTGCGGAGGGCACCCGGATTTGCAACATTTCAGTGGGAGTGCCGGGCATTTCTGCACTGTATATATATATATATATATATACACACGTATCCAAGCTTTAAGTTTTTAGTTAATTAGCTCACAGGCGATACCTTATAAAGTACTGTAGTGTGCCATATGATAGGACCGCTACTCACTCTATCCCTGCTATATGGGACCTGGTTGAAGGTGAGAGGAGCAGGAGGTCTCTCCCGAACGTCCTCGGGTAGATGCGGCTGGATCTTAGCGGCAGCTGTCCTCATTCAGAATGGATTGTAGTGGTGAGAGTCTTTTCTTTGGAAGACCAGTAAGGAGACTATTACAATAATCAATGCGGGAGATGATGAGAGCATGGATTAGAGTTTTTGTAGTGTCTTGCATGAGATACAGTCTTATTTTGGATATGTGTTTTAGATGCATGTAACATGATTTAGAGACAGATTGAATGTGTGGCACAAATGACAGTTCAGAGTCAAGGATGACACCTAGGCAGCGAGCTTGTGGGGTACGGTAGATTGTCGAGTGGACAACAGTTATGGAGATATCAGGTTGGTAACTACTCTTGGCTGATGGGAATAGAATTAGTTCTGTTTTGGAAATGTTGAGTTTGAGGTAGAGAGATGACATCCAAGATGAAATCCAAGATCACTAGAGGGTATCTACATGGGTTTACCAATCACAGATTTCCTTTTGGTTACTATGACAGAAGTCATGGCTTGATCACTAGAGGGTATCTTCATGGGTTTACCAATTGGGAAGTAGTTATGTGACCGGTGGTTATGAAACCGCCGGTCACAATACTTCCCTCTACATCCCGCCTCCTTACAATCCTAACAGTCGGCATGCCGACTAGCAGGGACTAGAGTGTTAATAGAACCTGTGGCGAGCACAGCTTGCCACCAAGACCGCAGTGTGATGAGCGCAGCAAGCCCACGAGGGGCTTGTTGCGCTCGTCCCCCCTTCCCCGCGCCGGCCATCTCGATGCTGGGATTCCAACATCGGCAGGAGACTGCCGTTCACGCATGCCCAACCCTACCAATCACATGCTTCCTTGTAGTTACTATGACAGCAGTCACGACCTGATCACAAGAGGGATCCTACACAGTTTACCAATCACATGCTTCCTTTTGGTTACTATGACAGCGGTCACAGCATGATCACTAGGGAGGGTTTGCTATGTTTCTCATTGGCAGGCTTTCTTTCAGTTGCTATGGCAGCAGCCACAACCTGAACACTAGGAGGAGTCTACACTGTTTATCGCTCACATGCTTTCTTTTGGTTGCTATTGACAACAGTCACAGTCTAATCACTAGGGGGAGCTTCAGTAATCTGGACTATATGTGAGAAAAAAATGTCAGCGCCACTACTGTTGACTTTGGTTTTTACAGGGCAGGGCCAGGGTGATAAAAGGAGACCTGAATCAAGCCACCATGACAGACAGCACTCCTAGACCTATGTAGCATTATAAATTGTAATATTTATGACCCCCAAAAGACTACTGATCTCTATCAGAATGTGACTGGGATGGGTAGTAAGTTCAGTTGGATGATGAATTCTCAGTCAACTACTGTACATTAGTAATGTCCCCTCTGTGACACAGGCAAAATGGGCGACTCTGTCATGTTGGCTGTGCACATGTGTGGCCACATCTGGCATAGATCACGGATCCCATGTGATCCATCCCACCTTAAACAGTAAAAACAGACTAGCATAACTAGCGTAAAATAAATAAAAATCTGAATATATTATTCTTGCTCCTTTCTGGCCCAATATGTACATCAAACATTGTTCAATATACACATATTTGTGTATCACTTCACTTGCCGATTCAGTTTGGTAAATTAATGAGGCTTCCCTGACGGCATAAAAGTGATCTTGGACAGACTGGTATAAAAGTGTGCATCTTCCCTATATTTGCTCATTATTCCTTACAAATGCTATGCTAATATGCTACCAAGAAAAAAATCTGTCTATCTGAAAAGAAAAACACATAAAACATTTTTCCTTGGGTAATGTACGAAGTAAAAAAAAAAGAAAATATATGCATGACAACTTGGATTTATGAGCTTCTCTTCATATAGACGGGAGTTTGGCGCCAAAGTATTCCCACAGCCGTCCGACAAGTGCCTCACATCACTACAGTACATAGGGGTACGTGCTGAGCTGGGAGCACAATATGCAAATCCGCATAGGGCAGGCCCTCACACATATGCCTGTATCATCATGGTGATGACACTTCCACCTTTTTATGCCTGCTGCAGAGTGGCAGTCCTGTGCAGAACGGGAACAGTAAAGGCATCCTGGCTGCTTGCGCGCTTGCACGTAACGCAAATATACCTTTGTGGATACGCAAGGCCATTTGCAAATACACACTGAGGGTGATGATGGTGCTCAACACTTTTCATTGGTTTATTGCAGACTCACCTCTGCAGATAACAGCTGGTTTCTAAAATGATCGCAGATAAATTCTGTGATTTTATTGGAATATTTTAGAATACATTTTTGCATCTGTCATTTGTACACAAGAAGGAAGATTATGGGCTAGATGCATCATCGCTTGGAAAGTGATAAAATGGAGAATGAAACGTATCAGCCAATCAGCTCCTAACTGACATTTTTCAAACACAGCCTGTGACATGGCAGGTAGGACCTGATTGGCTGGTACTTTTTCACTCTCCATTTTATCACTTTCCAAGCGATGATGCATCTGGCCCTATATCTGCTGTATTATAGAGGATTTTTTTAATGCAAATCTCCTGATAAACTCTGTGCTGCTGGGGGACTCCTTCCACTATATAACTCTCAGTCTTTGTCTTCCTGCTGCCTCCATTCCCTTCCTCACATCATGTCACTGCCTCTGTCACATGCAGCCCTGTCCTTACTGACACATCACTCATCTCCTGATATACTCTGTGCTGCTGGGGGATCCTGCTCCTTCAACTATATAACTCTCAATATGTGGCTTCCTGCTGCCTCCATTCCCCTACTTAGATCACATCATTGCCCCTATCCTCACTGACACATCACTCATCTCCTGATATACTCTGTGCTGCTGGGAGACCCTGTTCCTACCACTATATAACCAGAGCCGGCCCTAATCAATATGATGCCCTAGGCAAGATTTTGGCTAATGCCCCCTATCGACACCACTAGTTCCGCCTCTGACCCTGCACCCCTTTACCAGCACCTTCACCCCTCACCCATAGCAGTGCATATTTTGGTGTTCCTACCCCCTATATTTTAAATAGGTACAGTGTGCACATTCTTCACAGAGCCCAAAAAGGGGTGTGTTTTTGCTGGCAAGGGCCATGGCCACACAATAATACACACAATTCAAATTACACCACACAGTAGTGCAACTTTATTCACATTTTATCATGCTTTAGTGTCCCTAATTCATGTAACATCACACAGTAGTACCACTATACCTTATAAACATTACTCCTCACAGTAGTGCCCCTTATTCACATTACATCACACTGAATTGCTCCTTAATCACTTTACACCACACCATATTGCTCTTTAGTTATATTAGACAATACAGTAGTGCCCTTTCTATACATTATGCCACACAGTAGAGCACCGTATACACATAATGCCACACATTAGTAATGCATTTATACACATAATACCACACAGTAATGACCATTACACATATGACACACATTATTAATGTCCTTATAAACATAATGCACCTTACACATTATGACAACCTTTATTAATGCCCTTATACAAATAATGTCCTTTACATATATGCCACATATTATTAATGCCCTTATACACATAATGACACATATAATGACCCTTACACATATGCCACACATTATTAATGCCCTTATGCACATAATAAAACACACAGTGCCCCTTACAAATTTGCTGCACATTATTAATGCATTTTTACACATGAGACACATAATGCCCCTTACACATATGCCAAACACTACTGCACAACCAACCCACTCACACACAGCATTTACACGGGCGCTAACACTGTGACATCTGCCTCTGCTTGAATACAGATGTGTCTTCATAAATCTTGCGTCAATGCTAACATCGGGTGCTTTTTCCCCCAGAAAATGCATTGTATTTGCATTGCTATGTGGCTAGGACGCACAAGCAGCTTCTGCTGATTAAAGTGATATGCAGCATGCCTATATACTGTGTGTGACTGTGGCTGTATCTGCATGTGAAATGCCACACACAGAATATAGGCATGCAGCATACCATTTTAATCAGCAGATGCTGCTGATGCCCCTAGGCATACCACATGCCCTAGGCAATTGCCTAGTTTGCCTATGTCTAGGACCGGCTCTGTATATAACTCTCAGTCTATGACTTCCTGCTGCCTCCATTCTCCTCTCATCATGACATCCTGGGCAAGTAGGAGTTTATAGTTCTAAGGTCAGTGGTTCTACAGACTGTAAACTTATGAAGTTGTGAGCAGGGCCCTCCTTTCTTTGTCTGTTATTACCCAGTCTTGTGGTTTTACTTTTTATTTTCAGTCATAAATCACAAAAAGTGTTCTGGCAATATATAAATACATGTTAATAAATAAAATAAATGAATAAATATGTGACATAGAAAGCACTAGCCATACGCACCTTCTGAAGAGAAACGAAAGATTTTGGTGCAGAATAAATTACCCCAATCACTCATTTCCTGACATACTCCTGGGCTGAAATGTGAAAGGTAACCGTCTATACGGCTAGAATATTTGTCTCTATAATACATCTATCTCAGCTGCAACCAGGGATGAGCGAAACGTTTCAAAACTGTTCAAAGCTGTTCCGTGGACTATGCGGCTCATTTTAAATTTGGTTGCTGTGTGTTAAATGTTTCTTTGGCAGAATTTGGCCTCATGTCTCCTGCCTGGAATTGCCCTATCAGTTTGTGTTCCACCCCGTCAGCCTTGGCGCAGCGCGGGCGGAACACCTCTGTGAAATCACCTATTCTGCTGCCAAAATTCGATTTGTGCGAAATTTAGTTGCAATTTCACTCCTCAATAGTAGCAAGTGAATTTGTCATGAAGCCACTCTTATTGTGTCCCATGTTGCGTACTGTCATAGTCTCTAAGTTGTGTGTCTCAAAAATAAAACCATTCTTCTATTATTCCTTTGTTAAAAGTGCTACGCTATAGCTGTAGCAGGCTCTAGGAATCAGAAGGATTATATTCCGTATCCATGGACCACAGACTGAGAACTCGTCTTTTAACTGTACAACAATAGTATTTCACACATCACTTCAACACATCGCTTTTTAATAAAGGAATAAAAGATACATTTTAACAATACAATTCTTGCTTCTTATGAGCGTCCCATATTAATATCGTTTTTATTTTTCTGACATGCAGTACTCCCACGTTCTTTAGCGCACATTCCCTATTAATTAGGTACTAAGCCGACAAATGTTAACAATGGATAACTAGGGCCGTAGAGAGCAGATCGGGGCCCTGGTACTGAATGTGGGTGTGGCCTAAACAGGGTGCACGCCCATGTCATATAGAAAGGTGCCGGAGTCTTTGCTTCAACTGTGCAGCATCATCTTCCCGAGGTTGTCACTAGGAAGATAGCGATGTGGAGGAGGAGGGACCCGCTTCCCAGATCAAGGTAAGAATACTCAAGGGGGAGTCGGCCCCGGGCCCCACTTGCCCCTCCTGCAAGCTCAGGTTTGGGTTCTTAGCAACCCCCCTCCCGTCTCTGCACCAGTGAGTATACTGTAGCAGCAAAACAATGTAATCTAATACTCTGTGCCATTGGTCCCAGCCCGATACTCTGTGCCATTGGTCCCAGTCCGATACTCTGTGCCATTGGTCCCAGTCCAATAGTCTGTGCCATTGATTCCAGTTTGATACTCTGCCATCGGTTCCAGTCCGCTACTCTGTGCCTTTAGTCCCAGTCCGATACTCTGTACAATCGGTTCCAGTCCTATACTTTGTGCCATTGGTTCCAGTCCAATACTTTGTGCCATCGTTCTCAGTCCGATACTTTGTGCCATCGGTCCCAGTCCGATACTCTGTGCCATCAGTCCCAGTCCAGTACTCTGTGCCCTCGGTCCCAGTCCAGTACTCTGTGCCCTCGGTCCTAGTCCAATACTCTGTGCCCTCGGTCCTAGTCCAATACTCTGTGCCCTCGGTCCTAGTCCAATACTCTGCCCTCGGTTCCAGTCCAATACTCTGCTATCGGTTCCAGTCCAATACTCTGTGCCATCAGTTCTAGTCCGATACTTTGTGCAATCGGTTCCAGCCTGATACTCTCTGCCATTTGTTCCAGTTTGCTACTTAACCAACAGTCCAGACCCTAAACCAGTCTTATAACCATCCTGCATCTAAGATTTCCTGATCTTACCCCTGGGGGTGGCTGACCTCCACAGTGTCAGTGGAGGGTCATCATTGGCACTCTTGGCCTCAGACTGGTTGCCCTGTCTAGTTCACGCCACTGCACCCATTTTTAAAATAGTCACCCCTCCGAAGTCCAGCGCCGGTATCCGCAGCGCTATTAGAACTCTGTGAAAATGGCTCAGCGCCCATTTTCACGGAGTTCTGCGCATGTGCAGTAGAGAAATCTCAGGGAAAATGGCCGCCACACCATTTTCCCGGAGATCTGCGCATGCGCAGTAGAGTCTGAGCCCTCTAGTGCTCAGACTCTACAGCGCTCCAGGCAGAGAGGAGGTGGCCCGAATGGAGGAGGCTGAACACGGGCCTCCTCCTCTCTTAAAACGCCCCTGAGCACAATTGACACAGAATGTGCTCACCAGGAGTAACCTTGTCTCCTTGCTGGGTGGTTGGTCTTGCTGTCCGCAACTGTGGTGTAAACACACACAACAATCCTCAAGTTGGCTACCTGCTAACTCACTAGTCCCTAGCGTATGCCACCCGCATGACCTGTATCTTACTACGCTTAAGAAGGGCCCTATCTCTCACCGGGTAAGGACCCGGTGAACACCTAATCGCACACTCAGGGTACACAATACCTGCACAACTATATGAGAACAACATTATGTAACGAAACACAGCACAGTACAGCATAATGCAGAACAATACAGAATAATGTAGAACAATATATGACCGTACTGAATAACGCAGAACAATGGGGGCCTAGTGCCCGATGCAGCTCAGGACTGTGGCATGTCCAAACAGTGCGGACAATGGGGGGGCCTAGTACTCGATGCAGCTCAGGCCTGATGGCCTGCCTAAACAGTGGGGACAATGGGGGTCCTAGTGCTCGATGCAGCTCAGGCGTTGTCCTGCCTAAACAGTGAGGAAAATGAGCTCGGCGCCGCACTGTGGCGGTAAAGTGGGGGCACGTGTGAACCTCTTCTAGATTGGGACCTATGGGGGGCCTCTATGAGGGCTTACCTGTCCTATTGATCCTCATGGCACGCCTGCAGCAAGGCCCAAACTCTGAAAGTTATCCTCTTGGACCCAGGACACACTCCTCCTCCGACGGCTCCACACGCGAACAGGCTGGTGGCCCGGCCGCGGCGGTTTAAATAGTCCTCCGTGTGGCCACCTGGGATCTGTGATGTGGCGGCTCCTGATTCATCCACCGTGTCATCCTGTGATGACGCGCCACACCACACGTAGGCATGCCTGGTGAAGCGGGGACTGGCAATGGTTTCTGGGGGTGTGGTTGTGTCTTGGAGGGGTGGGGGAAGCCTAGTCCGCCCCTCCACATTAATACGAAACTTCTGTGCTATGTTTTTGATGCTTGTAAAGCGACTTTGAGATTTGTTGGTGCTACATAAATAAAATAATCTATGTATTAATAACAGAAGGACGACTTTTATGAGTGACTTATTTCTATGATTCTATCGTCTTAGCATCATATACCAAATTAAAGCTCTTTGTTCATAGATTTGCAGAATTATATTGCCGGTGTAATTGACTGCTTTGTTACGGATTTATGTGGAAAAACATCCACTTACCATTTACAATGCATCACCATTGTGCTTTGGAAAATGTGACCGTTGTTGAACTCTCCCTGTGCATCTGCGGGGTGGCCTGGAAACTGTGACAGTTACTTGCAGCCACTCACTAAGTAGGGATTTTTTGACTCCTAAGAGAGTGAAAAGGGGTAAAAATGTTTTGCCCAGCAAACCTTTGCCCAGTAAAACTAGGCACTTCAGCTACATAATAATAATAATAATTATTATTATTATTACTTTGGCAGAACGCCAAATTAAGAAGAACAGTAATAGCACCAGATATGGATGTACTGTAAGTGTCAATCAGCGGAGATCATGGTATTACTGACCCTCATCTAAGCTGGAAGCCCCCAGAAGCTGCAGCTAATACTTTGTCCACAGATCCATTTGTAGCCTTATGATAAATCAATTCCAGGCCATCATTGAATCTCTCAGAACTAACAAACACAGGTTCACATTAGTATTATGAAACAAGTAATGAGGTTACACAGATTGTTGTTATGTTTGATTTATGGTACGCAGGTGCCAAGTTTCTGTTCCATTATTGTACATTATTCAGACAAAGCATTTTCTCTAGCAGAGGAAGAACTCACTAATTAGTTAAATACTTATTTAAAGGGGTTTTTCCATTTTAACATAAATTTGATTAAATTCTCTCCCCTACCAGTAATAGTACTTTGGTCAGGGCCCTCTCTTGGGAATAAGAGCCTTACAGCTTTCAGATATATCTGCTGTGCCAGAATTATCCTCTTACAGAGGGGATGCACAGTGGCGCCAAGAGGGGGGGGGGGGGGGGGGGGTACAAATTACCTGGGCCCAGGTCTGATAGAGAGGCCCAGTGGAGACCCAGGACCACACTTCCTTTGATTGGGCCATGCCCCCTGAAAAGTACTTGGGCCCAGATAGGCTCTCCACTGCCCTAGCTGTGAGGCACTTCATGAGTGGGTACTTCTGATATGCTAGACATGCCCCCAAAGAGGAGTGACCATCCCCTCAGCATGCTGTGGTCACACCTTCTCCAGTGGGGGGAGGGGGCCCAGGAAGTTGTTGTACAGTGGCCCAGGATTTCTCTTGGCAGCCCTGGGGATGCGTTTGGCATGCTGGCAGTCGGGATGTCGATGGTCATGTGACCAACGCTGGAATCCTGACACTCTTCAGGAAAATGGCACGGAACATTGACAGCCAACATCCTGAAGGTGAGTCTCGGGGTGGGGGCTAGGATTAGGGCCCGTGGGGGGAGGGGTTAGGGTTAGGCACTGGGGAGTGGGGGGGGGGGGGGGATTAGCTGTATTGGAACCCCCAGAGGGTAGGGGAGAGGGGTAAAGTACTTACTATACCTCCGCCCAGTGTTGGGATTGTCGCTGTCGGGATGCAGCGGTTGGTCATGTGGCTGCCGCCATTTCACACCCAACCCCTACAGAGATAGGCGAGCAATGCTAGAGGGTATCGGCAGTCCCATTTGTAAGCAGTGGTGGAACTACTGTACCATGTGGGATAGGATGAGGATGCTTGCTGTGTGTCGCTCCCTCCGTAGAGGGCGCAGCACCCACCCAGCAGGCCCCACGCTTAATTCCGTAAAGAACAGCACAGAGACTCCCTCTAAGTACCAGAGCTCACATACTGTTGGATGCTATTGTGGCATTGAGGGGCCCTCACCAAAGTCTGCTAGGTGGTTGGTGTTGCATTCTTCCACCCTTTGGGGTTGTGTATGGCAAATGGCGGTAATGCCCGAGGATGAACCCACCAAAGCACTATTTTTTCCAATGGATTTATTAACATTGTTTTTTTAAAGAGAAAAAATACTTTAGTTCTCTGGAATGACATCATTAAAATGTAATTAAAACTGTCTTGACTACACTATATATTACTAAATATATTATCACATTATGCTTCCAAGTCATTACAGAAATGTTTACTATTGCAATGTAGTTTATTTTGTACGTTTTCTGACAATCTCTCTCCTTTGCTGGTGGTCTTATAGGTATCTCAGAGGCAGTAGAGAGATTAAGCAGATTGTTCTGTAGGCTGAAGAAAGAAAAAATAAATAGTTTTCATGGTAAGGGATGAGGACGTAACGCTAGATGTGATTTCTGTATCTGACAAACAAGGAAAGGTTTCCCAGCTATAGCCCTGCCCTCGGGTCCTCGGGTCTGGAATTCCAGGCAGAAGCCTGTAAAGCTGAAACCTTTCTCATGGGACAGGGAAAAGCAAGTTATGCTGCTGATTTTTTTGTTAAGGAAATGCTATCTACCAGTGGCAGCTCCTACCTGCCATCTTAATGGGGGCTGCTGGCACCTCCCGTTGCTCTGCCCACACTTGCCGCCTTGCTGCCTGCTGCACTGCAGCACTGTGAGGGAAGGGGCATGAAATGTGCAAGCTGCAGTCAGTGTAGGGGAAGAAGAAGAATAATCCATAGACTCGCGCATGCTCACTAGCTTCTATGGACTGCGTGGGTTGCAGCCCATAGAAGCGCATTACGGCTGGCAGGGGAACTTGCAAACTCGCACCCCCCTTCTCCCCTGCAGCCTCTAGGGACTGCATCACCTGCTGTTAGGCGCGGCGGTCCATGGCGCCGCTCCGACTGTTGCCAAGCGACGGTCACGGCCGCCGCACCTCCCTCTTCGCCCGCCCGGCGCCTAGCAACGCCAGGACGCCATGCGTGCTGTAGCCGCCGGGTCCCTGGCAACGCTAGGACGCCGGGCGTCCACAGCCGCCGGGTCCATGGCAATGGGGACGCCACTGGCGGACCGCGTTCCCCGTTGCCAGATACTGATTGCACCTGATTAGTTGTTCGTGCAGCAGGGCAGCTGCACGACAACTAGCAATTAGGGTCTGGGGGCTGGTCTTGCTGGCTCTCCTGTTATTGGACAGCAGGGCCTTTTTATTGGAACCAGCACATTGCAGCCTCGCCGGTGATAGCTTCCTGTATGCTGTTGCTGCCCTGCAGAGTTCATTGTCCAGCGTGCTGTTATCTGGTCGATCCTGCTCCCTGTGGTCCTGAGTCCAGGAGTTCAGGAGCCGGTCGTGGGAATCATTCCAGTTCTCTAGTCGAGTGTACCTGTAACAGTCATCTCGGGGTTCTCTCCCGGTTTCGTGATTAGCGGCTTCTGACGCTTCTTGCGGCCTAGGTCGCTGAGTCCTTGTGTTTATTTGTTACTGGTGTTCTTGCGGAGGTTTCCGCTCTCACTGTCCCACCGGGACACGACGGTGCCGTGTAGGGTGCGGACAGTGGAACCTTTGTTGTTCTTTTTCCTTGGTGGCGTGCCGCACATATATTTAGTTTTAGGTTTCTTAGTAGCCCTTGGCTCTCTGTTTTGTTTAGTTAGTGGTCCCCTTGTTATCATCCCGTCTCGGTTCACGCCTTGTCTCACATTAAGACCTGGGGGCATCGGAGTTGGGCAGACCTAATCCACCCTTCAAACGCGGCTGCCGTAGGCCCAAGAAACCACAGTCTCGCAGGCGTGAACTGACCACGCGGGTGAAACAACGGAGGTAGGTTGCTAGGGGTTACCATCACACCTGGCCATTATTTCAGCGTCACGTTCTGGTGCTTTGGAGTTGCTACACTACACCTCTTTGTTCTGAGCACCAAGAACGTAACATTATCACTGTAAAAAAAAAAAAAAAAAAAGTTATTTGTATCTGGGTGGCCTTGAAATTCGGCCTCATGAATCCAGCAGTATTAGGACCGAATCCTAGCCAGCTTTTGGCCAATCAGATTCAGGAACTCACTCAGATGGTTCAGGATCTTGCCCTTCGGGTGAGATCGCAGGAAGATCTTTTACGAGCCTCCCAGGGAATGATTCCTGAACCAAAGATGCATCTTCCTGACCGCTTTTTGGGTAACCGAAAGTATTTTTTTAATTTTAAGGAAGCTTGTAAACTTTATTTTCGTTTAAGGCCCCGATCCTCTGGTACTGAGTCTCAACGGGTCGGGATTGTGATGTCTTTGCTCCAAGGCGATCCGCAAACCTAGGCTTTTGGGTTAAAAGACGATGACGCAGCCTTGCTATCAGTAGATGCCTTTTTTAAGTCCTTTGGCCTTTTGTATGATGACCCTGATAGAGAAGCGTTGGCTGAGAGCCACCTGCGTGCACTTAAACAGGGAAAAAATCCCGTAGAGGCGTATTGTACCGAATTTCGCCGTTGGTCGAACGACTGTAGCTTGAACGACCCGGCCCTGCGCAGTCAGTTTCGCCTCGGTTTGTCTGAAGTTATCAAAGACAGTCTCCTTCAGTTCCCTGATCCAGAGACTTTAGATAAACTCATGGAGCTTGCTATTAAAATTGATCGTCATCTCCGAGAGCGGAGGGCTGAAAGAGGAGCTAATTTCAGGCCTAGTCCATGTGTGTATGCTTTCCCTGAGGATGTCGAGGAGCCCATGCAAATGGGTCTCTCCCGGCTGTCCCCAGAGGAAAGAGCCAGAAGGCTAAATTCTGGACTCTGCTTATATTGTAGTGGCAAGGGACATGTTGCGCGTAATTACCCAAATAAGCAGGGAAACGCTCTGACCAAGTGAATTGTGAGGGGGTTCACTTGGGTCTCCAATTAATCTCCTCTAACGATTCCTTGTTAATTCCTGTAAAAATTTCCTTTTGTAGTCTCAGTTCGTTGGTGTCGGCCTTCGTTGACAGCGGAGCTGCAGGAAATGTTATGGATCTTGTTTGGGCTCAGGCTTTGGGCATTCCGCAGGTACCTTTGGATAAACGTATCACCATGCACGGCTTGGACGGTGGTCCACTTTCTAATGGGGTAATTACTCACCACACACCTCCAGTACAACTGACAGTGGGGGCCCTACATTCGGAGAAAATTGAGTTCTATCTTACCCATTGTCCGGCTGTTCCCTTCGTATTAGGTCACCCCTGGCTTGCTTTTCATAATCCCACCATAGATTGGCGGTCTGGGGAGATTTCCCGGTGGGATTCCTTTTGTGTTAAGGAATGTATTTCCCGTCCAGTCCGGGTCGCGGCTGTCACCCCATAACTTATTCCTTTGGAATATCAGGACTTTGCCGATGTTTTTTCCAAAGGTAATGCGGATATTCTGCCTCCTCATCGGTCCTATGACTGCGCCATTGACCTAGTTCCCGGTGCCTCTCTGCCCAAAGGGAGACTATATGCCCTGTCTGGCCCGGAAACTACGGCAATGGATGATTATGTACAGGAGAGCCTGAAGAAGGGCTTTATTAGGCCCTCGAAGTCTCCATTGAGTGCAGGATTCTTTTTTGTTGAGAAAAAAGATGGGTCGCTCAGACCATGTATTGATTATCGGGCGTTGAATAAGATTTCTGTAAAAAACACCTATCCCTTGTCAAAGTCAGAAAAATATCTCTATGCACACTACCATATTTGCACCTCACACAGGTCCGTGCTGCGCATGCGTACGCTCTCCCGTACGTGCGCATACTCACAGTCGCGGGCACCCGCAGGCGCACGGTATGCGTATTTACGGTAGAGTTTATGTGATCGTAGCGTGCGACTCAATCGTTACATATTTTAACTATATAATGTATTTTGTAGATCATGGTCCCTTTGATAGATTCTGAAAGTTTGGTTAATGTAGAATGTTCATGAACAGAGAAATCCCTCTTTGTTTGATACGAAGGGACAGACAGGAGTAATACAGTGGTGTTTAGTACCCATCGGAAGAGTATTTAATTAGCAATATTCCGGTGTTGGTTTGAAGCGGATTAATCGCTCGTGCGAATAGTTATGGACATAAGAAGTTTATGAACATTTACTGTATTTGCACTTACTTATCCATGCGGCGGGAAACCCAGTTTCCCTCCCACCTGAGCTGTTGGAAATAGTCACGGCCCACCTGTATGAATCAACCTATGACCTTTTGTTATAGTGCGAGGAGGAATTCCTGTGTCCAATGAACAATGAGATTGTAGGGACCATTGAATTGTATTGTGTGTGGGGCATAAATAGACAAGCCGATCACATCCAGCTCTCACTCTTCAACGGTTATCATTGCTGAAAATCGGGAGCTGGATGTCCAGAGGCGCATGCGATCGTTTTCCCCTTGTGCGTAAGTGTTTCTCCGCAACCATATTGTTCTTACTGTTATTGTGGGCCATTTCTCTCTCTCTCTCTCTTCTCCTCTTTCTCTCTTATTTTCCCTTAAAACGTAATTGTATTGTATTGTATTTCCTATGTAGTTATCTGGTTAGGTAGTCTATGTTATATTGTAGTGTATGACTTGTATTGTGTTAATTCTTTTGCAAGTATATCATTCATAATATATATTTATTAGGCGTTGGACCCTAAGCCCAGGTATCTGTGTATTTCTTATAGTGTTTAGTATTCTCAGAGCGTCGGTGACACTCGAACAGCATTTGTGTTAATAAGGTTACACTAGGTTGCATCTACACCCTATTTCTACACTAAGGTGTTACTGCATAATATACTGTTTATGGTTTAGATATAAAGGTTTAACATTGTGAGCGTCAGCGCCGCTGGTGATCTCCTCGTGGTCCCGAGCGTCCGCTACGCTATAGCGAATCATTACGTTAGACGGCAGCCAATAGCGTGCCTGCCTGTGATCTCTTGGCCGTGAGCGAACGTGACGCTTGAGCGTCTCGACTACGGCTAAGCGATTGCTACGCAACGAGCGTACCCTTACGGTACTCCATACGTGAATAGCGTACAGTGTTCTTAGACCTCACAAAGGGTTTTATATAAGATAAATATCTAGCTTTATCACCCTTGCCACTGATTTCGGTACTCTTTGACCAGCTCCGTACTGCCGTCATTTTCTCCAAAATCGATCTTAGAGGGGCTTATAACCTCATCCAAATAAGATCTGGGGATGAGTGGAAGACGGCTTTCAGCACACAGTCGGAACATTATGAATACCTGGTAATGCCATTTGCTCTGTCTAATGCTCCTGCTGTATTTCAGGATCTCATTAACGATGTCCTTCGCGACTTTCTAGGAAAGTTCGTAGTCGTTTATTTAGATGACATTTTGATTTACTCAGAGTCCTCTGAACAGCATATTATCCATGTGCGACTGGTCCTTCAGAGGTTACGGGAGAATCATTTGTACGCCAAACTGTAGAAATGTGATTTCCACATCACAGAAGTGTCCTTCTTGGGGTATATTATTTCTCCAAAGGGGTTTTACATGGAACCAAATAAACTCCAGGCAATCCTAAATTGGACATAACCCACAAACTTAAAGGCAATCCAGCGCTTCTTAGGGTTTGCAAATTATTATAGGCATTTTATTCATACCTTCTCGGATTTAGTTGCTCCTATTGTGGCGTTGACTAAAAAAGGAGCGGACCCTTCCAATTGGTCGCCTCAAGCCAAGTCTGCCTTTCTGGCCCTAAAACAGGCCTTTGTCTCAGCTCCAGTAATTAGACACCCTAACCCAGATCTCCCCTTTATTGTCGAGGTGAATGCCTCAGAAGTTGGAGAGGGAGCCATGCTTTCTCAGGAAGACCCGGAGTCTCTGGAATTACACCCATGTGCCTTCATGTCCAGAAAATTCTCCTCCTCAGAATCCAACTATGATGTTGGTAATCGAGAATTGCTGGCAGTTAAATGGGCCTTCGAGGAGTGGAGGCACTGGCTAGAAGGAGCAAGGCATACCATTACTGTGTTCACTGACCACAAGAACCTGCAGTATATTGAGTCAGCTAAACCGCTAAATGCTCAAAAGGCACGTTGTGCGCTGTTTTTTACTCGATTCAGGTTTATCATCACCTTCAGGCCCGGTTCCAAGAATACGAAGGCCGATGCCCTGTCACGTTGTTTTCTTCCGGTTCACAATAACCATCTGGCAACAACCCCCATTGTCTCATCGTCCGTCATCCGGGCTGGCCTCACACAGGATTTATTTACACAGCTAGTCCAGCTTCAGCAGCAGGCTCCCAGTGTCACTCCTGCGGATTGTCTCTTCGTCCCTGAATTTCTGAGAGGCACTGTTCTAGCTGAATTTCATGATAATAAGGTTTCTGGTCATCCGGGTATTACTAAAACCTTGGAGTTAATCTCACGCTCAGTGTGGTGGCCTAATCTTTCTAAGGACGTAAGAGAATTTGTCCTTTCTTGTCAGGTTTGTGCTCAGCACAAGATATCCCGATCCTTGCCGGTCGGGCAACTCATGCCTCTAGCCATCCCTCTCTGGCCATGGTCACATATTTCCATGTATTTTGTGGTCGACCTTCCTCTTTCAGCTGGATTCCGGGTCATTTGGGTGGTAGTAGCCATTTTAGTAAGATGGCCCACTTCATTGCTCTTCCCCGATTACCCTCCACTCAAGTTTTGGCAGTTTTGTTTCTCCACCATGTCTTCAGGCTCCATGGTTTACCCGTGGATATTGTCTCTGATCGGGGACCACAATTCATTGCCCGTTTCTGGAAATGTTTTGTGCCTCATTAAATATGAAACTCTCTTTAACATCTGGATACCATCCACAGTCAAACGGACAAACTGAACGGGTTAATCAGTCATTAAAACAGTATTTACGGCTGTATTCGGCCAAACTTCAGAATGATTGGTCTGAATTTCTTCCTTTGGCCGAGTTTGCCTATAATAACTCTTGCCATTCTTCCACCAAGGAGTCTCCTTTCTTTTCGGTCCTGGGCTTTCATCCTAGAGCCAATTCCTTTTATCCTCATTTTCCAGTCTCTTTGTTGACCTTAACTTCCCATCTCAGAATGATTTGGAAAAAGGTGCATCTTGCCCCTAAGAAGCCTGAATTCCGAGAGAATTTTTTTTCGGATAGGTTCCGACGCCCGTGCACTTTTAAGGTGGGAGATAAGGTGTGGTTGTCAACCCGTAACATCAAGCTCCGACAACCCTCGGCTAGATTGGGACCCAAATTTATTGGACCGTTTCTTATTGTAAAGACAGTCAATTCAGTGGCTTTTCGGCTACGGTTGCCTAAATCACTCAAAATTGGCAACACTTTTCACTGTTCTCTTCTGAAGCAATATATTTTTTCCAGGAGATTCCCTCGGAAGACTTCCCAGGGTAGACCTCCGGTGGATGTTCAGGGGCAACAAGAGTTCCTGGTGGAGAAGGTTTTAGATTCCAAGGTTTCTCGAGGCCGGCTTTATTTTTTGGTTCACTGGAAAGGCTATGGCCCGGAAGAAAGGTCTTGGGTCCTGGATAAGGATTTACATGCCCCTAAATTTAAGAGATTATTCTTTCAGGAATCTCCTCAGAAACCCAGCTTTAGGGGTTCTTTAACCCCTCCTAAAGGGGGGTACTGTTAGGCATGGCGGTCCGTGGCGCCGCTCTGACTGTTGCCGAGCGACGGTCACGGCCGCCGCACCTCCCTCTTTGCCCACCCAGTGCCTAGCAACGCCAGGACGCCGTGCGCGCTGTAGCCGCCGGGTCCCTGGCAATGCTAGTACGCCGGGAGTCCACAGACGCCAGGTCCATGGCAATGGGGACGCCACTGGCGGACCGCGTTCCCCGTTGCCAGATACTGATTGCACCTGATTAGTTGTTCGTGCAGCAGGGCAGCTGCACAACAACTAGCAATTAGGGTCTGGGGGCTGGTCTTGCTGGCTCTCCTGTTATTGGCCAGCAGGGCCTTTTTATTGGAATCAGCACATTGCAGCCTCGCCGGTGATAGCTTCCTGTATGCTGTTCCTGCCCTGCAGAGTTCATTGTCCAGCATGCTGTTATCTGGTCGATCCTGCTCCCTGTGGTCCTGAGTCCAGGAGTTCAGAAGCCGGTCGTGGGAATCATTCCAGGTCTCTAGACGAGTGTACCTGTAACAGTCATCTCGGGGTTCTCGCTTGTTGGGGTTCTCTCCCGGTTTCGTGATTAGCGGCTTCTGCCGCTTCTTGCGGCCTAGGTCGCTGAGTCCTTGTGTTTATTTGTTACTGGTGTTCTTGCGGAGGTTTCCGCTCTCACTGTCCTCCCCGGTACACGACGGTGCCGTGTAGGGTGCGGACAGTGGAACCTTTGTTGTTCTTTTTCCTTGGCGGCGTGCCGCACATATATTTAGTTTTAGGTTTCTTAGTAGCCCCTAGCTCTCTGTTTTGTTTAGTTAGTGGTCCCCTTGTTATCATCCCGTCTCGGTTCACGCCTTGTCTCACATTAAGACCTGGGGGCATCGGAGTTGGGCAGACCTAATCCACCCTTCAAACGCAGCTGCCGTAGGCCCAAGAAACCACAGTCTCGCAGGCGTGAACTGACCACGCGGGTGAAACAACGGAGGTAGGTTGCTAGGGGTTATCATCACACCTGGCCATTATTTCAGCGTCACGTTCTGGTGCTTTGGAGTTGCCCACACTACACCTCTTTGTTCTGAACACCAAGAACGTAACACCTGCAGCCCTGCAGCACAAGAGAGCTGGCAGAAAGACTTTCCATTGGAAGCCCTACCTGCCAATCACAATTTATCATGTGATTAGCAGATAGTGCTTCCAACTGGGTGCCACTGAAATAACTAAGGGCTCCCCTGTTGTGGAAGATTTTGCACTGGAGAAAAAAAATCCGTCACTGTTAACAACGGGCCTGATTCAAAGATGGAAGCAGAACACATCGCTGCTGCGTCTTTGGGCACAGCAGCAATGTGCAAAAATGTAAATACCACAGGAGGCGTATGTAGGAAAAAGACGCAACCTCCTGCCAGCATCTGCTATCAGAGTGCTGCATCTGAAGACACAGCATCAGATCACCATCGCAACCAGTGATTGCAGCACTCAGCTATTGATGCCTAAACAATGTATGTTTCCTGCCGATTAGGAGGAAAAAACATCAATGGTAGAGCCATCGATGACCATAACTAATTCACATCAGTCCCTGCCCCAAGGGAGCTTACAATCTATATTCTAGAGATGAGCGCCTGAAATTTTTCGGGTTTTGTGTTTTGGTTTTGGGTTCGGTTCCGCGGCCGTGTTTTGGGTTCGAACGCGTTTTGGCAAAACCTCACCGAATTTTTTTTGTCGGATTCGGGTGTGTTTTGGATTCGGGTGTCTTTTTCAAAAAACACTAAAAAACAGCTTAAATCATAGAATTTGGGGGTCATTTTGATCCCAAAGTATTATTAACCTCAAAAACCATAATTTACACTCATTTTCAGTCTATTCTGAATACCTCACACCTCACAATATTATTTTTAGTCCTAAAATTTGCACCGAGGTCGCTGTGTGAGTAAGATAAGCGACCCTAGTGGCCGACACAAACACCGGGCCCATCTAGGAGTGGCACTGCAGTGTCACGCAGGATGTCCCTTCCAAAAAACCCTCCCCAAACAGCACATGACGCAAAGAAAAAAAGAGGCGCAATGAGGTAGCTGTGTGAGTAAGATTAGCGACCCTAGTGGCCGACACAAACACCGGGCCCATCTAGGAGTGGCACTGCAGTGTCACGCAGGATGGCCCTTCCAAAAAACCCTCCCCAAACAGCACATGACGCAAAGAAAAAAAGAGGCGCAATGAGGTAGCTGTGTGAGTAAGATTAGCGACCCTAGTGGCCGACACAAACACCGGGCCCATCTAGGAGTGGCACTGCAGTGTCACGCAGGATGTCCCTTCCAAAAAACCCTCCCCAAACAGCACATGACGCAAAGAAAAAAAGAGGCGCAATGAGGTAGCTGTGTGAGTAAGATTAGCGACCCTAGTGGCCGACACAAACACCGGGCCCATCTAGGAGTGGCACTGCAGTGTCACGCAGGATGTCCCTTCCAAAAAACCCTCCCCAAACAGCACATGACGCAAAGAAAAAAAGAGGCGCAATGAGGTAGCTGACTGTGTGAGTAAGATTAGCGACCCTAGTGGCCGACACAAACACCGGGCCCATTTAGGAGTGGCACTGCAGTGTCACGCAGGATGTCCCTTCCAAAAAACCCTCCCCAATCAGCACATGATGCAAAGAAAAAGAAAAGAAAAAAGAGGTGCAAGATGGAATTGTCCTTGGGCCCTCCCACCCACCCTTATGTTGTATAAACAAAACAGGACATGCACACTTTAACCAACCCATCATTTCAGTGACAGGGTCTGCCACACGACTGTGACTGATATGACGGGTTGGTTTGGACCCCCCCCAAAAAAGAAGCAATTAATCTCTCCTTGCACAAACTGGCTCTACAGAGGCAAGATGTCCACCTCATCATCACCCTCCGATATATCACCGTGTACATCCCCCTCCTCACAGATTATCAATTCGTCCCCACTGGAATCCACCATCTCAGCTCCCTGTGTACTTTGTGGAGGCAATTGCTGCTGGTCAATGTCTCCGCGGAGGAATTGATTATAATTCATTTTAATGAACATCATCTTCTCCACATTTTCTGGATGTAACCTCGTACGCCGATTGCTGACAAGGTGAGCGGCGGCACTAAACACTCTTTCGGAGTACACACTTGTGGGAGGGCAACTTAGGTAGAATAAAGCCAGTTTGTGCAAGGGCCTCCAAATTGCCTCTTTTTCCTGCCAGTATAAGTACGGACTGTGTGACGTGCCTACTTGGATGCGGTCACTCATATAATCCTCCACCATTCTATCAATGTTGAGAGAATCATATGCAGTGACAGTAGACGACATGTCCGTAATCGTTGTCAGGTCCTTCAGTCCGGACCAGATGTCAGCATCAGCAGTCGCTCCAGACTGCCCTGCATCACCGCCAGCGGGTGGGCTCGGAATTCTGAGCCTTTTCCTCGCACCCCCAGTTGCGGGAGAATGTGAAGGAGGATATGTTGACAGGTCGCGTTCCGCTTGACTTGACAATTTTGTCACCAGCAGGTCTTTCAACCCCAGCAGACTTGTGTCTGCCGGAAAGAGAGATCCAAGGTAGGCTTTAAATCTAGGATCGAGCACGGTGGCCAAAATGTAGTGCTCTGATTTCAATAGATTGACCACCCGTGAATCCTTGTTAAGCGAATTAAGGGCTCCATCCACAAGTCCCACATGCCTAGCGGAATCGCTCCGTGTTAGCTCCTCCTTCAATGTCTCCAGCTTCTTCTGCAAAAGCCTGATGAGGGGAATGACCTGACTCAGGCTGGCAGTGTCTGAACTGACTTCACGTGTGGCAAGTTCAAAGGGCATCAGAACCTTGCACAACGTTGAAATCATTCTCCACTGCGCTTGAGACAGGTGCATTCCACCTACTATATCGTGCTCAATTGTATAGGCTTGAATGGCCTTTTGCTGCTCCTCCAACCTCTGAAGCATATAGAGGGTTGAATTCCACCTCGTTACCACTTCTTGCTTCAGATGATGGCAGGGCAGGTTCAGTAGTTTTTGGTGGTGCTCCAGTCTTCTGTACGTGGTGCCTGTACGCCGAAAGTGTCCTGCAATTCTTCTGGCCACCGACAGCATCTCTTGCACGCCCCTGTCGTTTTTTAAAAAATTCTGCACCACCAAATTCAAGGTATGTGCAAAACATGGGACGTGCTGGAATTTGCCCATATTTAATGCACACACAATATTGCTGGCGTTGTCCGATGCCACAAATCCACAGGAGAGTCCAATTGGGGTAAGCCATTCCGCGATGATCTTCCTCAGTTGCCGTAAGAGGTTTTCAGCTGTGTGCGTATTCTGGAAAGCGGTGATACAAAGCGTAGCCTGCCTAGGAAAGAGTTGGCGTTTGCGAGATGCTGCTACTGGTGCCGCCGCTGCTGTTCTTGCGGCGGGAGTCCATACATCTACCCAGTGGGCTGTCACAGTCATATAGTCCTGACCCTGCCCTGCTCCACTTGTCCACATGTCCGTGGTTAAGTGGACATTGGGTACAGCTGCATTTTTTAGGACACTGGTGACTCTTTTTCTGAGGTCTGTGTACATTTTCGGTATCGCCTGCCTAGAGAAATGGAACCTAGATGGTATTTGGTACCGGGGACACAGTACCTCCAACAAGTCTCTAGTTGGCTCTGCAGTAATGATGGATACCGGAACCACGTTTCTCACCACCCAGGATGCCAAGGCCTCAGTTATCCGCTTTGCAGTAGGATGACTGCTGTGATATTTCATCTTCCTCGCAAAGGACTGTTGGACAGTCAATTGCTTGGTGGAAGTAGTAAAAGTGGTCTTACGACTTCCCCTCTGGGATGACCATCGACTCCCAGCAGCAACAACAGCAGCGCCAGCAGCAGTAGGCGTTACACGCAAGGATGCATCGGAGGAATCCCAGGCAGGAGAGGAATCGTCAGAATTGCCAGTGACATGGCCTGCAGGACTATTGGCATTCCTGGGGAAGGAGGAAATTGACACTGAGGGAGTTGGTGGGGTGGTTTGCGTCAGCTTGGTTACAAGAGGAAGGGATTTACTGGTCAGTGGACTGCTTCCGCTGTCACCCAAAGTTTTTGAACTTGTCACTGACTTATTATGAATGCGCTGCAGGTGACGTATAAGGGAGGATGTTCCGAGGTGGTTAACGTCCTTACCCCTACTTATTACAGCTTGACAAAGGGAACACACGGCTTGACACCTGTTGTCCGCATTTCTGGTGAAATACCTCCACACCGAAGAGCTGATTTTTTTGGTATTTTCACCTGGCATGTCAACGGCCATATTCCTCCCACGGACAACAGGTGTCTCCCCGGGTGCCTGACTTAAACAAACCACCTCACCATCAGAATCCTCCTGGTCAATTTCCTCCCCAGCGCCAGCAACACCCATATCCTCCTCATCCTGGTGTACTTCAACACTGACATCTTCAATCTGACTATCAGGAACTGGACTGCGGGTGCTCCTTCCAGCACTTGCAGGGGGCGTGCAAATGGTGGAAGGCGCATGCTCTTCACGTCCAGTGTTGGGAAGGTCAGGCATCGCAACCGACACAATTGGACTCTCCTTGTGGATTTGGGATTTCGAAGAATGCACAGTTCTTTGCTGTGCTGCTTTTGCCAGCTTGAGTCTTTTCATTTTTCTAGCGAGAGGCTGAGTGCTTCCATCCTCATGTGAAGCTGAACCACTAGCCATGAACATAGGCCAGGGCCTCAGCCGTTCCTTGCCACTCCGTGTCGTAAATGGCATATTGGCAAGTTTACGCTTCTCCTCCGACAATTTTATTTTAGGTTTTGGAGTCCTTTTTTTTCTGATATTTGGTGTTTTGGATTTGACATGCTCTGTACTATGACATTGGGCATCGGCCTTGGCAGACGACGTTGCTGGCATTTCATCGTCTCGGCCATGACTAGTGGCAGCAGCTTCAGCACGAGGTGGAAGTGGATCTTGATCTTTCCCTAATTTTGGAACCTCAACATTTTTGTTCTCCATATTTTAATAGGCACAACTAAAAGGCACCTCAGGTAAACAATGGAGATGGATACTAGTATACAATTATGGACTGCCTGCCGAGTGCAGACACAGAGGTAGCCACAGCCGTGAACTACCGTACTGTACTGTGTCTGCTGCTAATATAGACTGGTTGATAAAGAGATGTCTATGTAACTATGTATGTATAAAGAAGAAAGAAAAAAAAACCACGGTTAGGTGGTATACAATTATGGACGGACTGCCTGCCGAGTGCAGACACAGAGGTAGCCACAGCCGTGAACTACCGTACTGTACTGTGTCTGCTGCTAATAATATAGACTGGTTGATAAAGAGATGTCGTAGTAGTATGTATGTATAAAGAAGAAAGAAAAAAAAACCACGGTTAGGTGGTATACAATTATGGACGGACTGCCTGCCGAGTGCAGACACAGAGGTAGCCACAGCCGTGAACTACCGTACTGTACTGTGTCTGCTGCTAATATAGACTGGTTGATAAAGAGATGTCTATGTAACTATGTATGTATAAAGAAGAAAGAAAAAAAAACCACGGTTAGGTGGTATACAATTATGGACGGACTGCCTGCCGAGTGCAGACACAGAGGTAGCCACAGCCGTGAACTACCGTACTGTACTGTGTCTGCTGCTAATATAGACTGGTTGATAAAGAGATGTCTATGTAACTATGTATGTATAAAGAAGAAAGAAAAAAAAACCACGGTTAGGTGGTATACAATTATGGACGGACTGCCTGCCGAGTGCAGACACAGAGGTAGCCACAGCCGTGAACTACCGTACTGTACTGTGTCTGCTGCTAATAATATAGACTGGTTGATAAAGAGATGTCGTAGTAGTATGTATGTATAAAGAAGAAAGAAAAAAAAACCACGGTTAGGTGGTATACAATTATGGACGGACTGCCTGCCGAGTGCAGACACAGAGGTAGCCACAGCCGTGAACTACCGTACTGTACTGTGTCTGCTGCTAATATAGACTGGTTGATAAAGAGATGTCTATGTAACTATGTATGTATAAAGAAGAAAGAAAAAAAAACCACGGTTAGGTGGTATACAATTATGGACGGACTGCCTGCCGAGTGCAGACACAGAGGTAGCCACAGCCGTGAACTACCGTACTGTACTGTGTCTGCTGCTAATATAGACTGGTTGATAAAGAGATGTCTATGTAACTATGTATGTATAAAGAAGAAAGAAAAAAAAACCACGGTTAGGTGGTATACAATTATGGACGGACTGCCTGCCGAGTGCAGACACAGAGGTAGCCACAGCCGTGAACTACCGTACTGTGTCTGCTGCGACTGGATGATAAATGATATAAAAAATATATATATATCACTACTGCAGCCGGACAGGTATATATTATATATTATATAATGACGGACCTGCTGGACACTGTCTGTCAGCAGAATGAGTTTTATTTTTATAGAATAAAAAAAACAACAACACACAAGTGAAGTCACACGACGAGTGTTTAACTTTTTCAGGCAATCACAATATAAGTATACTACTAACTATACTGGTGGTCAGTGTGGTCAGGTCACTGGTCAGTCACACTGGCAGTGGCACTCCTGCAGCAAAAGTGTGCACTGTTTAATTTTAATATAATATTATGTACTCCTGGCTCCTGCTATAACCTATAACTGGCACTGCAGTGCTCCCCAGTCTCCCCCACAATTATAAGCTGTGTGAGTTGAGCAGTCAGACAGATATATAATATATATAGATGATGCAGCACACTGGGCTGAGCCTGAGCAGTGCACACAGATATGGTATGTGACTGAGTCACTGTGTGTATCGCTTTTTTCAGGCAGAGAACGGATATATTAAATAAACTGCACTGTCTGGTGGTCACTCACTATATAATATTATGTACTCCTGGCTCCTGCTATAACCTATAACTGGCACTGCAGTGCTCCCCAGTCTCCCCCACAATTATAAGCTGTGTGAGCTGAGCAGTCAGACAGATATATAATATATATAGATGATGCAGCACACTGGGCTGAGCCTGAGCAGTGCACACAGATATGGTATGTGACTGAGTCACTGTGTGTATCGCTTTTTTCAGGCAGAGAACGGATATATTAAATAAACTGCACTGTCTGGTGGTCACTCACTAGTAAACTCTCTGCACTCTCTACACTTCTACAGTACTCCTCCTAGTCCTAAGCTCCAGTAAATCTCTCTCTCTTATAATCTAAATGGAGAGGACGCCAGCCACGTCCTCTCACTATCAATCTCAATGCACGTGTGAAAATGGCGGCGACGCGCGGCTCCTTATATAGAATCCGAGTCTCGCGATAGAATCCGAGCCTCGCGAGAATCCGACAGCGTCATGATGACGTTCGGGCGCGCTCGGGTTAACCGAGCAAGGCGGGAGGATCCGAGTCTGCTCGGACCCGTGAAAAAAACCATGAAGTTCGGGCGGGTTCGGATTCAGAGAAACCGAACCCGCTCATCTCTACTATATTCCCTACCATATAGACATACATACACATTAAGTCAGTGGTTCCTAACTTTTTTGAATCACGGCTCCCTAGTGTATCAGTGTTTTTGCCATGGCACCCCTAGGCCAAAAGTTATGTAGCCCCTATAATGATAACCATCTTGATAAGGAATGTAAATAGTATTATCCAGATACTATTGGACATAAGGGCATAATGTAACCAAAGTGTAAATATAGGAATATGACTATTATATGTATGTTCATACTTTAATCCCTCTGAACTTTAAACAGCAAAAACAGGGGTATACTAGCTCTATGGGGCTGGAAAACTGGAGGAAGGACTTTTCTAGAATCCCCTCGTGCGTAGAGGAGGAGTACTTGTGCTGGCGCGAGAGAGAGGGAAGAGGACAGCGCGAGGAGGGTGACGGTTTTTACCGTGAGAGCAGGAGAGCAGCAACGGCTGAGGAGAGGAGAGAGCAAGGAGAGCTTCGTATGGAGAGATGGAGCCGAGCGGCTGATCAGGCTACACCGCATTACGATTCCCCTAAAGACCCTCACCAGCAGAGGAGGGAACCGAGGAGAGTGCGGTGGTCGGGTCCCGGAGAGCGGATGGTCCCGGTATATGACACTGCCTGAGGGGGCGGCTGCAAGTGACGTCTCACGGAAATGAGAGGCCTGGATGGGCGGCACTGAGAGAAAGCTCTGGCTGGGATACGCCTACGGGGAGGTGAACAACCCTCCCAGACAGTGATTGAGGGCGGCTATACACAGAGGAAGGAGGCGGTAACATAAGCCCCATATAAGGTAAAAAGGGAGTATATTTACTTAGACTCGACCAGAGAAGGGCCTCTCACAGAAGGGAGTTTAATACAACACCTAGTACAGTGGCACCATACCGAAGGGGATTTTTACAATTACCTTACCCTATTGCATGTAATCGGCACAGCAGTGTTTTAGAGGAATATAATAAAGTCAAGTGACATTCAGCAGTGCAAAGGGACAATAATATTTAGCTGTGCACAGTCTAGACTCCATTCAGGGAATTACTTCAGTCAGATTTTGACCAACCAGATGAACTTACTGCAGCAACAGGTTCAGCTTGGCGTTTAGCTAGTATATCATTTGTCCGTTCAGGGAGCCTAGCATCCGGTATTTCCCTGAGAAAACCTCCCCGGTTACTTACCGACACTAGAGTAAACCAAGCGAAATACATTATTTTCCTCAGACCCACGTCATAAATATTAGCCCAAGACAGTGCAGCAGATTCACGACAAGTACGTGGAAGCAAATGTATCTCAGTTAATTCAGGCTCCATTTCAGTTTCTTACATTTCTGCAGTTTTGGATGTACTCAGCTTTGTACCCTATTTAAAGTGGCAGGACCCGGAATCAGGGAAGTTGCCGCTGGGAGAAGGAATCACCACCGGATCATTATCCTGCAGAGCAGCCCCGGGGGGAGGATCTGTACAACGGAGGTCTACCTTCCATATGGTGCTATGCAAGGAGATGTGAGTAATTACTGGGAGGTCGCCCAGTAGGGAGAGGACACAATAGAGCTACCCCCTTTTCAGTGTTAGTGTCAGCCAGCCTAGCAGCTCCGACACAGGGAGAGAGACTTATAGTGTCAGGAGGATAGTGCACTGCACCACAGGGGAACTGCTTCACTGAGGATAAGCTTATAATCGGTATCAGATGTAGAGCCGATTCAAACGTTACCCATTGTCAATTTCTCCTCATGGCATATTGTATATTCTAATTCAACCTCTGAGTGAGCACTGAATGGATACTATGAAAACTCTGAGGAGCCACATCGCGGGAGGTAGGCCATGAAAGTGAGCCTCATCTACTAGCTTGCTGTACTTTCTACCCCGATAGGGGTCCTAGAAACTTATATCTATATACTGTAAACTGCTTAGCTCCCCAGTATAGGAGAACTGCAAGGTTGAACTCCTACAAATGTCTCTCGCTGTAATGTGTTAATTAGAGTGTATATTGTAGTGGATACACTAACACCCCCCCTCACGAGAGGATCTACAGTATCGGTGGAACCATACTGGTAACAGCCAATAGCATCGAGGTGACAAGTGATATTGATTACACTGCCGGGTCCATATCTCTGACGGAGACCATAGGAGATATAGGTTAACTTCACCTTCACCACTTTCTAGAGACTCTATAACCATTGGGATATATAATTATTAGTGATGTGCACCGGACATTTTTCGGGTTTTGTGTTTTGGTTTTGGATTCGGTTCCGCGGCCGTGTTTTGGATTCGGACGCGTTTTGGCAAAACCTCACCGAAATTTTTTTGTCGGATTCGGGTGTGTTTTGGATTCGGGTGTTTTTTTCAAAAAACCCTAAAAAACAGCTTAAATCATAGAATTTGGGGGTCATTTTGATCCCATAGTATTATTAACCTCAATAACCATAATTTCCACTCATTTCCAGTCTATTCTGAACACCTCACACCTCACAATATTATTTTTAGTCCTAAAATTTGCACCGAGGTCGCTGGATAGCTAAGCGACACAAGTGGCCGACACAAACACCTGGCCTATCTGGGAGTGGCACTGCAGTGTCAGGCAGGATGGCACTTCAAAAAAATAGTCCCCAAACAGCACATGATGCAAAGAAAAAAAGAGGCGCACCAAGGTCGCTGTGTGACTAAGCTAAGCGACACAAGTGGCAGACACAAACACCTGGCCCATCTAGGAGTGGCACTGCAGTGTCAGACAGGATGGCACTTCAAAAAAATAGTCCCCAAACAGCACATGATGCAAAGAAAAATGAAAGAAAAAAGAGGTGCAAGATGGAATTGTCCTTGGGCCCTCCCACCCACCCTTATGTTGTATAAACAGGACATGCACACTTTAACGAACCCATCATTTCAGCGACAGGGTCTGCCACACGACTGTGACTGAAATGACTGGTTGGTTTGGGCCCCCACCAAAAAAGAAGCAATCAATCTCTCCTTGCACAAACTGGCTCTACAGAGGCAAGATGTCCACCTCATCATCATCCTCCGATTCCTCTCCCCTTTCACTGTGTACATCCCCCTCCTCACAGATTATTAATTCGTCCTCACTGGAATCCACCATCTCGGATCCCTGTGTACTTTCTGGAGGCAATTGCTGGTGAATGTCTCCACGGAGGAATTGATTATAATTCATTTTGATGAACATCATCTTCTCCACATTTTCTGGAAGTAACCTCGTACGCCGATTGCTTACAAGGTGAGCGGCTGCACTAAACACTCTTTCGGAGTACACACTGGAGGGAGGGCAACTTAGGTAGAATAAAGCCAGTTTGTGCAAGGGCCTCCAAATTGCCTCTTTTTCCTGCCAGTATACGTACGGACTGTCTGACGTGCCTACTTGGATGCGGTCACTCATATAATCCTCCACCATTCTTTCCATGGTGAGAGAATCATATGGAGTGACAGTAGACAACATGTCAGTAATCGTTGGCAGGTCCTTCAGTCCGGACCAGATGTCAGCACTCGCTCCAGACTGCCCTGCATCACCACCAGCGGGTGGGCTCGGAATTCTTAGCCTTTTCCTCGCACCCCCAGTTGCGGGAGAATGTGAAGGAGGAGATGTTGACGGGTCACGTTCCGCTTGACTTGACAATTTTCTCACCAGCAGGTCTTTGAACCTCTGCAGACTTGTGTCTGCCGGAAAGAGAGATACAACGTAGGTTTTAAATCTAGGATCGAGCACGGTGGCCAAAATGTAGTGCTCTGATTTCAACAGATTGACCACCCGTGAATCCTGGTTAAGCGAAATAAGGGCTCCATCCACAAGTCCCACATGCCTAGCGGAATCGCTCTGTTTTAGCTCCTCCTTCAATATCTCCAGCTTCTTCTGCAAAAGCCTGATGAGGGGAATGACCTGACTCAGGCTGGCAGTATCTGAACTGACTTCACGTGTGGCAATTTCAAAGGGTTGCAGAACCTTGCACAACGTTGAAATCATTCTCCACTGCGCTTGAGTCAGGTGCATTCCCCCTCCTTTGACTATATCGTGGGCAGATGTTTAGGCTTGAATGGCCTTTTGCTGCTCCTCCATCCTCTGAAGCATATAGAGGGTTGAATTCCACCTCGTTACCACCTCTTGCTTCAGATGATGGCAGGGCAGGTTCAGGATTGTTTGGTGGTGCTCCAGTCTTCTGTACGCGGTGGCTGAATGCCGAAAGTGGCCCGCAATTCTTCAGGCCACCGACAGCATCTCTTGCACGCCCCTGTCGTTTTTTAAATAATTCTGCACCACCAAATTCAATGTATGTGCAAAACATGGGACGTGCTGGAATTTGCCCAGATGTAATGCACGCACAATATTGCTGGCGTTGTCCGATGTCACAAATCCCCAGGAGAGTCCAATTGGGGTAAGCCATTCTGCGATGATCTTCCTCAGTTTCCGTAAGAGGTTGTCAGCTGTGTGCCTATTCTGGAAAGCGGTGATACAAAGCGTAGCCTGCCTAGGAACGAGTTGGCGTTTGCGAGATGCTGCTACTGGTGCTGCCGCTGCTGTTCTTGCTGCGGGAGGCAATACATCTACCCAGTGGGCTGTAACAGTCATATAGTCCTGAGTCTGCCCTGCTCCACTTGTCCACATGTCCATGGTTAAGTGGACATTGGGTACAACTGCATTTTTTAGGACACTGGTGACTCTTTTTCTGACGTCTGTGTACATTTTCGGTATCGCCTGCCTAGAGAAATGGAACCTAGATGGTATTTGGTACCGGGGACACAGTACCTCAATCAAGTCTCTAGTTGCCTCTGAATTAACGGTGGATACCGGAACCACGTTTCTCACCGCCCAGGCTGCCAAGGCCTGAGTTATCTGCTTTGCAGCAGGATGACTGCTGTGATATTTCATCTTCCTCGCAAAGGACTGTTGGACAGTCAATTGCTTACTGTAAGTAGTACAAGTGGTCTTCCGACTTCCCCTCTGGGATGACGATCAACTCCCAGCAGCAACAACAACAGCGCCAGCAGCAGTAGGCGTTACACTCAAGGATGCATCGGAGGAATCCCAGGCAGGAGAGGACTCGTCAGACTTGCCAGTAACATGGCCTGCAGGACTATTGGCTTTCCTGGGTAAGGAGGAAATTGACACTGAGGGAGTTGGTGGTGTGGTTTGCAGGAGCTTGGTTACAAGAGGAAGGGATTTAGTGGTCAGTGGACTGCTTCCGCTGTCATCCAAAGTTTTTGAACTTGTCACTGACTTATGATGAATGCGCTGCAGGTGACATATAAGGGAGGATGTTCCGAGGTGGTTAACGTCCTTACCCCTACTTATTACAGCTTGACAAAGGCAACACACGGCTTGACACCTGTTGTCCGCATTTGTGTTGAAATAATTCCACACCGAAGAGCTGATTTTTTTTGTATTTTGACCAGGCATGTCAATGGCCATATTCGTCCCACGGACAACAGGTGTCTCCCCGGGTGCCTGACTTAAACAAACCACCTCACCATCAGAATCCTCCTTGTCAATTTCCTCCCCAGCGCCAGCAACACCCATATCCTCATCCTGGTGTACTTCAACAGTGACATCTTCAATTTGACTATCAGGAACTGGACTGCGGGTGCTCCTTCCAGCACTTGCAGGGGGCGTGCAAATGGTGGAAGGTGCAAGCTCTTCCCGTCCAGTGTTGGGAAGGTCAGGCATCGCAACCGACACAATTGGACTCTCCTTGGGGATTTGTGATTTAGAAGAACGCACAGTTCTTTGCTGTGCTTTTGCCAGCTTAAGTCTTTTCATTTTTCTAGCGAGAGGATGAGTGCTTCCATCCTCATGTGAATCTGAACCACTAGCCATGAACATAGGCCAGGGCCTCAGCCGTTCCTTGCCACTTCGTGTCATAAATGGCATATTGGCAAGTTTACGCTTCTCATCAGACGCTTTCAATTTTGATTTTTGGGTCATTTTACTGAACTTTTGTTTTTTGGATTTTACATGCTCTCTACTATGACATTGGGCATCGGCCTTGGCAGACGACGTTGATGGCATTTCATCGTCTTTGCCATGACTAGTGGCAGCAGCTTCAGCACGAGGTGGAAGTGGATCTTGATCTTTCCCTATTTTAACCTCCACATTTTTGTTCTCCATTTTTTAATGTGTGGAATTATATGCCAGTATCAATAGCAATGGCCTACTACTATATATACTGCGCACAACTAAAATGCACCACAGGTATAGAATGTAGATGGATAGTATACTTGATGACACAGAGGTAGGTACAGCAGTGGCCTTCCGTACCGTACTGCTATATATACTGGTGGTCACTGTGTCAGCAAACTACAAAACTAAAATGCACCACAGGTATAGAATGTAGATGGATAGTATACTTAATGACGACACAGAGGTAGGTACAGCAGTGGCCTTCCGTACCGTACTGCTATATATACTGGTGGTCACTGTGTCAGCAAACTGCACAACTGAAATGCACCACAGGTATAGAATCTAGATGGATAGTATACTTGACGACACAGAGGTAGGTACAGCAGTGGCCTTCCGTACCGTACTGCTATATATACTGGTGGTCACTGTGTCAGCAAACTGCAAAACTAAAATGCACCACAGGTATAGAATTAGAATGTAGATGGATAGTATACTTAATGACGACACAGAGGTAGGTACAGCAGTGGCCTTCTGTACCATACTGCTATATATACTGGTGGTCACTGTGTCAGCAAACTGCACAACTGAAATGCACCACAGGTATAGAATGTAGATGGATAGTATACTTAATGACGACACAGAGGTAGGTACAGCATTGGCCTTCCGTACCGTACTGCTATATATACTGGTGGTCACTGTGTCAGCAAAACTCTGCACTGTACTCCTCCTATATAATATTATACTGGTGGTCCCGACTCCCCAGTCCCCACAATAAAGCAGCACACTGAGCACAGATATGGAGTGTTTTTCAGGCAGACAACGTATACTGGTGGTCACTGTCAGCAAAACTCTGCACTGTACTCCTGCTATATAATACAGCTGCTCCCCAGTCCCCAAAATTAAGCAGTGTGAGCACAGATATATGCAGCACACTGAGCACAGATATGGAGTGTTTTTTTCAGGCAGAGAACGGATAAAACTGGTGGTCACTGATCAGCAAAACTCTGCACTGTACTCCTCCTATATTAATATAAAGCTGCTCCCCAGTCCCCACAATGATATAAGCAAGCACAAATATTTGCATCAACTCAACAATGAATAAACGGAGAGGACGCCAGCCACGTCCTCTCCCTAACATTTCCAATGCACGAGTGAAAATGGCGGCGACGCGCGGCTGCTTATATAGAATCCGAATCTCGCGAGAATCCGACAGCGGGATGATGACGTTCGGGCGCGCTCGGGTTAACCGAGCCATACGGGAGAAACCGAGTATGGCTCGGACCCGTGTAAAAAGGGTGAAGTTCGGGGGGGTTCGGTTTCCGAGAAACCGAACCCGCTCATCACTAATAATTATCATCGTCATCCCAAAGTACTCAGCTACTATTTCGCATAGTCTCCAGGGCCCCAACATGCACACCAACGAACCATTCGAGGGTAGGGAACGTAATGGTAATAAGTATTGCACTGGCGCACGCTTAACTGTTACAGGTACTATTTTGGGCCCCGGGGTTTTATTTTTATTGATGACCGGTTTCCAAGGTCTTTTGTAGTGCATGCAGACATTATTGTATACACATAGAGTATATTAGTATTGAAATGTTTATAGTGATATAGTTATACCTGTGAACAAACAAAATATAAGTACTAAAAGTGGTTGGTTGTGTGGTATTCCTATTTACTAAACTTACCTGTCGCTCGGGATTCCGGAGAAACTCACGGGTACGCTTCTGGAAGACAATAAAGAAGAACATAGGTAAGGTGAAAGTAAAAGTATATACGGTACTACCTTTATGGTATACCAACATTAGTAACATTTCATCATAAGGGCTTTCCCAAGCTAGCCCACCTCAAAACCGCTTGGGTGGAGGCACACTTTAGCCATACTTAGTGGTAACCTTACTTCCCCAAGGGAGTAGCAAGTAGGGAGGGGTTACAGTTACTTATTGAGAAACTCAGCAAAAATGTAAAATTAAGTAAATTGTACTGACCTATCACCCTTACGTACAATTAAGTGGTGGTAGACAGGGTTATATTCTGTTTGCCCCACATATTTTATGACTGCCAGCCACCAGCATTGGTTTTGCCTCAGTGGCGTAACTAGGGGTCTGCAGCCACTGCTAGCGCTTGGAGGAGCGCAGGGCTGCAGGGTGCCCTAGCCGCCGCCACTAATTCTGTTTTGGGAAGGGGGGACACGGAGGGCACAGCGTGCGCCTCTCCTGTGTGTCCCTCCTGGGGCTCCGGCGGCTGCGGCGTGTCTGTTAAATGAAGTGCCCGTTCGTGAGCTCTGATTGATCATTTGATAGACACGCCGCTGCCACCGGAGATGCAGGAAGGACAAACAGGAGAGGCACGCACTGTGCCCTCCGTGTCCTCCTTCCTTAAACAGCACAGTAGCATGGGAGCCCGGGGGAAGGGGGGGCATATTTGGCACCTGGGGGGCATGTTTGGCACTGGGGGAACCTATTTGGCACTTGGGGGGCATGTTTGGCACTGGGGGAGCATATTTGGCACTGGGGGTTGCATATTTGGCACTGAGGGAGCATGTTTGGCACTGGGGGGGGGCATATTTGGCACTGGGGGGGCATGTTTGGCTTTGGGGGAACATATTTGGCACTTGGGGGAGCATATTTGGCACTGGGGGGGTCATATTTGGCCCTGGGGGAGCATATTTGGCACTGGGTAGGCATATTTGGCACTGGGGGCATATGTGTACCTGGCACTGTGGGGGAATATCTGGCACTGGGGGCATATGTGACACTGGGAGCACAGCCCTAGCAACAAGCATTACCCTCTGGTTACAAGCACAACACCCAGCTCATGAAATCCCTGGCAACAAGCATTACCCCCTAGCAACTAGCATGACACCCAGTGCATGAAACCCCTGGCAACGAGCAGGTAATTTAAAAGTAATTAGAAGCCTTACTGTAGGACTTCATGTGTAATGGGCATTGCGGTGTGTGGCATAATGTATCACGGACATTGCGGTGTGTGTCATAATGTGTCACAGGCAGTACGGTGTGTGGCATACTATATCACGGGCATTGTGGTATGTGGTATAATGTCTCAGGGGCATTGCAGTGCGTGGCATAATGTATAAGGGACATTGCAGTGTGTGGCATAGGGTATAACGGGCATTGCGGTATGTGCCACAGGCATTACGGTGTGTGTGGTATACTATATCATGGGCATTGTGGTATAATGTCTCAGGGGCATTGCAGTGTGTGGCATAGTGTTTAACGGGCATTGCGGCGGTGTGTGGCATAGGGTATAATGGGCATTGCGGTATGTGTCACAGGCATTACGGTGTGTGGTATACTATATCACGGGCATTGTGGTATGTGGTATAATGTCTCAGGGTCATTGCAGTGTGTTGCATAATGTATCACGGATATTGCAGTGTGTGGCATAATGTATCACGGACATAGCGGTGTGTGTCATAATGTGTCACAGGCATTATGGTGTGTGGCATAATGTGTCATGGGCATTATTGTGTGTGGCATAATGTCTAAGGACGATTGCAGTATGTGGCATAATGTAGACTGGGCATTACTATAAGGAGAAAAAATGACAAATAATGTAAGGGGCATGAATCAGGATTATTTTTCTTTCCTGTGGTGGCCAACGTCTGGGCGTGCAGGTTGCAAAACTGGGGTATAAGGTAGTCTTTTCCTGAAAAATCACGCCCCTTTATGCAAAGCCACGCCCATTTCAGCAAGGACACGCCGCTTTTTTGTGGCCCGCGCAGATTCATCGTTTGCTAGTGCCAATTATGGGGGGTTCGTCAGATAATTTTTTGGCTTGGGGGAGAAAAATTTCTAGTAGTTACGCTACTGTTTTGCCTATCACGTTGACAATAAATAATTTTATTTGATCCTAGACCATCAACCCGTGGCACTACAGTGTGCCTGTCTACTTACTGTAACTTGCTATGGTGATCTCTGATTGTTGAGGCTGGGATCACTGGTCAGTTTGCATGAAGAAATGTACTTTGCTCAGTTTGCTCAATACAAGAGACAGCCTGTGGGGTGTGAGATGCCACTATAATTGCATAATGGTTCTGATTTTATTTGTGAAAATATCCTGAGTACCGTGCGAGGTCCAAGTGTAAATCTCATGGCTATTTGAATCTGCCCTTAAATGTGTACATTGAAAATAGTGTATTTCATTCCCTAATTCTTTTAACAGTGAAGTATACCCATGCAGTTAGGCTCGGGCCGTAGAAGCAGGGTAATATACTGCCCTGTGCCGGCCCTGCCTCTGAACTTGTGACACCATGACTCTCCAGGTGGCTCTGCGGTGGCATTTAGTGTCTTAAGGACATTCTGGGTGGGATGTATTAAAATACATCGTCACCCCTCGCGCTCGCCGCAGTGATGCTAATCGCATATGTACTAACATATACGATTAACATTGCAATGCGGTGACAGAGACCCCTGCGATACTTGTCAGAAGGTACTGCGGAGGTCTCCGTCACCTCCCTGGGGTCTCTCAACTCCCAGACACCAGCAAGCAGGCAGACTTGGGAACGGCCATGGGGACCAGGTTCGCGCCCAGTTATGCCAACCTATACATGGGTAATTTTGAAGATCACCATGTGTGGGGCGGCACCTGGAGCGCGAACCTGGTCTTCTATGGCCGTTATATAGATGATCTTTTTATTATTTGGGATGGGGACAGTTCTTCAGCATCTTCCTTTGTATCCACTCTCAATTCTAACTCTCATAACTTATCCTTCACTTCCACCTATAGTCAGGAAAGCGTTGACTTCTTGGATGTGACCCTTAGAATAGTGGACGACAAAATAATTACTTCCAACTATATTAAATCAGTGAATACTAATTCCTATTTACATTATAGAAGTGCCCATTATGCTCCATGGAAACGTAATATCCCCAAGGGACAACTAATGAGGCTGAGACGTAATTGTACAGAAATCGAAACTTTTCATTTACAAGCTAATACTATGATTGAATCATTTAGAGCAAGGGAATATCCTGAAACTATTCTAACACAGGCTCTAAAAGAAGTGTCCAGTATGGACAGAAATGATCTGTTGATCAAGCGAAATGGTAATAAATTCCGTCAGAATCATTTAGAAGAAATAGAAGATAGACAATGTGCCTTTATTAGCAAATACAATAGATGTTCGAGACAAATTAAAGCTATAATTACTCATAATTATAAAGTTCTTAGACAGGATAATATCCTTGGAAAAGTGCTACCAAGCAATGCACAAGTAATCTATAAGAAAAACAAAACGCTAAAAGCCATCCTAGCACCTAGTTATCTAAGAACAAGTAAAATAAACACTACAACACCAAATCAAAGTTGGCTAATACAGAGACCACCTGGTTTTTACAGATGCGGCAAAACCAGATGTACTATGTGCTCTTATATGCCAAGAAAAACAACATCTGTTCATCTACCACTAACTAGCGAAGAATTTATATTACAATCCTTTATGAATTGTGATTCAAAATTTGTCATCTATCTGCTCAGATGTGGGTGTAACCTATGTTACGTAGGAAGGACCACTAGATCACTTCATACTAGGTTCATGGAACACCGTCGCAATATTATGAAGAATTGTACTACACATAGTGTCTCTCGACACTTTAATGATATACACTCCAATGATCCCAGTAGCCTTTCCATTGTATGTTTAGAATATATCGCACCTACAGATAGAGGTGGCGACCGCTTTAGAAAATTATGCAGCAGGGAGGTTTATTGGATGTTGAAGTGTAATTCCTTACACCCCGATGGACTTAATGAGACAATAGAGCTCAATTCGGTAATATAAATATAACAACGTTTTTCACTGCTCTCATCTGGTGTTTTTCCGTTTGTCTTTCTTTTTTTCCTTTTTTTTATGTCACTATTTTGAATACTAATAGTGATTTAGTTACTATTGTTCTTCTGTTTGTTACGTTCTTATGGTCATATTACAAATAGAAAAATGTCTACTAAGAAAACCTATTTCTGTGTGATTCATAATGATGTGAAGATAGTTATCACTTTGTTAAAATAATATATATATCTCTGAAGTTATACTGGAAAATTCTTATAAGTAAATAATGTACAAACATCTGTGTACTTTCATTATATTGGGGTCTGTTAATATATTCAGACCCTGTGTTATTATGATCCAGCAAAAAGTTCTTGGATATACATCTAAATATGGTGGAGTTACTAAGTGTTTATGCTTGTAGTTCCATTGTGAACGATAATGTGTGGTGACGGCTGGGCTTGTGCGCATGCGCGGGCCGTGTGTATGGTCCGTGCTCACTGCGCTCCGTACGGTCCGTTGCCATGGTGCGGCGTCCTGACTCCGATCACGTGACTAGTCACGTGTGTCGGCGTCACTTGCCGCACGGCATGGTGGGGGCCGCCGGAGATTTGCGGAGGGCGCGGACGTGCACGCGCCCGGCGCATGCGCACGGACAGAGTTGAAGTGTACTCAGGTCAGACTCATCATCTGACCTGTGGGGACAAATCACCTTTTAGGAAACATATCACGTGATGTGGTCCTGTCACATGACCGGACTTGATGAGAAAATCATTAAAAGTAAAAAGTATATTTTAAACACTTTCCAATACTCGTTTTTTGTTAAAAAATGGTATGTATACTTGTGAGACCAATACCAATATGATTGATGTATTATTTTTATACTTTTATTTGGACGGTTAGGTTTGTTGATTCATTGTATATCAGGTGCCTAGAATTCTACTAATTGTTTAGGGTTTATAAGGAGCTCAAAGTCAGCTCTCTACCATTCACTCCTGAGGAAGCTGGGTGTCAACACCAGCGAAACGCGTTGAGACAGAGACTGCCGGACACATCCTCAAAGAATCCTCTTAACATCTGCTGGATATTTCCACTTTTTATTACCCACACGGCACTAATTGGACAGCATTCCCTTGGACAATACCATTTGGGGAGAAATTGGAGTTGTTCCCTACCTGCCTGAAACGCTTGCATTGGTATGCTTAAAAGGGACACTTTGTACTCCACTGCATTCATCAATTCTCCAACCAATTTTATGGATACTATTCCAGAGGGAGTCCTAGCCAGGGTATGAACGAACTTACATTGAGGAATTATGTGGATGTGTCATCTATATGATTAATTTCTGCTTTATAGGCATCTGTGTTTTTAAGATATTATTCTTAATAAATTTATTGTTTATATATTTTTTCAACATAACCTACCGTCCTTGATTTGTTTTAATTTGAGTATATATAATTAATTTAACTAAGCGCTGGTGATTACTATTTTTATTTAGGCAGACTTGAGTCCCAGGCTCCTCCTCTTCCTCCCTGCAGCCGGAAGGACCTCCGGCTGTGTTGCTAGGGGGAGGAGGAGTTTGGGTTCCGGGACCAGGGCTGCCTGCACACGGCTTCTATGGGGTATCGCACCATTGGCGGCGAAAACCTGGCGGCCGGGTCTTAATGCATATGAAAATGCGGTAAAACCCCCGAAAACGTGGGTTTTACTGCATTTTCACTTTAGTACATCCCACCCTCAGGCTGGCTCTCTGAGATGCTGCTAGCCAATAGATGACAACATAAGGAAGGGACAGTGTCGCCCTTTAGGCACTGCTTTTAGGTCTAAAAAAGACGACACCAAAAATGGTTGGCGAAGTCGGGTGAGGTATGGATAATAAACGTTCCAGTGCTGCTTTCCTGGTTTAATTCAATTGCAAACCAGTTTTGCTTCTCAAAAAAGTCCATATTTGAGACTAATAGCTTTTTTTTAAAGTAAACCTTTATGTGATTATTTTTTTCAGAAGTAATATATATTGAGGAGAAACGTTCTTATTTTTTATAATTAAATATGAAATGCTTTCCCTTACAAAGAAATCTATAGCTATATTTGGCTGAGTCATTGTTGGCCTGACGTTGGATCAATGGGAAGCTATAGACAGATGATGGAACGCACAGCTGGGGGGAAGCTTACTTAGACTGAAACTAATAGTCCATAATGTACTGAATCAGAGAAGATCTGTTTTGAAATATCCAACTATGAGCAATAGACGTTAGCTATAGATCTAGCCAATCTGTAATCCTTACCAGCTGGAGAACTACAAGTCCTAGCATGCCTACCAGTCATAGGCACACATTTAACATTCAGACTCCACTAGTATACTGTATATATATATATGCAGACTCCCCTCTTAAGGGTAAATTTACTAAGGTGTGAGTTTTTTTAGAAGTGGAGATGTTGCCAATAGCAACCAATCAGATTCCACTTATCATTTATCTAGCTACTTCGGTTCAGGTTGCCGGAAACCCCCCTTCTCTTGGCAAATGACTCAAATTTTGACAATAGCAACGGTATATAAATATAATATGATTATTAGAGCTGCTGCAACATCGTGCAAGTTAAGAGACAGAGCAGAGCTGCTGCACATGCCCAGTGGTAGCAGCTTCATCTACCAGGTTTGTTGTGTGTGGATCTGAGCACTCAATCAGTGCACTCGACCAGAGAGTAGCTACCAGGAAGAAGAGACAGGAGCCGTATCATGAGGTGGGAGAATGTGTGCTTAGAAAGTGCAGTTTGCATATTTATTTATTATAGTATGTATAACCTTTTCATGACCACTTATCTTATTTATATTATTTAAATGTTTAATACAGTGTATACTATAGACCATCTATAGTGTTACATATTAATACTGTATTACATGGTCTGCAGAATGGTAGACTGTGGATTACATTTGGAAACCCCCATCTAGAAATCCTGCATTTGCCACTGTATTAGCTTCTTTTCTGAATTATTTTTATTTGGTCCCAATGGCACCTGACCTTTAATCTTCCCCTTCATACGGTCTTTAATGAAAAAACAGTGTTGGGCCCATTTGTGAATAATAGCTGAAGCAGATTTGGCAATTAGGGCTTAATTTCAGCATGGACGCTGTTCAGTCATATCACAGGTGACAACGTATAACCTGCAGTTCTGGCAGGTGGAGGTACGCAGCGCAGGGATACAGAGATTGGGGAGACATGGAGTGAGAAGGTGGCAGTAGTGGAGACACACATATGGGGGGCAGGGGGGGGGGACAGACAGATCTGGAAGACAGTAGGTATCAGTGACACAGAAAAATATGGGGGAGACTTTAGGATAAGTGAGACAGAGACACCTGTAGCAAACAAAGGGAGGTGGGAGGTATGCAAAGGTGGGTACACACTGGAAAGATATATCTCCCAATCAATTGATCTGCAGATATATCTATGGACGGATCGGGCAGTGTGCTGTGCATACACATTGCCCGATCCGTCGGGGACTGAAGTCATGAACTGGGCGGGCGTGTACACACGGCCACCCAGTTCAGCTGTCAATCACCGCCGGCCGCCGCAGCATGTGTACGGGCGGCCGGCTGGTCGCCCGTACACACAGGGGCGGATCCAGAAAAAAATTACAGGGGGGGGCACCATAAGGGGCGTGGCTTCGTTGGAATGGGCGCGGCTTCGTTTGAATGGGCGTGGTATTGCAGGAAAAGACTACCTTATACCCCAGTTTTGCAACCTGCACGCCCAGACGTTGGCCACCACAGGAAAGAAAAATAATCCTGATTCATGCCCCTTACATTATTTGTCATTTTTCCTCCTTATAGTAATGCCCAGTATACATTATTCCACATACTGCAATGGCCCTTAGACATTATTCCACACACAATAATGCACATGACACAATATGCACACACTGTAATGCCCCAGACACATTATGCCACACACCGTAATGCCTGTGACACATTATGACAGGAATCGCAATGCCCGTTATACATTATGCTACACACTGCACTGCCCCTGATACATTATAGCACATACAATGTCTGTGACACATTATGCCACACACTGCAATGACCTTGAGACATTATACCACAATGCCCGTGATATAGTATACCATACACCGTAATGCCTGTGACACATACCGCAATGCCCGTTATACCCTATGCCACACACCGCAATGCCTGTTATATATTATGCCACACTGCAATGACCCTGAGACATTATACCACATACCACAATGCCCGTGATATAGTATACCACACACCGTAATGCCTGACACATTATGACACACACCGCAATGTCCGTGATACATTATGCCACACACTGCAATGACCCTGAGACATTATACCACATATCACAATGCCAGCGATATAGTATACCATACACCGTAATGCCTGTGACACATTATGACACACACCGCAATGTCCGTGATACATTATGCCACACACCGTAATGCCCATTACACAATAAGTCTTACAGTAAGGCTTCTAATTACTTTTCGAATACCTGCTCGTTGTCAGGGGTTTCATGCACTGGGTGTCATGCTCGTTGCCAGGGGTTTCATGCTCTTGGTTCCATGCACGGTGCCAGGGGTTTTCATGCTCAGGGTGTCATGCTCGTTGCCAGGGGTTTCATGCACTGGGTGTCATGCTCGTTGCCAGGGGTTTCATGCACTGGGTGTCATGCTCGTTGCCAGGGGTTTCATGCACTGGGTGTCATGCTCGTTGCTAGGAGGTAGTCCTTGTTGCTAGGGCTGTGCTCCCAGTGCCACATATGTCCCCAGTGCCAGATATTCCCCCACGGTGCCAGGTACTCACATGCCCCCAGTGCCAAATATAGCCCCCCCCCCATGTGCCAGGTACACATATACCCCCAGTGCCAGATATTCCCCGACAGTGCCACATATGCCCCCAGTGCCAGATATCGCCCCCCCCCAGTGCTATATATGCCCCCAGTGCCACATATGCCTCAGTGCCAGATATTCCCCCCCCAGTGCCACATATGCCCCCAGTGCCAGATATCCCCCCCAGTGCCACATATGCCCCCAGTGCCAGATATCCCCCCCCAGTGCCATATATGCCCCCAGTGCCAGATATTCCCCCCAGTGCCATATATGTCCCCAGTGCCAGATATTCTCCCCCCCCCCTGCCAAATATGCCCCCAGTGCCAGATATTCCCCCCAGTGCCATATATGTCCCCAGTGCCAGATATTCCCCCCCCCCCTCCCTGCCAAATATGCCCCCAGTGCCAGATATTCCCCCCCAGTGCGTCCCCCCCTTCCTCCGCCGCCGCCGCCGCTGCTCCCCCCCCGCTCCCCTGCTGTTAGGAGGGACACGGAGGGCACAGTGCACGCCTCCCTGTGTCCCTCCTGTGTCTCCGGCGGCAGCGGGTCACTGTAATAAAGGAAGTGCTCACGAACGGCACTTGCTTTATGAGACCAGAGGCCGCCGGAGACCCAGGAGGGACACAGGAGAGGCGCGCACTGTGCCCTCCGTGTCCCTCCTAACAGCAGGGAGGAAACGAGACCGCAGACTGACATGCGGACCCTCGTCCGCATGTCAGTCTGCACTAAAAATGACAGGGGGGGCACGTGCCTTGGTGCCCCCCCCTAAATCCGCCACTGCGTACACACACAGCGATGCGCCAATATATCGGTAGATATATTGGCCGTCGGCTGTGCTGCGGGGCCGACGCAATACGTCTGTGAACGACGTAGTTCACAGACGTATCGGCTGTACACACTGGCCGACGGACCCGCTATATATCGGCCGTTCAAGAGAACGGCCGATATATCGCCCAGTGTGTATGGGCCTTAAGAGGCTAGAGGGCAGAATACAAGAAGGAGGTGAGTGAGGGGGATGTAGGAACATGAGATTAGCAGCGGCAGACTTGAGATGTGGAAGCGGATGAGATATGGGCGACTAATGCAATTACACCTAGAACAGACAGGGGGTAGGGTGCATGAGTAACACAAGGCAGTCCAGTATGTATAGTAAATGTTCTGACCAATAATCCTTATTCACTGCCTGCGTCAAGGGCCAAGAAACATTGTTTCTTGTTATGGAGGCGATGTATCAAGCCTTGGAGAGAAATAGCGGACAGGTTGCCCAAAGCCAATAAATCAGCTCTGTCATTTCAAAGACTGCGCTAGATAAATGACAGGAGCTTTGAAATGACATGTAGAAGCTTATGGGTTGCTTTGGACTGCACTTTATCTCTCTCCAAGGCTTGATACACCACCTCCTATGTCTCAGATGGGATTGTGAGACATGCGAATGATGAATGGATGACAGGTGATGTATATATCCAATGCAGACTTCTTAGTGCAGAGAGACAAGGCTTCAGCGGTTGTTACTTACAAATTAGGCCCAGCAGCTTTGGTACATAGCATTGGGGATCTCAGCCCTGTTATAAATTTGCTGAGTCTTTAAGATAGTGCTGGCTTTTATTACGTGCCAGCCAACGTCTACCAGTGGCCTTAATAAATGTCCCCAGCTGGCCTGTGCTGTACAGTTATGTGAGTGTGGCAGGTTTACAGTAAATCAGGTTTAGAGTCATGCAATGTGAAAGGATTTAAGAAGTCTCATCATGAAAGACAGTTCCCAGGAGCTGCTCTTAATCAGCTCTTACAGGGATTCCCTAGCTGGGGAAAGAACTGTAAATGTGCGCAGGCTGAAACTTAAGGGGGTACTTTAGCTGCGTTAATAATTTTTTACTATATCCAATATATCTCTCCCTCCCTCCCTGGCACATCTCCACCTTGGACAGTGTAAACAGGATCCCGGAGTGCTCAGGAAATTCTGTGTGGCCTTTAAATCTTACAAACTACCAATTATATCTCGTCTGGGTATCACAGCTCTCAGCAGTGAGTTATAGAAGCAGGGTGCAGCAGAATAATTAGTAATGGTGAAGACATGCAGATTTCGGCTCTACGCCCCATTAACTGGTGAGACTGGGCGTAGATTCTGAAAAAGTTTTTTTTAAGGGCTATGGATAAATGTTTGGGGTGACCATACCCCATATATTTACAGTATTTCAGAGGATAATTAAAATTAAAATAAAGTTAATTTGATATGTGAATCATGTAGCAAGTATTTTGTATTTGTAAACGTTCACATTCGATAAAAGGAATTTAGGGATCATCACTGTTTTGTACAAATGACCAGTTTCAATTAGTGGGAGCACTGCCATGGGAGGGCGTTATGCAAGCGTTATGCAAGCCCTTACTCGACTAGAACCCACTCCACTAGTTTAGAACCCACTCTGGGACATCCAGATGTCATGATGATGGCGATGTACCATAAGTGGAGAAGCTGTGCCGTAACTAGACACGTTAGCGCTGTGTGCAAGGAACAGCATTGGTGCCCCCCCATATTAAAAATAGGGCCAGTGCGCGCCGTAGGCAAGAGCCAGAATATAGGGGCATGGCTTCATGGGGAAGGGGCATGGCCATGAAATAATACCAATTCATATTATGCTGTACAGTAGTCTCCATTATTCAAATTATGCCGCACAGTTGCCCCACTTACACACATTACACCAGGTAGAGCCCCTTTGACACATTACGTCAGGTAGAGCCCCTGTAGCACATTACGCCAGGCAGAGTGCCCTTTTACACATTACGGCAGGTAGAGCCCCTGTCACACATTATGCCAGTTAGAGCCCCTTTTACACATTATGGCAGGTAGAGCTCCCATTTACACATTACTGCAGGTAGAGCCCCCTTTTACACATTACGGCAGCAGAGTCTCCCTTTTAACACATAATGGCTGGCAGAATCCCCTTTTTACACATTACAGCAACAGAGTCCCCTTTTTATACATTACACAGGCAGAGTCCCCCTTTTTACATATTATGGCAGGCAGAGTCTGTGGGTGGGTTGGGAGCGGGCTGGGAGAGACATACTGTAATCTCTCCTAGAATACAGTGGCAGAGGAGGGGGAGCAGGGAGGCGGGGTGGACGAGATGCTGAGTGGCGGTGTGGTACAGCGTGGGTGATATACATGGTGGGTGGGTGGCCGGGCGGACCCCACACAGTGCGGCGGCAGCGCAGGCCAGTGGGTGTTGCCAGTGGTGTGCGCCGGCTTGCATCAAATGTGTGTCGTCCTAATGTATGGGCGGCATCTCATCTGTCTGTCTATAATATATCTATCTATCTGTCTATCTATCTATTGTATACATACACAAACATTTCTGTTAAAAACAGCATAAAGAACACTATGGGAATGCAGACAATCGTGTAATAGAATTAAAGGAAGGCCCTGGAGGTGGGTGGAGAAGGGCTTTGGTGTGGAAATAGGTGGAGCACCTACAAACGCCGATTCTCTTTCTATCATGATACTGCCTGTGGTAACACTAGATGACCCTCCTATACCCAGTATATTGACTGTGGCGCCTTGCCTGGCACATAAAGGAAATGCAACATAACTGGTGTCATAATTAGAGGCACGGATATGGTATAATGTGAGCTCAGGGGTGCACCGGGCCCAGGTAATGGGAGGGGGCGTGGTCAATGGGAGGGGGTGTGGCCAGCCCCCCTCTTACTAAATTTGAAATAAGTAGTGTTTGTACGGCTGCTGCCTCTCTCCCCAGCGCAGACACAATCAGTCTCTTTCTCCCCACACCAAAGTGCCGGCAGTGTCTACCACAGGGGGCAGCCGTCCGGAGATGACATAATCTCCAAGTGCCAGTGACCTGGCTCTCCCTTTGCTTGTAACGGGAAACCTGGGTCATCCGTTTACACTGCAGCTTTACCAGGATTATTTTTTGGAACCCTTTTCCACTGAGCCTCAACCCGGGTTATTGCTGTAGTGGAAACTACTCAAGGGGCGTAACTCCCAGAGGCAATGGAGACGCCTGCCTCCGGGCTCCAAGCCCTGAAGGGGCACCTGCATGTACAGCAGCACCTGTGTGGTTCACAACGGGATTCAAGTGTGACTGCTGCTCTTCCAACGGGGCCCTGCGGCTCACCTGCTGCTGCAGAGTTAATCGGCTCTGTCCCAGGAGCCCTGCTAACACCTACAATAGGGGACACAATGGCAACTGCCTGCTACTGCTCATCCTGCAATGCAGTAAGCAACAGTACACCCACCGCTACTGCTAGACTGTTTTTTTTTAATGCCGGGCAGCATTGAGTATCCTAAGGACACTCAGATGCTGCCCGGCTCCCTCCCCCTCTGCGTAATGTGCTGCATGAAGCCAGCTGCCCGCGCTGCCCAGACCTCGCCTCACCACCCGCACCACGACACCCGCGAGCCCTCTCACCCACAATGATGAATCTGAAGCCAGCCGCCCGCGCCGTCCGCAGCCTGCAATCCCAGTTCCCACCCACGATGGGGAGTATTTCTGTGGGCTGGGCGGGTCTGCAACCCAATCCCAGATATCCCGGGAATCCCGGAATTGACCTATTTTCAATCCCGATACCTAGGATTAAAAAAAAGGCCCAGGATTGGCCTCCCTAACTGTGAGATGGGACCCACCGGTGAGCACTGATTCTGCATGATGCAAATTCCAAATATAACACTGCTGTGTTTGGTGAGATTCTTAATAAATGATTTATCATTTATTATCAATCTCACAAAACACAGTAGTATTAATTTCACAACAAATGTAAAACATATTGATGATACTGTATAGTAGTTTCTCATACGTCAGAGAGGATGCTGGGGTCCATTTCATGACCATGGGGTATAGACGGTTCTGCAGGAGCCATGGGCACTTTAAGACTTTTCAAGGGTGTGAACTGGCTCCTCCCTCTATGCCCCTCCTCCAGACCTCAGTTTTAGAAATGTGCCCAGGCAGACTGGATGCACTCCAGAGGAGCTCTACTGAGTTTCTCTGGAAAGACTTATGTTAGGTTTTTTATTTTCAGGGGGAATTGCTGGCAACAGTCTCCCTGCTTCGTGGGACTGAGGGGGTAGAAGTAGGAACCAACTTCCTAAAGAGTTTCATGGCTCTGCTTCTGGCTGACAGGACACCATTAGCTCCTGAAGGCAGGACACCATTAGCCCCTGAAGGGAACTGAACTTTAGCCGTGCCTATATTCTCACTCCCACAGCACGCTGTCACCCCCCTCACAGAGCCAGAAGTCAGAAGACAGGTGAGTGTTAGAAGAAGACAGATCTTCAATCAAGAAAGTGACGGCTAAAGGTAACGTGCGGCTGGCGGGAGCGCAGCGCACCATGTTGCCCACACATACACAGGCACTGCAGGGTGCAGGGCGCTGGGGGGCACCCTGGGCAGCATGAAACCTATGGAAACTGGCATAAATAAGGGGCATATGTTGCTGAGGTACAGTCCTACCCCCGTCAGTATAAAAAATTACCTCATAAAAGCTGAGGAGAAACACGCCATTGTAGAGTGGAGCTTCCTCCTCAGTAAGCCAGCACACTGCTCAGCGCCATTTTCTCTCTCTCCTCAGGCTGCAGAGACAAAGCTGGTCCTCCTCCACTACTGAACAAGTATCAGGGTGCAAAACATGGGGGGCCACAGTGAATTTGGTGCTATATAATTGTGTGATTAGCATTATAAAAGCGCTGCATGTCAGTGGGCATTTTGTGTTCACAGACATTGTGTTACTGGCGCTGGGTTGTGAACTGGCAAATCCTATCTGTGTCCCTCTGACAGATTTTACTGTGGGTCTGTCCCCTATAAGTCCCGGAGTGTCAGTGGTGTGGTTGTGCATGTGATATGTCTGAGACAGTGAACTCTTCCTCTGTGAGAGACATGTTAGAGACACAGAGGTGTAATATGACACCAAGAGCCTGACTGGGTGAAAGGTTACATGATAGTGTGAATCACTACTGAATCTCCTACAGAAGACTGAATATAATCTGTTGAAGATGTGATTTTTAATAGTTCTGCCTTTCATCCACAGGGACCCTTCTGGGTCACATACACATTTGCACAAGTAGTACAAACTTATACCGACACGGACTCTGATTCCTGTGTCGACACTAGTAATTCCAGGGGAAAAGGTCCTAAGTTAGCAAAAAAAAAGCATTCAAAACATGTTTTAGCTATAAAGGAGGTGTTAGAAGTTACGAAGCCCCCTCTTTTACCACAAGTAGAGGGTTTACTTTAGTAATGTAATTTTCCCTCCACCTCAGGAGTTGAACAGTCTCTTGGAGGGAGTCTGATTTAACCTGAAAAGAAATTTCAGATTCCCAAAAGGAATTCAGGCAGCTTACCTTTCCAAAAGGTGGGAGTCACCCGCATTTTAGACAGGGCCCTGTCATAAAAGAGAAAAGGTCTTTCTCCCTGCGCCTGGAATGGCTTCACTTAAGGAGCCAACAGACCGCAAGTGAGTGAGGTGATCTATTGATGTGGCCAATGGGACACTACTCAGGCCTACCATTGTCTGTGCGTGGGTGAGTAGGGCTATTGAAAAGTGTTTAGAAAACTTGTCATTAGACATTGACACAATAGATGGAGACGAGATACTTCTAACGTTAGGTCATATCAAAGACGCTGCTGCGTACGTACTAGAAACCATGAAATATATTGGTCTCTTGGGATCAAGAACCGCGACCATAGCAGTATCGGCTCGGAGGGCGTTGTGGATTCGCCAGTGGAATGCTGATGCAGTTTCCAAAAGAAATATGGAGGCTCTCCCGTATAAAGGTGAGGCCTTGTTTGGTGATGGGCTGGATGCGTTAGTCTCGGCGGCTACCGCAGGTAAGTCGACATTCTTGCCATCTGCTCCTGCACCAGCAAAAAAGACACATCACTCTCAAATGCAGTCCTTTCGGCCCAACAAATACAAAAAGGCCAAAGGTTCCCCCTTCTTGGCAAGTAGGGGAAGGGGAAAAGTAAAGAAGTCCGCAGCGTCTCCAGGATCCCAGGAGCAGAAGTCAACCCATGCTCCTGCCAAATCTGCAGCATGACGCTGGGGCTCCCTTGTGGGAGTCCGCTCGGGTGGGAACACGTCTGAAACTTTTCAGCCAAATCTGGATTCAATCTGGCCTGGACCCATGGGTCTTACAAATAGTGTCCCATGGGTACAAACTAGAGTTTCAAGACGTCCCCCCATGCCGATTTTTCAAATCGACCTTGCCAGCTTCTCTTCCAGGAAGAGAGGCATTAACAACGGCGATTCAAAAATTATGTCAGGATCAGGTCATTGTCCTGGTAATGTTTTTTTTTGAATATTGCAACCTTCTTACATTTTATTTACATATTTACAAATTTGCAACAAATAAATAAAGTAAAAACTGAACAACAAACAAAATTTTCCATTTGTTCCTAACACTTTCCCCCCATTTTACATATTCCCTTCAAAAAAATTTTTTATTCCTTAATTCAAACAACTTCCTTCATTGTCCTGGTATCCTTGTCACAGCAAGAAGAAGGTTTTTATTCAAGCCTCTTCGTAGTTCCGAAGCCGGACGGCTCGGTCAGACCGATTTTAAACCTGAAATATCTGAATCTCTACCTGAAAAGGTTCAAGTTCAAGATGGAATCCCTGAGGGTAGTGATTTCCAGTCTGGAGGAGGGGGACTTCATGGGTTCAGTAGACATAAAGGATGCTTACTTGCATGTTCCCATTCATCCTCCTCACCAAGCTTATCTGAGATTCGCAGTACAGGATTGCCATTACCAGTTCCAGACGTTGCCGTTCGGACTCTCCACGGCACCGAGGGTATTCACCAAGGTGATGGCGGAGATGATGGTTCCCCTTCGTCAAATAGGAGTCAATATAATTCCTTATCTGGACGATCTCCTGATAAAAGCGAGATCCAGGGAACAGTTGGTGCAGAACATCGCACTCTCCCTGTCAATACTCCAACAACACGGTTGGATCATGAATTTTCCAAAGTCGCAGTTGGAACCAATGTCAAGATTGTCCTTTTTAGGGATGATTCTGGACACAGAAGTACAGAGAGTATTTCTTCCAGTGTAAAAGGCTCTGGAAATCCAGAAAATGGTCAAACAAATATTGAAACCAACAAGCGTGTCGATCCATCAATGCATTCGGTTGTTGGTGAAAATGTGTCACGATCCGGGTATCTGGACGCCATTATTTACCTTTCAGGTGTCTCCTAAGGCTGGCTCAGCGTCCTAGGCCCGGTTCCCAGCTATGTTGCTAGCATTCATATGTCATGTCTCATCTTTGCTGATCCGTGGATATTGTCCTTCCAATGCCTGGGCGACGGGCATGGCGTCACCTGCCGGCGGGGCCTCGGGCATCGTCTCCGTATTTTCAATGCATTACAGGGTATGTATGTGGCACTTCTCACCTACTGCGGCCGCGGCCGTCCATGCTGGAGGTTTGAGACGCAAGTCGGCGTTCTCTGTGTTCACCGCCGCCATTACAGAGGAATCTCCATGTGGTGTTACAAACAAGGTTTCCCTACACTGGCCGGTATGGGCGCAGCCATCTTAGTTCTAGTCACATGATCCTGACCTTCAATCCATAGCTCCGCTGAAGTCTGCCTAATTGCTCATCCAATCCCTGCATACCTAAGGGTATAAAGGGATTGAGCCTGCACCAGGAAATCGTCAGTGCTTTGGTTGTCAAACCTTGTTTCCAGTCTCTCTCTCCTGTGGTTGTTTTCATTCCAGGTTTCCAGCTCCTGTTTCCAGTTACCACTAAGAGACCCGCACCAGCCTACCACCTTGCAGTGCAGCCTGACTCTGCAATCTTCTGTGTTTGCTCCAGCTTCCAGCTACAGTTTCATCTGCTTCCAGCGGTCAGCTTCCAGCAGTGATCAGCTTCCTTAAAAGAGCCGGTGCGTCTCCAGCGGTTACCTGCATACCATCGGTACCCGCAAACCATCGGTACCCGCACACCATCGGTTCCTATATCCTCGCTCCCTAGCTTCATTCTACTATTTGGCTGGTTCCATCCAGCATCCACTCCATGTTCTAACACCTGGCTGGTTCCATCCAGCATCCACAGCAGCTACCTCAACTACAGTGTTACCGGCTTCCAGTGATACATCTGCTGGTGTGTTCCTTGGCTACACTTAATACTACGGACGGGTCTGGTAAGGACATTCCATCTCTGGGACACTAAGAACTGTACCTACTGCTACCAGTACCATGTGGCCATTGCCAAACCCATAGTTATCCAGGAACTGTTTTATCATATCTGCTGTATATCTTCATTTATTTATCACTGCTGTGAATACATGGAGTTCTGTTAATAAACTTTTATTGACTTTTAATCCTGGTTGTCATGGTCACGCCTTCGGGCAACCTTTCTACATCCTACTCATATGTCCAGGGGTCTGATTAAACCTCCGAAGTTTAGCTTCACCTCAGCCCCTACAACTGAGGCTTCCTCCCGTCAGCTCAGGCCCTCAGTTGTGACAAAATGGTAGCGGCCTACGAGGCCATACAGTTTGGCCAATTTCATGCCAGAGTATTCCAGTGGGACCTGTTGGACAAGTGGTCTGGATCCCACCTACACATGCACCGGAAAATAATCCTGTCCCCCAAAGCCAGGATTTCGCTCCTGTGGTGGCTACACAGTTCTCACCTACTAAAGGGACGCAGGTTTGGGATTCAGGACTGGCTCCTGGTAACCACGGATGCAAGTCTCCGAGGCTGGGGAGCTGTCACACAAGGGGAAAGCTTCCAAGGAAAATGGTCAAGTCAGGAAGCCTGCCTTCACATAAAATGTTCTGGAATTGAGATCCATTTACAACGGCATTCTACAAGCGGTACATCTTCTTCAAGATCATCCCGTGCAGATCCAGTCAGACAATGTAACAGCAGTCGCATACATAAACAGGCAAGGTGGAACAAAAAGCAGAGCGGCAATGGCAGAGGTGACAAGGATTCTCCTCTGGGCAGAAAGACATGTAAGAGCTCTGCCAGCAATTTTCATTCCGGGAGTGGACAACTGGGACGCACACTTCCTCAGCAGACACGATCTCCATCCAGGAGAGTGGGGCCTCCACCAAAAGTCTTCACAGAGGTGACAAGTCTTTGGGGAGTTCCTCAAGTAGACATGATGGCATCTCGTCTAAACAAGAAGCTTCAGAGATATTGTTCCAGGTCGAGAGACCCTCAAGCAATAGCAGTGGATGCACTGGTGACCCAGTGGGTGTTTTGGTCGGTATATGTTTTCCCTCCACTTCCACTGATTCCAAAAGTTCTCAAAATAATAAGAAGAACAAGAATTTGAGCAATCGTTATTGCCCCAGACTGGTCAAGGAGGGCTTGGTTTCCAGATCTTCAGGAGTTGCTCATAGAAGATCCTCGGCCTCTTCCTCCTTGAGAGGACCTACTACAGCAGGGGCCATGTGTGTATCAAGACTTACCGCGGCTATGTTTGACGGCATGGCTGTTGAGAGTCGGATCCTAGCCCGAAAGGGTATTCCCAAGGAAGTCATCCCCACTCTTATTCAGGCCAGGAAAGGAGTAACGTCTAAACATTACCACCATATTTGGGGAGAAAATATGTGTCTTGGTGTGAATCCAAAAAGGCTTCTACGGAAGAGTTTGAGTTGGGACGTTTTCTCCATTTTCTGCAGGCTGGTGTGGATGCGGGCCTTAGATTGGGGTCAATCAAGGTCCAGATTTCGGCCTTATCAGTTTTCTTTCAAAAACAATTGGCTTCTATTCCAGAAGTTCAGACCTTCGTGAAAGGGGTTCCATTTGTGCCTCCAGTGGCACCATGGGACCTTAATGTGATGTTGCAGTTCCTTCAATCGAGTTGGAGATAGAGTTGAAGTTTCTCACTTGGAAAGTGGTGATGCTTTTAGCCTTGGCATCCACAAGGTGGGTGTCTGAGTTGGGGGCCTTGTCTCACAAGAGCCCTTACCTGATCTTCCATGAAGATAGGGTGGAGTTGAGAACTCGCCAACATTTTCTTCCGAAGGTGATTTCATCTTTCCACATAAACCAACCTATTGTGGTGCCAGTGGCTACTGACACGTTCACCGAGTCAAAGTCTCTAGATGTGGTTAGGGCTTTAAAGATTTGTGTCGCTAGAACAGCTCGGATACGGAAAACAGAGGTGTCCTGCTTCCAAGCAGACCATTGCACGCTGGATCAGAGGTACGATTCAGCACGCTTATTCTTCGGCTGGTTTGCCATTGCCGAAGTCGGTGAAGGCCCATTCTACTAGGAAGGTGGGCTTGTCCTGGGCGGCTGCCCGGGAGGGTCTCGGCATTACAACTTTGCCGAGCAGCTACTTGATCAGGGTCAAACACTTTTGCTAAATTTTATAAGTTTGACACTTTGGCTGATGAGGACCTCAAGTTTGGTCAATCAGTGCTGCAGGGTCATCCGCACTCTCCCGCACGTACTGGAGCTTTGGTATAAACCCCATGGTCATGAAATGGACCCCAGCATCCTCTAGGACGTATGAGAAAACAGGATTTTAATACCTACCGGTAAATCCTTTTCTCCTAGTCCGTAGAGGATGCTGGGCGCCCGACCCAGTGCGTACTTTACCTGCAGTTTTGTTCAGTTAGTTACACAAGTTGTGTTACATTTGTTTTCAGCATGTTGTTGTAAATGGTTCATGCCTGTTGGCGTGTGTCATGTTGAATGCCATGTTGTGCAGCATGGTTGAGGTGTGATCTGGTATGATTCTCACCGTTAGTATAAATGTAAATCCTTTCCTCGAAATGTCCGTCTCCCTGGGCACAGTTCCTATAACTGAGGTCTGGAGGAGGGGCATAGAGGGAGGAGCCAGTTCACACCCTTGAAAAGTCTTAAAGTGCCCATGGCTCATACAAAACCGTCTATACCCCATGGTCATGAAATGGACCCCAGCATCCTCTTTTCTTTATCATTGCATATCAAATTCCCACAAAGATCTATAATAACGCAGTTAGGGGTCTATGGGGGTAATTCAGAGTTGATCGTAGCAGCAAAGTTGTTAGCAGTTGGGCAAAACCATGGGGGTCATTCCGAATTGTTCGCTCGCTAGCAGTTTTTAGCAGCCATGCAAACGCTATGCCGCCTCCCACTGAGTGTATTTTAGCTTAGCAGAAGTGCGAACGAAAGGATCGCAGAGCGGCGAAAAACTTTTTTTGTGCAGTTTTAGAGCAGCTCAATACCTACTCAGCGCTTGCGATCACTTCAGACTGTTCAGTTCCTGTTTTGACGCCACGAACCCGCCCTGCGTTCGCCCAGCTATGTCTGCGTTTTTATTGGCACGCCTGCGTTTTTCCAAACACTCCCTGAAAACGGTCAGTTGACACCCAGAAACGCCCTAGATTTGGGTGGGTTATATTGTTTCTGTGCAAGGTAAATACTGGCTGCTTTATTTTGACACTGCAATTTAGATTTCATATTGAACACACCCCGCCCAAATCTAACTCTCTCTGCACATGTTATATCTGCCCCCCCCTGCAGTGCACATGGGGGGGTCATTCTGAGTTGATCACTCGCTAGCTACTTTTAGCAGCCGTGCAAACGCATTGTCGCCGCCCACCGGGGAGTGTATT